>NC_057811.1:195459578-196167078 GCF_018294505.1 Triticum aestivum | reverse complement strand
CCCGACAGCGAACGCGCGAAGACATCGCGCCTTAGCAATCGCTAAACCAACTTTGAGAGGTTATTGACCACGCCGGAGCATGATCAACGTGACCATGAGGGTCTATTTCTTGCACACAAATGAAGAACAAGCAAGAAACTGAGATTGCAATCTGAATATTGCGAATTTAGGAGGAAAGCTTTACTAATCAAGTGGGGTTCTATGGCATCTTGGTCTAGTTGTTGAACACAAACGAAGGACGCGAGTTGCAGCTATGGCTGACTTTAATCTAAACAAAACCCAAGTCTAAAATGACGCCCTAAGGGCTGCACTTATAGGGAGACAGGGGAATTTGGTCCAACCCTTGGCAAGGTGGGATTAAATTCTGTCCTAAGTAGTTTTCCCTATTAATAAAGACTCTAAAAATAGCCTACTAAGTGTACTTATAAATTACATGGACCTGGCCCAAAAATAAGGTGGCACAACACCTATATTAAGCTATGGACAAAATTTATGCAAGGTCATCTTGTATATTTCGTCCATGTACTTGTATGTCATCATAGTGGCTCCAAAGTGCTGAAAACTCCACCAGAAACTCCGTTCTTGTTCCCCTTACGCGTGCCATCATCTTCATGCTTGATCATGCTCCAATGTTCATCCTTCTTGTCCATGTTGGACTCTTCATCTGGAAGGAAAACAAATGTATCCAATTTAGGCAGCATCATATTCTCATGAACATTATAATCGTTACCAAGAAACGGAAGTACCTGGTAATGTAATTGGTGTGCGCGAGCTCTAGTAATTGGTCCAGTATGTGTAGCAGCAGGGATTAGAAACGTCTCAACTCCTGATAGGGAGCCCGCATGGTGTTATATTGATCGTGGAGAGAGATCCTCTCATCAGATACATAGTAGTCGGTTGGGAGGTTTAACCGAAAGATATTACAAGGAGAGTTTGGTATAGAGATAGATGTAACTTAAACAAGAAAAGAATGCTATTTCTATCTATCTACAAGTGTGCTGTAAGACAGGCCTTGCACCCACAATATATCTCATGTTTAACACCCTCACTTGATCTAAACTCCTCAAGTTAAGATTATGTTTGAAATCTTCAAATGATCTTGTGCCAATGCCTTTGTAAAGCCATCTGTAACTTGGTGCGTAGAAACCGAATGTCCAGTTCCTTATTAGAAACTCTTTCCCTCACAAAATGATAGTCAATCCCAATATGATTGGTTCTAGCATGAAAAACAGGATTAACAAGCAAGTATGTAGCACGAAGGTTGTCACACCAAAGATAGGGTGTTTGTGTATGGTATATTCCAAGTTCCTTAAGCATGGACTTGACTCAGATAATTTCTGTTGTTGCATTTGACAATGCCTTGTATTTTGTGTGAGTGCCTGATCTTGAAATTGCGGCCTACTTCTTTGCATACCATGAGACCAGGTTGGGCCCAAAGAAACCTGCAAAGCCACATGTTGACCTTCGATCATCCAAACAGCCCACGGAGTCAGATTCGAAAAAAGCAGTAACAAGTGTAGAAAATGACTTGCTAAAGGTTAGTCCAACATCCAAGGTGTTTTTCACATATCTCAATATGCATTTTGCCACACCATTCTGTTGATGGGCTGTGGACAAGACACCATGATGAGACATACCTATCTTTTTTGGAAAAAGAATTTAGTTTCTCATATTCACCACTCAATATGATTGCATGGTAATGATTTTGCTACCAAATTAACATTCATCAATGGCTTGGAAGTTGTGAAAAACTTGAAACACATCAGAATGTTTCTTATGGAGGTAGGTCCAAGTGTATTTGTTATAGCCATCAACAACGCTACATAATAAGAATGTCTACCAACAGAAAAGGGTGCTGGACCCCAAACATAAAAAAAGTTGCAATGGCTTGGTAGACACACTAGTGGAGACATGATATGGTAATTGATGACCTTTTGCTCTTTGGCATAAATCACTAATAGTTTCTAGATTTGTCTCACCAACAACTAGGTGTTTATTTCTACTAAGAATGCGATGAACAATAGCAAAAGATGGATGGCCTAGATGACTGTGCCACCTTTCTGCAGCGAGTTTGATGGCACCATACACTTGTTTATTGAATTGTTAATACTTAGGAAGCAATGAATAGAGCCCTTGTACATAGGTACCCCTATGGATAATTTCTTCATGACCTAGTCCTTGATCAAAAAGAAATATGGGTGAACTTCTAGAAAGACATTATTATCGAGGGCAATACGATGAACTGAGAGAAGGGTTATGGAGGCATGTGGAACATGTAAGGTTTCTTTTAGAACAAAATCTTTGTGTGGGGTTTTGATAATTGATTGACCAATATGACTAATCTCTATACCCCCACCATTAGCTGTGGCGTAGACTTGATCATGGCCACAATACTTCTCATGCAACATCACCTTCTCCAGTTCGCTGGTGATGTGGTTTGTGGCACCCGTATCCAAATACCAATTGGCATTGACACCATATGATGTGTCAGCTGCAGCTTTAACCTTTTTCTTTTGGGACATGTTACTGGCATAGCGCAAATCACGGTCTCTAGCTAGATGATTATTTTTCTTACATATTTGGCACCTGCCTTCATATCTTTCATGTCTTTGAAGGGGGTGCCCCTGTTGTTGGAGGGGGTGCCGAGGGTTGTGTCTGCTGCTGGAGTTTTTGCCTTGGTGATAGTAGTCACCACCACCAGCATTGTGGTGAACATCACCGCCACTATTCTGGTGGTAGCCGCTGGTACCATTGTAGCTGCCGCCAGAACCAACCGTTGTAGCCGCCGCTGGGGTTGCCACTGTAGCCATTGCCACCATAGTGACCGCTTCTGATGCACGATCCGCCACCACCTCTGCCCTTCTGCTAGTTGCGAAAGCCCTTGTTTGGCCCCTGGAGACCATGGGAGGCGATGTTTGCCGATGATTTGAAGTCGTCAGTTCCCGTGACATGGAACATCTCGACCCTCAGGTCAAAGTTTGCCACTAGGGAGAAAAGGTTGCCGACGGAGATCGGCTCGGTGCGGATGTCTAAGGCGGAGATGATGGGTTGATACTCCATATCAAGGCCAACAACAATGAAAGAGGTCAACTCATCCTCCCTGATTGGTTTGCCCACCGCATCAAGTTCATCGGAGAGGGCGTGCATGTTGTCGAAGTAGGTCGCGGCCGATTGGATGTGATGTAGGGTGGAAACCCTCGGGCCGATCTTTCACGATTGGAGCGGACCCTACGAAGAACACGAGAGGGAAACGAGGGAAAACACAAGAGAAATCACTCAAACCAACAAGATTCGGTCACACATATGCTAGATCCTCGAAACACAAAGAGATACACGATCCAAATCCAACAAAGGACGATACATGGGGTAACTAGTTCTTCTCTGTGAGGAGGCCTTGAGGGGGTCTTCCCGTGAGGGGTCTTGAATCTGCTTGGGGGATCTTCTCCGAAGAGGTCATGAGCTCCACAGGAGAAGTAACCAAGTGGATGAGCAAAGCTCTATCTCTAAAATGAGCTAATCCTTTGCTAACCCTAACTAGGAGGAGGAGGAGGTCTATTTATAGTCTTAGTGCAAATGGGGGCGAAGTAAATGGGGTAAATGGGCCTCGAGCCTGAAACTGTGCGCAGACAGGTACCAGACGTCCGCTAGGTGTCGGTTGTCCGGTGGCTCATGGGCGTCCGGACGTCCGGTAGTCGCCGGTCTTCCGCTAATTTCGTTCTGTGAAGGTGGCACCGGACGTCCGGTCACTTCGGACTTCCGCTAATTTTCCCTCGATGGTGATGGTGCCGGTCGTCCGGTGGAGGCCGGACATCCACTTACTGGGAGGTGTGGCCGGTTGTCCGGTGAAGGCCGGACGTCTGTAGCTTGCGTTGGCTGGGACTTGGGTATGCTGGGGCTTCAGGTGCCGGTCGTCCGGTGGAGGCCGGACGTCCGGTGGCTGTAGCTTCAATGGCAACTCTTCTTCTTGTCCCTCATACTTGGTGTCCTCGCCGTCTTATCCATTGGATGTAGCTGCTCCGTGTTCTTCCTCCAAGTACCTGATCACACATAGTGTTTCCGTTTGAGGTAGTAGCCATGTCTCATGTGTAGAAAGTGGTATTTCGGAGAGGAGTGAGTTCACCTTATCCTCAGGACCTCCAGAAGCTGCTGTAGGAGTACAGCCTCCCTTCGAAGGAATCCACTTATCTGTCCCAAGAGTCGTCTCCGGCTGTAAGCCGGACTGTCCGGGGCCTTTATTGTTGGCCCCCGGATCCTGGGCTACCAAAGTATCACCTTCGGGTAGTGTCTTCATCACCCCTCGCACCACTTGTTGACCAGGAGAGACCCTCCGGGATGACACCTCAAAGTCGTCCGCCTTAGTGGGCGAGGAGACCGATGGAGGTGTCTCGCTTTCCATCATCTCCGGAAGAAGATCTCCCGAGGAAGAGGATTGGTGAAGAAGACTATTTGCCGAGCTGCAAAAAAAAACATATATTCTAGATGTTACCTTGGTAATAGGAAAGAAACGGGATGTGTTTTAAAAAACATCCTTGTTCACTCACGATTCGGCTAGAGGCTTGTCCTCATCGTGGGACTGTACGAAGACGCCATCCTCCAAGCCCGAGCAACCCGACTGGGGCACCTTGCCTCGCTTAGGAGCCCTTCCCTCCCAATCTTCGGAGGCAACCCTTTTCTTACCATGGGGGGAAGAGACGTTGACTTCGCCTTCACTTTTGTCTTCAGACGATGGAATTTTGATTCCCCCGGACACAATGTTTGATATACCTTCGGGATGGAGGCCGCCTTTGGTCCTCCCACTTTCCGCCTTGTCCTCCTCCACAGGCATCTGGTATGGTGCCGGGGCCAGCATCCTTGTTAGTACGGGATCCGCTGAGTCTTCGGGGAGGGGGGCCGAACACCTAATTCGCTCCGCTTTCTTTACCCAGCCCTGGAAGAAGATAGTTTGCTCAGTAACGTATTACAGCATGCTTAACTACAAAGTGTTCGGGAGTTGAGCGCTTACTGAGGTATCCGGATGGTTGCAGTCGAGGCCGATGTCCTCGGTGGTGTCCGGCCACTGTTTTTGTTTCCCGAAAAACAACTTCCACATCCCTTTGTGCGTAGTGCCGAAGAAGTGTTGGAGGGTTCGTGGTCCTTCCGGATTAAACTCCCACATGCGAAGAGGCCTACGCTGGCATGGCAGGGCTCGGCGGACTAGCATTACTTGAATCACGTTGACAAGATCGATGTCCCTCTCAAGGAGGGTTCAGATGCGGCTCTGTAGAGTCTGCACTTCATCAACTGATCCCCAGTCCAGCCCCTTATTAATCCATGATGCAAGCTGTAACGGAGGGCCCGAACGGAACACAGGTATAGCTGCCCACTTGGTACCGCGGGGTTCTGTGACGTAAAACCACTCCCGCTGCCATTGGTTGGAAGTTTCGGTGAAGGAACCTTTTGGCCAAAGAGCATTGGTGAGCTTTCTCACTACAACGCCGCCGCACTCCGCCTGTTTCTCGTCGACCACCTTCGGCCTCACACTAAAGGTCTTGAGCCATAAGCCGAAGTGTGGGGGAATTCGGAGGAAGGCCTCACACGTGATGATGAATGCCGAGACATGGAGGAAAGAATCTGGGGCTAGATCGTGAAAATCTAGTCCGTAATAAAACATGAGCCCCCAGACGAAGGGGTGAAGAGCGAACCCTAACCCTCGGAGGAAGTGAGAGATGAATACGACCCTCTCACCGGATCTGGGAGTCGGAATAACCTGTCCTTGAGCAAGAAGCCCATGGGGGGATCTCCGCGGTCAGGTATCTGGCTGCCCGAAGCTTCGCAATGTCCTCCTCTGTAACAGAGGAAGCCACCCATCGGCCCTACGGGCTGGGTCCGGACATGACTGGGAAGCTTGAAGCAATGGAGTCAAACCTTGGGTGCTAGGACTCGAGGTTGGGGAGGTTGAGGAGAGGTTTGGCGTAAATAAAGACGGCCCTTGGCTCCTTTATAAAGGCAGCGGGTATCGAACGCCTCCTCCTAAGCCTGAAAACCCGCCTATTCCTAAGGAATCTTTCCAATGGAATAGTTGGGTTACCCACACTCGTATTAATAAGAATCCCGCAATAAGGGGACATGATCTCTGCTTCGACAAGACGTGCCAATAAAAACCTCGCCTCGAAACATGGAACGGCAGGACAGGAAATGGTTTGAAATAATGACCGGGCAAGCGTGATGTCACGTTACGAAAAGTTGTCGGCAGATTGGACTCATGAAATATCATATTCTCTACGGTTGTGGTACTTGTGTTGCAGATCCGGACATGTTCGTCCGAAGACTATCTTGGAGTATTCGGAAAGGGGAACCTGCCTTGCAATGCCGAAGACAATCTGCACGCCGGACACCTCATCATTGAAGCCTGGTTTAGGGGCTACTGAGGGAATCCTGGACTAAGGGGTCCTCGGGCGTCCGGCCTATTGGACATGGGCCGGACTAATGGGCTGTGAAGATACAAGACCGAAGACTCTCTCCCGTGTCCGGATAGGACTCTCCTTGGCGTGGAAGGCAAGCTTGGCGACCAAATATGAAGATTCCTTTCTCTGTATCCGACTTTGTACAACCCTAGTCCCCTCCGGTGTCTATATAATCCGGAGGGCTTAGTACGGAAATGAATACAGTCATACAGGATAGACTTCTAGGGTTTTAGCCATTACGATCTCGTGGTAGATCAACTCTTGTAACACTCATATTCATCAAGATCAATCAAGTAGGAAATAAGGTATTACCTCCATAGAGAGGGCCCAAACCTGGGTAAACATTGTGTCCCCCATCTCCTGTTACCATCGACCTTAGACGCACAGTTCGGGACCCCCTACCCGAGATCCGCCGGTTTTGACACCGACAGGGACAATGGGTTGAAACCGTAGACGACCTCAAAAGGGGACTTGCCGGTAGTCGAATGTCTCACGCGGTTGTGGGCATACTCGGCGATGGGTAGGCACTCTTCCCACTCCTTGATGTTCCTCTTGATCAACACACGTAGTAGAGTGGAGAGTGTTCGGTTCGTCACTTCCGTTTGGCCGTCGGTTTGTGGATGGTATGCCGTGGAGAATAGTAGCTTGATTCCGAGCTTTGCGCATAAGGTCTTCCAAAAGTAGCTCAAGAACTTGACGTCGCGGTCCGAGACTATCGTCTTTGGCACGCCATGTAGGCACAATATTTCCCTACAAAAGAGGTTTGCAACATGTGAAGCATCGTCCATCTTATTGCATGGGATAAAATGAGCCATTTTGGAGAATCGGTCCACAACAACAAACACGGAATCCTTTGCATTTCTAGTCCTAGGAAAACCAAGCACAAAACCCATGCTAATATCTTCCCATGGGTGATATGGAATTGGAAGATGTGTATAAAGACCATGAGATTGAGCTTTGGACTTAGCTTTGCGACATGTCTATCATCAGTTGGTGAAGCGTGAGACGTCGCGGAACATCTTGGGCCAAAAATAGTTCTTGGAGAGCGTAGAAAATGTCTTGTCGCGTCCAAAGTGTCCCATTAGTCCTCCTCCATGAGATTCTTGCAAAAGTAACAAACGAAGAGAAGACTCGGGGATGCAAAGTTTGTTATCTCTCATAAGATAATCATCTTTGATGTAATAGCGTTCCCAAGATGTATGCGTCAAACACTTTTCATAAGGAATAGCAAAAGTAGGATGATGCACATACAAGTATTTTATGTTCTCAAAGACAATGACATTCAATTCAAGTTTAGTAACAAGCATGCATTTGCGGGAAAGCGCATCCGCCACAACATTTTCCTTGCCTTTGATATACTTGATGACATAAGGAAATGACTCTATGAATTCACTCCATTTAACATGATGCTTGTTCAACTTAGTTTGACCCTTAAGGTACTTTAGCATTTCATGATCGCTATGAATGATAAACTCATGAGGGCGAAGATAATGTTCCCATTCACGCAAAACTCGCAGTAAGCATATAGCTCTTTGTCATAGATGGGATAATTGAGTTGCGCCCCGGAGAGTTTCTCACTAAATTATGCTATGGGGTGCTTCTCTTGCGTTAACACACCTCCTATGCCATTACCGCTAGCATCGCAATGAATTTCAAAAGGTTTGTCAAAGTTGGGTAATGCAAGCACGGGAGCATGAGTAAGCAAATTCTTAAGTTTATTGAATGCGGTATCTTGGCATGGTCCCCAAACAAAAGGCGCATTTTTCTTACTCAAAGCATGCAAAGGTGAAGCAATGGTGCTAAAATCCTTCATAAATCTATGATAGAAACCGGCTAAACCAAGAAAACTATGCACTTGTTGCAAGTTGGTTGGTTGGGGCCAAGTTTTAATAGCATTGATCTTAGATTCATCTACATGAACACCCTTAGAATACACAAGGAAACCCAATAAAACAACCTTATCAACACCGAAAAGGCATTTGCCCATATTAGCATAAAGGCGCTCTTTCCTAAGGGTTTGCAACATGGTTCTAAGATGGGTGACATGATCTTTGAGAGATTTGCTAAATACAAGAATATCATCAAAATAGACCGCAACGAATACACCAATATAAGGTCGAAGAGCGAAATGCATGACTCTCATGAAAGTATCGGGTGCTTCGGATAAACCCATTGGCATAACAAGCCATTCATATAAGCCAAATTTGGTCTTAAATGCAGTTTTCCATTCATCACCTACTTGGATGCGTATTTGTTAGTAGCCACTCTTAAGATCAATCTTAGAGAAAATGGTGGCTCCACTAAGCTCATCTAGCATATCATCTAGGCATGGAATAGGGTAACGATAACGCACGGTAATAGCATTGATAGGACGACAATCAGAACACATGCGAAATGTACCATCTTTCTTGGGAACAAGGATTACCGGGACGACACAAGGGCTCAAACTTTCTCGTACATGGCCGTTGTCGATGAGTTGTTGTACTTGCCGTTGGATCTCCTTAGTTTCCTCGGGATTGACGCGGTAGGGAGCCTTGTTAGGAAGGGGTGCTCCAAGGATGAGGTCGATTCGATGTTCAATGCCTCGTAGTGGCGGTATTCCCGGGGGTAGCTCATCGGGAAAAACATCTTGGAATGCCTGCAAAAGAGAAGACAACACTAAAGGTAGAGGGTGAGATGTGTTAGTTTTTGGTCCCTCGTCCGTGTATAAAAGGACATAGTGCATGACACTTGATGGGTTCTCATACACTTCTCCCATCTCACTTTTGGTGGCAATTAGGACTAGGTTCTTCTTGCCGCTCATCGTGGAGGCACTCAATTTAGGCTTGTGGCGCTCACTCTCTTTTTGGTGGTTCGCTCTCTCACTATTCTCTCCACGATGGGTGGCTTGCTTGTCGGCGATCACTTGGCTGGGAGACATTTGTCGTAGCACAAATTCCTTTCCTTTCATCTTGAAGCTATAGTGATTCGTTCGCCCATGATGGATGACACCTCAGTCAAATTGCCATGGTCGTCCAATAAGGAGGTGGCAAATGGACATCGGAATGACATCACACTCCAAAGTGTCTTCGTAAGCTCCGATCTTGAAGGAAATTTGTACCATATGCTCGACTTGGATAGTGCCAGAGTCGCTTAGCCATTGAGCCTTGTAAGGATGCGGGTGCTTCATCTTGACCAATTGGAGCTTGGAGCAAAGTTCTTCACTTGCCAAGTTATGACAACTCCCTCCGTCGATGATGACCTTGACGGACCTTCCATTGATGCCGGCCTTGGTATGGAAGATATGGAATCTTTGGTCTTCTTCTTGTTGATGTTGAAGAGTCAAGACCTTGGAGACAACGAGAGCGGGGCTCGAATCTTCGTCACAAAAGACTTGATCATCTTCATATTTGTTCACTTGCCGGTGCATGGCCACTTGCTCAAGGGCTTACATTTCTCCTTCACTCATGGAATCATATATACCATCGTCATTGAAGATCATGGTGCGCTTGTTTGTACACTCGAAGGACTTGTGGCCTCGGACGCCGCATGTGAAGCATTTGAAGGAACTTGTCTTGATGGTCTCATCGGTTGGAGTAGATGATGATGAAGCTCTCGGCTTGAAGTTGCTTGTAGTAAGGTTGTCGAAGTCTTCTTGTCACTTGACTTGTCGCCGTTGCTTGTAGATGGCTTGGTTGAGGTAGAAGGTGTTCGAGTCATTGAATCTTGAGAGTTGGAGAAACCATAGGACTTGGATGAGAACTTGGCATATTTGAAATCATCTTGCACTTGATGTTCCGCTTTGGTAGCTTGATGCACTAGCTCGATGAGGTTCGAGTATGGTTGGAAGTCGGCGATCTTCTTGACAGGATGATTGAGTCCATTCAAGAAACGTGCCATAGTTTGCTCGTCATCTTCCGTGACATTGGCTCTTATCATGGCAATCTCCGTTTCCTTGTAGTACTCTTCAACGCTCTTGGTTCCTTGCTTGAGGAGTTGGAGTTTCTTGAAGAGGTCGCGGTTGTAGTAGGTTGGCACCAAATGTGCTCTCATGACATCCTTCATTTGCGTCCAAGTTGTGATGGGTGGTTCTCCTCTTGCCTCACGGCGCTCGATGACTTGTTCCCACCAAATGAGGACGTAGTCTTGGAACTCAAGGGATGCCATTGCAATCTTATTCTCTTCCTCATAGTTGTGTAAGCGGAATATTTTATCAACCTTCAATGCCCATGAAAGGTACTCTCCGGGATCATTGCTTCCGGAAAACTTGGGCATGGTGAACTTTAGCTTGCTGTAGAGTTGCTCTTCATTGTGTTGGGGTCGGGGGTGATGCCGTCCTTGACGCGGAGGATTGTCTCCCTCAACTTGCTCTTGTCGTGGAGGATTTCCATTGTCTTCATGCTCTTGGTGAACTTGAGGTTCTTGTCGAGCTTGTGGAGGAGCTTGAGGAACTTGACGATGCACACGTGATTGATAAATCCTCTCTTGAACTTCATTGCGAAGCGCTTCTTCTTGCTCGCGTGTTTGACCGTTGTGGTCTGCTATGGTGCGACTTGTTTCATGGAGGGCACGTTGGGCCTTGAGTGCTTGAGCTTCACGCCGTTGTTGTTGTTGTTGTCGAAGCGCCTCGGCGTCTTGCTCCTCTTGATGTTGGCGCGCTCGTTCTTCCTCTTGTTGGCGTAGACATTGTCTTTCTTGTGCTTGCGCCAAGGTAGCTTGGTTTAGGCGGTGACAATGTTCTTGCGCTCGAAGTTGTTCTTGAGAATCGGTTCCGTGTAGAGGATTGCGGTTTGCTTGACGGTCTTAGTGCGCGGCTCGTCGATGAGTGTTTGATGTCGGAGTACTTGAGCCAGAGATGGTGTCATCAGAGTGTCGACTTGAGCGGCTCCGTCTTGAGCAGGGCGAAGAGGTAGAAGAGCGGCTTACCAACAAAGCGCGAATCTCATCCATTCTTGCGTTGCTCTCTTGTTTTTGTTCATCGAGCTTGTTGTCGAAATAGTCTTTTGTACGTTGCTCGGAGAGTCGCAAGTCGGTGGCAAGGTTGTCGATGCGGTCGTTCATTGCTTATTGTTCTCGAGGCAAAGCACATTGTGCACCAAAGAGGTGGCTCTTTGTGACATAGGAGGACATGTCGTCGTCTTGCTCGATGAAGAGTGGGTTGGTAGAAGTACTTGGCCTATCCATCATTCTAAGAAAATATGTGAGGGGGAGAACGAGAAGAACTTATACCAAATGTACCTTGACCGATGTTGAAGATGGATCAATGATCACTCAAATGTGAAACAAGGAAATAGCACAATTGGTACCAATTCTTGTCAGTTCTCACACCCACATAAGTAAAAGCTTATGGTGGAGCTCGGTTAGGATGGTGGCACAAAATGTGAATGCAATTGTTAGTGAGCCTCAATAATGTTGGAAAAGATTCACAAATTGGCAAATCCAACAAGTAGACCAATAGCAAGATGTGGTACACAGAAACACACACGCAAATAGATAAGTGGGGTCGTGCAACCAAGGAATGAGCCAAAATGTGGAATCCACGAAAGTGCTCTTATTGCACCACTCTAGAGAGACGCTAGCACGATTGCACAATAGGCGGATACGAAACTTGTGCACAACCTACTAAGCAAAAATGCAACGACTTCTATCCCAAGTATGCTATATGTATGGTATTCCGATGATATGATCCAACATGATCGAGTATGACAATCTTAATGTATTATGATGCTATGGTTCTTGCTTATAAGCTCTTTGCTTATCTTTCCTCTTTGCTTAAAAGCTTGTTGTCTCTTTCTCTTTTGAGCTCTTTTCGCATGCAAAACTTCACGAACCAATATAGCAATTGTGTATACGAGGACAACTTTGTCACAAAAGATGATACCAAGAGATGCACCACGATGATATGGTATGCATGCTATGGGAAGTATGATCACTAATGTGCACAAGTAACATTGCCGGCAATACTCAAAGTCTAGCCTCGATGGGTAAGTTATGCAAAATGGGCTATGGGGTTATCAATGCAATGGCAAGGAGTAGACCAAGATGTCATCGAAGTTACCGTCCATGGTATGTCGGGTGTAAGCAAGGACGTATGAAGATGAGGTTGTTGTCAAGTCCTTGGCCGAGATGAGCGGCGGTGATGACGATGTCGAATCGTTCCTAGTTAGCCGAAACACCCTAGGAAACGATGAACCACAACTTAAATGTGAAAACTAAATGTGTCAAAATTGTGTCGGAGTGCGAGACGAGGAGGCAATGGTGGTTGCGGAAAGTGATGGTGGTATCAGGGTGCGTATGCGGAAGTGGAGGTGAAGAGGTGGTGGTGGCCGAACTGAACTTTTTCAGTTTCGTCAGGAGACGTCAGACGTCCGGTGGATGGCGGATGACCGGTGGTCCGACGTCCGGTAGCTGGCAGACGTCCGGTGCCTGGGCGATTTCGGGCACATGATGAATAGCTAGGGTTCGTAGAGAGAGAGATGATACATCTCCATCATATCTATCATTTTTGATTGTTTCATGCCAATATTATACAACTTTCACATATTTTGGCACCTTTTTATATGATTTATTGGACTAACCTATTGATCCAGTGCCCAGTGCTAGTTCCTTTTTTTTGCATGTTTTTTGTATTGCAGAATATCCATATCAAACGAAGTCCAAATGCAATAAAATTTCATGGAGAATTATTTTGGAATATATGTGATTTTTGGGAGTTGGAATCACCGCAAATGGAGGCCCACATAGGGCACAAGACACCAGCGCACCACCCCTGTGCCAGGCGCGTGGTGGTCAGTTGTGCTCACCTCGTACGTCGGTTGGAGCTCTACTTCGGGCGCAAGGAAGCTTATATCTGGAAAAAAATCATGTTAAAATCTCAGCGCAATCGGAGTTACGGGTCTCCGGGAATATAAGAAATGGTTTTCAGCCAGATCTGGGGAACGCGAAACAGAAGAGAACACAGAGGGAGATCCAATCTCGGAGGGGCTCTCGCCCCTCCGCCGCCATGGAGACCATGGACCAGAGGGGGAACTCTCCTCCCATCTAGGGGGAGGCCAAGGAAGAAGAAGAAGGAGGGGGGCTCTCTCCCCCTCTCTTCCGGTGGCGCCGGAACGCCGCCGGGGCTAGGATCATGATGGCGATCTACATCAACAATCTTGCTACCGTCAACACCAACTCTCTCCCCATCTATGCAGAGGTGTAACCTCCCTTCTCCCCGCTGTAATCTCTACTTAAACATGGTGCTCAACCCCATATATTATTTCCCGATGATCTATGGTTATCCTATGATGTTTGAGTAGATCCATTTTGTCCTGTGGGTTAATCGTGATCTTGGTTGGTATGATTGTATATTTTATTTATGGTGCTGTCCTACGGTGCCCTCCATCTCGCGCAAACGTGGGGGATCCTCGCTATAGGGTGTTACAATATGTTCATAATTCGCTTATGGTGGGTTGTGAGAGTGACAGAAGCTTAAACCCGAGTAGGTGGGTTATGGTGTATGGGAGTAAAGAGGACTTGATACTTAATGCTATGGTTGGGATTCACGACCTTAATGATCTTTAGTAGTTGCGGATGCTTGCTAGAGTTCCAATTATAAGTGTATATGATCCAATAGAGAAAGTATGTTAGCTCATGCCTCTCCCTCATATAAAATTGCAAGAATGATTACCGGTACTTGTTATTGATTGCCTAGGGACAAATGACTTTCTTATTGACAAAAGCTATCTACTTTTACTTTCCCACAATTTATCCGTAGTTTTGTTCTCACAAAGTACTCGTAGTTTTATTCTTGCAAAATAGTTTCATACTTGTTTCCGGTAAAGCAAACGTCAAGTGTGCGTAGAGTTGTATTGGTGGTCGATAGAACTTGAGGGAATATTTGTTCTACCTTTAGCTCCTCGTTGGGTTCGACACTCTTATTTATCGAAGAAGGCTACAAACGATCCCCTATACGTGTGGGTTATCAAGAGAGACTACTCCATTGGAGGCCAAGACCTCCTCGGAGAAGATCCTTCTAGGATTCAAGCCCCCATCTCCTTTGGATTTGGGATGAACTCTACCTTGCGGCCTTCCCTTTGTTGTTCATGTACCTTGTGGATCTTGTGTGTTTGATTGTCTAGTGGATGTGTGATTGGACTTGTTCTTGAGTGTTTCCCCTTGTGATTTCTCCCCGTTCTTCCCCGTGTTCTTCATGTTCTTCGAGGGAATCCACTCCAATCGTGAAAGATCGGCCTACACCGGGTTAGCTCCGTATCAGGATGCCGTTCTGGGAATTGGTGAGGGCAGCCCTGATGTTGTTGGCACGAGAGAGGGATACGGCCGAGAACATGTTCCCCAACACATTCCAGATCACATGCGACATTCCTATCGATGCCACCTGAATGAGTACTTCTTTGGAGAGATTTCTGAGTAGATATGCGCCAATCGGTTGGACAAGCAAGGGGGGCATAGGCAGGGTTTGATACAACCCGATCCCTGCCCTCTTTGTCTTTGGTTGTGATGGTTTTGGAAGGACCTTCGATGGTTTGGTCTAGGTATCCATATAAGCTGACGCCCATGATTTGAGATCAGGCTTGAGCTCGCCATAGAACATAGTTTCTGCGGATATGTGGCTCGAAGGTGTTGTGGTTGAGGCCGGAGGTGATGGCAGAGGTGGAGGACAACATGATTGCTAGGGATATTGGTGGAGGCTTGGAAGGATGGTGGAGCTGGCTAGATGCGATGGAAGGGACCTGATCTGTATACCATGTAAGCGCCGGTAGAAGCTTCTCAACCCCCGATAGGGAGCCCGTGTGGTGTTATATCGATCATGGAGAGAGATCCTCTCATGAGATACATGGCACTCCCTCCGTAAAGAAATATAAGAGTGTTAAGATCACTAAAATAGTGATCTAAACGCTCTTATATTTCTTTACAGAGGGAGTAGTCGGTTAGGAGGTTTAACCAAAAGAGATTATAGGGAGTTCTGGATAGAGATAGATGTAACTTAAACAAGAAAGGAAAGCTATCTCTATCTATCTATAAGCGTGCCGCAAGACATGCCTTGCACCCAAAATATATGTCATGTTTAACAGAGGTAGCATCATACGCACTACAAAGAAAGATACATCCATGACATTATGGCCCGAACAATTTTTTCCTGTCATGGTTACGACACTTCTATGACGATAATTGTGACAAGAACACATATCATCATGGATGCGGTGGGCTCCTACTTCTATGACAAAAAAATGACAGAAAATGGGCTTTTCATCCTGGGCGGGCCGGGGATGCACCTGCACATTCTTTGGGCTGTCCATGACATAAAAAATCATGGTAGAAGCGAGGGCAAGGAAAATTTTGCGTAGTTCCCGGTTACGATGGGTGGTCGGGGCCGAGCGATGCTGTGTGGTTTGCCTGTTTCTGTCTCATACACGCGCGTGGTGCGAGCCATGTCGCTATAACTGAACCCAAGCGAGAGGCATTCACTTACTGAACCTGAGCGATCACACTGCTACATACTGAAGCCGATCGATTGATCCCTTCGCTGCTAACTCAACCCGACGGACTCGTTCGCTGCTAACTGAACCCGATTGATCACTGTACCTGCTTACTGAAGTTGATCGAACCCCCGCGTGAGACATAGCTAGCCGGTTTGGGTTGCCTCTAGATGAACAGTGCCTGTTGCTGCCACGCACGCGATACGTAGATGAGTCGAGACATGGTGAGTCTAGCCAGTTGGTTGGCTGTGGATGAACAGTTCCCGGTGGGGGTTGGATGAACAAGACACCGACCATGTGTAGGCGGTTGCCGCTAGATGAACATGACCTCATGGTAGTAAGCGGTTGCCGCTGGATGAACATGACCTCATGGTAGTACGTGGCTGACACTGGATGAACATGACCCCGAGGAGGCCGCCACACACCCCAACCGGTTCGGGGTGGATCAACAGGACCCCATGGAGGCTAGTTGAACAGTAGCCGGTGGAGGCTAGATGAACAGTAGCCCGTGGATGAAAAGTGGCTGTGGAGGCTGGAGGAAGTCAATGGTGGATGAACAGTATCCCGTGGAGTCCCGTTTTGTGGTACGCCACACCCCTCCCGATGAACAGGACCCCGTTTCGAGTGTAGGCGGTTGGAGAGAAGTCTGTTTCCTCCGTTTTGCAGTACGCCACACCCGTCCCGATGAACATGACCCTATTTCGACCGTAGGTGGTTGGAGAGAAGTCTGTTTCCTCTGTTTTGTGGTACGCCACTCCCCTCCCGATGAATAGGACCCTATTTTGACCGTAGGCGGTCGAAGAGAACTCTGTTTCCTCTGTTTTGCGGTATGCCATAGCCCGAGTCAATGAACATGACCCCATTTTCGTCTGTTCCGTCCAAGCCGGTTGGCTCCCGATGAACAGGTTGCATTCTGACCTAGTCGGTTGCCTCCCGATGAACACAAAGTTGTTTCCTCCGTTTTGACCCAGCCGATTGGCTGTAGACGAACATGATGCCATTGCTGTACGTATTCGAGACCCCGCCCGTATGTACGTACGTGGCTGTATTTACTTTATTGCAGCGTGGCCGTGTACACGGTTTAGATAGGACTGCATGAACTGATACGTCGAGGCTCTAGTACGACATGGGACGCTCCTTGCTCGATCACTATTCATCGTTGGAAAGAGACCGATCCACCAATATGTACATACTTGTTTGCGACCGGACACATATCACTACGTACGCTTCGACCTCATGGGTCCCAACTATCAGGGGAGTTATGGAGGCACTTCCTTCCTTGCGAAGATATAGCTGGTGGGTTCCAGTAGTCAAGGGGAGGAATCATTTTTTGCGCGTAATAAGGACACACTTCCTTGCTTGCAAAGATGTAGCTAGTGGGTCCCAGCTGTCAGGGGGAGGAAACATTATTTTTCCACATAAAAAGGAGGCAGTTGCATGCATGCGTCCATGGACGTGGTGCGTCCCCACTGTCAGCCTATCCACGTACAATCGTCTTCCGATGACTCTCACTTGTTGACCATGTTGACCACGCCACGCCGAGCACACCAAGGTAGTGGATGATGGTGAGGCTCCAGAAGGAAACGGCCCGGAGATGGGGAAGACGCGGTAATGGAGTCGCAGATGGATAGGAGTGCGAGACTTGACTGGTCCGGGTGCGGGCTGTGTCTACACTCGTGGAGAATAACAGGAGGTTCGAAGGAGTGGAGGGATGGCCTGGCCGTCTGTGGGGTAGTGTTTTACTGCGAGGCGCGTGAAGTAGCGTCGATGGATGCCGGAGGCTAGAGAGGCAGTCCCGCCAGCATTGGAGGAAGAAGACAAGATATTGAAGAATAATGCCGACCGTTGGATGTAAATCCAACGCCTTGCTTAGGCTTCGACCTAATGGCCCACATGTCAACGAGTCCATTTGGTGGGCTGGGTGAAACAATAATGTAGCGTCTATGCAGCCCATTTATATATTATGTTAGAATTTACAACCCATTTGCAAATTTTTCCGAAATACACGGATTTGCTGGGCTGAGTTATCATGTTGGGCTGGACGGAGACATGCTATAAAAACATAAACACGTGATTGAAGGAAATAAGCCCTAGAGGCAATAATAAAGTTGTTAGTTTATATTATATTTCCTTATTCATGATAAAGGTTTATTATTCATGCTAGAATTGTATAGATCGGAAACTAAAATACATGTGTGAATACATAAACAAATACCGTGTCCCTAGTAAGCCTCTACTAGACTAGCTCGTTGATCAAAGATGGTTAAGGTTTCCTAACCATAGACATGTGTTGCCACTTGATAACAGGATCACATCATTAGGAGAATGATGTGATGGACAAGACCCATTTGTTAGCTTTGCATTATGATCGTTCAGTTTTATTGCTATTGCTTTCTTAATGTCAAATACATATTCCTTCGACTATGAGATTATGCAACTCCCGGATACCGGAGGTATGCCTTGTGTGCTATCAAATGTCACAACGTAACTGGGTGATTATAAAGATGCTCTACATGCATCTCCGTAGGTGTTTGTTGAGTTGGCATAGATTGAGATTAGGATCTGTCACTCCGAGTATCGGAGAGGTATCTTTGGGCCCTCTCGGTAATACACATCGTAAGCTTGCAAGCAAACGACTAAGGAGTTAGTCACGAGGTGATGTATTACGGAACGAGTAAAGATACTTGTCGGTAATGAGATTGAACTAGGTATAAAGAAACCAAAGATCGAATCTCAGGCAAGTAACATACCGATGGACAAAGGGAATTACGTATGTTGTCAAAATGGTTCGACCAATAAAGATATTCGTAGAATATGTAGGAGCCAATATGGGCATCCAGGTTCCGCTATTGGTTATTGACCGAGAGCTGTCTCGGTCATGTCTACATAGTTCTCGAACCCGTAGGGTCTGCACGCTTAACGTTCGATGACGATATAATATTATATGAGTTATGTGATTTGGTGACGAATATTGCTCGGAGTCCCGGATGAGATCACAGACATGACGAGGAGTCTCGAAATGGTCGAGAGGTAAAGATTGATATATATGATGATGGTATTCGGACACCGGAAGTGTTTCGGGGGCTACGGGTACTTATCGGGTCACCAAAAGGGGAGAAGGGAAAGGTAAGTGTGGATTAGGATTCCCACTTCCTTCCCTGTGCCCCCTCTTTCCTTCCCCCTCTGAAAAATATGGCAGGAGGGGGGGGGGGGGCAAGGGCAGGAGCCCAAGTAGGATTCATACCTACTTGGGGCGCCCCTTGGCCTCTCCCCTCTCCCTCCCACCTATATATATGAGGAGGGGGCTGATACGTCTCCAACATATCTACAATTTTTGATTGTTCCATGCTATTATATTATCCATCTAGGATGTTTTATATGCATTTATATGCTATATTATATGATTTTTGGGACTAACCTATTAACCTAGAGCCCAGTGCCAGTTTC
This sequence comes from Triticum aestivum, assembly GCF_018294505.1. Lineage (NCBI taxonomy): Eukaryota > Viridiplantae > Streptophyta > Magnoliopsida > Poales > Poaceae > Triticum > Triticum aestivum. The sequence continues at coordinate 196,147,730 of NC_057811.1, read as the reverse complement.
TGTTTTTTCCTTGTTTTTGAGTATCGCAGAAAAGGAAAACCAAACGGAGTCCAATTGACCTGAAACTTCACGAAACTTATTTTTGGACCAGAAGAAGCCCACGAAGCATTGGAGATGGACTAGAAGAGTCTCGGGCTACCCACGAGGGTGGGGGGCGCGCCCCCTGCCTCATGGACAGCCCAGAGACCCCCCTGACTTGTTCTCGACGCCAAAACCTCTTATATATATACAGAAACCTCCAGAAAGAAACCTAGATCGGGAGTTCCGCCGCCGCAAGCCTCTGTAGCCACCGAAAACCAATCTAGACCCGTTCCGGCACCCTGCCGGAGGGGGGATCCATCACCGGTGGCCATCTTCATCATCCGGCGCTCTCCATGACAAGGAGGGAGTAGTTCACCGTCGGGGCTGAGGGTATGTACCAGTAGCTATGTGTTTGATCTCTCTCTCTCTCTCTCTCGTGTTCTTGATTTGGCACGATCTTGATGTATCACGAGCTTTGCTATTATAATTGGATCTTATGATGTTTCTCCCACTCTATTCTCTTGTAATGGATTGAGTTTTCCCTTTGAAGTTATCTTATCGGATTGATTCTTTAAGGATTTGAGAACACTTGATGTATGTCTTGCATGTGCTTATCTGTGGCGACAATGGGATATTCACGTGATCTACTTGATGTATGTTTTGGTGATCAACTTGCGGGTTCCATAACATTGTGAACTTATGCCTAGGGGTTGGCACACGTTTTTGACTTGACTCTCCGGTAGAAACTTTGGGGCACTCTTTTAAGTACTTTGTGTTGGTTTGAATAGATGAATCTGAGATTGGGTGATGCATATCGTATAATCATACCCACGGATACTTGAGGTGACATTGGAGTATCTAGGTGACATTAGGGTTTTGGTTGATTTGTATCTTAAGGTGTTATTCTAGTACGAACTCTAGGATAGATTGAACCGAAATAATAGCTTCGTGTTATTTTAATACGGACTCTTGAATAGATCGATCAGAAAGGATAACTTTGAGGTGGTTTCGTACCCTACCATAATCTCTTCGTTTGTTCCCCGCTATTAGTGACTTTGGAGTGACTCTTTGTTGCATGTTGAGGGATATTTATATGATCCAATTATGTTATTATTGTTGAGAGAACTTGCCCTAGTAAAAGTATGAACCCCAGGCCTTGTTTCAACGCATTGCAATACCGTTTTCGCTCACTTTTATCGCTTGCTACCTTGCTGTTTTTATATTTTCATATTACAAAAACCTATATATACCCTCCATATTGCACTTGTATCAACATCTCTTCACCGAACTAGTGCACCTATACAATTTACCATTGTATTGGGTGTGTTGGGGACACAAGAGACTCTTTGTTATTTGGTTGCAGGGTTGCTTGAGAGAGACCATCTTCCTCCTACGCCTCCCACGGATTGATAAACCTTAGGTCATCCACTTGAGGGAAATTTGCTACTGTCCTACAAACCTCTGTACTTGGAGGCCCAACAACGTCTACAAGAAGAAGGTTGTGTAGTAGACATCAGGGGCACCTAGCACATCCCAGAAAATTGCATAGCCCTGTGCGCCCCCCCCCCCCCACAGTTTACACCCCCGGTCATATTTTCGTAGTGCTTAGGCGAAGCCCTGCGGAGATCAATTCATGATCACCGTCACCACGCCATCGTGCTGACGGAACTCATCTACTACCTCGACGTCTTGCTGGATCAAGAAGGCAAGGGACGTCACCGAGCTGAACATGTGCAAAACAAGGAGGTGCCGTGCGTTCGGTACTTGATCGGTTAAACCCACTATCCTCCTATTATTTCTTATGATGAATCAGGTAACGAGGAGGAGCTTTCTATTCAACCACTCTCATTAATAAGGAGCTCAAAAAAGAGGGTTAAACCCACACATGATTTGGAGAAGAAAAATAAAAGAAGGAGAAGCAAAGGTAAAAAGGTATCCCTCCCAAATGATGTTGCTCCTATTACTCATTGTGATGATGATAATTGCTATACTATTGGTGCTATCCATACTATTAATGATGAGAGTGATTATGCTTATGATATGAAAAGGCCCAAGCTTGGGGATGCTATGTTTGATGAGAATGACATGTTTGAGAATATATTTGCTGCAATTAATGTTTGTCCCAAGCTTGGGGATGCTATGTTTAATGAAGATGATATTTTTAGCCTCCCAAGTTTTGATGAGCAAATTTATTATGACGATAGCATGCCTCCTATTTATGATGGTTATATTGATGAAAGTGGGTTTTGAAGAGTGTCAACTTTAGGAAGTAATGATCCCACTATTTTGGAGGGTGTTGAATCGTATAATATTTATGAAAGTGGATTTGAACAGGTCATGACTTTATTTAGTGATGAATCCACTATTTCGGAAGAGGTTTCAATTGATTATGATGAGAACAAAGTTGCTACTTATGATGATTATTGTGTTGAAACTTATGCTATAAAAGTAGTGATGATTATATTTATAAAACTTGTCATGATTATGATTACCCTTTTTCTGAACATTACTCTTTTAGTATGGAAACAATTTGTAGTATTCGAGTTTCTTATGATCCTCCCACTATTCCGAATGAGAAGAATTTTGCTTATGTGGAGAGTAATAAAATTTCTATGCTTGTGGATCATGAAAAGAATGCTTTATGTGATGTTTATATTGTTGAATTCATTCATGATGCTACTGAAAATTATGATGAGGGAGGAATATATGCTTGTAGGAATTGCAATAATATCAAGTTTCCTCTCTATGTGCTTAAAGTTTTAAATTTATGCTTGTTTTGCCTTCCTATGCTAGTTGATTATTGTTCCCATAAGTTGTTTGCTCACAAAATGCCTATGCATAGGAATTGGGTTAGACTTAAATGTGCTAGTCATATTCTTCATGATGCTCTCTTTATGTTTCAATTCTTATCTTTTATGTGAGCATCATTGAAATCATCATGCCTAGCTAGGGGCATTAAACGTTAGCGCTTGTTGTGAGGCAACCCAATTTTAATTTTGTTACTTGCTTTTTGTTCCTGTTTAGTAATAAATAATTCATCTAGCCTATGGTTAGATGTGGTTTTATGTTTTTATTAGTGTTTGTGCCAAGTAGAACCTTTGGGAAGACTTGGGTGAAGTCTTTGTGATCTTGCTGTAAAAAACAGAAACTTTAGCGCTCACGAGATTAGCTACAACTTTTTACTGGAGAGTGCTATTAGGTTGATTCTTATTTAAGAAGATTAATAGACAAATTCCTCAGGTCCACCATCTTATTTCAGAATTTTTGGAGTTACAGAAGTATACGTTTGATAAAGATTACTACAGACTGTTCTGTTTTTCACAGATTCTGTTTTCTATGTGTTGTTTGCTTATTTTGATGAATCTATGAGTAGTATCGGAGGGTATGAACCATAGAGAAGTTGGAATACAGTAGATATTACACCAATATGAATTTAGAATGAGTTCACAACAGTACCTAAGTGGTGGTTTTATTTTCTTATACTAACGGAGCTTACGAGTTTTCTGTTGAGTTTTGTGTTGTGAAGTTTTCAAGTTTTGGGTAAAGATTGGATGAACTATGGAATTAGGAGTGGCAAGAGCCTAAGCTTGGGGATGAACAAGGAACCCCAAGGTAATATTCAAGGACAACCAAGAGCCTAAGCTTGGGGATGCCCCGGATGGCATCCCCTCTTTCGTCTTCGTTCATCGGTAACTTTACTTGGAGCTATATTTTTATTCACCACATGATATGTGTTTTGCTTGGAGCGTCATTTTATTTTATTTTGTTTTGCTTGCTGTTTGAATAAAATACCAAGATCTGAAATTCTTAAATGTTAGAGAGTCTTCACATAGTTACATAATTATTCGACTACTCATTGATCTTCACTTATATCTTTTGGAGTAGTTTGTCTTTTGCTCTAGTGCTTCACTTATATCCTTTTAGAGCATGGCGGTGGTTTTATTTTGAAGACATAGACGAACTCTCATGATTCACTTATATTATTTTGAGAGTCTTTAGAACAGCATGGTAATTTTCTTTGTTTATGAAATTAGTCCTAATATGATAGGCATCCAAGATGGGTATAATAAAAACTTCCATATAGAGTGCATTGAATATTATGAGAAGTTTCATACTTGATGATTGTTTTGAGATATGAAGATGGTAATATTAGAGTCGTGCTAGTTGAGTAATTATGGAATTGAGAAATTCTTATGTTGAGGTTTGCAAGTCCCGTAGCATGCATGTATGGTAACCGTTGTGTGACAAATTTGAAACATGAGGTGTTCTTTGATTGTCATCCTTATGAGTGGCGGTCGGGGACGAACGATGGTATCTTCCTACCAATCTATCCCCCTAGGAGCATGCGCGTAATGCTTGGTTTTTGATGACTTGTAGATTTTTGGAATAAGTATGTGATTTCTTTATGACTAATGTCGAGTCCATGGATTATACGCACTCTCACCCTTCCATCATTGCTAGCCTCTTCGGTACCGTGCATTGCCCTTTCTCACCTCGAGAGTTGGTGCAAACTTCGCCGGTGCATCCAAACCCCGTGATATGATACGCTCTATCACACATAAGCCTCCTTATATCTTCCTCAAAACAGCCACCATACCTACCTATTATGGAATTTCCATAGCCATTCCGAGATATATTGCCATGCAACTTTCCATCGTTCCGTTTATTATGACACGCTTCATCTTTGTCATATTGCCTTGCATGATCATGTAGTTGACATCGTATTTGTGGCAAAGCCACCATGCATATTATTTCATACATGTCACTCTTGATTCATTGCCCATCCCGGTACACCGCCGGAGGCATTCATGTAGAGTCATATTTTGTTCTAGTATCGAGTTGTAATCATTGAGTTGTAAATAAATAGAAGTGTGATGATCATCATTAATAGAGCATTGTCCCAAATAAAAAAAGAAAAAGAAAGGCCAAATAAAAGAAGGAAAGGCCCAAAAAAATAAAAAAAGGAAAAAAATAAAGGCCAATTAAAAAAAGAGAAAGGCCAAATAAAAAAAATAAAAAAGAGAAATAAAAGGGACAATGCTACTATCCTTTTTCCACACTTGTGCTTCAAAGTAGCACCATGATTGTCATGATAGAGAGTCTCTTATGTTGTCACTTTCATATACTAGTGGGAATTTTTCATTATAGAACTTGGCTTGTATATTCCAACAATGGGCTTCCTCAAATGCCCTAGGTCTTCGTGAGCAAGCAGGTTGGATGCACAACCACTTAGTTTCTTTTGTTGAGCTTTCATACATTTATAGCTCTAGTGCATCCGTTGCATGGCAATCCCTACTCCTCGCATTGACATCAATTGATGGGCATCTCCATAGCCCGTTTATTAGCCGCGTTAATGTGAGACTTTCTCCTTTTTTGTCTTCTCCACACAACCCCCATCATCATATTCTATTCCACCCTTAGTGCTATGTGTTGGGAATCGTAGCATAATTTTAAAATTTTCCTACGCTCACCAAGATGCATCTATGGAGTATACTAGCAACGAGGGGAAAGGGGTGCATCTACATACCCTTGTAGATCGCGAGCGGAAGCGTTCCAATGAACGTGGATGACGGAGTCGTACTCGCCGTGATCCAAATCACCGATGACCGAGTGCCGAACGGACGGCACCTCCGCGTTCAACACACGTACGGTGCAGCGACGTCTCCTCCTTCTTGATCCAGCAAGGGGGAAGGAGAGGTTGATGGAGATCTAGCAGCACGACGGCGTGGTGGTGGATGTAGCGGGATGCCGGCAGGGCTTCGCCGAGCTTCTACGAGAGAGAGAGGTGTAGCAGGGGAGGAGGGAGGCGCCCAAGGCTGAGATCTTGCTGCCCTCCCTCCCCCCTTTATATAGGCCCCCTGGGAGGGGGGGCACCGGCCAAACCCATCTAGGGTGGGGGGCGGCGGCCAAGGGGGTGCCTTGCCCCCCAAGGCAAGTGGGAAGCCCCCCCACCCTAGGGTTTCCAACCCTAGGCGCATGGGGGGAGGCCCATGGGGGGGGCTCCCAGCCCACTAGGGGCTGGTTCCCTTCCCACTTCAGCCCACGGGGCCCTCCGGGATAGGTGGCCCCACCCGGGACCCTTCCGGTGGTCCCGGTACAATACCGGTAACCCCCGAAACTTTCCCGGTGGCCGAAACTTGACCTCCTATATATAATTCTTCACCTCCGGACCATTCCGGAACTCCTCGTGACGTCCGCGATCTCATCCGGGACTCCGAACAACTTTCGGGTTTCCGCATACACATATCTCTACAACCCTAGCATCACCGAACCTTAAGTGTGTAGACCCTACGGGTTCGGGAGACATGCAAACATGACCGAGACGCCTCTCCGGTCAATAACCAACAGCGGGATCTGGATACCCATGTTGGCTCCCACATGTTCCACGATGATCTCGTCGGATGAACCACGATGTCGAGGATTCAATCAATACCGTATGCAATTCCCTTTGTCAATCGGTATGTTACTTGCCCGAGATTCGATCGTCGGTATCCCAATACCTTGTTCAATCTCGTTACCGGCAAGTCTCTTTACTCGTACCGCAATGCATGATCCCGTGACTAACGTCTTAGTCACATAGAGCTCATTATGATGATGCATTACCGAGTGGGCCCAGAGATACCTCTCCGTCACACGGAGTGACAAATCCCAGTCTCGATCCGTGCCAACCCAACAGACACTTTCGGAGATACCCGTAGTGCACCTTTATAGTCACCCAGTTACGTTGTGACGTTTGGCACACCCAAAGCACTCCTACGGTATCCGGGAGTTGCACGATCTCATGGTCTAAGGAAAAGATACTTGACATTGGAAAAGCTCTAGCAAACGAAACTACACGATCTTTTATGCTATGCTTAGGATTGGGTCTTGTCCATCACATCATTCTCCTAATGATGTGATCCCGTTATCAATGACATCCAATGTCCATAGTCAGGAAACCATGACTATCTGTTGATCAACGAGCTAGTCAACTAGAGGCTTACTAGGGACACGTTGTGGTCTATGTATTCACACATGTATTACGATTTCCGGACAATACAATTATAGCATGAACAATAGACAATTACCATGAACAAAGAAATATAATAATAACCATTTATTATTGCCTCTAGGGCATATTTCCAACAGTCTCCCACTTGCACTAGAGTCAATAATCTAGTTACATTGTGATGAATCGAACACCCATTGCGTCCTGGTGTTGATCATGTTTTGCTCTAGGGAGAGGTTTAGTCAACGGATCTGCTACATTCAGGTCCGTATGTACTTTACAAATATCTATGTCTCCATTTTGAACACTTTCACGAATGGAGTTGAAGCGACGCTTGATATGCCTGGTCTTCCTGTGAAACCTGGGCTCCTTCGCAAGGGCAATAGCTCCAGTGTTGTCACAGAAGAGAGTCATCGGGCCCGACGCATTGGGAATCACCCCTAGGTCGGTAATGAACTCCTTCATCCAGACTGCTTCCTGTGCTGCCTCCGAGGCTGCCATGTACTCCGCTTCACATGTAGATCCCGCCACGACGCTTTGCTTGCAACTGCACCAGCTTACTGCTCCTCCATTCAAAATATACACGTATCCGGTTTGTGACTTCGAGTCATCCAGATCTGTGTCGAAGCTAGCGTCGACGTAACCCTTTACGACGAGCTCTTCGTCACCTCCATAAACGAGAAACATATCCTTAGTCCTCTTCAGGTACTTCAGGATATTCTTGACCGCTGTCCAGTGTTCCATGCCGGGATTACTTTGGTACCTTCCTACCAAACTTACGGCAAGGTTTACATCAGGTCTGGTACACAGCATGGCATACATAATAGACCCTATGGCCGAGGCATAGGGGATGACACTCATCTTTTCTCTATCTTCTGCCGTGGTCGGGCATTGAGCCGTGCTCAATTGCACACCTTGCAATACAGGCAAGAACCCCTTCTTGGACTGATCCATATTGAACTTCTTCAATATCTTGTCAAGGTATGTACTCTGTGAAAGACCAATGAGGCGTCTTGATCTATCTCTATAGATCTTGATGCCTAATATATAAGCAGCTTCTCCAAGGTCCTTCATTGAAAAACACTTATTCAAATAGGCCTTTATACTTTCCAAGAATTCTATATCATTTCCCATCAATAATATGTCATCCACATATAATATGAGAAATGCTACAGAGCTCCCACTCACTTTCTTGTAAACACAGGCTTCTCCATAAGTCTGTGTAAACCCAAACGCTTTGATCATCTCATCAAAGCGAATGTTCCAACTCCGAGATGCTTGCACCAGCCCATAGATTGAGCGCTGGAGCTTGCATACTTTGTTAGCATTCTTAGGATCGACAAAACCTTCCGGCTGCATCATATACAACTCTTCCTTAAGGAAGCCGTTAAGGAATGCCGTTTTGACGTCCATCTGCCATATCTCATAATCATAGTATGCGGCAATTGCTAACATGATTCGGACGGACTTCAGCTTCGCTACGGGTGAGAAAGTCTCATCGTAGTCAACCCCTTGAACTTGTCGATAACCCTTAGCGACAAGTCGAGCTTTGTAGATGGTCACATTACCATCCGCGTCCGTCTTCTTCTTAAAGATCCATTTGTTTTCTATGGCTCGCCGATCATCGGGCAAGTCAGTCAAAGTCCATACTTCGTTTTCATACATGGATCCTATCTCGGATTTCATGGCTTCTAGCCATTTGTCGGAATCCGGGCCCGCCATCGCTTCTTCATAGTTCGAAGGTTCACCGTTGTCTAACAACATGATTTCCAGGACAGGGTTGCCGTACCACTCTGGTGCGGAACGTGTCCTTGTGGACCTACGAAGTTCAGTAGTAACTTGATCCGAAGCTTCATGATCATCATCATTAACTTCCTCCCCAGTCGGTGTAGGCACCACAGGAACATTTTCCCGCGCTGCGCTACTTTCCGGTTCGGAAGGGGTGACTATCACCTCATCAAGTTCCACTTTCCTCCCACTCAATTCTTTCGAGAGAAACTCCTTCTCCAGAAAGGACCCGTTCTTGGCAACGAAGATCTTGCCTTCGGATCTGAGGTAGAAGGTATACCCAATAGTTTCCTTAGGGTATCCTATGAAGACGCATTTCTCCGACTTGGGTTCGAGCTTTTCAGGTTGAAGTTTCTTGACATAAGCATCGCATCCCCAAACTTTTAGAAACGACAGCTTAGGTTTCTTCCCAAACCATAATTCATACGGTGTCGTCTCAACGGATTTCGACGGAGCCCTATTTAAAGTGAATGCGGCAGTCTCTAAAGCATAGCCCCAAAATGAGAGCGGTAAATCGGTAAGAGACATCATAGATCGCACCATATCCAATAGAGTGCGATTACGACGTTCGGACACACCATTTCTCTGAGGTGTTCCAGGCGGCGTGAGTTGTGAAACTATTCCACATTTCCTTAAGTGTGTACCAAACTCGTGACTTAAATATTCTCCACCACGATCTGATCGTAAGAATTTTATTTTCCTGTCACGTTGATTCTCAACCTCACTCTGAAATTCCTTGAACTTTTCAAAGGTTTCAGACTTGTGTTTCATTAGGTAGACATACCCATATCTACTTAAGTCATCAGTGAGAGTGAGAACATAACGATATCCTCCGCGAGCCTCAACACTCATTGGACCGCACACATCGGTATGTATGATTTCCAATAAGTTGGTTGCTCGCTCCATTGTTCCGGAGAACGGAGTCTTGGTCATCTTACCCATGAGGCATGGTTCGCACGTGTCAAATGATTCGTAATCAAGAGACTCCAAAAGTCCATCTGCATGGAGCTTCTTCATGCGCTTGACACCAATGTGACCAAGGCGGCAGTGCCACAAGTATGTGGGACTATCGTTATCAACTTTACATCTTTTGGTATTCACACTATGAATATGTGTAACATCACGTTCGAGATTCATCAAGAATAAACCATTGACCAGCGGGGCATGACCATAAAACATATCTCTCAAATAAATAGAACAACCATTATTCTCGGATTTAAATGAGTAGCCATCTCGAATTAAACGAGATCCAGATACAATGTTCATGCTCAAAGCTGGCACTAAATAACAATTATTGAGGTTTAAAACCAACCCCGTAGGTAGATGCAGAGGTAGCGTGCCGACGACGATCACATCGACCTTGGAACCATTCCCGACGCGCATCGTCACCTCGTCCTTCGCCAGTCTCCGTTTATTCCGTAGTTCCTGTTTTGAGTTAGAAATATGAGCAACCGCACCGGTATCAAATACCCAGGAGCTACTACGAGTACTGGTAAGGTACACATCAATTACATGTATATCACATATACCTTTGGTGTTGCCGGCCTTCTTGTCCGCTAAGTATTTGGGGCAGTTCCGCTTCCAGTGACCACTTCCCTTGCAATAAAAGCACTCAGTCTCGGGCTTGGGTCCATTCCTTGGCTTCTTCCCAACAACTGGCTTACCGGGCGCGGCAACTCCCTTGCCGTCCTTCTTGAAGTTCTTCTTACCCTTGCCCTTCTTGAACTTAGTGGTTTTATTCACCATCAACACTTGATGTTCTTTTCTGATCTCCACCTCCGCTGATTTCAGCATTGAATATATCTCAGGAATGGTCTTTTCCATCCCCTGCATATTGAAGTTCATCACGAAGCTCTTGTAGCTTGGTGGAAGCGACTGGAGGATTCTGTCAATGACCGCGTCATCCGGGAGATTAACTCTCAGCTGAGTCAAGCGGTTGTGCAACCCAGACATTCTGAGTATGTGCTCACTAACAGAACTATTCTCCTCCATTTTACAGCTGAAGAACTTGTCGGAGACTTCATATCTCTCGACCCGGGCATGAGCTTGGAAAACCAATTTCAGCTCCTCGAACATCTCATATGCTCCATGTTTCTCAAAACGCTTTTGGAGACCCGGTTCTAAGCTGTAAAGCATGCCGCACTGAACGAGGGAGTAATCATCAGCACGCTGCTGCCAAGCGTTCATAACGTCTTGGTTCTCTGGGATTGGTGCATCACCTAGCGGTGCTTCTAAGACATAATCTTTCTTGGCTACTATGAGGATGATCCTCAGGTTCCGGACCCAGTCCGTATAGTTGCTGCCATCATCTTTCAGCTTGGTTTTCTCTAGGAACGCGTTGAAATTGAGGACAACGTTGGCCATTTGATCTACAAGACATAGTGTAAAGATTTTAGACTAAGTTCATGATAATTAAGTTCATCTAATCAAATTACTCAATGAACTCCCACTCAGATAGACATCCCTCTAGTCATCTAAGTGAAACATGATCCGAGTTAACTAGGCCGTGTCCGATCATCACGTGAGACGGACTAGTCAAGATCGGTGAACATCTCCATGTTGATCGTATCTTCTATACGACTCATGCTCGACCTTTCGGTCCTCCGTGTTCCGAGGCCATGTCTGTACATGCTAGGCTCGTCAAGTCAACCTAAGTGTATTGCGTGTGTTCCGAGGCCATGTCTGTACATGCTAGGCTCGTCAACACCCGTTGTATGCGAACGTTAGAATCTATCACACCCGATCATCACGTGGTGCTTCGAAACAACGAACCTTCGCAACGGTGCACAGTTAGGGTGAACACTTTCTTGAAATTATCATAAGGGATCATCTTACTTACTACCGTCGTTCTAAGCAAATAAGATGCAAAACATGATAAACATCACATGCAATCAAATAGTGACATGATATGGCCAATATCATTATGCTCCTTTGATCTCCATCTTCGGGGCACCATGATCATCTTCGTCACCGGCATGACACCATGATCTCCATCATCATGATCTCCATCATTGTGTCTTCATGAAGTCGTCACGCCAACGATTACTTCTACTTCTATGGCTAACGCGTTTAGCAACAAAGTAAAGTAATTTACATGGCGTTATTCAATGACACGCAGGTCATGCAAAATAATAAAGACAACTCCTATGGCTCCTGCCGGTTGTCATACTCATCGACATGCAAGTCGTGATTCCTATTACAAGAATATGATCAATCTCATACATCACATATATCATTCATCACATCTTCTGGCCATATCACATCACATAGCACATGCTGCAAAAACAAGTTAGACGTCCTCTAATTGTTGTTGCAAGTTTTTACGTGGTTTGTAGGTTTCTAGCAAGAACGTTTCTTACCTACGTATGACCACAACGTGATTTGCCAATTTCTATTTACCCTTCATAAGGACCCTTTTCATCGAATCCGTTCCGACTAAAGTAGGAGAGACAGACACCCGCTAGCCACCTTATGCATCTAGTGCATGTCAGTCGGTGGAACCTGTCTCACGTAAGCGTACGTGTAAGGTCGGTCCGGGCCGCTTCATCCTACAATGCCGCCGAAACAAGAAACGACTAGTAGCGGCAAGAAGAATTGGCAACATCAACGCCCACAACTTCTTTGTGTTCTACTCGTGCATAGTAACTACGCATAGGCCTGGCTCATGATGCCACTGTTGGGAATCGTAGCATAATTTTAAAATTTTCCTACGCTCACCAAGATGCATCTATGGAGTATACTAGCAACGAGGGGAAAGGGGTGCATCTACATACCCTTGTAGATCGCGAGCGGAAGCGTTCCAATGAACGTGGATGACGGAGTCGTACTCGCCGTGATCCAAATCACCGATGACCGAGTGCCGAACGGACGACACCTCCGCGTTCAACACACGTACGGTGCAGCGACGTCTCCTCCTTGTTGATCCAGCAAGGGGGAAGGAGAGGTTGATGGAGATCCAGCAGCACGACGACGTGGTGGTGGATGTAGCGGGATGCCGGCAGGGCTTCGCCGAGCTTCTACGAGAGAGAGAGGTGTAGCAGGGGAGGAGGGAGGCGCCCAAGGCTGAGATCTTGCTGCCCTCCCTCCCCCCTTTATATAGGCCCCCTGGGAGGGGGGCGCCGGCCAAACCCATCTAGGGTGGGGGGCGGCGGCCAAGGGGGTGCCTTGCCCCCCAAGGCAAGTGGGAAGCCCCCCACCCTAGGGTTTCCAACCCTAGGCGCATGGGGGGAGGCCCATGGCAGGGCGCCCAGCCCACTAGGGGCTGGTTCCCTTCCCACTTCAGCCCACGGGGCCCTCTGGGATAGGTGGCCCCACCCGGTGGACCCCCGGGACCCTTCCGGTGGTCCCGGTACAATACCGGTAACCCCCGAAACTTTCCCGTTGGCCGAAACTTGACTTCCTATATATAATTCTTCACCTCCGGACCATTCCGGAACTCCTTGTGACGTCCGGTATCTCATCCGGGACTCCGAACAACTTTCGGGTTTCCGCATACACATATCTCTACAACCCTAGCGTCATCGAACCTTAAGTGTGTAGACCCTACGGGTTCGGGAGACATGCAGACATGACCGAGACGCCTCTCCGGTCAATAACCAACAGCGGGATCTGGATACCCATGTTGGCTCCCACATGTTCCACGATGATCTCATCAGATGAACCACGATGTCGAGGATTCAATCAATCCCGTATGCAATTCCCTTTGTCAATCGGTATGTTACTTGCCCGAGATTCGATCGTCGGTATCCCAATACCTTGTTCAATCTCGTTACCGGCAAGTCTCTTTACTCGTGCCGCAATGCATGATCCCGTGACTAACGCCTTAGTCACATAGAGCTCATTATGATGATGCATTACCGAGTGGGCCCAGAGATACCTCTCCGTCACACGGAGTGACAAATCCCAGTCTCGATCCGTGCCAACCCAACAGACACTTTCGGAGATACCCGTAGTGCACCTTTATAGTCACCCAGTTACGTTGTGACGTTTGGCACACCCAAAGCACTCCTACGGTATCCGGGAGTTGCACGATCTCATGGTCTAAGGAAAAGATACTTGACATTGGAAAAGCTCTAGCAAACGAAACTACACGATCTTTTATGCTATGCTTAGGATTGGGTCTTGTCCATCACATCATTCTCCTAATGATGTGATCCCGTTATCAATGACATCCAATGTCCATAGTCAGGAAACCATGACTATCTGTTGATCAACGAGCTAGTCTACTAGAGGCTTACTAGGGACACGTTGTGGTCTATGTATTCACACATGTATTACGATTTCCGGACAATACAATTATAGCATGAACAATAGACAATTACCATGAACAAAGAAATATAATAATAACCATTTATTATTGCCTCTAGGGCATATTTCCAACACTATGTCCATGGCTCGCGCTCATATATTGCGTGAAAGTTGAAAAAGTTTGAGAATACTAAAGTATGAAACAATTGCTTGGCTTGTCATCGGGGTTGTGCATGATGAGAGCATTTTTGTGTGACAAAAATGAAGCATGGCCAAACTATATGATTTTTTAGGGATGAGCTTTCTTTGGCTATGTTATTTTGATAAGACATAATTGCTTGGTTAGTATGCTTGAAGTATTATTATTTTTATGTCTATATTAAACTTTTGTCTTGAATCTTATGGATCTGAATATTCTTGCCACAATAAAGAAGATTACATTGATAAATATGTTAGGTAGCATTCCACATCAAACATTCTGTTTTTATCATTTACCTACTCGAGGATGAGCAGGAATTAAGCTTGGGGATGCTTGATACGTCTCCAACGTATCTATAATTTTGATTGTTCCATGCTATTATATTATCCATCTAGGATGTTTTATATGCATTTATATGCTATCTTATATGATTTTTGGGACTAACCTATTAACCTAGAGCCCAGTGCCAGTTTCAGTTTTTTCCTTGTTTTTGAATATCGCAGAAAAGGAAAACCAAACGGAGTCCAATTGACCTGAAACTTCACGGAACTTATTTTTGGACCAGAAGAAGCCCACGGAGCATCGGAGATGGACCAGAAGAGTCCCGGGCTGCCCACGAGGGTGGGGGGCGCGCCCACCCCCCTGGGCGTGCCCCCCTGCCTCGTGGACAGCTCGGAGACTCCCCTGACTTGTTCTCGACGCCAAACCCTTTTATATATACAGAAACCTCCAGAAAGAAACCTAGATCGGGAGTTCTGCCGCCGCAAGCCTCTGTAGCCACCGAAAACCAATCTAGACCCGTTCCGGCACCCTGTCGGAGGGGGGATCCATCACCGGTGGCCATCTTCATCATCCTGACGCTCTCCATGACGAGGAGGGAGTAGTTCACCCTCGAGGCTAAGGGTATGTACCAGTAGCTATGTGTTTGATCTCTCTCTCTCTCTCATGTTCTTGATTTGGCACGACCTTGATTTATCGCGAGCTTTGCTATTATAGTTGGATCTTATGATGTTTCTCCCCCTCTACTCTCTTGTAATGGATTGAGTTTTCCCTTTGAAGTTATCTTATCGGATTGAGTCTTTAAGGATTTGAGAACACTTGATGTATGTCTTGCATGTGCTTATCTGTGGTGAAAATGGGATATTCACGTGATCTACTTGATGTATGTTTTGGTGATCAACTTGCGGGTTCCGTAACATTGTGAACTTATGCATAGTGGTTGGCACACGTTTTCGTCTTGACTCTCCGGTAGAAACTTTGGGGCACTGTTTGAAGTTCTTTGTGTTGGTTTGAATAGATGAATCTGAGATTGTGTGATGCATATCGTATAATCATACCCACGGATACTTGAGGTGACATTGGAGTATCTAGGTGACATTAGGGTTTTGGTTGATTTGTGTCTTAAGGTGTTATTCTAGTATGAACTCTCGGATAGATTGAACGGAAAGAATAGCTTCGTGTTATTTTACTACGGACTCTTGAATAGATCGATCAGAAAGGATAACTTTGAGGTGGTTTCGTACCCCTAATCTCTTCGTTTGTTCCCCTCTATTAGTGACTTTGGAGTGACTCTTTGTTGCATGTTGAGGGATAGTTATATGATCCAATTATGTTATTATTGTTGAGAGAACTTGCACTAGTAAAAGTATGAACCCTAGGCCTTGTTTCAACGCATTGCAATACTGTTTTCGCTCACTTTTATCGCTTGCTACCTTGCTGTTTTTATATTTTCAGATTACAAAAACCTATATCTACCCTCCATATTGCACTTGTATCACCATCTCTTCGCCGAACTAGTGCACCTATACAATTTACCATTGTATTGGGTGTGTTGGGGGCACAAGAGACTCTTTGTTATTTGGTTGCAGGGTTGCTTGAGAGAGACTATCTTCATCCTACGCCTCCCATGGATTGATAAACCTTAGGTCATCCACTTGAGGGAAATTTGCTACTGTCCTACAAACCTCTGCACTTGGAGGCCCAACAACGTCTAGAAGAAGAAGGTTGTGTAGTAGACATCAGGGGCGCCTAGCACATCCCAGACAATTGCATAGCCCTGTGCGGCGCCCCCTCACAGTTTACACCCCCGATCATATTTTCGTAGTGCTTAGGCGAAGCCCTGCGGAGATCACTTCATGATCACCGTCACCACGCCGTCGTGCTGACGGAACTCATCTACTACCTCGACGTCTTGCTGGATCAAGAAGGCGAGGGACGTCACCGAGCTGAACATGTGCAGAACGAGGAGGTGCCGTGCGTTCGGTACTTGATCGGTTGAAGTGCGAAGAAGTTTGACTACATCAGCCATGTTGTGAAACGCTTCCGCTTACGGTCTACGAGGGTATGTAGACACACTCTCTCCCTCGTTGATATGCATCTCCATGGATAGATCTTGCGTGTGCATAGAATTTTTTTGTTTTCCATGCAACATTTCCCAACAGTGGCATCATGAGCCAGGTCTATGTGTAGATGATATGCACGAGTAGAACACAAAGAGTTATGGGCGGTGTTAGTCATACTTCTTACCACCAATGTCTTATTTTGATTCGGGGGTATTGTGGGAGGAAGCGGCCCGGACCAACCTTACATGTCCACACACATGAGACCGGTTCCACCGACTGACATGCAATTAGTTTTGCATAAAGGTGGCTGGCGGGTGTCTGTTTCTCCTACTTTAGTTGAATGGAATTTGACTACGCCCGGTCCTTGAATAAGGTTAAAACAACAAACTTGATGAATCACCGTTGTGGTTTTTGCCGTAGGTAAAACGGTTCTTGATAGAAGCCCATAGTAGCCACGTAAAACTTGCAACAACAAAGTAGAGGACGTCTAACTTGTTTTTGCAGGGTATGTTGTGATTGATATGGTTAAGACATGATGTGATATACGTTATTGTATGAGATGATCATGTTTTGTAAGATATCAGGCAACCGGAAGGAGCCTTATGGTTGTCTCTTTATTGTATGAAATGCAAATGCCATGTAATTGCTTTACTTTATCGCTATGAGTTAGCAATAGTTGTAGAAGCAAAACGTTGGCAAGACGACCACGACGCAACGATGGAGATCAAGTTGTCGAGCCAGTGACGATGGAGATCATGACGATGCTTTGGAGAGATCAAAATCAGAATGTAACACCCGGCATGTAACTTGCCATATTTGTAACTCCGACTCTTGCCATTTCCGGCTATGTGTTATGATTTTCCCTCCGTTGTCGGGTTTTGTCTTTCGTTTTGTATTTTTTCATGTCATGCATTTTCATATCATGTCATCATGTGCATTGCATTTGCATACGTGTTCGTCTCATGCATCCGAGCATTTTCCCCATTGTCTGTTTTGCAATCCGGCGCTCCTATCTCCTCCGGTGCACCCCTCTTGTTTTCTTTCGTGTGCGGGTGTCAAACTTTCTCGGAATGGACCGAGGCTTGTCAAGTGGCCTTAATACACCACCCGGAGTCCACCGGTCAAGTTTCGTTCCATTTGGAGGTCGTTTGGTACTCCAACGGTTAACCGGGCATCCGCAAAGTCCATTTGAGTGTCCAGCAAAACCCCCTCAAAAACCAGCCCAAAACCCACCAAACTCTCTTCCTTGCTCTAGGTCGTTCGATCATGATCGTGTGGGCGAAACCGCACCTCATTTGGAGCCTCCTAGCTCCCTCTACCTATAAATATGTGGGCATCCCGAAAAACGAAATCTTAGTCCAACCCTAGAAAATTTCCCTCCGCGCCGCCGGACGCGTCCGCCGTCGGCTGGACACGTCCGCCGCCGCAGCCGACCTCTCCCGCGCCGCCACGTCACCGCGCGCCGCCGAGGCCCGCCGGCCCGACCGCGGCCCGCAACGCCGCCGCCGGCTCGGCCCCGCCTCGCCCCGCCGCCGGCCGGTCCCGCCGCGTCTCGCCGCCCGCCGCCGACCGCCTCCCCGCCGGCACCGCGCCACCGCCCGCCGGCGCCACCTCCGGCCTCCCTCTCCTCCTCTGGCGTCGGCCCCGCCGACCTCGCCGCCTCCTCTTCCTCCCGCCGGCGAGTGCCATCGACCGAGCTCGAGCTCTCCCGATCAGGATCTGGAGGATCACTGTACGCGTTGACTTTCCCCGTACCCTTCTATTTCTCCAAGTCTTGGAATTTTCTCAGCATGTGCACTTGTTCGTGATGCCATAACTCCTTGCATGTAGCTCCGATTCACACGTGTAATATGTCAAACGCCTCGTGATGCTCTTCATTTTGTTCAATTGCACCATGTTCATTAGAGGTCATCTTGATGCCCAAATCTCTATTGGAAGAGGGCTAGTTGCTGTTATTCTCTGGTTCTTATCAGAACTTGGAGATTTGTCATTTTTGTATCATTTAATCTGTGCATCGTTTGGGCATGAGCTCTACATGTGTTTTGAAGTATGCCATGCCATCTTTCCAGTGGTGTAGTCCATGTATTTTTGTGATCTCTGTGGTGACTATCACAAGCATGCAAAGTAGGCTCCGTAATGTTTCTGATTTCAGGGACTTGGTGATTTCTCTAAGTCCTTGTCTGCTGTTATTTTGTTGCCATGTAAACTTGATGCTACAGAGAGATCCATGCATATTTTGGAGATGTTCAGTAAGGATGTTTTGTAGCTATAGTTGTAAACCTGATAACGAAACTTGCTATGTTTACATGCTTGCCATCATATCTTCTGGTCCTTTTTGGCTTATGGTCCGTAAGGGACTTTTGTCATGTGCATTTAGTAGAACACTGCCATGCCTTGTTTTGCTATGTTAAGTTCCTGTAGCATGTTGATTTCATGCTCTGAACATTGCTACCTGATGCTGTTTTCTGCCATGTCCAGTTTTTCACCAAGTCTGTGAACCTGTTATCTTTTGCACTTTTGCCATACTTGTTTGAGCTTGATATTTTGTGATCTAGCCGTAGCTCAGTGTTCATCTTTTGTCAAGCATCTTCTGTAGATTACTGTCATATGCTTTGTTGCTATGTTGGAGTGCTGTAGCATTGTTACTTGTTGCATTTTAAGTGCTATCATGCTGTTAATCGCAGATTCGTGTCATTCTTGTTTTGCTTGCCATTTGCAAACCGTGCATCCGTTTCCGGTGATCTTTATATCGATTTCGACCGAAATCATCTCACCTTTCCAGTGGCATGCTTGGTTTGCCAAGTTACTGCCATGTTCATCATTTTCCTTCCGGAGCACGCATATGCATCGCATATCATATCTCGCATATCATACATGCTTTGCATCATGTTGCTTGTGCATTTCTCGTGATTGATTGTGGTTCCGTTTGCTTGTGTTCTTGTCTTGGGTAGAGCCGGGAGATGAGTTCGTGAACGAGGAACCTGTCGAGTACGCTTACGAGGATCAAGCTTTCGACAACTCTGAGAACCTTGCAGGCAAGATGACCACCCCTCGAAATCACTTCTATCTTTGCTTTGCTAGTTGTTCGCTCTATTGCCATGCTCCGCTACCTATCACTTGCTATATCTTGTCTCCCATTTTAGCCATGTCAGCCCCTAACCATCCTTTCCTAGCAAACCGTTGTTTGGCTATGTTACCGCTTTTGCTCAGCCCCTCTTATAGCGTTGCTAGTTGCAGGTGAAGTTGAAGTTGTTCCATGTCGGAACATGGATATGTTGGGATATCACAATATCTCTTATTTAATTAATGCATCTATATATTTTGGTAAAGGGTGGAAGGCTCGGCCTTATGCCTGGTGTTTTGTTCCACTCTTGCCGCCCTAGTACTGTTATACCGGGATTATGTTCCTTGAGTTTGCGTTCCTTACACGGTCGGGTGATTTATGGGACCCCCTTGACAGTTCGCCTTGAATAAAACTCCTCCAGCAAGGCCCAACTTTGGTTTTACCATTTGCCGCCTAAGCCTTTTCCCCCGGGTTTCCGCGAGCCCGAGGGTCATCTTATTTTAACCCCCCCGGGCCAGTGCTCCTTCGAGTGTTGGTCCGAACCGAGCAGCCTGCGGGGCCACCTTGGGGAAACTCGAGGTCTGGTTTTACTCGTAGCTTGACTTATCCAGTGTGCCCTGAGAACGAGATATGTGCAGCTCCTATCGGGATTTGTCGGCACATTCGGGCGGCTTTGCTGGTCTTGTTTTACCATTGCCGAAATGTCTTGTAAACCGGGATTCCGAGACTAATCGGGTCTTTCCGGGAGAAGGTTTATCCTTCGTTGACCGTGAGAGCTTATGATGGGCTAAGTTGGGACACCCCTGCAGGGTATTATGTTTCGAAAGCCGTGCCCGCGGTTATGAGGCAGATGGGAATTTGTTAATGTCCGGTTGTAGATAACTTGTCACTTGACCCAATTAAAATACATCAACTGCGTGTGTAGCCGTGATGGTCTCTTCTCGGCGGAGTCCGGGAAGTGAACACGGTCTGAGTTATGTATGACGTAAGTAGGAGTTCAGGATCACTTCTTGGTCATTGCTAGATGACGACCGTTCCGTTGCTTCTCTTCTCGCTCTCTTTGCGCAAGTTAGCCACCATATATGCTTTTGCCGCTGCAGCTCCACCTTATTACACCTCCCTTTCCTATAAGCTTAAATAGTCTTGATCTCGCGGGTGTGAGATTGCTGAGTCCTCGTGACTCACAGATTCTACCGAAACAGTTGCAGGTGCCGACGATGCCAGTGCTGATGATGGGGTCGATCTCAAGTGGGAGTTCGACGAGGAACGAGGTCGTTACTATGTGTCTTTTCCTGATGATCAGTAGTGGAGCCCAGTTGGGACGATCGGGGATCTAGCATTTGGGGTTGTCTTATTTTCATCTGGATTTTGACCGTAGTCGGTCTATATGATTGTATTTTGGATGATGTATGATTTATATTCATGTATTGTGTGAAGTGGCGATTGTAAGCCAACTCTTTATCCCATTCTTGTTCATTACATGGGATTGTGTGAAGATGACCCTTCTTGCGACAAAACCACTATGCGGTTATGCCTCTAAGTCGTGCCTCGACACATGGGAGATATAGGCGCATCGTGGGCGTTACAAGTTGGTAATCAGAGCCATCCCTGACTTAGGAGCCCCCTGCTTGATCGAATCGCTGGCGTTGTTGAGTCTAGAACAAAAATGTTTTGAGTCTTAGGATTATATATATCGGAGAGTAGGATTCTTTTTACTCCTCAGTCCCTTCGTCGCTCTGGTGAGGTCTCCTGACGTAGAAGTTTTGACTATTCTCTCCTCAAATTTCACTAATTTTTTTTTAAGGATCACGCGGGTATCTTGGAATCGTTCCGATGGTTTTGTGACGAGAACATTGTTCTTGGTGCCTCCTGACATTTAGGGGTTGTGGCAGTGTCTCGGGGAGTTGAGCTCCGAGGTGTTGTCGTCACAATTTTATCATTGCAGTTCTGGAATACCTGAGTTTCGCCGACATCGAAATCTCTTTTATGCAGTTGTTGGTGAGATCACCTCGACGCCACCCAGTACTGGGGCGGGAGTTCGGGAGTATTGCCATAACTTGTATAACGGATGTTTTTCGAAGGTTGAGGTAAACGATTTCCGAAGATTTCTTGGTTATGTGTTGACGGATGGATACAGCTGGATCTAGGGATTGCTAGTTTGTGTGATATATTTTGTGTCCCCTGTATCCCCTACACCAGATTGCATAACCAGAAAGTTTCGGGAGTTTATAAGTGGGAATTCAAGTAGCCTTAGGATATCTTTCCGACAGACGCATGATAGGAGATTGGGGTTCGACGTCTAGTGGTCCGCCTGTACACGGTTGATTTTACAGTGGTCTCGTAGTGTCTTAAAGAGTCCATGGCTATGCCGACTCGGGGACGCTTCGTATGTCATGTGCACAGCCTTGTACATGATGGTGCTGTACGATTGAGCCCGTGTGGGCCCCACCACGAAAACTTCGGACGAAATATCTATCATATGTTTGTTCCGGCTTATTCTGCAAGCCAATACTTTGTTTTATTTTGTATTGTGGTATTCGAGTTGCTTCGAATTCATATGTTGATTCCATATCTTTTTCAAGTGGCTTCTCAACTTATGGAAGTGTGATGTATTTACTACGGAATTCATTCGTTCATCTTCGTTCGAATGTTTATTGTGAAGACTATATGTTGCAAATTCTATCCGTTGATTCTACTTATCTATTTGTCTATCAAGATGCTAACGGATGTCACCCTCTTCAGGATGGCTCCGCCAACGCGTCAGAATCCGGATCGCAATGAAGGGAGTCAAGCGAACCCTCCGCCACCACCTCCACCTCCGGAGGCATGGCAAGCAATCATGGCAGCCACCAACGCCAATGCTCAGATGATTCTGCAACTCTTGCAAGAACGTACTCAAGGGCAAGGCAATCAAGGCAATCAAGGTCAAGGCAACAATCAGTTTCACTTTGCCACTCTCAACCAGTTTCTCGCAAATCAGCCCAAGTCTTTCAGCTACTATGCCGAGGCCACGGATGCCGATGATTGGCTCGTGGACATCAACAAGCATTTTGAATGTAGCAATGTCAGGCCTGAGGACTATGTCAAGTTCGCTTCTTTCTAGCTCAAGGACCAAGCTGCTGATTGGTATCAACAATACAAAGATTCCAGAGGAGGTCGTGTGATCACTTGGAATGGCTTCTGTCGGGACTTCAAAGCGCACCACATTCCACGAAGTGTTGTTGAGAGCAAGCGTGAGGAGTTCCGCAATCTCAAGCAAGGCAACATGTCAGTGTATCAATTCAACATCCAGTTTCAGAAACTTGCTCGCTTCGCTAAACAAGACATTCCTGATGAGAGAAGCATGATCTATCACTTCAGAGGTGGCCTTAGAGAGGATCTGCAGTTAGCTCTCGTTCTTGTTGAGCCTACTCAGTTTGATCGATTCTACAATATGGCACTGAAGCAAGAGGCTGCTCAGCTCAAGTGTGAGGCTTCTAAGAAGAGAGTCAGAGACGCAGTTCAGTCTTCTTCTTCCTCACTTGTGACAGCTAAGCAACAAAAGTTCTGGTTGCCTCCTCCTCCTCCATTTCGTCAGCCTTATCAGCAGAAGAACAAAGGTGGCCATGGTTCTTCCAACTCTTCCAACTCTGGCTATCAGAACAAGTCTCAGAATCAAGCTCCAAAGCCCAATGCTCCTTATCACCGTCCACTCTCAGAGGTGACTTGCAACAAATGTCAGCAGAAAGGTCACTATGCTAACAAGTGCTTCAACCAAAGGCGCCTTCCTCCTCCTCCTCCTGTCAGATCTTCCAGCAATGCAGTGGTCAAGCATAATCCAAGGTCTGCAAAGGTGAACATGATGAATGCAGCTCAAGCAGAGGAATCTACTGATGTGATAATGGGTAATCTTCCTGTTAATGATATTCCTGCAAAAGTTCTTTTTGATACTGGTGCATCTCTTTGTTTCATGTCAAGACCGTTTTTTGCCAAGCATGAATTCACTTGTTCTCATCTGAGTAAACCCATGGATGTCGTTTCTCCGGGTAAACGTTTGAGTTCTAGTATGTTGGTTCCGGATGTTTCCATCAAGATGGGCGACTATGATTTTCAGTCTTCTCCAATTGTTCTTGGTGACTCGGATATTGATCTTATTCTCGGGATGGACTAGCTTTCTAAGCACAAGGCTCAACTTGATTGTGCTGCCAGGGAAATTCAATTGACACACTCGTCTGAGGATGTGATTATTTATGCCGCTTGTGATGAAACCATTCGGTTTTTCTCTCTCAATGAGAAGGGCGAATTGAATGCCATCTCTCAAATTCCAGTCGTTTGTGAGTATCAAGATGTCTTTCCAGAAGAGCTTCCGGGTATGCCTCCTCACCGGCCAGTTGAGTTCGTTATCGAACTAGAGCCTGGTACTGAACCCGTTTGCAAGCGTCCATACAAGCTTGGACCCAACGAGCTGAAGGAATTGAAGAAACAGCTCGATGAACAAGAGCGTCTGGGTTTGATCAGACTGATTTGTTCTCCATGGGGTTGTGGTGTTCTTTTTGTCAAGAAGAAGGATGGCACGGACCGACTTTGTGTCGACTACCGGCCATTGAACAAGAGACAATCAAGAACAAGTATACACTTCCCAACATCAATGAGCTATTTGAGCAACTCAAGGGTGCTAAAGTATTCTCGAAGCTTGACCTTCGTATGGGTTATCATCAGATTCGCATTCGTGAAGAAGATATCCCCAAGACAGCATTCAGAACAAGCTTTGGTTCTTATGAATATACTGTCGTGTCTTTCGGCCTTGTCAATGCTCCTCCAGTGTTCTCTCGGATGATGAATTTCATCTTCAACCCCTATACCAATGAATTCGTCCTAGTGTATCTCGATGATATCTTGGTCTTCTCCAAGAATAAGCAGGATCATGCCAAACATTTGCGATTGGTGCTCGACAAGCTCAGAGAGTATCAATTCTATGCGAAGTTCTCCAAATGTGAGTTTTGGCTTGATGAAGTTCTTTTCCTTGGTCACATCATCTCTGCCAAGGGCATCGCTGTTAACCCCGAGAAGGTGTCCGCGATTGTGAATTGGGAACCTCCTCAAAATGTCAAGCAGCTCCACAGTTTTCTTGGTCTTGCAAGCTATTGCCGAAGATTCGTTGAGAATTTCTCCAAGATTGCAAAGCCTCTTTCCAACCTCCTTCAGAAGCATGTGAAGTATGTCTGGTCTCCTGAGTGTGACGTTGCTTTCAACACTCTCAAAGAGAAACTAGTCACAGCTCCTGTCTTGACTCCTCCTGATGAATCCAAGCCGTATGAAGTTTTCTGTGATGCTTCTCTCCAAGGTCTCGGTGCTGTGTTAATGCAAGAGAAGAAAGTTGTGGCCTATACCTCTCGTCAGTTGAAGCCCAACGAGAAGAACTACCCCACTCACGATCTTGAGTTGGCGGCAGTTGTCCATGCATTAATAACGTGGAGACATCTCTTGTTGGGAAGACAAGTGGACATTTTCACCGATCACAAGAGTCTAAAGTATATCTTCACTCAGCCCAACCTCAACCTCAGGCAGACTCGATGGGTCGAAATGATTCAAGAGTACGATACGAGTATTGAATATACTCCAGGCAAGGCCAATGTCATTGCAGATGCTTTAAGCAGGAAGGCTTATTGCAACAGCTTAATTCTCAAGCCTTTCCAACCGGATCTTTGTGAAGCTTTCCGCAAGCTGAATCTCCAAGTTGTTCCTCAAGGCTTTCTCGCCAACCTCATAGTCTCTCCTACTTTGGAAGATCAAATTCGTGAGGCACAACTCGTTGATGCCATGGTGAAGAAGGTGAAACGTGGTATCGACAAGGGTCTTTCCAAATACAAGTGCTATCGCATTGATGACAGAGACACTTTATTCTTCGAGGACCGGATTGTGGTTCCTAAAGGTGATCTAAGGAAAGTCATAATGAACGAGGTGCACAATTCTCTTCTGTCCATTCATCCTGGAAGTACGAAGATGTATCATGACCTCAAGCAGTCGTATTGGTGGACTCGAATGAAGCGAGAAATTGCTCAATTCGTGAATGAATGTGATGTCTGTCGAAGAGTGAAAGCAGAACACCAACGACCAGCTGGTCTCCTTCAACCTCTTGCTATCCCAGAATGGAAGTTTGATCATATCGAAATGGACTTCGTGACTGGTTTTCCAAAGTCCAAGCGCGGAAATAATGCTATCTTTGTTGTCATCGACAAGCTTTCTAAAGTGGCTCATTTCCTTCCAATCAAAGAATCCATCACAGCAGCTCAGCTGGCAGAGCTTTACACCTCCAGAATTGTCTCCTTGCACGGCATTCCACAATTGATTTCTTAAGATCGTGGAAGCATCTTCACCTCTAAGTTCTGGGAATCCTTCCAGAAGGCCATGGGCACTAACATTCGCTTCAGCACAGCTTTCCATCCTCAAACTAGTGGCCAAGTCGAGCGAGTCAATCAAATCCTTGAAGATATGCTCAGGGCTTGTGTCATTTCCTTTGCCATGAAATGGGAAGATTGTCTTCCATATGCTGAATTCTCCTACAACAACAGCTTCCAAGTGAGTTCGGGCAAGGCCCCATTCGAGATTCTCTATGGCAGAAAGTGAACGCCAACTTCTTGGCAATGACTTAATCACTGAAGCTGAAGAAATGTGTAAAGTCATCCGTGATAATCTCAAAGCCGCGCAATCGCGCCAGAAGAGTTACTATGATAGTAAGCATCGTGATTAGGCTTTCGAGATCGGAGACCATGTCTACCTCCATGTCT
The DNA here is from genome assembly GCF_018294505.1 of Triticum aestivum. Lineage (NCBI taxonomy): Eukaryota > Viridiplantae > Streptophyta > Magnoliopsida > Poales > Poaceae > Triticum > Triticum aestivum. Next base: position 196,121,314 of record NC_057811.1, on the reverse strand, counting down.
CTCCAATGAAAGGCACTCGTCGCTTCGGTATCAAAGGGAAGCTTGCCCCTAGATACGTGGGTCCTTTCAAGATCATTGGCAAAAGAGGCGACCTCGCCTATCAACTTGAGCTTCCTTCCAACTTTGCGAACGTGCACGATGTGTTCCACGTGTCACAGCTCCGCAAGTGCTTCAAGACGCCTGAGCGCACTATCAACTTCGAAGAGATTGACCTCCAAGAAGATTTGTCTTATCATGAGCACCCCGTTGCTATTCTTGAAGAAACTGAGCGCAAGACTCGCAACAAGTCAATCAAATTCCTGAAAGTGAAGTGGTCGCACCATTCCGACCGGGAAGCCACCTGGGAACGCGAGGACCACCTCCGTTCCGAATATCTGGAGTACTTTCAGTCCTAGATCTCGGGACGAGATCCTCTCGTAGTGGTGGAGTGTTGTAACACCCCGCATGTAACTTGCCATATTTGTAACTCCGACTCTTGCCATTTCCGGCTATGTGTTATGATTTTCCCTCCGTTGTCGGGTTTTGTCTTTCGTTTTGTATTTTGTCATGTCATGCATTTTCATATCATGTCATCATGTGCATTGCATTTGCATACGTGTTTGTCTCATGCATCCGAGCATTTTCCCCGTTGTCCGTTTTGCAATCCGGCGCTCCTATCTCCTCCGGTGCACCCCTCTTGTTTTCTTTCGTGTGCGGGTGTCAAACTTTCTCGGAATGGACCGAGGCTTGTCAAGTGGCCTTAATATACCATCCGGAGTCCACCGGTCAAGTTTCGTTCCATTTGGAGGTCGTTTGGTACTCCAACGGTTAACCGGGCATCCGCAAAGTCCATTTGAGTGTCCAGCAAAACCCCCTCAAAACCCAGCCCAAAACCCACCAAACTCTCTTCCTTGCTCTAGGTCGTTCGATCATGAGCCTCCTAGCTCCCTCTACCTATAAATATGTGGGCATCCCGAAAAACGAAATCTCAGTCCAACCCTAGAAAATTTCCCTCCGCGCCGCCGGACGCGTCTGCCGTCGGCCGGACACGTCCGCCGCCGCAGCCGACCTCTCCCGCGCCGCCACGTCACCTCGCGCCGCCGAGGCCCGACCGCGGCCCTCCCGGCCCGCAACGCCGCCGCCGGCTCGGCCCCGCCTCGCCCCGCCGCCTCCACGCCGGAGCCCCGCCGCCCGCCGCCGGCCGGTCCCGCCGCGTCTCGCCGCCCGCCGCCGACCGCCTCCCCGCCGGCGCCGCGCCACCGCCCGCCGGCGCCACCTCCGGCCTCCCTCTCCTCCTCCGGCGTCGGCCCCGCCGACCTCGCCGCCTCCTCTTCCTCCCGCCGGCGAGCGCCATCGACCGAGCTCGAGCTCTCCCGATCGGGATCTGGAGGATCACTGTACGCGTTGACTTTCCCCGTCCCCTTCTATTTCTCTAAGTCTTGGAATTTTCTCAGCATGTGCACTTGTTCGCGATGCCATAACTCCTCGCATGTAGCTCGGATTCGCGCTTGTAATATGTCAAATTGTTCGCCTCGTGATGCTCTTCATTTTATTCAATTGCACCATGTTCATTAGAGGTCATTTTGACGCCCAAATCTCTGTTGGAAGAGGGCTAGTTGCTGTTATTCTCTGGTTCTTATCAGAACTTGGAGATTTGTCATTTTTGTATCATTTAATCTGTGCATCGTTTGGGCATGATCTCTACATGTGTTTTGAAGTATGCCATACTTTCTTTCCTGTGGTGTAGTCCATGTATTTTTATGATCTCTCTGGTGACTAGCACAGGCATGCAAAGTAGGCTCCGTAATGTTTCTGATTTCAGCGACTTGGTGATTTCTCCAAGTCCTTGTCTGCTGTTATTTTGTTGCCAAGTAAACTTGATGCTACAGAGAGATCCATGCATATTTTGGAGATGTTCATTAAGGATGTTTTGTAGCTATAGTTGTAATTGATCCATTCCTGCAATTGTTTGCAATTATGGAGTGCCATAGCATGATTCAATCTTGCTCTACTTTTGCTATAAAATATTTCTGGCAGATTTTAACATGATATGCAATTTTGCCAAGCTTATTGTAGTTGATCCTTACATGCTATGAAATTGTTCTTGCCATGTATAGCTTCATAAACATGCCATCTTGCTGTAGGTGTGCTTGGTTTGTAGTGCATTGCTCTGTAGTGAGTGCATCAAGCTCACAAAGAGGCCTACATATTATTATTTCTGCCATGCTCTGTTTTCTGCCAAGTCTGAAACCTGATAACGAAACTTGCTATGTTTACATGCTTGCCATCATATCTTCTTTTACCTTTTGGCTTATGGTCAGTAAGGGACTTTTATCATTTGCATTTAGTAGAACACTGCCATGCCTTGTTTTGCTATGTTAAGTTCCTGTAGCATGTTGATTGCATGCTCTGAACATTGCTACCTGATGCTGTTTTCTGCCATGTCCAGTTTTTCACCAAGTCTGTGAACCTGTTATCTTTTGCACTTTTGCCATACTTGTTTGAGCTTGATATGTTGTGATCTAGCCATAGCTCAGTGTTAATCTTTTGTCAAGCATCTCCTGTAGATTACTTTCATATGCTTTGTTGCTATGTTGGAGTGCTGTAGCATTGTTACTTGTTGCATTTTAAGTGCTATCATGCTGTTAATCGCAGATTCGTGTCATTCTTGTTTTGCTTGCCATTTGCAAACCGTGCATCCGTTTCCGGTGATCTTTATATCGATTTCGACCGAAATCATCTCACCTTTCCAGTGGCATGCTTGGTTTGCCAAGTTACTGCCATGTTCATCATTTTCCTTCCGGAGCACGCATATGCATCGCATATCATATCTTGCATATCATACTTGCTTTGCATCATGTTGCTTGTGCATTTCTCGTGATTGATTGTGGTTCCGTTTGCTTGTGTTCTTGTCTTGGGTAGAGCCGGGAGACGAGTTCGTGAATGAGGAACCTGTCGAGTACGCTTACGAGGATCAAGCTTTCGACAACTCTGAGAACCTTGCAGGCAAGATGACCACCCCTCGAAATCACTTCTATCTTTGCTTTGCTAGTTGTTCGCTCTATTGCCATGCTCCGCTACCTATCACTTGCTATATATTGTCTCCCATTTTAGCCATGTCAGCCCCTAACCATCCTTTCCTAGCAAACCGTTGTTTGGCTATGTTACCGCTTTTGCTCAGCCCCTCTTATAGCGTTGCTAGTTGCAGGTGAAGTTGAAGTTGTTCCATGTCGGAACATGGATATGTTGGGATATCACAATATCTCTTATTTAATTAATGCATCTATATATTTTGGTAAAGGGTGGAAGGCTCGGCCTTATGCCTGGTGTTTTGTTCCACTCTTGCCGCCCTAGTACTGTTATACCGGGATTATGTTCCTTGAGTTTGCGTTCCTTACACGGTCGGGTGATTTATGGGACCCCCTTGACAGTTCGCCTTGAATAAAACCCCTCCAACAAGGCCCAACTTTGGTTTTACCATTTGCCGCCTAAGCCTTTTCCCCCGGGTTTCCGCGAGCCCGAGGGTCATCTTATTTTAACCCCCCCGGGCCAGTGCTCCTTCGAGTGTTGGTCCGAACCGAGCAGCCCGCGGGGCCACCTCGGGGAAACTCGAGGTCTGGTTTTACTCGTAGCTTGACTTATCCGGTGTGCCCTGAGAACGAGATATGTGCAGCTCCTATCGGAATTTGTCGGCACATTCGGGCGGCTTTGCTGGTCTTGTTTTACCATTGCCGAAATGTCTTGTAAACCGGGATTCCGAGACTGATCGGGTCTTTCCGGGAGAAGGTTTATCCTTCGTTGACCGTGAGAGCTTATGATGGGCTAAGTTGGGACACCCCTGCAGGGTATTATGTTTCGAAAGCCGTGCCCGCGGTTATGAGGCAGATGGGAATTTGTTAATGTCCGGTTGTAGATAACTTGTCACTTGACCCAATTAAAATACATCAACTGCGTGTGTAGCCGTGATGGTCTCTTCTCGGCGGAGTCCGGGAAGTGAACACGGTCTGAGTTATGTATGACGTAAGTAGGAGTTCAGGATCACTTCTTGGTCATTGCTAGATGACGACCGTTCCGTTGCTTCTCTTCTCGCTCTCTTTTGCGCAAGTTAGCCACCATATATGCTTTTGCCGCTGCAGCTCCACCTTATTACACCTCCCTTTCCTATAAGCTTAAATAGTCTTGATCTCGCGGGTGTGAGATTGCTGAGTCCTCGTGACTCACAGATTCTACCGAAACAGTTGCAGGTGCCGACGATGCCAGTGCCGATGATGGGGTCGAACTCAAGTGGGAGTTCGACGAGGAACGAGGTCGTTACTATGTGTCTTTTCCTGATGATCAGTAGTGGAGCCCAGTTGGGACGATCGGGGATCTAGCATTTGGGGTTGTCTTATTTTCATCTGGATTTTGACCGTAGTCGGTCTATATGATTGTATTTTGGATGATGTATGATTTATATTCATGTATTGTGTGAAGTGGCGATTGTAAGCCAACTCTTTATCCCATTCTTGTTCATTACATGAGATTGTGTGAATATGACCCTTCTTGCGACAAAACCACTATGCGGTTATGCCTCTAAGTCGTGCCTCGACACGTGGGAGATATAGCCGCATCGTGGGCGTTACACAGAAGATGATGATGGCCATATTATGTCACATATTTTGATTGCATGTGATATTTATCTTTGATGCATCTTATTTTGCTTAGTACGGCGGTAGCATTATAAGATGATCCCTTCACTAAATTTCAAGGTAGAAGTGTTCTCCCTGAGTATGCACCGTTGCTACAGTTCGTCGTGTTGAGACACCACGTGATGATCGGGTGTAATAGACTCTACGTTCACATACAACGGGTGCAAGACAGTTTTGCACATGCGGAATACTTTGGTTAAACTTGACGAGCCTAGCATGTACATGGACTCAGAACACTGGAGACCGAAAGGTCGAACGTGAATCATATAGTAGATATGATCAACATAGAGATGTTCACCAATGATGACTACACGTGATGATCGGACATGGGTTAGTTGATTTGGATCACGTATCACTTAGATGACTTGAGGGATGTCTATTTAAGTGTGAGTTCATTAGTAATTTGATTAATTGAACTCAAATTTATCATGAACTTAGCCTTAATAGTTTTTGCATATCTATGTTGTAGATCAATAGCTCGCGATATAGCTCCCCTATATTTTTTGATATGTTCCTAGAGAAAAACTAAGCTGAAAGATGATAGTAGCAATGATGTGTACTGGGTCCGTGATCTGAGGATTATCCTCATTGCTACACAGAAGAATTATGTCCTTGATGCACCGCTAGGTGACAAACCTATTGCAGGAGCAGATGCGGACGTTATGAACGTTTGGCAAGCACGATATGATGACTACTTAATAGTTTAGTGCGCTATGCTTTACGGCTTAGAACCGGGACTTCAAAAACATTTTGAACGCTACAGAGCATATGAGATGTTCCAAGAGCTGAAATTGGTATTTTAGACTCATGCCCATGTCGAGAGGTATGAGACCTCTACTTTTCCTACAAGATGGAGGAGAATAGCTCAGCCAGTGAGCATGTGCTCAGAATGTCTGGGTACTACAATCACTTGAATCAAGTGGGAGTTAATCTTCCAGATAAGATAGTGATTGACAGAGTTCTCTAGTCACTATAACCAAGCTACTAGAACTTCGTGATGAACTATTATATGCAAGGGATGACAAAAACAATTCCCGAGCTCTTTGCAATGCTGAAATCGGCGAAGGTAGAAATCAAGAAAGAGAATCAAGTGTTGATGGTTAACAAGACCACTAGTTTCAAGAAAAAGGGCGAGGGAAAGAAAGGGAACTTCAAGAAGAATGGCAAACAAGTTTCCACTCATGTGAAGAAGCCCAAAGTTGGTCCCAAGCTGAATCTGAGTGCTTCTACTGCAAAGGGAATGGTCACTGGAAGCGGAACTGCCCCAAATAGTTGGCAGATAAGAAGGATGGCAAAGTGAACAAAGGTATATATGTTATTAATGTGTACTTTACTAGTGTTAGTAGCAACCCCTGGGTATTTGATACCGGTTCAGTTGCTAAGGTTAGTAACTTGAAACGGGAGTTGTAGAATGAACATAGACTAGTTAAGGATGAGGTGACGATGTGTGTTGGAGGTAATTCCAAGGTTGATACGATCACCATCGCACACTACCTCTACCTTCAGGATTAGTGTTGAACCTAAATAAATGTTATTTGGTGTTTGCATTGAGCATGGATATGATTAGATCATGTTTATTGCAATAGGGTTATTCATTTAAATCAGAGAATAATTGTTGTTCTGTTTACATGAATAAAACCTTCTATGGTCATACACCCGATGTAAATGGTTTATTGAATCTCGATTGTAGCGATACACATATTCATAATATTGATGGCAAAATATGCAAAGTTGATAATGATAGTGCTACATACTTGTGGCACTGCCGTTTGGGTCATATTGCTGTAAAGCACATGAAGAAACTCCATGCAGATGGACTTTTGGAATCACTTGATTATGAATCATTTGATAATTGCGAACCATGCCTCATGGGCAAGATGACTAAAACTCCGTTCTCCGGAACAATGGAGCGAGCTAATGACTTACTGGAAATAATACATACCGATGTATGCGGTCTGGTGAGTATTGAGGCATGCGGCGGGTATCATTATTTTCTCACCTTCACAGATGATTTGAGTAGGTATGGGTATATCTACTTGATGAAACACAAGTCTGAAACATTTGGAAAGTTCAAAGAATTTCAGAGTGAAGTGGAGAATCATCATAACAAGAAAATAAAGTTTCTACAATCCGATCGTGGAGGCGAATATTTGAGTTACGAGTTTGGCCTTCATTTAAAACAATGTGAAATAGTTTCACAACTCACGCCACCTAGAACACCACAGTGTAATGGTGTGTCTGAACATCGTAACCGTACTTTATTAGATATAGTGCGATCTATGATGTCTTTTACCGATTTACCACTATCATTTTGGGGTTATGCATTAGAGACAGCTGCATTTACGTTAAATAGGGTACCATCTAAATCCGTTGAGATGACACCGCATGAACTGTGGTTTGGCAAGAAACCTAAGCTGTCGTTTCTTAAAGTTTGGGGTTGCGACACTTATGTCAAAAGGCTTCAGCCTGATAAGCTCGAACCCAAATTGGAGAAGTGTGTCTTCATAGGATACCCTAAGGAAACAATTGGGTACACCTTCTACCACAGATCCAAAGGCAAGATCTTTGTTGCCAAGAATGGAACCTTTCAAGAGAAGGAGTTTCTCTCGAAAGAAGTGAGTGGGAGGAAAGTAGAACTTGATGAGGTAATCATACCTTCTCTCGACTTGGAAAGTAGCACATCAGAGAATCCGTTCCCGTGATGCCTACACAACCTAGAGAGGAAGCAATTGATAATGATCATGAAACTTCAGATCAAGTTGCTACTGAATCTCGTAGGCCAACCATAGCACGATCTGCACCAGAGTGGTACGGTAATCCTGTCCTGGAAGTCATGTTACTAGACCATGGCGAACCTACGAACTATGAACAAGCTATGATGAGCCCGGATTCCTATAGATGGCTTGAGGCCATGAAATCTGTCGGCATTCTGGGAACGGGGGTCCCCAGACTTGCCTGCCTGCGACCCACGGTGTGGCTTTGCTAGTAGGCCCGTACGGCCCATCTTCATCAACACGGCATCCAAGACCCTCGCGAGGGGCGAAGCCTCGTGAGGCGGACGACGCAATACCTCCTTAGGAGCGGCCTCGCCAGGCAGGCTCGCGAGGGGTGGAGAGATCAAGGCAAGGCAAACCTCGCGTGGTTCTCGTGACGTGAGCCATGATGATCGAGACCAGGCGGGCGCCAGCGCGCGCAGCGTCCTTGTTTCCTCTTTGGTGCTAAGGAGGCAAGCGCAGGCGCGGAGTACTGAGGCATCAAGCAAAGGTTTCCATATCAGTGCAACGAGACCAAGACCAGCAGGACGACAAGACGGAGGTCACCAAGGAGCCCAAGGCGGCGTCACCACCAGAGCCTTTAGCAGGCGAATACTACTTTTGTCAGGATAAGCTGTACTAGCTGTCCCCTTTCAAATTGGCCGTTGTTGGCTCCCTTCCCGCTCAATATTTGGGGCGAGGACCAGGGCCTCTATAAATAGGACTAGCCACCACCGGGGGGGACGGAGCCTGATCTGATTTTGAGTGATCCTCACCCACAAAAGTTCACAAAGCACAAGAACACCTCAACCTCAGGAGGCTGTTCTTCCCCTTGTACTGTTCATCATCAGCCCAAGAGGCAATCCACCACCACCACACTGGAGTAGGGTATTACACCACAATGGTGGCCCAAACTAGTATTGTGTCCCTTGCGCTGTGAGTTCGTGGAGTTCGTCCGTGGGATCTTAGCAAGCTAGGGCGTGGATCGGTAGGGGGAAACCTTCATGCGCACCCCAGTGTTCGAACCTTGAGGGTTTTGCCGGAACCTGTGATCCGACATTTGGCGCGCCAGGTAGGGGTGTGCCGAAGCTTCCCTTCTGTCGCCGGCGTTCCGTTGCTTCATTGTCTCCATGGCGGACGCACGCCGCGCACGTGCTGAGTGCCGGGCTGCCCTCGCCGCCCACGTTGCTCAGACGGATCCCGTCAGCGGGCCACCCCGTCGTTCTCCATCGCCTGCCGCCAACACCGCCACCGGCCCAGTGGGGAACGAGCAGCAAGCATCTTTGCTGCACCCGTCGGTGCGGCGGGATGGCCGCACCGCCACTCCGTCGCTGACCCCGGCCGGTTCGTCATCCCATGCTCGTCGCGCTCCTGTGGATGCGCAGGCTGCTCTGTGCATGGTGTGCGAGCTCCTGCGCTACCGCCCCGTCGACGACCTCTACGAGGACTGGCTCCACCGCATCACCGAGCTTGTCAGCGCCGTCCCTCTCGCTGCCTCGTCCTCCGGCAGCCACGGGCGGCGTGGCCCATGGGGCGCCTCCACCACCTCTACCCCAAGACGGAGTCTTGGCACCAAGGAGAGCGGCCCCACGGTGCGACCTGCCGCGTCCGGCGCCCGCGCAAGAAGAAAGACAAGGCCAAGGACGTGAAGCGTAAGGGAGCAGCCATGCTCGCGGCGGAGCCGGACACGAAGCGCGGCAAGGACCAGCCCGAGTCATCCAAGAGCAGCCGACCATTCTGCGCCTTCCATAACTTGCATAGCCACAACACCAGTGACTGTCAGGAGCTCAGAGCCATTCGAGAGGGACGCTTCGGTCGACGCTCCGAGCGCAACGACCAGGGCTACGGCCGAGGAGGAGGACGTGGTGGCGGACGCTGGGATGACCGCGGCCCGTGCCAGGAGTGGCGCGATCGGCCTCGATAGGACCGCTGGCAGGATCAGCCTCGTGGGGATCGTCCTCAAGGCAACGCTTGCCTTCCTCCGCTACCGCCACCACCAAGAAGGAACGACGACCACCATCAAGACGAGGGGGCTGGGGTTTTCAGGAGCTGCGTGCTATCGCCTACATCTTGGGCGGAGCTCAAGCCCCAGCCTCGCAGTGTATCTTCAAGTAGTTTGCCCGTGAAGTGATTGCAGTCCTCCCCAAGCTCGAGGCCACACGCCCGCTCAGATGGTCCAAGTACCCCATCACGTTCAATTCGGCAGATTAGCTCAAGTGCGCAGCTACTGCTGGCGTCCTGCCAATGCTCTGTTCACCAGTCATCAACAACGTGCAAGTTACCAAGACCCTCATCGACGACGGCGCAGGGCTCAACGTCCTGTCCGTCGACACGTTCGACAACCTGCAAGTGCCATATGAGTAGCTTCAGCCTACCAAGCTTTCTCAGGAGTGAACGACGGTTGCACCACATCGATAGGGCAAGTCCGCCTCCCTGTCACCTTCGGAGAACGCAACAACTACCGCACCGAGCTCATCGACTTCGACGTCGCCTACATTCGCCTGCCATATAATGCGATCCTCGGGTACCCAGCCCTGGACAAGTTCATGGCGGTGACCCATCACGGCTACAATGTCCTCAAGATGCCGGGAAGCGGCAGAATCATCATAGTCCTGTGCGAAGAAAGAGATGCGATGTGCTCCCTCAAGCGTGCCTTCCAAGCTGCAGCAATCGACGACCCCGACAGCAAGGGAGAGCGCCCTTTTGAGGCCACCCCAAGAAGAAGAAGCAGCCGCATCGTGCAGAGCCTTAGGCAAGCGGCGACTCGTCGGGATCGGTGCCCGCACCCGGCGCCCCTCTCGGGCAGGGCTCAGGGGCTCTCTTCTGGAGGGCCTCAGACTTTGCCAACATCACGAGGGAGGCGCTTGGGCACCACTTGGAGGCGTGCTTCGCGGCACGTTTCCCTCAGGAGAATACAGGGTGAGGAGCGCCCACCGCTCAGGAGTTTATCACCAAGACCACTCAGGAACTGCAAGACGCAAGGGCCATGCGCGGCGGTCACCGCTCACCAGGCGCAGCTCCCCATCCAGGCAAGGATGCCGGGCTGCGTGTCTGCATCGACGTCCTAGGGCTCAACAGGGCTGTATCTCAGGAGCTTTTCTGGCCTTCGTGCGTGGGATGCTGCAAGGGCCCACCTCACAGCTACGTTCGCATGCCTTTTCGCCTATCGAGCGTGGCGTCCACCTATCAGCGTAACCTGCGGAGCATCCTGGAAGCTCAGGAGGCCAGGCATCACGCCGTCCTGACGGAGATGGAGACGGTCCTCAAGGAACCACCGGGACTCCCAGAGCCTCCCGAGGCTCAGGGCTCCGATGGCTCGTGAGGAGCAACCCCTTCGCCGCGTACATTCAGCCGCCTCAACTCTCCTTCATCAACAGAACCAGGTGACATTTTCCAAGTTTATTTAGCTAGGAGCGCCCCCAGGGCTGCATCATTCCCAGGCCGCGTGGGTCCGTCCCTGTGGCATGTATCCCTTTTATGTCTTTAGCTTACCTCGCTGGGAGCGCCCCTCGGGCTGCATCATCCGCAAGCCGCTCGGGCCTGACCCAGTGGCATGTATCTCCCTTGCATTTACCTAAGCCATTTTGCTTTCCATGCTTAATCTACTTATGACTACTACTTGTTCGATCATCACCCCACCACGGGGGCTACTCACGCTGGCACGACGCTTGTACACGGGTCCGTCCCTGCAACGTCGACAAACCTGAGCGGCTGAGCTCTGGCTCGCGGCGCGCCCCGTGCACGTCACCTCACCAGGCCCTCAGTGCCGTCACTTCCTCATGGAGCGACCGGTGGCAGACCGGCAACCATAATGGCAAACTGTGTTTCTCCTTGTGCTGGCTTGCAGGAATCTCCTGAGGATAACAGCGGGTGGCACCGCGAGCTCCCTCTCCGCCCTTGCAGTCCGCTTGCGCGTTAAAAGGGGGGCTCCTGAGCATCGCGCCTCAGGAGCTCTTACTGTCTCTCCAGCCCTCACCCCTTGGCCTTGACCACGGCACGCGACCTGGCATACCAGCGACGGCTGAGCTCGCTCGAGGGCCGGGACCTGAGGACGTAGAGCACGAAGGAGAGCGTGGGAGAGGGGGAGGTTCGTATGGGCCCGAGCTAGCTACGCTGCGGACGCCTACGCAGGAACCTGGCGCAGCACGAGGAGTCAACCCCGAATCGTCAAGATAAGTCCCGCGCTCAGATCGGCTAACCGTTGGAGCCTAGGAGTCACGCATGCCGCAACCCCGTTGCGGCAACACCGCCTCCCTTTCTTGCCTTACAACGGCTGCTTGAGCGCTAAAGGGGACCTCTTGAGCATCGCGCCTCAGGAGCTCTTACTGGACCTCGGGCCGCTCACCTCCTGGCCTTGACCACGGCACGCGACCTGGCATACCAGCGACGGCTACAGCCTACCTGGGGACCGGGACCTGTCAGCGTAGAGCAACAAGCTGTCGCGAGGTTGGAAAGGGGAGACCGAGCCTAAGCAGGATATGCGTTCGCAAATCTTCATTATAAGGATAATATCAACAAAAGACATTACAGACCCTTTACCGCCCCCACGGGGTACTTCTTGATTCCTCGCAGGGAACAAAAAGATGAGAACTTAGGGGAATCCTATCTACACGCCCTCGCGGCCGGCGTCATCATCAATAGTGGGCCACGGGAGGCTGGCGCCAACCCCATCCAGATTAGCGACGGCGGCGGCCGGACGCTACAGCCTTGCTCCGGGCACGGGGAGAGCTCAGGGGCACATAGCTGTCGTCGCTCGTCTCCGGAGTCTCGTAGAGCTCAGGAGATCCGCTGGACTCCTAAGAATCGCTGCTGCTGGAGGGGCCGCAGGCGGGGCGCGCACCGTCCTGGCGCTCTCCACCAGGGCAGCACTCCAGGCGGCGGCCCTCCGCATCGAAGACCTTGAAGGACAGTGTGGAGGCGCCGTCATAATCGAAGTGGATCGCGAGGGCGCCCTCAGTGCGGCAAACCCGCGCGACCTCAACTCAGCCGCGGGTTATGAAGATCTTGCCGAAGGAGACCGCTTCGACCTCTGCCCCGGTCGCCGGAGCATCGCAGTCGGCATGCTGCAACCAGAGCTTGAGGGGTCCCCTCGGTGGCATCACGTCGGCGAAGAACCGCGGGATGCGGATCCAAGTGCTCGGGGGCATCGCCGCCGAAAGCACAAGCTCGCGCGAGGAGTCCGTGGCGTGGACCCCAGGGGCGGCGACCCGCGCCGTGGCGGCACGTCGACCTTGGCCAAGGCGCGCGCGTCGACGCTCGTCGCCTCTCCCTCCTGAGCCCTCGGCTTGGGCGTACAGGGGTAATGAATACCCAGGAGGAGGCCGCTCGCACCAAGGCCTCGTCACCACCTGCATCACTGCTGCATCGCGGTGATGGACCGGCCTCTTCTTCGGCGGGAGCGGCGCCGGCCCGTCGAGGGGAGTCTTTCCTTTCTCCACAGCAGAAAACTTTCGGATGGGCGCCATCGATGTTGGTGGTGGAACAGAAGAGGAAGAAGCAAGCGGAATGGGAAGAGATGGCGACGGGGGCTCTGCCCCCCTCCTCATTTATAGCAGGAGAAGGCCAACCAGCGCCCCCCCACGATCACAGGTAATGATGGTATTCCTTGCATCTCACATGGACTTGTCAAGTCGGGCAGTTGCCGAGGCAGTGTGGGGAAGCGGAGACGTCCACGTCCAATCAACCGCCACACGTCGACCAAGGCCGTAGGCTATTGGGGCCGGCGGTGCTCTGTACTTGACCTTTGGCTTCGCCCCGAAGCCAAGCCCGAGCGCGCCTTGGGCCCAGGGGCTACTGTCGGTGTTCTGGGAACAGGGGTCCCCAGACTTGCTTGCCTGCGGCCCATGGCGTGGCTTTGCTAGCAGGCCCGTACGGCCCATATTCATCAACACGGCATCCAAGACCCTCGCGAGGGGCCAAGCCTCGCGAGGTGGACGACGCAAGATCTCCTCAGGAGCGGCCTCACTAGGCAGGCTCGCGAGGGGCGGAGAGATCAAGGCAAGGCAAACCTCGCGAGGTTCTCGTGATGTGAGCCATGACGATCGAGACCAGGCGGGCGCCAGCGCACGCAGCATCCTTGTTTCCTCTTTGGTTCTAAGGAGGCAAGCGCAGGCGCGGAGTACCGAGGCATCAAGCAAAGGTTTCCATATCAGTGCAACGAGACCAAGACCAGCAGGACGGCAAGACGGAGGTCACCATGGAGCCCAAGGCGGTGTCACCACCAGAGCCTTTAGCAGGCGAAGACTACTTTTGTCAGGATAAGCCGTACTAGCTGTCCCCTTTCAAATTGGCCGTTGTTGGATCCCTTCCCGCTCAATATTTGGGGAGAGGACCAGGGCCTCTATAAATAGGACTAGACACCACTGTAGGAAAAAGGCGGGGGATGGAGCCTGATCTGATTTTGAGTGATCCTCACCCACACAAGTTCACAAAGCACAAGAACATCCTGAACCTCAGGAGGCTGTTCTTCCCCTTGTACTGTTCATCATCAGCCCAAGAGGCAATCCACCACCACCACACTGGAGTAGGGTATTACACCACAATAGTGGCCCGAACCAGTATAAATCTTGTGTCCCTTGCGCTGTGAGTTCGTGGAGTTTGTCCGTGGGATCTTAGCAAGCTAGGGCGTGGATCGGTAGGGGGGAAACCTTCGTGCGCACCCCAGTGTTCGAACCTTGAGGGTTTTGCCGGAACTCGTGATCCGACAAAATCTAACATAGGATCCATGTATGAGAACAAAGTGTGGACTTGCCCGATGATCGACAAGCCATTGAGAATAAATGGATCTTCAAGAAGAAGACATGCGTTGATGGTAATGTCACCATCTACAAAGCTCGACTTGTCATGAAAGGTTTTCAACAAGTTCAAGGGGTTGACTACAATGAGACCTTCTCACCCATAGCGATGCTTAAGTCAGTCCGAATCATGTTGGCAATTGCCACATTTTATAATTATGAAATCTGGCAAATGGATGTCAAAAAACTGCATTCCTTAATGGATATTAAAGAAGAGTTGTATATGATGCAACCAGAAGTTTTTGTCGATCCTAAAGGTGCTAACAAAGTGTGCAAGCTCCAGCGATCCATCTATGGGCTGGTGCAAGCATCTCAGAGTTGGAATATACGCCTTGATGAGGTGATCAAAGCATATGGTTTTATATAGACTTATGGTGAAGCCTGTATTTACTAGAAAGTGAGTGGGAGCTCTGTAGCATTTCTGATATTATATGTGGATGACATATTGTTGATCGGAAATGATATAGAATTTGTGGATAGCATAAAATCATACTTGAATAAGAATTTTTCAATGAAAGACCTCGGTGAAGCTGCATATATATTGGGCATCAAGATCTATAGAGATAGATCAAGACGCTTGATAGGACTTTCACAAAGAACATACCTTGATAAAATTTTGAAGAAGTTCAAAATGGATCAGTCAAAGAAAGGGTTCTTACTTGTGTTACTGTCGGTGTTCTGGGATCCTGGGTACCTAGACTTGCCTGCCTGCAGCCCGTGGCATGGCTCCATCGGCGACCCTGAACGGACCATCTTCAGCACCAACAAAGCAAGACCCTCGCGAGGCAGACGACGCCAAGACCTCCAGAAGGACCGGCCTCCTCAGGCTGGCTCCTGAGGAGCGGAGATTTCTATGCAAGCCCCCATCTTGTGAGGCTTGGATGACGCAAGCCATGACGACCAAGGCCAGGCGGGCGCAGTACATCAGGTTTCCTCTTTGGTGCTAAGGAGGCAAGTGCAGGCGCAGAGTCCCGAGGAATCAACCAAAGGTTTCCATTTCCATGCTACAAGACCAGGACCGCCAGGATGGAGGTCATCGTCGAGCCCACCACAACATCACAACCTGAAGCTTTGCAGGCGAAGACTACCTTTTGTCAAGATAAGATGTACTAGTTGTCTCCCTTTGAATTTGGCCATTGTGGGATCCATTCCCGCCTTCATTTTTGGGAGAGGACCAAGCTATAAATAGATCCTAGCCACCACTGTAGAAGGGGATCCGGATCCATTCCATCCTCACCCTCACGAGCTCACACAAACACAAGAAAACACCTCCTGAGGTTGTTCTTCCACTGTGCTAGTTCATCCTCAGCCCACCTCGAGGCCAATCCACCACAAAGCAGGAGTAGGGTTTTACATCGCAAGGTGGCCCGAACCTGGGTAAACTGCTGTGTCTCGTTTCCTTCCAGTTCATCGAGCTAGGCCGTGAGATCGACGAGTTGGTAGACTGGGGAGGTTGAGTTCTTCGCACGCACCCAGAGTTCAAATCTATCCAGGGTCTGCGGAGCCCAGAATCGAACATTGGGCGCGCCAGGTAGGGGTGTGTCGGAGCCTCTCTTCCTCCGGCCGATCCGCCCCCGTTTCACCGTCCCCATGGCTGATGCTCGTCGAGTTCGTGCTGAGCACCGGGCTGCCCTCGCCACCCATGTTGCCCAGACAGCACCTGCAGGCGACGGCGCTCCCCGCCGTTCCCCATCTCCTACGGCCAACACCGTCACCGGCCCCGCGGCCCGCGAGCAGCAGGCTTCGTCGCTGCAACCTTCCTTGTGGCATGATGGATGCACGGCCACTCCGTCGTTGACTCCAGTAGTAGCTTCGTCTTCTCACGCTCGTCGCGGGCCAGCAAATGCGCAGGCTGCGTTCACATGGCATGCGAGTTCTGCGCTATCGCCCGACCGACGACCTCAACTAGGACTGGCTGGACCGCATCGCCGAGCTCGTCAGTGCCGCCGGAGAGGCCCCTGCACCTCCCCGTTCACCGCCTCCTCCGCCGCCTCTTGTGAGCGACGTGGCCCACGGTGCGCCTCCTCCACCTCCCAGACAAGACGTCGTCCCCGAGCCAAGGCGTGAGGCTCCACGGCGCGACCCGCCGCGCAGGGCGCCGACGGACGACGAGGAAAGCTGCCAAGTGGTGCAACGGCCCCAAGGAGAGGCGCGTGCGCTCCCAGCGCCGCCACGCCAAGACCGCGCGCTGCCCGAGGTGGTGGTGCGTGAGCGCCAAGATCAGGCTCCACCTCCACGTCGGGCTCTCATGACCACGACAGGATGTTGCGCGTTCACCACGGAGCTATGCCGCGTCGTCTGGCCAGGGAAGTTCAAGCCCGACCTGCCTCCGCGCTACGACGGCACCCCCGCCCCTGCCGAGTTCCTGCAGCTCTACGAGTTGAGCATCGAGGCGGCCAACGGTGATGAGAAGGTCATGGCAAACTGGTTTCCCAAGGCCCTCAAGGATGGTGCGTGCTCGTGGCTCCTAAACCTCCTCGCGGGATTGATCTCCTCCTGGGATGAGATGCGAGAGCTTTTCGTCGCCAACTTCCAGGGCACTCACGACCGCCCACCGGCTGTGGGTGACTTGCGATGCATCAAGCAGCAGCCAGGGGAGACTTGCACAAATACATCCAGCGCTTCAACAGCATTCGCCTCAAGATTCCCAAGGTGTCGGACAAGGCCATCATCTCGGAGTTCACTGATGGCGTCCGGGACGTCAAGATGAAGGAAGAGCTTGCCATACACGAGGACCTGTGCACAGCTTTGGAGATGTTCAACATGTGAACCAAGTATGCGAGAGATGAGGAAGGTCGCCTCTCCCTCCTGGAGCTTCCGGAGGCGGGTCCAGAAGACAAGAAAGCCAAGGCCAAGAACGTGAAGCGCAAGGGGCCAACTGTGCTCGTAGCCGAACCCGAGACAAAACGTGGCTGCGACCACCCGGAGTTATCCAAGAGCGGCGACCCGTTCTGCGTCTTCCACAACGTGCACAACAAAAACACCAATGACTGCCAGGAGCTCAGGGCCATCCGCGACGGGCGACTCGCTTGTCGCCCGAGCGCAACGACCGAGGCCACAGCCGTGGAGGAGGCCGAGGTAGAGGACGCTAGGACAACCGCGACCCCCGCCAGGATTGGCGCGATCAGCCCCATAAGGACCGCTGGCAGGGCCAGCCTCGCGAGGGTCCATGGAGGGATCATCCTCGTGAGGACCATCCTCAGGGCAACGCTGGCCTTCCTTCGCTGCCGCCACCACCAAGAAGGAATGATGACCACCACCAAGATGAAGGGGCTGGGGGCTTCCAAGAGCCGCGTGCCATTGCTTGCATCCTAGGCGGCACTCAGGCCCCTGCCTCCCATCGCATCTTCAAGCAGTTCGCTCGCGAGGTGAACGTGTCCCTCCCCAAGCTCGAGGCGACGCGTCCGCTCAGGTGGTCCAAGTACACCATCACCTTCGACTCTACTGATCAGCTCAAGTTCGCGGCCACTGCCGGCGCCCTCCAGATGCTCTGCTCGCCTATCATCAGCAACGTCCTCGTCACCAAGACACTTATCAACGGCGGTGCGGGGCTCAATGTTCTCTCCCTCGAGACATTCGACAGACTCCAGGTGCCGTACGACCAGCTTCAGCCTACCAATCCCTTCTAAGGAGTGACCGACGGCTCCACCACCCCGATAGGGCAGATCCGCCTCCCTGTCACCTTTGGCAAGCGCGACAACTACCGCACCGAGCTCATCGACTTCGACGTTGCCCACATTCGCCTCCCGTACAACGCCATCCTCGGGTATCCAGCCCTGGCCAAGTTCATGGCTGCGACTCACCATGGCTACAATGTTGTCAAGATGCTGGGGAGTGGAGGCATTATCACGGTCGCCTGCGACGAAAAGGACGCGGTGTGCTCCCTCGAGCGCGTCTACCAGGCTGCGGCGGTCGAGAACCCAGATGGCGAGGGGGCTGTCTACCCTCCTGTGGCCGTCCCCAAGAAGATGAAGCAGCTACTTCACCGAGGACCTCAGGAGGATGGGGCGGCCGGTGGCCCTGCCTTAGGACTTGCGCCCACTGATGGGGCGCCTTCCCCTCCCGCATAGGAAGGCGCGCCCAGCGTCCCTCTCAGGCTGGGCTCGGGAGCTCTCCTCTGGAGGGCCTCCGACCTGGCCAATGTCATGAGGGAGGCGCTCGGGCACCATGTGGATGCGTGCTTCAACGCATGCTTCCACGAGGAGAGCAGAGGGTGCGAGGCGCTAGGTGCTCAGGGGTTCATCACCAAGGCAATCAAGGAGCTACAGGAGGCAAGAGCCATGCGAGGCAAGCGTTGCCCCGCATTACCCGCCGCAACTCCCTCCCCTGATGAGGGCAGTGAGCTGTGCGTCTGCGTCAACATCCCAGGGCTCAACAGAGCCGCGTCTCAGGAGCTCTTCTGGCCGTTCCACCTCGGCCGGTGCGAGGCCCCCCTCACAGCTACGTTCGCATGCCTTTTGGTTTGCTGAACAGGGCTGCGACGCACCAGCGCCACATGCGGGGCGTCCTGCGGCTCATGAGGCCAGACACCAAGCGATCCTGTCGGAGGTGGCAATGGACCCTCGCGAGCCCCCCGGGCCTCCGGAGCCTCGCGAGGAGCGACTTCTGCAGCACGCGTCTTCAGCTACTTCAACACTTCTTCAGCAACGGTGGTAGGTGACACTTTTTGGTTTGTTCAGTTGGGGACGCCCCTCGGGTTGCATTATCCCCAAGCCGTGTGGGTCCATCCCTGCGGCATGTATCGTTCTTTGCATCTATCAGAACTGGCTTTACCCTATCCATGAGCTACTTTATGATTATCACCTGTCTGTTCGGTGCTTCGTCGCCCTTCGCGGCCTCAGGACGTTGCTAGCCCGCTGTTTGCTCATCCCGCCACGGGGGCTGTTGGCACGACGCCTGTGCTCAGGTCCATCCCTGCAGCGCCGATAAACATGAGAGAACGAGCTCTGAATCGCGGCCTAACCCATGCACGTCACCTCACCAGGTCCTAATTGCGTTCACCTTCTCGCAGAAAGATCAACGCCAGGATAGCACGCGCGGCCATGTGTTATGATCTCTCTCCCCGACTAAATCGCAGGAACCTCCGGAGCCAGACTACGGGCGGCCTCACCAGCCACTCCCTTTTTATGCAATTCGCTTGCATGTTAAAGGGGGGGCTCATGAGCATCGCGCCTCAGGAGCCCCTACTGGCTCTTGAGCCCTCACCCCCTGGCCTTGACCACGGAATCGCAACATGGCATACCAGCGGCGGCTGAGCCTCACTCGAGGGCCGGGACCCGAGGACGTAGAGCATCTAGATGAGCGGGAAAGGGGGGAATCGGCGGGAGCTTCGCCTAGAAGCGCCATCACCAGGACAAGGTCGGGCGCCACACAAGGGAGTCGCCGCAGGCCCGTAAAGATAATTCATCCCCTATATATCAGCGTGAACCTCACGACCTAGTATTTCGACTCTCGTGATCTCGCTCGGGCATCGTCGCCTCCCTTTTCGGCCTTCTGGGAGCTGCTTGGACGCTAAAGAGGACCTCCTGAGCATCGCGCCTTGGGGGCTCTTACCGGACCTCGGGCCCCTCACCTTCTGGCCTTGACCACGGCATCGCGACCTGGCATACCAGTGATGGTTCAAGCCTGCCTGGGGACTTGGTCCTGTCGGCGTAGAGCACTAAGCTACCGCGAGAACGAAAAGGGGTACCGTGCCGAAGCGAGATATGCAATCATGACACCAAAATGGGAATGATAACGTTAAGGCAAAAGCAATACAATTCTTTTTACACGCCCCCACGCGGCTCGTCACAATTCCGCGCAGGGAATACAAAAGAAGAGGACCTAGAAGAAACCCGACCACACGGCGTCACCGACGACGCCGGGCGGACGTCGCTGCTGTGCTCCGGGCGTGGTGGGAGCTTGGCGGCTCGTAGCTCATTCTAGGGAGTCTCTACCACTGCTGGAGGAGCTGCTGGCAAGGCCAAGGGCAAGTTCAGCACCCGTGGCTGCGCCGCGTGGATCGCCTCTTCCGGAGCAGCACTCCAGGCACCGGCCGTCTTCGTCGAAGATCTTGAAGAAAAGCGGGAGGCTCCATCGTACTCGAAGTGGACGGCGAGAGCCCCTTCCCGACAGCAGGCGTGGGCGATCTCCCCCCATCCTCGAGTCATGAAGACGTCGCCCGGGGGGCGACCTCGACCTCTGCCTCAGTAGCTAGGCTACAGCACCCGGCGTGTTTCAACCACAGCTCAGCGGGGCCCCTCGGCGGCATCTCCTCGGCGAAGAACCTTGGGAGCCAGATCCACGTGCATGGCGGCATTACCGCCCACACCGCAAACTCGCATGATGTGCCTTCGACATGGGTTCGCGGGCTGGCTGGCCGAGCAGCCGCGGCCTGTCTTCCGCAACCCCAGACCGCGCGGCGCTGGGTGCTGCCATCCTGCCCAGGGCTCTGCTCGCGGGCGTACATATGGATTGGGAAGCCAGGCGGAGGCCGCTCGTACCAAGGCCGCGTCACCTCCTGCCCCTCCCGAGGAGCTTTCCCCTTCTCCGCTGCGGAAAACCTCCTGATCGGTGCCATGGACGCTATGGCAACACGACGGGACAAGGAAGAAAGGGAAGAAGTAACAAGATGCGAGAAGACAGAGATGAGAAGGGGGGCTCCGCCCCCCATTTATAGCCGGAGGGAGGCCAATCGCCGGCCTCCATGATCCCTTGTAATGATGGTTTTTCTACATGCAACATGTTCTAGTCAAGTCGAACGGCTGCCGAGCTGCGTGGGGAAGCAGAGACGCCCATGTCCCATCAAGCGCCATGCATCGACTGGGCCCGTAGGCGGTTGGGGCCCACGGCGCTCCGCCCTTGCCCTTTGGCTTCGCCTCAAAGCCAAGTCCGAGCGCGCCTTGGGCCCGAGGGCTATTGTCGGCATTCTAGGAACCGGGGTACCCAGACTTGCCTTCCTGTGGCCCGCGGCGTGGCTCCATCGACGGCCTACGGCCCATCTTCAGCACCAACAACGCAAGACCCTCGCGAGGGGCCAAGCCTCACGAGGCGGACGACGCCAAGACCTCCAGAAGGAGCGGCCTCCTCAGGCTGGCTCCTGAGGAGCGGAGATTTCTATGCAACCCCCTCCTCGTGAGGCTCGGATGATGCAAGCCATGACGACCAAGGCCAGGCGGGCGCCAGCGGGTGCAATACAACAGGTTTCCTGTTTGGTGCTAAGGAGGCAAGCGCAGGCGCGGTGTCCCGAGGAATCAACCAAAGGTTTCCATTTCCATGCTACAAGACCAAGACCGCCAGGATGGCAGCACGGAGGTCATCACCGAGCCCACCACGGCATCACAACCTGAAGCTTTGCAGGCGAAGACTACCTTTTGTCAGGATAAGATGTACTAGTTGTCTCCCTTCAGATTTGGCCATTGTGGGATCCCTTCCCGCCTTCATTTTGGGGAGAGGACCAGGGCCACTATAAATAGAGCCTAGCCACCACCGTAGAAGGAGATCCGGATCCATTCCATCCTCACCCTCACGAGCTCACACAAACACAAGAACGCACCTGCTAAGGTTGTTCTTCCACTTTACTAGTTCATCCTCAACCCACCTCGAGGCCAATCCACCACAAAGTAGGAGTAGGGTTTTACACCGCAAGGTGGCCCGAACCTGGGTAAACTGCTGTGTCTCGTTTCCTTCCAGTTCATCGAGCTAGG
The DNA here is from genome assembly GCF_018294505.1 of Triticum aestivum. Lineage (NCBI taxonomy): Eukaryota > Viridiplantae > Streptophyta > Magnoliopsida > Poales > Poaceae > Triticum > Triticum aestivum. Next base: position 196,099,415 of record NC_057811.1, on the reverse strand, counting down.
CCGTGAGATCGACGAGTTGGTAGACTGGGGAGGTTGAGTTGTTCGTACGCACCCCAGAGTTCGAATCTATCTAGGGTCTGTGGAGCCCGGAATCCGACATTAAAAAGGTGTGAAGTTGACTAAGATCAAAGCCCAACCACGACAGAATACATATAGAGAATGAAAGTCATTCCATATGCCTCAGTCATAGGTTCTATAAAGTATGCCATGCTATGTACCAGACCTGTTGTGTGCCTTGCCATGAGTTTGGCAAAGGGGTACAATAGTGATCCAGGAGTAGATCACTGGACAACGGTCAAAATTATCCTTAGGTACCTAAAGAGGACTAAGGAAATGTTTCTTGGTTATGGAGGTGATAAAGAGTTTGTCGTAAAGAGTTACGTCGATGCAAGCTTTGACCCCGATCCGGATGACTCTAAGTCTCGATCTGGATACATATTGAAAGCGGGAGCAATTAGCTAGAGTAGCTCCATGCAAGCATTGTAGACATAGAAATTTGCAAAATACCTACGGATCTGAATGTGACAGACCCGTTGACTAAACCTCTCTCACAAGCAAAACATGATCACACCTTAGTAATCTTTGGGTGTTAATCACATGGCGATGTGAACTGGATTATTGACTAGTAAACTTTTTGGGTGTTGGTCACATGGCGATGTGAACTATGGGTGTTAAATCACATGGAGATGTGAACTAGATTATTGACTCCAGTGTAAGTGGGGGACTGAAGGAAATATGTCCTAGAGGCAATAATAAAGTTATTATTTTATATTATATCTCCTTATTCATGGTATAGGTTTATTATTCATGCTAGAATTGTATTGATCGGAAACTTAAATACATGTGTGAATACATAAACAAATACCGTGTCCCTAATAAGCCTCTACTAGACTAGCTCGTTGATCAAAGATGGTTAAGGTTTCCTAACCATAGACATGTGTTGTCATTTGATAACGGGATCACATCATTAGGAGAATGATGTGATGGACAAGACCCATCCGTTAGCTTAGGATATGATCATTCAGTTTTATTGCTATTGCTTTCTTCATGTCAAATACATATTCCTTGGACTATGAGATTATGCAACTCCCGGATACCAGAGGAATGCCTTGTGTGCTATCAAATGTCACAACATAACTGGGTGATTATAAAGATTCTCTACTGGTATCTCTGAATGTGTTTGTTGAGTTGGCATAGATCGAGATTAGGATTTGTCACTCCGAGTATCGGAGAGGTATCTCTGGGCCCTCTCGGTAATACACATCATAAGCTTGCAAGCAAATTACTAATTAGTTAGTCACAAGGTAATGCATTACGGAATGAGTAAAGAGACTTTCCGGTAACGAGATTGAACTAGGTATAAAGATATCGACCATCGAATCTCGGGCAAGTAAACATACCGATGGACAAAGGGAATTATGTATGTTGTCAAAGTGGTTCGACCGATAAAGATCTTCATAGAATATGTAGGAGCCAATATAGGCATCCAAGTTTCACTATTGGTTATTGACCGGAGAGGTGTCTCGGTCATGTGTACATAGTTCTCGAACCCGTAGGGTCCGCACGCTTAATTTTTGATGACAATATAGTATTATATGAGTTATGTGATTTGGTCTCCGAATGTTGTTCGGAGTCCCGGATGAGATCACAAACATGACGAGGAGTCTTGAAATGGTCGAGAGGTAAAGATTGATATATAGGACGATGGTATGCGGACACCGGAAGTGTTTCGGGGGGGGGGGGGCACCGGGTACTTATCGGGTCACCAGAAGGGGTTCCGGACACCCCCAGCAAAAGATACGGGCCCTGTGGGGAAACACACCAGCCAGAAGGGGCTGGTGCACCCCCATATGGGCGGGCCTAAGGAGGAGAAGGAAAGGGGAGAAGGAAAGGTAAGTGTGGATTATGATTCCCACTTCCTTCCCTCGCCCCCCTCTTTCCTTCCCCCTCCGACAAATATGGCAGGGGGCGCGGCCGGCATGAGCCCAAGTAAGATTCATACCTACTTGGGGCGCGGCCAAGGGCATCCAGGTTCCGCTATTGGTTATTGAACGGAGAGGTGTCTCGGTCATGTCTACATAGTTCTCGAACCCGTAGGGTCCGCACGCTTAACGTTCGATGACAATATAGTATTATATGAGTTATGTGATTTGGTCACCAAATAATGTTCGGAGTCCCGGATGATATCATGGACAATACGAGGAGTCTCAAAATGGTCCAGAGGTAAATATTGATATATAGGACGACAGTATTCGGACACCGGAAGTGTTTCGGGGGGTACCCGGTACTTTCGGGTCAACGGAAGGGGTTCAGGACACCCCCGGCAAAAGATATGGCCTTGTGGGGGAAACGCACCAGCCAGAAGGGGCTGGTGCGCCCCCCATATGGGCCGGCCTAAGGAGGAGAAGGAAAGGGGAGAAGGGAAAGGTAATTGTGGATTGTGATTCCCATTTCCTTCCCTCGCCCCCCTCTTTCCTCCCCCCTCCGACAAATATGGCAGGTGGTGCGGCCAAGGGCAGGAGCCGAAGTAGGATTCAACCCTACTTGGGGCATGACCAAGGGCATCCAGGTTCCGCTATTGGTTATTGACCGGAGAGGTGTCTCGGTCATGTCTACATAGTTCTCAAACCCGTAGGGTCCGCACGCTTAATGTTCGATGACGATATAGCATTATATGAGTTATGTGCTTTTGTCACCGAATGTTGTTCGGAGTCCTGGATGAGATCACAGACATGACGAGGATATATGGGACGATGGTATTCGGACACCGGAAGTGTTTCGGGGGTACCGGGTACTTATCGGGTCACCGGAAGGGGTTCCGGACACCCCCGGCAAAAGATATGGGCCTTGTGGGGAAACGCACCAGCCAGAAGGGGCTGGTGCGCCCCCCATATGGGTCGGCCTAAGGAGGAGAAGGAAAGGGGAGAAGGGAAAGGTAAGTGTGGATTATGATTCCCACTTCCTTCCCTCGCCCCCACTTTCCTTCTCCCTACGACAAATATGGTAGGGGGCGCAGCCAAGGGCAGGAGCCCAAGTAGGATTCAAACCTACTTGGGGTGCGGCCAAGGGCATCGAGGTTCCGCTATTGGTTATTGACCGAAGAGGTTTCTCGGTCATGTCTACATAGTTCTCGAACCCGTAGGGTCCGCACGCTTAACGTTCGATGACGATATATTATTATATGAGTTTTGTGATTTGGTCACCGAATGTTGTTCGGAGTCCTGGATGAGATCACGGACATGTCGAGGTGTCTCGAAATGATCGAGCGGTAAAGATTGATATATAGGACGATGGTATTTGGACACCGGAAGTGTTTCGAGGGGTACCGGGTACTTATCTGGTCACCGGAAGGGGTCCGGCCACCCCTGGCAAAAGATATGGACCTTGTGGGGAAACGCACCAGCCAGAAGGGGCTGGTGCGCCCCCCATATGGGCCGGCCTAAGGAGGAGAAGGAATGGGGAGAAGGTAAGTGTGGATTATGATTCCCACTTCCTTCCCTCGCCCCCCTCTTTCCTTCCCCCTCCGGCAAATATGTCAGGCGGCGCGGCCAAGGGCAGGAGCCCAAGTAGGATTCAGACCTACTTGGGGTGCCCCTTGGCCTCTTCCCTCTCCCTCCCATATATATATATATATATATATATATATATATATATATATATATATATATATATATATATATATATATATATATATATATATATATATGAGGAGGGGGCACCTAGCACATGCCAGACAATTGCCTAACCGTGTGCGCCCCCCCCCCCCATAGTTTACACCCCGATCATATTTTCGTAGTGCTTAGGCAAAGCCCTGCGGACATCACTTCACCATCACCGTCACCATGCCGTCGTGCTGATGGTACTCATCTACTACCTCGACGTCTTGCTGGATCAAGAAGGCGAGGGACGTCACTGAGCTGAATGTGTGCAGGACACGGAGGTGCCGTGCGTTTGGTACTTGATCGGTTGAAGCACGAAGAAGTTCGACTACATCAACCGCGTTGTGAAACGCTTCCGCTTACGGTCTACGAGGGTACGTATACACACTCTCCCCCTCATTGCTATGCATCTCCGTGGATAGATCTTGCGTGTGTGTAGAATTTTTTTGTTTTCCATTCAATGTTTCCCAACCGTGATTGCACGTCTATTACTGCATTGGTTAGTAAAATCTTACCAAGCTTATGTACTCAATCACCAGGGATTAACTTGCCAGCTTATTGTTAAACTATTACTATTATTATTTTGTTAGAACTTATCGACTTACGAAATAAGATATTATTTTAATTTGACGAGTTAATAAGACGTGGGGTATTATTATCTTTTAGGCAGGACGTGGGACAATTGAGTTGGTTCTAGGGAAAACTAGTGGGAGAAAAATCAGATTACCTCGAAAAAGAAAGTGGGAGAAAAATTAGAGATAGGATTAATAAAAAAGAAAAATAAAGGAAGTGAGGAAGTCTATACAAAGGATGGACGAAGGACAAGTCAAACCGGAACCTTAGGTTGTTTCAAATATATATATGTAATAAAATAAAATATAAACATATATACTATTATAGAAGGGAAAACAGAGGTTTAGTTTGGCATTCTTATAGAAAAATAGGACTGAGCTATGCGTTGTCCTGAAAAACAAACATAAGTTTGGCTGCTGATGTTATAAAACAAGATCGGCCGGGAGGCCGCTTGATACGTGTTGGACCAAAAAAAATGTTGAAACCTGCTGGATCAACTGTGTTTGTACGATGGGATGCATATGTTATACAACAAAACCTATGTCATGGACCTGGTGGGCTCGGACTGTCAGCCTCTCCACGTACAGTCACCTCCCGATTCCTCTCATTTGTTCACCATGTTGAGAACGACAGATGGCGGCGCTGCAGCGAGAGCACCAATGTAACACCCCGGATGTAACTTTCCATATTTGTAACTCCAACTCTTGCCATTTTTGGCTATGTGTTATGATATTCCCTCCGTGGTCGGGTTTTGTTTGTCGTTTTGCATTTTGTTCAAGTCATGCATTTCATATCATGTCATCATGTGCATTGCATTTGCATACGTGTTCGTCTCATGCATCCGAGCATTTTCCCCGTTGTCCGTTTTGCAATCCGGCGCTCTCATCTGCTCCGATGCACCCCTCTTGTTTTCTTTCGTGAGCGGGTGTCTAACATTCTCGGAATGGACCGAGGCTTGTCAAGTGGCCTTGGTATACTACCGGGAGACCACAGGTCAAGTTTCGTTCCATTTGGAGGTCGTTTGGTATTCCAACGGTTAACCGGGTAACCGCAAAGTCCATTTTTGTGTTGCAGCAAAACCCCCCTCAAAACCAGCCCAAAACCCACCAAACTCTCTTCCATGCTCTAGGTCGTTCGATCACGATCGTGTGGGCGAAAACCGCACCTCATTTGGACTCTCCTAGCTCCCTCTACCTATAAATATGTGAGACCTCCCGTATACTTTCGCAGACGAAACCCTAACCACCTTCCTCTCCGCGGCCGGACGCGTCCAGCCGCCGCCGGACAAAGCCCGCAGCCACTCGCGCGTTGACACGTGGCAGCCGTCCCCGCGCCGCCGCCGCGGCCCGCCAGTCCCGCCGCCGACCCCGCGGGTCCGCGCGCCTCCCCCGCTCCCGTGCGCCGCCGCCGCACCTCGCCCGCGCCGCCGCGGCCTCTCCGCCGCCCGCCCCGCCGGCGCCGCCCCGCCGCCGACCTCGGCGTCGACCACCGCCGCCGCGCCCGAGTGCCGCCGTTCCGGTGCCCCCTCCGGCCTCCTCCGCCGTGTCCCGCGACGCCCGAGCTCCTCTCCTTCCCCTTCGTCTCCGGCCGCCGCGCCACCACTTCTCCGGCGAGCCTCGAACTCCGGCGATCCAGATCCAGTGAGATCGCACAGTGCGTTGACTTTCCCGAACCCCGAATTTTTCCAAGTTTTTTTTGCATTTTCACATTATGTACCCCTGTTCAGCATGGCATAACTCTCTGCATGTAGCTCCGTTTCATGCGTCTAATATGTCGAATTGTTCGTCTCATGATGCCCTACATTTTGTTCCATCGCACTATGTTCATTAGAGGCCATCTTGATGCCCAAATCTGGTGCAAGAGTGCTAGTTGCTGTTATCTGCTGGTTCTTAGCAGAACTTGTAGATTTGTCATTTTTGTATCTTTTAATATGTGCATCTTATGGGCACGAGCTCTACAAGTGTTTTGTTGTATGCCATGCCATCTTTCCAGTGGTGTATGCCATGTATTTTTGTGATCTCTGTGGTGACTAGCACAAGCATGCAAACTAGGCTCCGTAATGTTTCTGATTTCAGGGACTTTGTAATTTCTCCAAGTCTTTGTCTGCTGTTATTTTGTTGCCATGTAAACTTGATGCTACAGAGAGATCCATGCATATTTTGGAGATGTTCAGTAAGAATGTTTTGTAGATATTGTTGTAATTGATCCATTCATGCCATTTTTGGCAATTTTGGAGTGCCATAGCATGACTCAATCTTGCTCTACTTTTGCTATAAAATATTTCTGGCAGATTCTTAAGATGATATTCATTTTTGCCAAACTTGTTGTAGTTGATCCATACATGATATGCTTTTGTTCTTGCCATGGATAGCTTCTTAAACATGCCATCTTGCTGTAGATATGCTTGTTTTGTCATGCATTGCTTTGTGGTGAGTGCATCAAGCTCACCAAGATGCCTTCATATTATTGTTTCTGCCATGCTCTGTTTTCTGCCAAGTCTGAAACCTGATAACGAAACTTGCTATGTCTACATGGTTGCCATCATATCTTATGGTCCTTTTTGGCTTATGGTCAGTAAGGGAATTTTGTCATATGCATTTATTAGAATACTGCCATGCCTTGTTTTGCCATGTTAAGTTCCCGTAGCATGTTGATTTTGTGCTCTGAACATTGCTACCTGATGCTGTTTTCTGCCATGTCCAGTAATTTCACCAAGTCTGTGAACCTGTTATCTTTTGCACTTTTTCCATGCTTGTTTGAGCTTGTTATGTTGTGATCTAGCCATAGCTCAGTGTTCATCTTTTGTTAAGCATCTCCTGTAGATTACTGCCATATGCTTTGTTGCTACGTTGGAGTGCTGTAGCATTGTTACTTGTTGCATTTTAAGTGCTATCATGCTGTTAATCGCAGATTCGTGTCATTCTTGTTTTGCTTGCCATTTGCAAATCGTGCATCCGTTTCCGGTGATCTTTATATCGATTTCGACCGAAATCATCTCATTATTCCAGTGGCATACTTGGTTTGACAAGTTACTGCCTTGTTCATCATTTTCCTTCCGGAGCACGCATATGCATCACATATCATATCTCGCATATCATACATGTTTTGCATCATGTTGCTTGTGCATTTCTCGTGATTGATTGTGGTTCCGTTGCTTGTGTTCTTGTCTTGGGTAGAGCCGGGAGACGAGTTCGTGAACGAGGAACCTGTTGAGTACGCTTACGAGGATCAAGCTTTCGACAACTCTGAGAACCTTGCAGGCAAGATGACCACCCCTCGAAATCACTTCTATCTTTGCTTTGCTAGTTGTTCGCTCTATTGCCATGCTGCGCTACCTACCACTTGCTATATCATGCCTCCCATATTGCCATGTCAGCCCCTAACCATCCTTTCCTACCAAACCGTTGTTTGGCTAAGTTTCCGCTTTGCTCAGCCCTTCTTATAGCGTTGCTAGTTGCAGGTGAAGTTGAAGTTTGTTCCATGTCGGAACATGGATATGTTGGGATATCACAATACCTCTTATTTAATTAATGCATCTATATTTTTGGTAAAGGGTGGAAGGCTCGGCCTTATGCCTGTGTTTTGTTCCACTCTTGGCGCCCTAGCTTCTGTCTTACCGGTATTATGTTCCTTGAGTTTGCGTTCCTTACGTGGTTGGGTGATTTATGGGACCTCCTTGACAGTTCGCCTTGAATAAAACTCCTCCAGCAAGGTCCAACTTTGGTTTTACCATTTGCGTCCTAAGCCTTTTTCCCCCGGGTTTTCGCGAGCCCGAGGGTCATCTTATTTTAACCCCCGGGCCAGTGTTCCTATGAGTGCTGGTCCAAACTAGAGCACTGTGCGTGACCGTCCCTTGGCAACTTGGGTTATGTTGGCACCTGTACGCTTCGCTTATCCGGTGTGCCCTGAGAACGAGATATGTGCAGCTCCTATCGGGATTTGTCGGCACATTCGGGCGGCTTTGCTGGTCTTGTTTTACCATTGTCGAAATGTCTTGTAAACCGGGATTCCGAGACTGATCGGGTCTTTCCGGGAGAAGGTTTATCCTTCGTTGACCGTGAGAGCTTATGATGGGCTAAGTTGGGACACCCCTGCAGGGTATTATCTTTCGAAAGCCGTGCCCGCGGTTATGAGGCAGATGGGAATTTGTTAATGTCCGGTTGTAGAGAACTTGACACTTGACCCAATTAAAATACATCAACTGTGTGTGTAGCCGTGATGGTCTCTTCTCGGCGGAGTCCGGGAAGTGATCACGGTTTGAGTTATGAATGACGTAAGTAGGAGTTCAGGATCACTTCTTGGTCATTACTAGATGACGACCGTTCCGTTGCTTCTCTTCTCGCTCTCATTTGCGTTTGTTAGCCACCATATTTGCTTAGTGCCCGCTGCAGCTCCACCTCATTACACCATCCTTTTCCTATAAGCTTAAATAGTCTTGATCTCGCGGGTGTGAGATTGCTGAGTCCTCGTGACTCACAGATTCTACCAAAACAGTTGCAGGTGCCGACGATGCCAGTGCAGATGATGGGATCGATCTCAAGTGGGAGTTCGATGAGGAACGTGGTTGTTACTATGTGTCTTTTCCTGATGATCAGTAGTGGAGCCCAGTTGGGACGATCGGGGATCTAGCATTTGGGGTTATCTTATTTTCATTTGGATCTTGACCGTAGTCGGTCTATGTGTGTATTTTGGATGATGTATGGATTATATTTATGTATTGTGTGAAGTGGCGATTGTAAGCCAACTCTTTATCCCATTCTTGTTCATTACATGGGATTGTGTGAAGATGACCCTTTTGCGACAAAACCACAATGCGGTTATGCCTCTAAGTCGTGCCTCGACACGTGGGAGATATAGCCGCATCGTGGGCGTTACAACCAAGGCGGAGGACGACATCGAGACCTTAGACTGGAACCAACCGGAACTAGGGAACACAAACAGAGGGGAATATGGCGGTTGACTTTTACGGGTGCATGGTAGGCTGGTGGAGCTGGCGCTGCCAAAGAATAAAACAAGATGTGGGGGAGTCGAGGGATGGCCTGGTCGCCATAGGCTAGGATGGGTCACTGAGGCACCGCCATAGCAGAAAGAAAAAAACAACACTGGAAAAATGATACACCTGCTGGATCCCCATAATCATGTTGTGGGTCATGGATGTCCTAAGAAAAGAAACCTGCGCGGGGTAGCCACGGCCCAGTTGACACCTACTGGACCTTAAGAAAAGGAAACACGACAGCCCAATAAACTAGTTACATAGTACTCCCTCCGTCCACAAATACTTCTCGAAGAAATGGACAAAAATGGATGTATCTAGAACTAAAATATGCCTAGATACATCCATTCCTCCTACAAGTATTTCCGGACGGAGGGAGTAGTACATAAGCAAATAGCTAGTCAAAAAATAAAAGGAAAACATGTTAATGGGTTCTTAGACAAAATATTTCAGATAAAACAGATAATTGCGACAAATAGCCTAATGCATGAAACACTCAGATGATAAAGGTGCTTAAACAGACAAAGTGCACCATCTAGATCTTCCTGGCATGCTTGGTCATGACGCTACAGCTGTCAGTGTACTCCTCGGTTATAGGAATCAGACACGCCCTCATGTCCGAGATCCAGCTGTACATGTCGTAGCAAGCATACGCGTCCTTGGTCGCGCAGGTGATGTAGGCTAGATTGAGAGGTACCTCCCACGTTTTCAGGTCTGTCGCATCCACGTCTTCTTTCCTGTTGGTGTAGTAGGGGTCAATGATGGTAGCTGCGAGGTCAGCCATGGAGTCCTTCTCCTTGTCGGAATCGGGGCTCCGCAGATCCAAAGAAAGGTTTGAACTCTGGGGTGCACACGAAGAACTCCGCTACGCCACCGCTTGCCACTCACTATCTCACAACGTTGCCCCGTCGTGTTCGAGCAAGGTGGAAGAGGGATCGTACACGGAGATTTACCCAGGTTTGGGCCACCTTGCGGTGTAAAACCTTACTCCTGCTTTGTGGTGGATTGCCTCGCGAGGAGGTTGAGGATGAACTAGTACAAGGGTGAGCTGCCTCTAGAGGGCTCGAGGGGTGAATGGATCGGATGGGATCGGATCCCTCTCTATGGTGGAGTCTAGCCTATATTTATACTGGCCCCGGTCCTCGTCCCTCATTGTTTAGGCGGGAAGGGATACCACAGTGGCCAAATTCAAAGGGGGAAAAGAGTACACCATATCATGACTAAAGGTGGACTTCGCTTGCAAAGCTTCTGGTCGTGACGCGTTGGTGGGCTCGGTGATGACTTCCGTCCTTCTGAGCCTATTGTCTTGGTCTTGTTGCACCGGAATGGTAACCTTTGGGGGATTCCTTAGGAACCCGCATACGTCCTTGCGTCCTTAGCACCAAAGGGGAAACTGTCCATGCCTGCGCCTGCTGGCACCCTCCTGGCTTCGGTCGTCATGGCTCATGTCACTGCACGCCTCGCGAGGTGGGCGCGAGCCTAGGGATGTGCACTCCTCTGGAGGCAGCCTCGAGGGGCCGCTCCATCAGAGGCCTTGGCATAGTTTGCCTCGCGAGGGTCTTGCTCGTGAAGTGCTGATGCTGGGCTGCACCAGACCATTGGTGGAGCCACGTGCTGGGCCGTAGGAAGAGGGGTCTGGGTACTCCTGGTCCCAGAACCCCTAAAGTAGCCCTCGGGCCCACAACGCGTTCGCCCTTGCTTAAGAGCGAAGGGCGAAGTGACGCGGGCCCTAACCGCCTATGGGCTAGGCTCCACGCGTGGCGCACGACTAGGTATGGATGCCCCCACTTCCCCATGACACCTCGGCAACTGCCCAAGCTGACATAAAGCTTGGCGCACGCCACTGGGCCATCATTGCTCTGAAGGAAAAGAGGCGCTGCTGGCCCTCTCGATTGCCTATAAAATGGCGAAGGGGACGGAGCCCTCAGCCCATCTATGTCTTCTCGCCTCTCCGTTTCCAACCCTTGTCGCAGCAGCCATGGCGCCCGTGGGAGGTTCACAGCCGCCGAGAAAGGTAAGGCACCGCAAGAGGGGCTGGAGCTGCCGCAGCCTAAGAGGGGGCGCGGCTGCCCCCGCAAGTCTGTTGCTACGCCTGCGGCGCTCCCTGGGGGACGCGGGCGCCCTCAGTTGGCGGTCCGCACCGGTTCCAGTTGCCGCGGCAAGAACCCCACTCATGGAAGTGGCCGTGGGGGCCGAGGCAGCTGATACGTCTCCATCGTATCTACTTTGCCAAACTCTTTTGCCCTTGTTTTGGACTCTAATTTGCATGATTTGAATGGAACTGACCTGGACTGACGCTGCTTTCAGCAGAATTGCCATGGTGTTACTTTTGTGCAGAAATAAAAGTTCTCGGAATGACCTGAAACTTCACGGAGAATACTTTTCGAATAAATAAAAAATATTGGCGAAAGAATCAACCAAAGGGGACCCACACCTTGCCCAGAAGGGTGGGGGCGCGCCCTACCCCCTGGGTGCGCCCCCTGTCTTGTGGGTCCCACAAAGCTCCACCGACCTCAACTCCAACTCCATATATTCACGTTCGGGGAGAAAAAAATCAGAGAGAAGGATTCATCGCGTTTTACGATACAGAGCCGCCGCCACCTCCCGTTCTTCCCGAGGAGGGCAGATCCGGAGTCCGTTTTGGGCAACGAAGAGGGGAAATCGTCGCCATCGTCATCATCAGCCGTGCTCCATCACCAATTTCATGAGCTCACCTCCGTGCATAAGTAATCCCATCGTAGGATTGCTGGACGGTGATGGGTTGGATGAGATTTACCTTGTAATCGAGTTAGTTTTGTTAGGGTTTGATCCCTAGTATCCACTATGTTCTAAGATTGATGTTGCTATGACTTTGCTATGCTTAATGCTTGTCACTAGGTGAAGGAAATGCCCTAGAGGCAATAATAAACTTGATATTATATTTCCTTATATCATGATAAATGTTTATTATTCATGCTAGAATTGTACTAACCCAAAACTTGATACATGTTGTCGGTGCAACAAACCCTGGGTCCACAGGCATGAGGGCAAGATTACAACACCAAGATCAGGCCAAAGTGCAAAGGATCAGGATTTTTGAAGGACCAACATGCAGATCAAGAGGACCAAGACCAAACCAGAGAATCAAGACACCACCAGGAGAAAAGGCTCCCATGCCGGGCATGTGAGCCCGGCGAGGACGGGGTTGCCCCGGAAGAAAACCCCCAAGACACCCCAACAGGGCCTGCCGGGACTCGCGGAGGCGAAACCACCTCACCACGACGCACGTCGTCGATCAGTGCAGTGTCAAGCCGCAAAGTGACTAAGTGACAGCCATTCACCACATGCAGCCTCTTTCTACAAGAAATACGTACAGACGACACCTGTCCTGCGACGTGTCAAGAAAGTAGGCGTGAAGCTGGCAAAACAGCCCCGCAAGGCTTGCCGGGCAAGCGACAATGTGACGTTGAGCGGCGCACATAATGCGCCCTGTCAGCCTGTAGAAATAGGTATGATAGCACTGTTTGCTATCTTATCAGTGCATAATGACTAAATTGCCATTGTGGTGACCCCTTAATCTATAAAAGGAGGCCCATGGCAACTGTAGAAAGGGTTAGAAGGTTGGACACCCACACATTCATACGCGCATAGCCGTTCTCACCCTGAAGCAATCCTGCCGGGAAAACGGGCTACGAGCACCACCATTTTTCCACCATCAATTCACCAAAGCAGGAGTAAGGTTTTACGCCTCACGGCGGCCCGAACCTGGGTAAAACTGCCTGTGTGATCTCTGTCGTGCTGCCCCACACTCTTCTACTCTCTGTGCAACGTGACATCCCCCTGCCGAACCAGCAAGGGACCCTTGGTCCCATAGGTGGCCGTGGTTTCCCGCGACATCTTTGGCGCGCCAGGTAGGGGGGTCACTTGCACGAACATGAAAGTGTGAGCAGCGCGTCATCTTCATCACCATCTTCATCTTCGACGGCGCCATCGACCATGGAGCTCAAGAAGAAAGCCGGCGCTACAGCTCACCCGTCCAACTCAAAGGCTCCACCGCCCACGGCCACCAACGCCACGGGGGATGCAGAGGCGCACGATATGAGCACTGCTGGGGATGTGGTTGGAGCAGGCGGCGCCGTCACCACCTCCCCTGCAGTTGAAGCAGGAGCAGGAGACACCAGAGGAGAGCAACATCAGCAACACCCTGATGGCCATGCTCCACGAGGTACGGGTGGAGGGGTTACTCCATCCACACCCCTTCCTCTCGCCGATGGGCACAGCCACAACAGTGGTACTGAGCCCGAGGCGAACCGCCGCCCCCCCGACCGCCCCCACCGTGGGAGCGATCGCAGAGCGCGCACCTCCCCCGAGGCGAGTCGACCAGGTTGCTGCGTCCAATGGAGCCGTTGGCCCTCAAGCGCCTTCACCACGTCACCATGCCATCCAAGTGGCCACCTCGTAGCAGGAAGGACGTGGTGCTGTCACTGCTGACGGTGCGGTCCACATCATCATCACCCATGCCAAGCACTGCTACGGAGGCTATGGCGCGGGCTCAGCTACTACTGCGGTTTCCACCGGCGGCCGAGCAGATGGACGAGTGACGCGCCACCATCCAGAGTCTGTTCGATTTCGCCGAGGCTGGGGGCTCACAGCAAGCTGGCCCGCCATGGCCTACCAAAGCAACGACGACGGCCCGCGCTGCTAGTCGTACCGAAGGGGCCACCCCACGGTGCAGTCCCCGCCACGGCAACCAGTGCGAGCGCGGCAGAATCAAGAACCTGATGACGTTTTGATGGCCTCTTCTGACCCTTGAGCGCATCCAGGCCAACGGCGAGCCCCGGAGGACAGGCGGAGAGGAGACGCGCGTGTCGTCATCGAGCGACGCCGTGACAACCACCGCCGGGCCAATGGGTGCGACGGTCCCGATGTTGACGAGCCTGCGCTTGAGATTGGTGGGTGCCTACCTTTCGAGGTTGGGTGCCCTGCCTTTACTCTTGAGCTGCGGCAAGTCCATTGGCCATCCATCCGCACGTTCAAGCCAGAGATACCCGAGAAGTATCATGGGAGGCTAAACCCGGAAGTGTTTCTGAGCATCTACACCATCGCTGTTCAGGTTGCCGGGGGAAGAGATGAGAATGTGTTTGCCAACTACTTCCCTTTGGTTCTCAAGTCCAATGTGAGGTCTTGGCTAATGCACCTGCCGGAGTGCTCCATTTCGTCAAGGGCTGATCTGTGCCATGAGTTCATTGGCGCCTTCACTGGCGGCCGTCAAGAACCTGGGCGGCCCAGCGACTTGCTGCTTCTCCAACAGAAAGAAGGAGGGACTCTCCGGAAGTACATGCAGAGATTCAGCAGAGTCCACAGGAACATCCTGAATATCCATCCAGCAGCTGTGATAGCTGCCTTCTAGTCCAATGTGCGCAATCGCAGGATTTGTTCCAAGATGAACGTGCGGTTTCCCAAGACTGTGAAGGAGCTGTTACACCTTGGTGGACAAGTGTGCTCGGATGGAGGAAGGAAGGAAACTACCTGATGAAGAGGATTGCGTCAATGTCAACTCAGAGGATGACGACGAATCCACCAGTCAGAAGAAGAGCAAGAAGCGCAAGGATAAGGCAGTGATGACCGTCGAAGTATCGGGCACACCTAGTACCGGAAAGAAGGATAAAGCCGAAACTCTCGGCAAGGAGGCTGGCGTGTGCACTGACTGTCGGGAGGCTGCGGCTGCCGAGAAGGTTGGGAAAGGCAACGAGCCATACTGCAAAATTCATCGGACCAAGGGCCACGATCTTCAAGAGTGTCATCAGGTTGAGCAGCTTGTCAAGAAGCAGAGGGCAGAATATGAGAAGCGTGATAGGGAAAAAGGTCAGAATACCGTTGGCGGTAAGGATCGAGGCGGTGAAGCAAATCGCCCCGGCAAACCCTTCTGGAACCAAGGAAAACCCGCCAGGGGTCGAGAGAAGGAAGCTTCGATGATGAGAGTGATAGAGGAGATGAAGAGGAAACCAGTGAGCAGGAGTTCCAGAAGGCCACTGATGCCCTGTGCATTGACGGGGGTGCATCCCTGCACTCCTCTCACCGCCAACTCAAATGGTGGGCACGTGAGGTCAAGACCGTGGAACCAGTGCGAGAGGCCCGAAAACCACTCAAATGGTCACGCACGCCCATCATCTTTGACAAAGAGGACCATCCCGACGGCACCACTGCGGTAGGATGTTTGCCATTGTTGGTCTCTCCAACAATTCGCAACCTCAAGGTCACAAAGATGTTGGTGGACGGCGGGGCCGGGTTGAATATGATTTCCCCAAAGGTCATCAGCAAACTTTAGATAGCAGAAGAAGAGCTAAAGGTCACCGACATGTTTCAAGGAGTTAACCCGTCATGACTCATCCTAAGGGAAAGATCACATTGCCAATGACATTTGGAGGGGAGCTGAACTATCGGACTGAGAAGATTGTTTTCGATGTGGTCGACCTCCCCATGCCGTACAATGGGAAGACGCCCAGCCCTGGCTAAATTGATGGCGACATCCCACTATGCCTACAACACCTTGAAGATGCCCGGACCCGTAGGAGTCATTTCCATCCCGTCAGATGAGAAGGACACACTCATTTGCATGGACAAGATGTACCGGGACGCAGTCGCGGCAGAGGCAGCGGCAGCAACAGTTCCCACCAAGGAGAATAGAGGAAAGAAGAAGGATAGCAGGGACACTGGCAAGGAATCCGGGAAGCGTACCTCTCTGGAGTGCACTGCGCCTGTTGATGATTTGTCGGAGAGTTCCAGCAGCAAAAGATCCAAGGTTGCTGCACCACAAGTGAAGAAGGTCCCGACAGGGCTGGTTGGCATTGATCGTACCTTCACTATCAGCGCCACCCTTGATGACAAATAGGAAAGCGCAGTCGTTGCCTTCCCGCGGGAGAATATCATTGTGTTTTCCTCGCAACCATCTGATATCCCTGATGTTCCCAAGGAGGTAATCGAGCACCACCTAGCTGTCTGCCCACACGCCCGACCTGTCAAGCAGAAAGTTTGGAAGCAGGCCTTGGAGATGCAGCAGTTCATTGTAGAGGAGATTAAAAAGCTTGAGGCAGCTGGTTTGGTCAGAGGAGTGCTACATCTAACATGGTTAGCAAATGTAGTGGTTGTTCGCAAGGCTAAGGGGAAATTGAGGCTTTGCATAGATTTCACGGATCTCAACAAGGCTTACCCGAAGGACCCATTTCCCTTGCCACGCATCATTCAGATTGTGGATTCCACTTCAGGTTGTGATTTGCTCTCCTTTCTGGATGCATACTCTGGGTATCATCAAATCTTCGTGTCCAAGGAAGACGAAGAGAAGATCTCATTCATCACCCCATGTGGTCCGTACTATTTTAGCCGCATGCCATTCGGATTAAAGAGTGCCGGGTCTACTTTTGCAAGGGCAGTCCAGATTGGTTTTGAGCCACAACTGCAAAGAAACATTGAGGCTTATATGGATGATATTGTGGTCAAGACCAAGGACAGAGCAACCCTCATCCAATACTTGGAGGAGACGTTTGCCAATCTGTGCAAGATCAACTTGAAGCTCAACCCAGAGAAGTGTGTGTTTGGCGTTCGCTCCGGCAAGCTACTTGGGTTCTTTGTATCCCATCAAGGGATCAAGGCCAACCCAGAAAAGATCAAAGCTATCGAGCAGATCCAGGCACCAAGGACAGTCAAGGATGTGAGGCGTCTAACAGGGTACGTTGTCTTTCCAAGTCTACCGAGCGCGCCCTGCCATTCTTCAAAATCCTGAAAAAGGCAGGACCCATGAAGTGGACCCCATAAGCAGATGCAGCTTTGCAAGAGTTGAAGGCCTACTTATCCTATGCGCCAACCTTAGTTGCCCCTAAACCCCAAGAGTTGTTGCTGCTATATTTGGCGGCAACCAATCAAGTGGTTAGTGCGGCCGTGGTGGCGCAGCGGGAAGTGGAAGAAGCGGAAAGTGAGCAAGGACCGGCAGACCCAGATAAGGACTAGGACAGAAATAACCACGGCAGCGAGGGCGACCACAAGGACGCGGCAAAAAAGAAAGTGGTGCAGCGCCCAGTGTACTTCGTTAGTTCCCTGCTACAAGGAGCTATTTCGAGGTACACTAGTGTGCAAAAATTGATCTTTCGTCTCATCATGGCCTCAAGGAAACTGCGCCACTACTTCCAAGCCCATGAGATCATGGTTGTCACTCGCTTCCCGTTGCAGAGGATACTTTGAGACCCTGAGGCTACCTGCAGAATAGTGGAGTGGGCTTTGGAGTTATCCAGCTTCGGCCTAAAATTTGAGAGCACATCAACAATTTAGAGCAGGGCATGGACAGAGTTTATTGCAGAATGGACGCCAACCCCTGATGAGGAAGTGCTGGAAACAGTTATCCCCGGCAAGGAAGCACCCCAAGAATCGATTATGTATTTCGATGGTGCCATTTCCCTACAAGGTGCAGGGGCTAGCGTGCTTCTTGTTGCCCCCTCCAGGGAGCACTTGAAGTACGTCGTCCAGATGCACTTTGCCCGGGAAGAGGCGACCAACAATACAACAGAGTATGAAGGGCTCCGTGCCAGGCTCAGGATTGCTGCAGAATTGGGAATCAAGAAGCTGATTATTCGTGGAGATTCATAGCTTGTGGTGAGACAAGTCAACAAGGATTACCAAAGTCCATTGATGGAGGCATACATTGAGGAAGCTCTAAGATTGGAGGAGCGCTTTGACGGATTGCAAACGGACCACGTACTCCGTGCGGAAAATAGTATAGCTGATCATCTGTCAAAGTGTGCCGCGCAGAAACTTCCTGTGGAGCGAGGGACTTTTGTTCTCCATCTCACTCAGCCCTCCGTATCCCCAGCAACAATGGCCCGAAAAAGGAGAAAGATGGACTCCGGTAAGCCTCTCCAGTAGAGCCTCCCGGGGCTCCTGGTAGGGACCCTGTCGGAAACAACTCCTCATCACCTGCCGGACCGCACCCTCCAGCCGGTCCTATGGTCCCCGCGAACAAGGAATGTGCCCCCGCAGTTCAGGAGGTGCTGCTAGTCCTTGTTGTCGAGAGGCTCCAACTTGGGCAAGGCACATAGTCCACATCCTCCAAACCGGAGAACTTCCCGATGACCAAGATGAAGGCTAAATAGTAGCCCAGAGGGCCAGTATGTATCAGTTTGTCGATGACACTCTTTAACAGAAGGAGGCCCAACGCTGTGAAATTGAAGTGCATCTGCCAGGAAGAAGGAAAGGAACTGCTGGCTGAGATACACAAAGGCATGTGCGGCTCCCACATTGGATCAAAGGTATTGGTTGGGAAAGTATTCTGGAAAGGATTCTATTGGACCACAGCCCTCCAAGATGCGGTTGAGCTAGTCACCAAGTGTGAAGCCTGCAAGTTCCATTCCAAGAAAATCCACCTTTATGCGCAAGCTCTTCAGGCAATCCCTTTGTCATGGCCGTTTTTGGTCTGGGGGCTCGATATCCTCGGCCCTTCCCCGAGCTGCCGGGGGCTTTGAATTCTTGTTCGTTGCTATTGACAAGTTTACAAAGTGGCCGGAAGTAGCTGCCGTGAGAAAGGTGACTACTCAGTTAGCTATCAAGTTCCTGAAAGAATTGGTGTGCCATTTTGGAGTCCCAGCAAGGATAATTACCGGCAATGGCACCCAAGTCACGAGCCGCGCCTTCATGCAATATGTTCATGCCCTCAGAAGCAAGATCTCATTTGCCTCCGTCGCACATCCCAGAAGCAATGGGCGAGCTGAGAGGGCGAACGCTGAAGTGCTGCGAGGACTCAAGACAAGAACCTTTGATATGATGCAGAAGCACGACATGTGGTGGATTGATGAGCTGCCGGTAGTTCTCTGGTCCCTCAGAACAGCACCAAATTGAGCTACCGGGCAGACTCCCTTCTCCCTAATTTATGGGGCAGAAGCAGTTATCCCCATGGAACTCATTTACAGGTCGCCTCGAGTGCTTGCCTACGATGAAGTAGCGCAAGATCAGCACCAGCGTGACGATGTTGTGCTACTCTAGGAGAACCGTCTCCGGGCTGCTACGCGTTCTAACCATTTCTACGGTTGCCATGGGCCTCCTTTTATAGATTAAGGGGTCACCACAATGGCAATTTAGTCATGATGCACTGAAACGATAGCAAACAGTGCTATCATACCTAATTCTGCAGGCTGACAGGCGCATTATATGCGCCCCTCAATGTCACATCGTCGCTTGCCCGGCAAGCCTTGCCGGGCTGTTTTGCCAGCTTCACGCCTGCTTGCTTGACACGTCGTAGGACTGGTGTCGTCTGTAGGAATTTCCTGTAGAAAGAGGCTGCCACTTAGTCACTTTGCGGCTTGACACCTCACTGATCGATGACGTGCATCGTGGTGAGGTGGTTTCGCCTCCGCGAGTCCCGGCAGGCCCTGCCGGGGTGTCTTGGGGGTTTTCTTCCAGGGGTAACCCCGTCCTCGCGGGGCTCGCCTGCTCAGCAATGGAGGCTTTTCTCCTAGTGGTGTCTTGCTTCTTTGGCCTTGTCTCGGTCCTCTTGATCTGCATGTTGGTCCTTTGAAGATCTCTGGCCTGGTCCGGTGTTGTAATCTTATTCCCGTGCCTGTGCACAGTCTAGGCAACGGACCCAGGGTTTGTTGCATCGACAGAAGCCCCCGGGCCTGCCCTGATCACACTGCCGAGCGTCGTCGGGGTAGGTCCTAACAAGTGCACAGGCTAGGGTGCTGAAGAGGCTGGCCCCTTGGAGTCTTCTTTGCTTCATCATTAATCTTGAGCCCGGGCTAGTTTCCATTTTTCTCGCGTGTCGTGTGCAACATTACGGAAAAACTCAGATCGTGGCCCGTAGGTTGCCCACGTCCCACGACCACGGGGCGAAAACTGCCATCCCACTTGCCCCATGCTTCGCGCACACCCACCACGTGTCCCCCATGCATTAGGCGGGATAGGTGGTGGATGCAGAGAGCGCGGGGGCGAGTTTCATGGCTGAAAATCAGGCGCCACTGGTTGGAGCAGAGGGTCGGTCCTGATCCCCTGAACCATTGGTGGAGCAGGGGGTCGGCCATATTGGAGGAGCGGGGCGGCCACTCTCTGAGCGAGAGGCTAGCCCCTGCCTCACCTTCCTATTAGAGGGGGCAGGAGTGGTGCATTTTCATACACACACACACGCTTCTTCCTCCTCCCCCGCAATCTTTCTTCACTTGTCATGGTGAGAGGACGAGGGCGTGGTGGAATTCCAGCGGCAGCGATGAGGGCTTCTGCTCGGCAGTGCATCCCTCCTCCTCTGGATCCCACGATGGCAGAACGTGATGTGAGAGGAGGAGGGAGGGACAAGGCTGAGGTCGCCGAGGAAGAGGAGGACGGGGCGGTGCCTCGGCCCCGCCTCCACTGACGGCCCCTCTGTAACGCCCCGAGACCGATGCGCCAGATGTCTTCCAGTTATTCGCCGTCGTTGCCGTGTCATTTGCTTGCGTGTTGCACCTTGCCATGTCATTATGTACATTTCATCTATAGGTTTTTCAAAACTTGCATCCGTCCGGGTCTCCCAGTTCTCTTCATTGTCCGTTCTGAGCCCATTCACACACACACACACGCGCCCGCGGCACCTCCGAAATATTATTTTATAAGTGGCATAAAAATGTTCTTGGAATGGGATGAAAGTTGGCGTGCAGTCTTGTTATAGTGTCGGTAGACCGCCTGCCAAATTTTGTCGCATTCGGAGTCCGTTTGATAGCCCAACCGTCATCCGTTGCGGCACCGTTGCCGGTCTATTCGTCGGACGTTTTCGATGTCCAAAAACTCATGCCGGGCCGCTTTTCATCTCTCACTTCTCAGCCCAAGACCCCTCTTCACATCCCACCTCCAGTCCACTAACCCCCCTCCGACCGGATCCGTTCGATTGCGATTTGAGGGTCCAGAAACGCTCCAAAACCCCCAACCCTAGCCCCTTTTTGCTATATATAGACCCCTCCTTCCAAATTTGGACTAACCTAGCCCTCCACCTACCCCTAGCCCTCCTTCCACCTGCAGCCGCCGCCCTCATCCTCGGAATCCGTGCCTCTAGCCACCTTCCCCTCGTTTTCCGGTGCCACCCAGCCCCTGTATGCCACTTGGCGCCGCCCCGTAGGCCGCGTGGCCACCAACCGCCGCTCCTGGCCACCCACAGCACGCCACACGTCCTCCCCGCCGCCGTGGCCCGCCCGGGCCCGGGGCAAGCCCGCGGAGCCCATCGGGGCCCGGATCGCCTAATGACTCCCGCTTCCTCGACCCCATCGCCAAGCCCCGCCCGCCTCGGCCGCCGCCCCGCCGGCGACCAACTCCGGCGACCAGGCCAGCACCGCGCCCCATCTATCTCCTTCTTCCCTCTCCTTTCTCTCTCTCGTCGCCCTGGCTCTCTCTATGCAGGACGTCGCCGCCACCGCTGCTCGGATCCGGCACAGTCTGGCAGGATCCGCCCGTCGGCCCCGCCGCTAGGATCCGCGACGCCGCGTTGAAGCTTGCCAGAGCACGCTGCTCCACCCAGCTTCGGCCGGATCTGGGTTCCTAGGCCCTGGATCTGCTCACTCCGCGCCCTTGTAGTGCTGCTTCGGCCTCCGGGGTCCACTCCATTGGGCCCGCCTTTTTCAAAATCTTGAAAAGGGGAAGGGCGCGCTCGGCAGACTTGGAGATGAATCGGCTGATGGCGGCAACACAGCCAGTGAGCCGACACACATCCTTGATCTTCTTGGGCGCCTCAATCTGTTCAATAGCCTTAATCTTGTCTGGGTTCGCCTCCATCCCACGCTGTGACACAAAGAACCCGAGAAGTTTGCCGGACGGAACTCCGAAGACACACTTCTTAGGGTTTAACTTGAGGTTGATCTTGCGCAAATTTGCAAAGGCCTCCTACAGATCTTGTACAAGTGTTGCCCTGTCCTTGGTCTTGACCACTATGTCATCTGTATGCTTCCATATTTCTATGCAGCTGGGGTTCAAAACCAATTTGGACCGCTCTTGCAAACGTTGAGCCAGCACTCTTCAACCCGAAAGGCATCCGTAAAAAGCAATACATACCACATGGGGTGATGAATGCTATCTTCTCTTTGTCTTGTCTTGTCATGAAGATCTGATGGTATCCTGAGTAGGCGTCAAGGAATGACAACAAATCACACCCGACCGTCGAGTCAACAATCTGGTCAATGCGCGACAACGGGAAAGGGTCCTTGGGACAAGCCTTATTGATATCTGTGTAATCAATACACAACCTCCACTTCCCGTTCACCTTGAGTACCACCACCGGATTGGCCAACCACGTCGGATGGAGCACTCCTCTCACCAAGCCTTCTGCTTCCAACTTCCAGATCTCTTCTGTGATAAACTCTTGCCTTTCCAAAGCCTGCTTCCTGACCTTCTATTTGACGGGCTGCGCATGAGGACAAATAGCAAGGTGGTGCTCAATCACCTCCCTGGGAACGCCGGGGATGTCGGATGCTTGCCATGCAAACACGTCGACATTCGCCCGCAGGAAGGTGACGAGCGTGCCTTCCTATTTGCTATCGAGGGTGGAGCTTATGGTGAAAGCCCCTCCCGTGCCATCCTCCTTGACGGACACCTTCTTGGTCTGTGGCGGTGCAGCTCTGGATTTCTTGCTCTTGCCGGTGGAGCTCTCTGGCACATCCTCGACCGTAGCGCAACACTCCGAAGAGGTGCGCTTGCCGGAGTGGGTGCGAGAGGTCTTGCCGGTCTTCTTCTTCCCTCCCAGTGCTTCAGCGGCAGCTGCTGCAACTGCTTCCCGGTAGAGTAGGTCGGCGCAGATCAGCACATCCTTCTTGTTGCAGGGGACGGTGATGATGGTCATCGGCCCAGGCATCTTCAGTGTGTTGTAGGCGTAATGCGACGCCGCCATGAACTTGGCTAGTGTCGGGCGGCCGAGGATCCCGTTGTAGGGCAAGGGGATCTTGGCTACATCGAAGACAATCCTCTCCGTCCTGTAGTTCAGCTCGTCTCCAAACGTCACAGGCAACGTGACCTTCCCCTTCGCTTGGCTCCTTCCCGGGTTGACCCCTTGAAACGTGCCCGTCTCCTCGAGGTCTCCATTGGGAATTTGCAGCCTCTTGATCACAACAGGCGAGATTAAGTTCAGACCGGCCCCGCCGTCAACCAGCATCTTGTTCACCTTGAGGCTGCGTATCGTTGGTGAGACCAATAGCGGCAAACACCCGACCGCAGTGGCGCGATCAGGGTGGTCCTCGGCGTCAAAGATGATGGGCGTGCTGGACCACTTCAGCGACTTCTAAGCATCGAACGATGGCTCCGCTGCTGTGATCTCATGCGCCCACTACTTGAGCTGGCGGTGAGAAGTGTGCAACGAGGCGCCACCATCGACGGACATGGCCTCCGTAGCCTTCTAAAACTCTTGCTCGCCGGACTCCTCGTCCTTGTCATGATCATCATCTTCCTCTCTTGCTGTATATCCTTGCCGCGGCGGCCTCCTTGGCCGCCACGCTTCTTGTCGGATCCTTCGGCACCATCCTGACCCTTCTCCTTGTCCCGCCTCTCATACTCGGCCTTTTGCTTTTTGGCAAGCATCTCGACCTGTCGGCAGTTCTGGAGGTCATGGCCCTTGGTGCGGTGGATCTTGCAATACTGCTTGTCGGAGCCTCCTGGCTTGTCGGCAGCTGCGAATGCCCGGCAGGCGGTGCACCCGGCAATCTCCTTGCCAGGGTCGTCTGCCTCGGCCTTCTTGGCATCGCCGGTGTCGTCGGATCCCTCGACGGCAAGCACGGCCTTGCCCTTGCATTTCCTGTTGCGACGCCGGCCCTTCTTCATCGGGGTGGCGATGTCTTCATCAGTAGAGTCGGTTTCCATGCCGGCGTCCTCGCCGGGGTACTTCCTTCCCTCTTCAGCCCGGGCGCACCTATCGGCCAGAACATAAAGTTCGGCCACATCCTTAACCTTGTTCATCGCCAGCTCTTCACGCATCTTGCGATTGCGCACGTTCTGATGGAACGCGCTAATCACGGCGGCGGGATGAACATCAGGGATGTTGTACTGCACCCGGCTGAACCTCTGTATGTACTTGCGCAGGGTTTCCCCTTCCTTCTAGGGGATGTTATGCAAATCACTGGCCTGGCCATGAGCTTGGTGGTCTCCGGTGAAGGCACCAACGAATTCATGGCATAGATCTGACCAAGAAGAAATGAAATCCGTCGGCAAGTGCATCAACCAAGACATGACGTTGGGCTTCAGTGCCAACGGGAAGTAATTGGCAAGCACCTTGTCGTCGCGAGCTCTAGCAGCTTGCATCGCGATGGTGTAGATGCTGAGGAACTCTGACGGATGGGTCTTGCCGTTGTACTTCTCACCGACGTCGGGCTTGAACGTGCGGTGGGACGGCCACTGGAACTGTCGCAGCTCACGGGTAAAGGCCGGGCAACCCACCTCGTAAGGTAGGCCGCCAGAGTCCCCCGGTGCTGGGTGGTCCACAGCGGGTCCTGCCCGCTTATCCGACTGGTGGCGTGTATCGCGCCTGCGCTCGATGGTGGTTCGAGCGTCTCCATGGGCTCGTTCTCGAAGAACTTGTCGCTGGTCGCGGTGGGTCCGTGGGTCGGACGATGCTATGGAAATGTTATCACAAGCATCGTCATGACAGACCGGCACCAGCGGCAACTGGCACGAGGGAGGAGAGTGCACTATGGCTGCAGCTCCCCGGTCCTTCCACCACTGGCATGTGGTGGCTCGACGAAGCGCCGTCCCAAGGGCCCCGCCGACCGCGGATCATCTTTGTTGGCGATGGCGACGAGGCTCCGGATGGTGGCCCTCCATTCGTCGAGCTTCTCCGCGGCAGGAGGGAAGTCGAGGAGTAGCTGCACGCGCGCCAAAGCTTCTGCTGGCGTGGGTGGTGGCGAAAGCTGCTTGGACCGTGGCGCGCTTCGACTTCTAACCACGTTAGAAGGAGCTCTATCACGGCCCAGCGGCTGCGTGCCATTTTCGCCAGCACTTCGGCAGCCATGCTCGCCTCCTTCGTCCCGCAGATGATGCACATGGCTCTTCCCACGGCGGTGTCCAGGGTCACCGGCGTGGTGACGCTGCTCGTCGCACACACCCTGGGAAGAGCATGTTGTGGGTGCCGGGGTGGGCATCTTGGAGGTCGCCGCGCCGCCCGTGGGTGGTACGGCGACGCCCCCGGAGGGCCCCGCGCCGCTTGCGGGGGGCCCAACTCCGTCTCTAGATTTTGTGGCATGCGGCCCATCGTCATGCGCACGAATGATACCGCTCGCCAGGTTCTAACTGCCAGAGTGTCGGATGTGGGGTTCCAGCAAAACCCTTAAGGTTCGAACTCTGGGGTGCGCACGAAGTTCTTTCCCTCCAACCGATCTACGCCCTAGCTCACTAAGATCTCGCGGACGAACTCGACGGACTTAGCAACACAAAGACACAAGATTTATACTGGTTCGGACCACTATTGTGGTGTAATACCCTACTCCAGTGTGTGGTGGTGGATTGCCTTTTGGGCTGATGATGACAGTACAAGTGGAAGACCGACCTCCTGAGGTTGAGGTGTTCTTGTGTTTGGTGTGTGGCTAAGGATTGGCCCAAGGCTAGATCAGATCCAAATGAGATGCCCCTACTGTGGTGGCTAGTTCTACTTATATAGGCCCTGGTCCTCTCCCCAAATATTGAGCAGGAAGGGAGCCAACAACGGTGGGCTAATTTGAAAGGGGACAGCTAGTACGAGCTATCCTGACAAAAGTGGTCTTCGCCTGAGAAAGGGTCTGGTGGTGACGCCGTCTTGGGCTCCACGGTGACCTCCGTCCTGCTGGCCTGCTGGTCTTGGTCTCGTTGCACCGATATGGAAACCTTTGCCTGATGCCTCAGTACTCCGCGCCTGCGCCTGCTTCCTTAGCACCAAAGAGGAAACCAGGACACTGCGCGCTGGCGCCCGCCTGGCGTTGATCGTCATGGCTCACGTCACGAGAGCCTCACGAGGTTTGCCCCGCCTTGATAACTCCGCTCCTCGTGAGGCAGCCTAGTGAGGCCGCTCCTGAGGAGGTCTTGCGTTGTCCGCCTCGTGAGGCTTGGCCCCTCGCGTGGGTCTTCAGTGCTTTGTTGATGAAGATGGGCTGTACAGGCCTGCTAGCACAGCCACGCTATGAGCCGCAGGCAGGCAAGTCTGGGGACCCCCGTTCCCAGAACGTCGATAGTAGCCCCCGGGCCCAACGCGCGCTCGGGCTTGGCTTCGAGGCGAAGCCAAAGGTCAAGTGCGGAGCGCCGTGGGCCCCAAAAGCCTGCGGCCTTGGTCGACGTGTGGCGGTTGATTGGACGTGGGCATCTCCACTTCCCCACGCTACCTCGGCAACTGCCCGACCTGACAAAAGGCTGGCGCAGACAGTGCTTTCCTTCATTGCTTCTTCATCGCCTTGCTCCAGATCCCCTTTCTCGCTCCTCGCCGCTGAAATCTCCAGATCTGCTCCAATCTTGCCCCGCATCTGTGATCCATGGCACCGCGCAAGACCAAGCCCTCCTCGGCGCCGACTTCGTATGAGCCAGCTCTGGAAGCACCCACTGTCACAGAAAAGAGCCTTGCCTTCGCACGCCTGCTGACGGCGGTGGAGAGTAATGAATTGAGCAAGACGGAGCTCCGGCTTGCCTCCTATGTGCCGGAGCCTAAGGGAAGCACCTTCTTCCCCTTCTTCTCGAGCAGCATCGCCATTGGGTTGGTCCCCCCCTTCTCTGATTTCTTTTATGAGGTCCTTGACCACTACGGGTTGCAGGCGTTGCACCTCCACCCCAACTCTATCCTCCTCATGTCCATCTTTGCCTACTATTGTGAGGCGTACCTGGGTGTCATGCCATCCGTGGCACTTCTACGCCACTTCTTCTTCCTTCGCGTCAGCGATGGGCACATCTCCGGGTGCGCCAATTTCATCGCATCTGGCAAGGCCAACTCAATCTCGAGAACCGGGAAGAGGGCCGACAACATCTGAGCCAAGTGGGTGATGACCCACAAGTATAGGGGATCTATCGTAGTCCTTTCGATAAGTAAGAGTGTCGAACCCAACGAGGAGCAGAAGGAAATGATAAGCGGTTTTCAGCAAGGTATTCTCTGCAAGCATTGAAATAATAGGTAACAAATAGTTTTGTGATAGGATAATTTGTAACGAGCAACAAGTAACAAAAGTAAATAAAGTGCAGCAAGGTGGCCCAATCCTTTTTGTAGCAAAGGACAAGCCTGGACAAACTCTTATATCGAGAAAAGCGCTCCCGAGAACACATGGGAATTATCGTCAAGCTAGTTTTCATCACGTTCATATGATTTGCGTTCGGTACTTTGATAACTTGATATGTGGGTGGACCGGTGCTTGGGTACTGCCCTTACTTGGACAAGCATCCCACTTATGATTAACCTCTATTGCAATCATCCGCAACTACAAAAAAAGTATTAAGGTAAACCTAACCATAGCATGAAACATATGGATCCAAATCAGCCCCTTACGAAGCAACGCATAAACTAGGGTTTAAGCTTCTGTCACTCTAGCAACCCATCATCTACTTATTACTTCCCAATGCCTTCCTCTAGGCCCAAATAATGGTGAAGTGTTATGTAGTCGACGTTCGCATAACACAACTAGAGGATAGACAAAATACATCTCATCAAAATATCGAACGAATACCAAATTCACATGACTACTAATAGCAAGACTTCTCCCATGTCCTCAGGAACAAGCGTAACTACTCACAAAGCATATTCATGTTCATAATCAGAGGGGTATTAATATGCATATAGGATCTGAACATATGATCTTCCACCAAATAAACCAACTAGCATCAACTACAAGGAGTAATCAACACTACTAGCAATCCACAAGTACCAATCCCGGACTTGGAGACAAGAATTGGATACAAGAGATGAACTAGGGTTTGAGAGGAGATGGTGCTGGTGAAGATGTTGATGGAGATTGCCCTCTTCCGATGAGAGGAGCGTTGGTGATGACGATGGCGATGATTTCCCCTTCCCGGAGGGAAGTATCCCCGGCAGAACAGCTCTGCCGGAGCCCTAGATTGGTTCCGCCAAGGTTCCGCCTCGTGGCGGTGGAGTCTTGTCCCGAAAGCTTGCTTATGATTTTTCTTTGGACGAAAGACTTCATATAGCAGAAGATGGCCACCGGAGGACCAACAGGGGGCCCACGAGGCAGGGGGCACGCCCAGGGGGGTAGGGCGCGCCCCCACCCTCGTGGACAGGTGGTGGCCCCCCTGACGTATTTCTTCCGCTCAGTATTTTTTATTATTTCCAAAAATAACTTTCATGGAGTTTCAGGACTTTCGGAGTTGTGCAGAATAGGTCTCTAATATTTGCTCCTTTTCCAGCCCAGAATTCCAGCTGCCGACATTCTCCCTCCTTATGTAAACCTTGTAAAATAAGAGAGAATAGGCATAAGTATTGAGACATAATGTGTAATAACAGCCCATAATGCAATAAATATCGATATAAAAGCATGATGCAAAATGGACGTATCAGTGGGTCATGATGGACGCCAAGCGCGCCCATTCGCGTTTCGCCTTGCCAACGGAGGTGCCCCAGTTCAACAAAGGGTGGCCCTGCGCGAAGCTCGCTGATGAGCGGGCGTAGTCTGTGTTGGGGCAGATGCAGACCGACCTGAAGCCAGGCAACGCGAAGGCGGCGAAGGTCACAGGGGCCATGCTTCTGAGGGAATTCTTGATGTTGCGCGTCGCCCCGCTCCAGGCGCGATCGCGCCCCATGTGGAAGCTTGGAGATGGAGAAGACAAGATCCGCCTGAGGCTGGGGGCCCTGCCTGACGACGAATTGGCTGCCGTCTTGCGCCTCCTGGTTGGGGATAACCAGGAGTACCCGCCGAGCGCCTTCACTCCTTTGTTCCACCGCAAGGACTGGGAGCCACTTGTGCTTTCCAGGCCGACCTTCGACGCACGCGGGCTGGTGCCGCCTGCGCTCTCCGGAGCCCCGGTGGCGCTGAAGCCGGTGGAGCTATCTTCCGACGAGTCCCACGGGGGGAAAGAAGAGGAGGGGGACTCGGAAGCGACCCTCGAAGAGATGGGGGAAAACTCCCCCTTGAGCAAAGCTGAAATCCTTCGCGCCCTTCCTGACGACGCCGAAGTCGAGGCCCACCAAGAGGAGGGAGAACTGCCTGTTGTCCCGACGAGGAGTAGGTCATCACTGATCCCTCGGGATGCTGCCTCTGTCTTGACGCCTCCCGGGGCCGGCTCCTGCCCTTCTGCCGCGCCACCTTCTGCCGCCGGGGCCCGCAAGCCCACTTCTCAGGCCCCGGTGCTTTCGGGCTTCAAGCTCCCCAAGCGGAAGGTGGAATACGTCGCGCTGGATCGTTAAGTGCCTTGAGCTTCATCTTGTCCCTGCTTGTACTTGTTATTTCCTGATGTTCACCCTTGATTGATCAGGCCGACCCCTTCAGCGAAGAAAAGGAAGGGGGATACGGCGGCCACGCCTCCCTCCACAGAGAAAGGAGGCAGCAACACTCGCACCTCCCCAGCCTGGTCTCCCTCGCGAGGCCAAGAGGAGCATCGCCGGGAGGAGTCAGCCCCCATGGCCCCTCTGGATCCTGAAGTGCCGGCGTCTGGCTTGGTTGAAGAGGCCCCGACTGCTCCGGAACCCGCAGTCTCCCAAGCCCTGGTGACGGCGTCGCCTCCTCCCACTGCTGCACCTCCACTCCTAGGTTCTTCTGCCTCTACTGCCATCCTGGAACCTGCTCTTTTGGAGATGACCCAGCTGCAGGCAGATCTCCTGAGCATGGACCCGCGTCTGGTCGCCGGGCGCCTGGAGCTGGCCTCTGGCTGGCTACACTCTGACTCGGCGGTCCGCGTGACGCTGAGCCAGGACGTGGCGTCTTCCGAGAAGGAGAAGCAGAGCGCCGCCAATGCTGCAGCCGATCGCGAGACGACACTGAAAGACGCCAAGGCCGCCCGCGATCCCTGCCAAGAGCTGGAGGATGAGCTGAAGAGCCTGCACGACAAGCACGCCGAAGAAGCACGCGGCCGCCTGGTGAAGGAGCAGGAGATGAAAGCCCGGGAGGACGCCGTCAAAAACCGTGACGCTGAGCTGGAGGAGCTGGGGAAGACGCAGGCCGCCAAACGCAGCCGACTGGAAGAGCTGGAGCCGAAGGTGAAGGCGAGGGAGGCCGATCTTGATGCCAAGGCGTGGGTCCTGGCCGAAGACCGCCTGGCTTTTGCCGATCTCAAGAAGAGGTCTCGCGCAGCACAGAAGACGCTCTACGAGCACGGCTTGGAGAGGCCGCTGACCACCGATGAGGACGGCCCCGCCCTGCTGCTTCCTCTCTTGGTGAAGGCGCTTGAGGAAATCGTGGATGGTATCGGTCCCATGGCAGAGGCAGAAGCTCGCGTCCTGTCTTCAGCTGCATTGACCCGTGTGTTCAGCCATCTGCACCTTCGCGACCCCAACGCTCGTCTTGATGAGCTGCTGGAGCCTGTGGCTGATGATCACTGCACAGCCGTCTCCATAGCCGTGCAGGGTCAGGTGGAGGCCCTGCTGAAGAAGTTTCGCGGCTTTGCCTCCGCACCCCTGTCCGGTGGTGCCGCCGATCCTGCGGCTGCAGGTGAAGACATCATTACCCAAGGAGGAGCACCTTCTGCAGGCGATGTCGGTGTTCAGGGGTGACCTGCGGCTACTTTCCTGTTTCGTTCCTGTAATATGCATCAGGCCTCGTGGAGGCATTAAACTTTCATCGAATATTGTGAGCACAATATGTTTTGTAATATTTGCTTTGAGATTTTGCGATTTTCTTCCTATCCGCTTTGTGTTCTGCGTCGGCAGAGCCCGGCCCCACGCATACCTCAACCACCGTTGGGCCGACCGGAGACCAGGACGGACCAAGGAGTGAGGGGCTACGTGACCAGTTAGGCTCCTGAGTCGCGATTCTTAGGAGTCCCCCTTGATGCGCAAACAGCTTATAGGAAGAGTGCGCGAGGATAGATTAATGTTCTATGTCGGCAGAGCCCGGCCCCGCGCATACCTCAACCGCCATTGGGCCGACCGGAGACCAGGACGGACCAAGGAGTGAGGGGCTACGTGACCAGTCAGGCTCCTGAGTCGCGATGCTCAGGAGTCCCCCTTGACGCGCAAACAATTTCCGTACCTGCCCTCGCCGAGGCCTCGGGAGGGGCGTGCGACGACCAGGTCTGGGAGACCTGTTTGAGCGGCGTGCACTTGGGCGTGACCCGAGTGCAGCTCCCAGGCCAGGGAGACCTGGTTAGGTGGCATACGCTTGGGCGTCACCCGAGCGCAGCCCCCGTGTCCAGCCCCCTCGTGCGGCTCTCCCGAGGGGAGGCATTTGCGGTGAGGCCGGACGCTGAGCTCTGGGGCTCCCTCAGGTTGGTACGACCGTGGGGCCGCCCTCTGTTGTTTATCACCAGCGCGGAGCATAGTGCTTCCGCTTGTGCACGGGCATAGCCGCTCCTCGGCAGTGTCCACGGCCAGCGCGGAGCATGGTGCTTCCACTTGTGCGTGGGAGGGGGGCCCTCCGGGAGGAGCCCCCGGGGCATGTACAGCCCCGCCCTGACATGTGGCTTGCACGGCAGGGCTGCGAGGTGTATTTGGGCACTCGTGAGCCAATGGGGGACTCACGAGGCCCTACATCAAGGCGGGTTGTGCCTGGTCTTGAGTCTTTGATAGCTGTGCATTCCTGCGAGACGGTTAGGTGCAAGCGCTCTACGTCCTCAGGTCCCGGCCCTCGAGCGAGCTCAGCTTCCACTGGTATGCCAGGTCGCGATGCCATGGTCAAGGCCAGGGGGTGAGGGCTAGAGAGCCAGTAAGAGCTCCTGAGTCGCGATCCTCAGGAGCCCCCCTTTTAACGCGCAAGCGAATTGCATGATGAAGGTGTGTACCCGTGGCGGGTGGCAATCGAGCAGGTGATAATCATTGCAGAAAGATACATGCCACTGGGTCAGGCCCAAGTGGCTTGGGGATGATGCAGCCCGAGGGGCGCCCCCAGCGAGGTAAGCTAAAGACATAAGGAAAGGATACACGCCACGGGGACAGACCCATGCGGCCTAGGAATAATGCAGCCCGAGGGGCGCTCCCAGCTAAACGAACTTGGAAAATGTCACCTGGTTCTGTTGACGAAGGAGAGTTGGGGCAGCTGAAGGTACGCGGTGAAGGATTGGCTCCTCACGAGCCACCGGGGCCCTGAGCCTCGGGAGGCTCTAGGGGCTCAGGTGGTTCCGTAAGGACCGTCTCCATCTATGCCAGGACGGCGTGATGCCTGGCCTCCTGAGCTGCCAGGACACGCCGCATGCTACGCTGATAGGCTGACGACATGCTCGGCAAGCCGCAGGGCATGCGAACGTAGCTGTGTGGTGGACCCTCGCAACGGCCCACGCGCGAAGGCCAGAAAGGCTCCTGAGATGCGGCCCTGTTGAGCCCTGGGACGTCGATGCAGACGCGCAGCCCGGCATCCTCGCCTGGATGGGGAGCCGCGCCTCGTGAGCGGCGGTCGCCGCGCAATGCCCTTGCATCTTGCAGTTCCTGAGTTGTGTTGGTGATGAACTCCTGAGTGGTGGGCGCTCCTTGCCCTGTATTCTCCTGAGAGAAGCGTGCCGCGAAGCACGCCTCCAAGTGGTGCCCAAGCACCTCCCTCATGATGTTGGCAAGGTCTGAGGTCCTCCAGAAGAGAGCCCCCGAGCCCTGCCCGAGGAGGGCGCCGGGCGCGCCTTCCTATGCGATGGAGGGAGGCGCCCCCGGAGCGGGCGCTGATCCTGAGGAGGCTCCAGCAGCGACGCCATCCTCGTAAGATCCTGCATGGCGCAGCTGCTTCTTCTTCTTGGGGAGGGCCTCAGGATGGCCCTCGCCTTTGCCGTCGGGGTCGTCGATTGCTGCAGCTTGCAAGGCATGCTCGAGGGAGCACACCGCATCTCTCTCTTCACATGGGACCGTGATGATTCCGCCGCTTCCCGACATCTTGAGGACGTTGTATCCGTGGTAGGTGACGGCCATGAACTTGGCCAGTGCTGGATACCCAAGGATGGCGTTGTACGGCAGACGGATGTGCGCGATGTCGAAGCCGATGAGCTCGGTGCGGTAATTCTTGCGTTCTCCGAAGGTGACAGGGAGGCGGACCTGCCCTATCGGCGTGGTGGAACCGTCAGTCACTCCTGAGAAAGGCTTGTAGGCTGAAGCTGGTCATATGGGACTTGGAGGTTGTCGAACGTGTCGACGGACATGACGTTGAGCCCTGCACCGCCGTCGATGAGGGTCTTAGTGGCTTGTACGTTGCTGATGACTGGTGAGCAAAGCATCGGGAGGGCACCAGCGATGGCTGCGCACTTGAGCTGGTCTGCCGAGTTGAAGGTGATGGCGCACTGGGACCACCTGAGCGGGCGCGTGGCCTCGAGCTTGGGGAGGACTGCATTCACTTCACGAGCAAACTGTTTGAAGATGCGCTGCGAGGCTGGGGCCTGGGCTCCGCCCAAGATGCAGGAGCACGTGGCTCCTGGAAGCCCCCAGCCCCCTCGTCCTGATGGTGGTCGTCGTTCCTTCTTGGCGGTGGCGGCAGCGGGGGAAGACCAGTGTTGCCCTGAGGACGGTCCTCGCGAGGCTGGTCTCTCCAGGCGCCCTCGCGAGGATGATCTTGCCAGCGGTCCTCACGAGGCCGGTCGCGCCACTCCTGGCGCGGGCCGCGGTCGTCCCAGCGTCCGCCACCACGTCCTCCTCCTCGGTCGTGCCCCGGTCGCTGCGCTCGGGGCGTCGACCGTAGCGTCCTTCATGAATGGCTCTGAGCTCTTGACAGTCGCTGGTGTTGTGGGTGTTCAGATTGTGGAAGGCGGAGAACGGTCGGCTGTTCTTGGATGACTCGGGCTGATCCCTGCCTTGCTTGGTGTCCGGCTCCGCTGCGAGCACTACGGCTTCCTTGCGCTTCACGTCCTTGGCCTTGGCCTTCTTCTCTTCTGCGCCCGCAGCTGGCAGCTCGAGGAGGGAGAGGCGCCCCTCCTCAGCTCTTGCGCACTTGGTCGCCAGGTTGAACAGCTCCTGAGATGTGCACAGCTCCTCGTGGATAGCAAGCTCCTCCTTCATCTTGATGTCGCGGACGCTGTCAGAGAACGCGGAGATGATGGCCTCGTCCGTCACCTTGGGGATCTTGAGGCGGGTGTAGTTGAAGCGCTGGATGTACTTCTGGAGGGTCTCTCCTGGTTGTTGCTTGATGCGTCGCAGGTCACCCGCGGCCGGCGGGTGGTCGCGAGTGCCCTGGAAGTTGGCGACGAAGCGGTCGCGCATCTCGTCCCAGGAGGAGATCGAGCCATGCGGCAGGTTCAGGAGCCAGGAGCGGGCACCATCCTTGAGAGCCATAGGAAACCAATTCGCCATGACTTTCTCGTCACCGTTGGCCGCTTCGATGCTCAGCTCATAGAGCTGGAGGAACTTCGTGGGGTCGGCGGTGCCGTCGTAGCGAGGAGGCAGATCTGGCTTGAACTTGCCCGGCCAGGCGACGGTACGCACCTCGGGGGTGAAGGCGCGGCAGCCGGCCGTGGTTGCCGCGGCCCGTCTCGGAGGTGGAGCTTGGTCTTGACAAGGCCCGCGTGCCACCACCGCGGGTGGCGCGTGGTCTTGGCGAGGTGGCGCGGGAAGCGCAGGTGCAGCTCCTCGCGGCCGGGGAATTTCTTCGCAGCTTCTCTCTTCGCGCGCGGGCACCGGGCGAGGTGGATCGCGCCGTGGGGCCGCGCGCCTTGGCTCGAAGGCATCGTCTTGGGGCAGAGGCGGAGGAGGCGCTCCGTGTGCCACGTCGCCCGTGGCTGGCGGAGGGCGAGGCAGAGAAAGGGATGGCGCTGGGGAGCCCCCTGTAGCGCGGACGAGCTCGGCGACGCGGTCGAGCCAGTCCTCGTAGAGGTCATCGATCGGGCGGTAGCACAGGAGCTCGTTCGCCATGAGGAGCACCGGCTGCGCGTCCATGGGAGCACGGCATGCGTGGGACGAGGAACCAGCCGGGGTCAGCGATGGAGTGGCGGTGCGGTCGTCCTGCCGCACCGATGGGTGTAGCGAGGACGCTTGCTGCTCGTTCCCCGCCGGGCCGGTGGCGGCGTTGGCGGCGGGAGACGGAGAACGATGAGGTGGCCCGCCGACAGGAGCCGTCTGAGCAACGCGGGCGGTGAGGGCAGCCCGTCGCTCAGCTCGAGGGCAGCGTGCGTCCGCCATGGAGACGACGGAGCGACGGAGCGTCGGAGCATCGATCGACGAAAGGGAAGCTACGGCGCACCCCTACCTGGGCCGCCAAATGTCGGATGTGGGGTTCTGGCAAAACCCTTAAGGTTCGAACTCTGGGGTGCGCGCGAAGTTCTTTCCGTCCAACCGCTCTACGCCCTAGCTCACTAAGATCTCGCGGACGAACTCGACGGACTTAGCAACACAAAGACACAAGATTTATACTGGTTCGGGCCACCGTTGTGGTGTAATACCCTACTCCAGTTTGTGGTGGTGGATTGCCTCTTGGGCTGATGATGAATAGCACAAGTGGAAGAATGACCTCCTGAGGTTGAGGTGTTCTTGTGTTCGGTGTGTACCTAAGGATTGGCCCAAGACTAGAACAGATCCAGATGAGATGCCCCTACGGTGGTGGCTAGTTCTACTTATATAGGCCCTGGTCCTCTCCCCAAATATTGAGCGGGAAGGGAGCCAACAACGGCGGGCTAATTTGAAAGGGGACAGCTAGTACGAGCTATCCTGACAAAAGTGGTCTTCACCTGCGAAAGGGTCTGGCGGTGACGCCGTCTTGGGCTCCACGGTGACCTCCGTCCTGTTGGCCTGCTGGTCTTGGTCTCGTTGCACCGATATGGAAACCTTTGCCCGATGCCTCAGTACTCCGCGCCTGCGCCTGCTTCCTTAGCACCAAAGAAGAAACCAGGACACTACGCGCGCTGGCACCCGCCTGGCGTCGATCGTCATGGCTCACGTCATGAGAGCCTCGCGAGGTTTGCCCCGCCTTCATAACTCCGCTCCTCACGAGGCAGCCTGGTGAGGCCGCTCCTGAGGAGGTCTTGCGTCGTCCGCCTCACGAGGCTTGGCCCCTCGCGAGGGTCTTGAGTGCTTTGTTGATGAAGATGGGCCATATAGGCCCGCTAGCACAGCCACGCTGTGGGCCGCAGGCAGGCAAGTCTGGGGACCCCCGTTCCCAGAACGCCGACACAGAGCGATGTTGGTGCTCGTGGGCCGCGCCTCGGGCATTGAAACAATACTTCCTCCTAATGCTATACTAACGTTGGGGCCTGCGGGTTTGTCAACATAGTTACATTTTTTTAGGTGCTTAAATGTAGTTACTAAAGGAGATAAATTCACAACGAAGCCGGGGAGCTGGCATGTATCATTTATTATCACTGGGGCAGCAAGTATCAGTTGGGTTGTGGGCTGCCCCGTCTAGGCTTTCTTTTTTAACATGCGCAGCCCATGACATGATGGTTTGTATTTTCTTGAGGGCCGTAATGTATCGACCGGCCTATGGACCTCCCATCCGAGGTTTTATTTTTCCTGAAACATCGACAGCCCAATTTATGTATATTTTTGAAGAAAACGCAGAGGTCTATTCTATTTTTCTATATAAGAATAGGAACGCCTGGTCCAAGTTATGTTTCACTTCTAACTATATTATATATATTTAAATTATTTTATATGTTATTATATATTATTGTTATTGTCATCATATATTTAACAGATACTTACATATGTAAGAAAACAATATCCCACATCTTATTAACTTAAAAAAATAATTTCTTAACAATAAATCCTGGATTTTTTTGGCAACGAAAATCCTAGTGATTGTGTACAAAAGCTTGGTAAGATTTAAGGACCAATGTAATAATAGAACACTTATTATTTAAATATATTTATAACAAAATGCTTAGCCCCTGTTTATTGATAATATTGATGCGCCCAACCCAACATTATAATTAGAATCAGCCCAGCAAAATCATGTATTCCGAGAAAGTGCAAATGGCCTATAATTTTTTAGGAAAAAAATAAATGGGTCGCATGGACACTACATTATTTGTTCACCCAGCCCAGCAAATGGAGTGTAATTCTAAAAAAAGAGATCAATTGACTGTAAATTCTTAAAAAATTGGTTGAATACGTGCCACATTTTTGGAGGCTGAAATGTGGGCCAGTATGTCGAAGCCAATGCAAGTCGTTGTCAACTTAGTCAACAAATGATTCTGACATTGTTAGCCATTGGATTTACATCCAACGACCGACATCCATCTTCAATCTCTCGTCTTCTTCCTCCAGTGCCGCCGGGACCACCTGCTCCCGCCTCCTGCTGCTAGCAGCTCTGCTTAGCACGCTTCGCTGTGAAGCGCTACCCCACCGCCGGCCAGGCCATCCCTCCACCCCTCCACACCTCCTGTTCTTCTCCACCGACTGCCGAACCACACCGCACCAGAACCAGTTACCCTCATACACCTCTCTGTCTGTGACTCCACTCCCGCATCTTCCCATCTTTGGCTCGTTGCTGTCTGGGGCCTCGCCGTTGTCCACCACTTTGGATGCGCTCGACGTGTCGTGGTCAACGTGGTCGACGAACGACATCCATCAGAAGTGGACTGTACGTGGAGAGGCTGACAGCTGGGTCCACGGCCGCACACAAAGAAATGCCTCCTTATTATGCGCAAAATAATGATTCCTCCACCTGACATCTGGGACCCACCGGAAGGGCCTCTGTATTTCATGAAAAAAAAACGTTCCCGCCGCTGACAGCTCGGACCCACCAGCTATATCTTCGCACGCAAGGAAGTGCTTCCTTATTACGCATAAAAAATGAATACTCCCCTTGCTAGCTGGGACCCACCATATGGGAGGCTGACTTGTGGGCCTACTAAGTTGACGCGGACGGAGGGCTTTGTCAACTTAGTCAATATGAATGATTCTAGCTCCAGTGACCGTACGATGTCCATCCAACGGCAATAGTGCTTCTTCAACCTCTGGTCTTCACTACTAGGGAAAACCTTATACACAGAATCTTAGCAGTAGCGCTTGTTAAAAAAGGGCGCTAGTGCTAAATAGCAGTAGCGCGTGCAGGTTAAACGCGCTACAGATACACACGTAGCAGTAGCGCGTGCAGGTTAAACGCGCTACTACTAAAACTCTCACTACTAAGCCGATAGGCTACATATAGTAGTAGCGGTCTTTTAGAAACAGTGCTGCTGCTAAGCTTTTTGTAGTAGTGTGTTTCGCGCAGAAAGAACCACTACTAATTAAAGGAAAATAAAATGTATAACATATAGAAAAGTAAATGAAAATGAAAGAAATAGAAAAAAGGGGAAGGAAAACAAATGAAAAAGGAAAATAAAAGAGAAAGGCGTAGCAGCAGCGTGTTTCCAGGACAAGCGCTATAGCTAACTCAGCAGTAGCGCGTTATGTGAGCCAGCGTTATAGCTAATGTAGCGGTAGCGCTTTTCCTGGAACAAGCTACTGCTACTTTTGACTAAACCGCGCGGTCCTTCTTCCCCACGGCCACTTCCCCCAAATTGAACTCATATTCTTACGCCGCCGTCGTTGCCCTCGGCCGCCGCGTGCTCTCCCCTCGCCCTACGCATGCCCTCGACGCTGCCCCCGACCCCGACCTCGACGCCGCGTGCCCAAGCCCCGACCCCGACCTCGACGCCGCCTGCCCCTCCCTCGGCCGCTCCCTACCTCCGCCGGCACCCGAGGTGAGCACGCCTACACCTCCTCCTCCTCCCTTACCTCTGCCTAGCTAGGGTTCATCAAATTTTAGAGTGCATCAAATTAGTTAGGGTTCATCAAATTAGATGCTAATTAGGGCAGTAGTTCCTAGGTAGGGTTCATCTAATTATTAAGTACTTGTAGATGCTTAAGAACTAGGGCAGTAGTGTTTAATAGAATTAGTAAGAAAATTAATAGAACTAGTTGAACTAGTTTATTTTTAGTAAGAACTAGTGTATTTTTAGTAAGAAAATTAATAGAACTAGTTGAACTAGTTTATTTTTAGTAAGAACTAGCCTATTTTTATTTATAGTAAGTGTTTAGTTGAATTAATAGAACTAGTTTATTTTTATTAAGAATATCTATGTTAAATTGTTATTTTTTTAGTTAAAGCAATTATTCCCGCATCGACGTCGACGATGCCTATCCCGCATCCTCGTCGTCGACTCAGCGGAGGACACCTTCTTGATCGGAGGGGCCATGTCCGGGACTGGGCTCCGCCGGGCTGGTACTGGGAGGTCCTACCTAACGAGGGCGCAGCTTGGTGAGGAGCGAGTCCGTCGTTGACCTGAACCTTCTTTGGTGGCGGTCGTGTGGGCCAGTGATGGTGCAGAGGCTTGAGGACCCCGCGGAGGTGGTACGTCACCGTGTTAGCGAGGAGGACGCGCATGTCCGTCGCTACATGGTTGCGTTGGAGCGCAGGTTCTACAATACCTGGCAGGTTCTTCAGGGATCTCACTGGAGCTATGATCATGTGATGGTTCCTTCTCTTTGGGTGTCCACCGCCCGCGCCGATACCCGTCGTTCGCTAGGGTTTTAGTTGTATTAGTGATGTTATACGTATGATACTATTCGAGATGCATTAGTGATAATATTCGACGATGTACAGACGCAAGAGATATTTACTTTTGCTATTTGAATGCATGCTAATTTGAATACTTATTTATTTTACAATTTGGTTTTGCTTATTGAATGGTCAAATTGGAGAAGTACTCCTATTTTGAATGCTGAAATTGGACCCCACTATGCAAGGCGTATGCATTGGATTAGTTGATAGCTTATAGGGTTTTTGTTTTTGCAGAAATCTAGGAGCCCCTCCATCATCCCCGCCGTTGTCCCCGTCACCAAGCCCCTCCGACCTCGAGGTGAGACCAGCCAAATCTCCATGTCAATATGAGTCCTATAAGATATTTTCAAATGTTTTTGCTGATATTTTCAACCATTGAAATGCAATGACCATCAAGTTTGAATGCTCATATGATGTAGATAAAAACATGTATATCTTGTGTTGCTCAAATAGGATATGTGCTTGCCCAAGTGGCCGGTCATGTTTGCTGGTTACACCTCCGAGTGGCCTATGTTTTGCCGGAGTGTTGATTAATTTCCGGTCCAACAACTTTCAGGCGCTTGATATGTCATTTTTTTAGCAAAGGTCATGCCAGATTTTTCCGTGAATTTTGGCATGACTTGTGCTAGAATATGTAGGAAAATATCGAGTGGCCTGGATTTTTTAGAAAGATAATTAAACGATATTTCGGGTTGACTTTAAGTCTGTCGAGGCTCCACCATATATGAGAGGACGAAGAATCCCGACTATTGTCGTGGGGGTCGTTTCTCCTTCTTCTCCTTGTGCTAGACCTTTGTTATGCACTAGGGGAAGGAGGAGTAACGATCATCACCGACGGTCGCAAATGTCAGAGAGGAACCAGTGAGGGAGAGTCTCCACCATATATGAGAGGACGAAGAATCCCGACTGTTGTCGTGGGGGTAGCTTCTGCTTCGTTCCCATGTGCTAGACATTTTTGTGTAATGCACTCGGGGACGAAAGGAGGAGCGACCATCACCGACGGTTGAATATATACACCACGTGAGCTGAGAGTTTTCAAGAAAAGACTCGGTAGAGCGATAGTCAACCCGTGATGAATAATAATGATCTAATTTAGTTTTTGTAGTACATATATCTAATTGTACAAGTTTAATCTTTGAATTATGAACATAGGAAATGTCGTCATCAGACGACGGAAGTCTCCCGGGGGAGTGCGACTGGTGCAACGACGACCGAGGTCTGTGCAACAGGCCTCGCCTGGACGAAGATCGGCGCTTCAGTATTAAGCTCCAGGAAACCTTCAATGTTGAAACGGTACGCAACGACGACAAGTGTTTTTTTGTAATTAAGCACTATTTCAATGCGTAATTATCATCTTCTACAATTCGACTAGCTTATCCCATGCCATGCAAGACGCATGTCTTGGAGAGGATGGGTTTTGAAGAACATGAATGTTTCGAAACAAAGAAAATTCACCTAAGGACCCATCATGGTATGGAGAAGTAAATCTGTACAATTCTGAGAGCGTAACCCATTTTGGTTGCACAAATTGGGAAGCACTTTGCAAGATGTATGGTTTTTATGAGGGTGTGCTTGCCAGCATGGATCTTGGTGATCCTGACATCGACCAAGGCAATATGGACATTTGGGTCCTTGTTGACACGCTTCCAATTCTACCGCTATGTGAGTTTGTCAAACATAGTTATTAACTAATTTATATTGTTTATTTCAAAATAGTTGACAGCTTATTTTTATTCTTCAAACAATGTGCGGAAGATGGTAGACACAACCTACTACACCGATGGCTCGGAATTAACCTATTAGGAGAAAAATCATCCGATCACATTTTGTACAGATCTTGAGAATTACAACATCGATTATCAAACTCCTCCACATTATTGTCAATACATGCCACTAGTGCACGTGTTGAGCTACAGTAACATCCATGGAGATGCCATGGTAAGATTTTTTTACTATTACGACATCCGTGCATCTTTTGCATAAATTCTTCTAAAATGGAACTACTTCATAAAATGGCACTGGGAGATGCCAGGTGCTTCTCTGGCCCACTGGATGTCTTCTGGTCCATAAAAATCCACAAAAAAATTCACGTTGTTTGGACTCCGTTTGATATTGATTTCCTGCGATGTAAAAAACAAGCAAAAAATAGCAACTGGCACTGGGCACTGGGTCAATAGGTTAGTCCCAAAAAATGATATAAAGTTGCTATAAAATGATTGTAAAACATCCAAGAATGATAATATAATAGCATGAATACTTCATAAATTATAGATACGTTGGAGACGTATCGGCATCCCCAAGCTTAATTCCTACTAGTCCTCGAGTAGGTAAATGATAAAAGAAATAATTTATGAAGTGTGAATGCTAGCAAAGTGCAAAAGTTTGATCAAATGATAATTTAAATCACTTTCCCTAGCATCAAAATAGCAACTCTTTCTCATAAAACTCATCATGACAAAGTAGCAACCAATTCACATATGAAGGTTCAAACAATGAATTCTCTTGAAACTCAACAACCTATATTCTTAGTCACCAAACAATTGCAATTCAACTTATTCAACAGAGTCTAAGTACGAGCTCCACATACCCAACCATCATATAGTCTTCTATGATTGCTAACACTCATGCATACACATGAGCAAAATGTTTCAACCGGACACATAGAAAGATAGGGGCTTATAATTTCGCTATTCATATGCAAGACATATATCAAGTGCTCTCAAATCCATAAAAGTATTCAATTCGATAAAACGAAATCTCAAAGGGAAAACTCAATTCATCACAACAAGACAGAGAGGGAGAAAACCATATGATCCGGCTATATTAACAAAGCTCGTGATACATCAAGATCATGACATCTCAAGAACACGAGAGAGAGAGAGAGAGAGATTAAACAGATAGCACTGGTACAAACTCTCAGCCCTGAGGGTGGACTACTCTCTCCTCATCATGGTGGCCACCAGTGATGATCTCCCCCTCTGTCAGGGTGCCGGAACGGGGTCTAGATTGGTTTTTCATGGCTACAGAGGCTTGCGGTGGCGGAACTTCTGATCTAGGGTCTCCCCGAGGTTTTTTGGAATATTTGGTGATTTATATGGCAAAGAGGGGGTGCGGGAGGCCACCAAGGTGGGCATAACCCCCCTGGGCGTGCCTGGGCCCCCAGACGCACCCTGGTGGGTTGTGCCCCCCTCGCACTACTAGGGAAATGCCTAGCAGTAGTGCGGGTTAAATGCTTAGCAGTAGCGCGGGTGGCCGCGCTACTGATACGGCACCACAACTAACTCTTATCAGTAGCGCAGTTTGACCCGCGCTACTGCTATCGAGTGATAGCAGCAGCGTCGGCCTCAAACATGCGCTGCTGCTAATAGTTGTAGCGCCCTTGGACAAAGAGTGCTACTGCTAAGAACTCGCTTCTACTAAAGCCATACCCCGGGCTACTGTTATTAGTTTCTGGAAAAAAATTGCTCCATATTTTGTGCTGCTGAATTTTGTTTAGGGCTTTATACAATAATCTCTAGCATATCATACACATAAAAATGTAATCATAGCATATACATACAAATAGTCTCATCAAATCATGTCATCATCATAATCATCATCCAACACAAAGTGGTCTCTCGTCATCATCTCGAAAATAGTGATACAAGTCTTGAATACTTGCAACTACATCGTCATCCATCTAAACAATGATATACGCGAGAAGAGCTATCACTATGAGTGAGAGCGGAACTATGCAGTACATGAGGCGGCGGTTACGAGTCCTCTCTCGCGCTAGCATGAACCTCAAGTAACTAGCTTTTGCTTCTTGTCTGCTTTTGAAGCCTTTATGGCTGGCGCCCAAGACCCCATCCACTTGTGCCTGACACTGAGGCCACTCGTCGTACACTCCCAGAACCTTCTCTTTGTACACGACATAGCACTGCTTCTTCGCCATCAAGAATCTAGGTACCTGTTAGAGATGCATCTTCATCAAGAGAATGTACAATCCTATGCAACAAAATATACTAGAGCAACACGAAAAAGAAAGGGTTAGCAACTATATGCAACATATAGTACGCAAACTAATTAATTAGAGGTACACAGGTCCTCGTACCCAAGCTAACAAAGTAGCGTTACACAAGTTCGGCAGGGACTGTGGACATCACAAAGTTTCATCGCTACAGAAAGTATACAAGTTCAACCGACACATATCATCATCATCGGCATCGTAAATCACTAGAAGTTCCATCCTTCCATATCATCAAGGATGGACCCTAGCTTCTTGAATGGCGTGAGGTCAAGACATTGCATGCCTATGCAAGTTCGGACGTCGGCTCGCGATATAGGGCCGTGGTGGAACATCCCCCTCCCATCGACGAGTTCTTTCATGATGATCA
The DNA here is from genome assembly GCF_018294505.1 of Triticum aestivum. Lineage (NCBI taxonomy): Eukaryota > Viridiplantae > Streptophyta > Magnoliopsida > Poales > Poaceae > Triticum > Triticum aestivum. Next base: position 196,055,305 of record NC_057811.1, on the reverse strand, counting down.
TCGCAATGTCCCTCTCGATGCGAAAGAAGTCATCTCTAAGTTTATAATCCGCTTCTCCATGAGATTCTACCCACTTGCGGATATGATCATCGTTTCTGCTTGTCATGCGAAGCTTTTGATGACATGTTCTGAACTCCATCATGAGATGGAGGAGGTGGAATCCATCGTTCTTGCTTGGTTTGGGAACATGGATGCAGCAGAAGTTAGTTTTATGCGAGAAACCCAACTTCTTATTCCTTTGTTTCCTGATCTGCAGGTGGCCACCCCTAATGTTGAAGCCTTGGAGAACATCATCTAGAATATTCATTACGTGGGTGTAGTCCTTCTTGTCGTAGTTTCTAGTAGGGTCGAAATACACGGCGTGGGAGACTCGCGGGTAAAGAACGATAAGGATAGCGCGCCCGTTGCTGCGGGAAAAAACACCTCAAATTATTCTCCATATGAATGAGAAGGAATGACCGAAATGTACGAAAGGTTGTCCCGCACTGACTTACTTTGGATGATAAGGCAGTAGGACAATTTCCTGGTCCTTATTCTGTACCATGAAGTTTTGGAGGTACTCCCTAGCAGTTTCACGCTCAAAGTCATCGAGACTCAAGAAGGACTCGTGCATGTAGTATGGATCCTCCACACAGATTTGTGAGACTTCTTCTCTCTTCATGATGGAGCTCATATGTAGCGCAAAAAGGCGGACGATTGTAAAATCAAGCCGCCTTGTGAGAAACATCTCGAGGATATGGTCAAACCGCAGAAAGAACACCTCCGCGGGTCCTGTGTCGACGTAGCACTTCCCCTCAAGCACACGAGCCGCGTATGTCAAATATTCTGGATCCTTTGAGGCTAGTAGGCTTTTCTCAGTCGACAGCACATGGTCGTGCAGTGTCCTGAGAATCCCTAATAGTGCCTCCAGCGGTTTCGGCGGTAGAATCGGCTTGCCCGTGACATGGAACATGGCCGCACCTTTGACGAGTACACGCTCTTCAAAATCCGCCGTCTGGCTGCTATGTGCTCTGGCTTGTTTGTAGGCAGCTGAGCCTATCTTCCCCGGTCTCTTCCTCTCCTTTTTCTTGGGCTGACCTTCCAGACCCTTCCTTAACCCCTGCCCCAGTGTTGTCGGGCTAAGCACTGTACGACCCCCGGCTAGTTGAGCCTGTGTTAAGGAGGCATCTGCAGGTGTTTCTTGTGAGGATTTCATGAAGAGAGACTTCTTGCAATCCCTGCTAGGACGATCCTGCCCGGGCAGATCATCCATATCCTCATCAGCATGCTGATAGCCCGATTCGTCATATGGATGACTCATCATATCTAAGTCACCGTCATAGGCGTCTGTATTGAGGAAACTCATTGGGTCCTCCTCCTCCATCTCTTCATCCATTCTTTGTTCTACGGGGGCGATTACATCAGCCACTATTGGACCCCCTTCATCACATCGTCCGGCGCTCTCACCCGGCACTATAGGCACTGGTAATTGCGTAGGCGGGGTGGTGGTCTCCATACATGCTTTTTGATGTGTGATTATTGGTGTGCTCTCCGCCGGCTCCAGGCGAAGAAGATTCTTCGGCCATAGCAGCACCCAACCCTTGCAGCTTCCAATCCGCAACGGGGTCTCATCGTCCTCTCCCCCTAGCCGTACTGGAGGAGGCAAATCCTCATGCACCGATTTCACACTCGACAAGGTAACCCTGAAGTGCCCACCGGGCATCGGCTAGTTGTGGAACGTGAGCTCCAAGGGCTTCGTTATCACCCCCTTTCCCACGTCCACCTTCCGGCCTTTGATCAAGTAGAGTACGATGCACGTGGTTTCGTTGGCCTGCAAACACAAGTCTGCGGCGTAAAACATCTGAAAGGCAACAAAAATGGAATATTATAGATAGATGTTGGTGCGACATGTAATTACCGTGAGGGCGTCGAGCTCAGCCAAAGACGAAGATCCGCCTAGCGCGCCAGAGACTGAGGACGGGCTACTATGAGCGGGTGCGGGTGCGGGTGCGAGAGCAGGCCCGGTTGCCTGACCAGGTGATGGTGCGGTGGTGTTGTTCACGGAGTTTCTCGTGACGAAACTGGGCATGGGGAAATCATGTACCGTCTTGTCTGGATTTTCCTTCGTCCAGTTGATGATAGCCGGGATCAAGTTAGTAGCAAAATCATTTCTGCACGCATTTATAGCTGCATCGGCTGCCTGCTGTAGCAACTCATTTTTCTCCTCGGGTGCTTTTTCTGCGTCCTTAGCTGCTTTTTTCTCGAACGCAAGCTTCACCTTCTCGTTGATGTCCGCCTGACTAAACTTCTTTTTGTGCTTCCTGGCCTCCGGTCCCTCGTTGTAAAACACCTTCCACATGGCGTCATCTCCAGCGTCGTGCACACGTCCATATTGAGGCCGCTGGCCCAAAGGGAGTCCCTTAAGTTCGTTCAAGGCCCGGTTGAGAGGGGTGTCCCATTTGGGCCACATCGGCGAAGTAGGGCTTTCGGCTGCAAGCTGGTGTTGCTTCTCCTGCCGAAGGAACATGAACCATTTACGAATGTGTAGTCGACTTGATCAGGAGCTAAATGTAAGGTGGTAAAACAATAATTACTAGTATTCTAATCAATTCCTCGTGATCTGGTTCGTGTAAAAAACCTTCTTTTCCTTGTCCCACTTGTAGTGGGCCCTAATGAAGTTACGCTCAAGGGGTTGGTGAACTTCGCGAAGGGGTCTGGGAGACCCGCGGCTTCACGTTCCGCGTCCTCCTTACCCCATATGGGCCTTTTGCCAAGGTAGACACGGCTTCCGAGGTGATGCTTCCCCATGTTTGCTAAAGGCTCTTGAATTTCGCAGCCTTAGCCTTGGCTACCTCGGTAACGCAAGTGTCCTTGAACTTTTCGAACTCCTCTTCCTTAAGTGTCGGATTTGCCTCCAGAATCTTGGACAGGGGTTCCTCAGCCTCAATAGCTCATTTCGCCCTCCCTTTCCAGGAGGCCAAATCATTGCTGAACATGCCCATGGCGTGATTGTTAATCTTTTTCATCTTCGGATCATCCCACGGTTGTTCTATGTTATCATTCCCATCGGGTAACTTGAATCTCTTGTGCAACTTCGTCAGGAGCAACTGCCTCAAATGTTCTTTACTCCTTAAGTCATCATCATTGATGCTCGCGCATTCCCGTAGGATGCATCCTACTTGGTTCCCATAGCACTTGCGAGGTTCTTCCGGCTCTAATGGCTCAAACTTGCCAGGGTCCAACGTTGTGATCACCAGTCATTCGACACCGAGTTTGCTAGGTTTTTGTATCCTCTGCTTCTTCTGCTTCTTCTTTTCGGTAGCGGTATCGGCGCCGGTACCTTCCCCGCCGGTATCTTCCCCGTCGGTCTCGGTGCCGCCGTCGGTGCCGGCGACGTCGGTGTCGATGTCGGTGTCAGTACCATCATCGAGGCCGACCTGCAAACTTTGACTCTGCTTAGCAGACAAAACGTCAAGGTACTGTTGTTCACCCTCATAATCCATCTCGTCTGCATCTTGGTCCGAAGGCCCAGTTTCTTCGTTGTTCGACATGTTTCCTATGATTAAGTCTCCTCGTTTAATTCTGAAACTATAAAAAATGAGAAATGGCATAAAAAAAGATCTATGTTTGCCGGAATGTCGTTTCCCCAGCAAATCCCGGCACTCGATATGCCTACTTTCTAGCACAAGTCATGCCAAAATTCATGGAAAATTTCGGCATGGCCTTTGCTAAAAAGTGGACATATCGTGCACCTGAAATTCACTGGAACGGAAATGAATCAACATTCTAGCAAAACATAGGCCACTCGGATCATTTACCCTGCACATAATCATCAATTTCCAAATATGACATGTCCAAAGCATCACTTGTCCAAATATCACATGTCCAAATTCCAAATATGACATGTCCAAATCACATGTCCACATGTCACATGTCCACTTCAAAATTTCATATAAAAGGAAGAAAGAGTGATTTGCAAGTACACAAATTCAGCCTACCTGAATTTGAAACTAATCCGAATATCACATGTCGACATAGCACAAGTCATTTTTCTTCACAATATTTGAAACTAAATTCAGCGTACCTAAATTTGAAACTAAAATTTTTTGCAACATACGGTTCATAATAATTCTGTTTTTTTAATAGCAACAATTGCTTAAACTAAAAAAATTAAATAGCAACGGTTGCTTTAACTAATCTGTCCTAGGTTTCATACTAATTCTAATTAACTAACTAGCACTATAAAATTTAAATAGCACAAATTTCTTAAACTAAAAAAATGCAAGAAACCTATATAATCAATTTTGTTTTTTCTTTTAACTACACCTAAAACACCTAACCTAATTAACCTACTACCCCATCTAAAACCTAACTAAATTAACCGAAGAACCCTAGCTAAATTAGCAGAGAGAGGAGGAGCGGTGGGGGGCTTACGACAGAGGGTGGAGGGGCGAGGTTGGGGACGAAGAAGAGGAGGGAAACCGGGGGCGAGGGCAAGGTCGAGGGCGAGGTGCGCGCTAGGGCCAGGGTCGGGGCGAGGGCGAGGTCGCCGGGGTCGGGGGTTGGGGGCGAGCGCTAGGGTCGGGGCGAGGGCAGGACTCCGGCGAGGTCGAGGGCGAGGGTAGGGCTCCGGCGCTTGAGGCAGGGGCGCGGCGAGGGAGGGCTCTGACGGCGACGAGCGGGGAGAAGAGAGAGTGTGGATTTGGGAAAGAAGCAGAGGCGGGAAGCCCGCCCGCGGGGTTAAGTGAACATAGCAGTAGCGCGTTTCCTCAGAATAGCTATAGCGCGTTTAGAAAAGCAGCGCTACTGCTATCACCGGTAGCTATAGCGCTTTTTCCCAAAGGGCGCTACTGCTATGTTGACTAGCTATAGCTCTTTTTTGCAAAAGCGCTACAGCTATAACCAGTACCTATAGCAGTTCTCCTTTTTTGTTTCTTCTATTTTCTTTTCCTTGATTTTCTCTCCCTTTTCTTTTCTTATCTTTTCTTTTTTTCCGAGAGCAGTGGACGAAGGGAAGGTGATACAATGCATATAACTAAGGCGATATATATTGCATCATTTGACGGTTAAGTATGCACAAAATAGGAACATATATATTACATCAATTGACCCATGCATAATGGTTAAGTGTGTACACAAAATGGAAACATATATATTACATCATTTGACCGATAATGGTTCCTCGGCATTGACGTTTTCATTTTTGAGTGAGCTTCTTTCCCTTCTTGTTCGTTGAAGAATAATTGAGCCCCTCATTGTGACTTTTCCTTTTCCATGGAGTACGATCTTTCTTAGGTAATGTAGTATTGATTCTTCTTTTGATGTATACTTCATCGTCATCGTCATCTTCCCTCATTGGGTTGCCGTACTGGTCGTAGTCTTCCTCATTGGCGATTCCATCCATTCCAATGATGTTCCTTTTGCCTCTCCTCACGACAACACGGCTGGGATTGCACAGGTCGGTTATGAAGAAGCATTGTGCCATGTGCTTAGCGTGTACCCATGGCTCGTTTTTTGCGATAGCGTTCACGGTAGCGCTCTTGGCGTCGGGTATAGTCATGGTAGTGAAATATCGGTTTTCTCTTTCGACATTCTTAACCCATCTGGCACGGAACATCGTCGCGTTGTGCAGTCCAGAGTAGTGAAGCTCCCAGATTTCCTCGACCCTTCCATAAAATCTCTCAGTTGCTCCATTGTCACCGCCTGTCATGCATTCCATCGTCACCCCTGATTCTGATCATCACTGTCCATATCTTTGGCCTCTGTGTAGAACGTGTATCCGTTGATATTGTATGCCTGATAGGTGACGAGGTTGGGCGAGGGGCCATGTGCTAAGGCATATTGTAGCAACCAGACCTCAAACAGTCTGATCTACCGTGCACCAGTGTCATCCCTGGATCAGTAATGCTGACATGCACAGTACAAATGGAGGATTTATAACAGAGTAGCAATCACACACTTATTAGAATGAGTACCTCAAGAGAGAAATAAGTATGACAAATATGGCTTAAGGCCATCTAAAAACGATAACAGCGGAAGACTTGGAAGATAAGTGAGTCCATCAACTCCAACGACATCACTGAGTATAAGCCCACGACCTAAGGCACCTTACTCGTCGTCTGAAAAGTCCGCAACATGAAACGTTGCAGCCCAAAAACGGGTCAGCACATGGAATATGCTGGCAATGTAACACATAGAGAGTAATGAACATAATAATGCTATACTACATGCATATATGACTGGTAGAAGGCTCTATGGTTACAGTTTTGCGAAAAGCCAATTTTTCCCTACTGCAAAGGAATAAATTTTATTTAACTATCATGGTGGTTGTTAAACATTGAGAATGGTTGACAGCATTCTCAATCTCAATTAAGTATCATCATTAACCCAACAAGATTAATTAAAGTAACATGATGAGATTCACATGATAATCCAAGTACTAGATACTCAAGATGTCCATAACTGGGGACACGACTAACCATGATTAGTTTATACACTCTACAGAGGTTTGTGCACTTTTCCCCACAAGACTCGATCTCCTCCGTTGGGATTCTCACACTTCATGGTGTTTGAGAAATGGATGACCGAGACACAGTCTTTCAGAAGCGTTAACTCTCTACTCCGGGTAGACATTACCACCTACATCCCCTACATCTGCTAGTCTACCTCTTCAAGAGCTCACACAACCTACTCAACTATGCTAGAGCCCATAATAGCTTGCGGCTGCACACGGAAGTTTCTAGCATGAATAATCTCATGATCCCTTTGAACCTGTGTAGCGGTCCAAAAGAAAACATGCAATCCTGGAATACCCAGGTACCTCAATCCACCCAGATGTGAGTTTTAGTTGCCACCTTAAGGTTAACCATTAATTAACAATCTCACATCTATCATGGTAACACTCAAACCCAATCCACGTCTACTAGCATAGCATAGCAATATAAGCAAACGTAGAAGTAACTCCCGAAGGTTTGATAATAAACAGGTAATAGGTACTACCTCAACTACTTCCCAATTCCCACAGTTTAATTAGATCCTAACCATGCAATGTTTGAGGGTTGGTCTAATGCAATAAAACTGGGTAGTAAAAGAGGTATGATCAAAGTGTTACTTGCCTTGCTGATGATCCGTGAAACTTAGAGATTCGAAGTAGCAAGCGGCGCACTCCGGGTACTCTATCGCAAACAAACAAGCAAACAATAAGCACTCATCTAATGCACAGGTAAAACTCAAATGAAGATCTAACCAGAAAGTTCAACTTAAGAACTCCGGTTTGCAAAAAGAATCGAATCAAACGAAGCAACGAAAGTCAAATGGCGAAAGAAACAAGCTTCGTTTACTAATCTGGATCTAAGTCAAATTTTACAGTAGCAAAAACTTGTTTGAATAGGTTAAACTCTAGGCGCTTGAATCGCCTGATTCCGATAAACGAGCTAAAATATAAACCAGAACGAAAATCTGATCAGAAATCGCGATCTGGAATAATCGCGGAAAATCCGGCGAAAAAGAAAACTAACGAACAGTTAAACGAACGGACGTTCGTTAGCTGCGACAAACCGACGAACACGTTCGTTAAAACGAACGGATTGGTGAACGTTCACTAACTAACTAAACCGAAGAAAAAAAAGCAACCGATCTATTAAAAAAATCTACGGTTTCAAAAAAAAAAACCGAACGGTTTAAAAAAACCGGCACGGCGGCAGCGGCTGTGGTTATACCTCCGGCGAGGTATTCCGGCGGGCTCCGGCGGGTTCTGGAGAGGGCGGCGAGGGCGGCGGGGCTCGGGCGTCGTCGGGGGCGGCGAGGGGCGATGAGGGCGGCGGCGTACGGGGCTTCCCGAGGCGGCGGCGTCGGGCTCCTGCTCCGGCGGGTCCTCTCGACGGCGGGGCAGCTTCGGGTCGGGCGGGGGTGAGGAGAGGGGCGGCGGGGAGTATTTAAGGAGGGGGGGTTGCTGCCTTGGGGAAGGGGCGAGGGGCGGCGGCGACGAGCGGGACTCGGGGCGGCGGCGGTCTAGCGGGACTCTGGGCGGCGGCGGTCTCCGTCTCGGTCTCCAGGAGGGAGACGAGGCGCGGGGCTGGGCTGGGCCGTCGGCTGGGTTTCGGCCCAGTCGGCGCGCTTCGCGAGTTTTTTTTAAAATAATTTCGCCGAACCTAAAAAAATTGTAGAAAAATAAATAAAAATCCAAAAATGCCAAAACAAATTTTCACCGTCTAATTAAAATAATTAGAACGAGATGAACATTTTCTTGGCCCAAACATGCAGTTTTGAAAACGTGCAATTTTTCTAATGCAATTAAAATTGCAAATAAAATCCGAATAAAATCCAATATTTGATTTTAATATTTTTCCTCCAATATTTCAATTATTTTGGAGAAGTCATATTTTCTCCTCTCATTTATTTTAATATGAAATATTTTTCGGAGAGAAAAATAATTAAAACCAAAAATCCTCGTTTCATTATTTGATAAAAATCAAATATGAAAACCGCGAAAAATCCCCAACTCTCTCCGAGGGTCCTTGAGTTGCTTAGGATTTTTGAGGGTTTGCCAAAATGCAATAAAATATGCTATGCAATGATGATCTAATGTATAACATTCCAAATTGAAAATTTGGGATGTTACAAACCTACCCCCTTAAGATGAATCTCGCCCTTGAGATTCGGGTTGGCTAGAAAATAGGTGAGAGTGGTTCTTCCGTAGATCTTCCTCTCGCTCCCAGGTGGCTTCATCCTCGGTATGGTGACTCCACTGAACTTTGCAAAACTTGATAACCTTGCTGCGGGTGACTCGGCTGGCATACTCCAGAATCTTAACTGGTTTGTCCTCATAGGTCAAGTCACTGTCCAGCTGAATCGCCTCCAATGGCACCGTATCTCTCAGTGGTATCTCAGCCATATCTGCGTGGCACTTCTTCAACTGGGAAACGTGAAATACATCATGAACTCCTGACAATCCTTCAGGCAATTCCAGCTTGTAGGCAACTTCTCCCATACGCTCCAAAACTTTGTATGGTCCTACAAAACGTGGCGCTAACTTTCCTTTAACTCCAAAGCGCTTAACTCCTCGAAGTGGTGATACTCGTAGGTAAACTCTGTCTCCGACTTCATGAACTGTCTCCTTGCATTTAGAATCCGCATAACTCTTCTGCCTGGACTGGGCTACCTTGAGCCTATCGCGAATCAACTTCACTTTCTGTTCTGATTCCTTAATCAAGTCTGGTCCAAACAACTGGCGGTCTCCAACTTCGTCCACAACAATGGTGTTCTGCACCTCCTTCCGTACAAAGCTTCGAAAGGGGCCATCTTCAAACTGGTTTGATAACTGTTGTTGTAAGAGAATTCTGCATACGGCAAATTGTCGTCCCAACTAGATCCATAATCTAGCGCACAAGCTCTCAGCATATCTTCCAAAATCTGATTGACTCTCTCGGTCTGTCCGTCTGTCTGTGGGTGAAAGGCTGTACTGAACTCTAGCCTGGTACCCAAAGTTTCATGTAACTGATTCCAAAACTTTGAAGTAAACTGGGTTCCTCTATCTGATACAATGGTCCTCGGAACTCCATGCAGACATACGATCCTGGTCATGTATATCTTTGCCAACTTAGCACTGGTGTAAGTGGTCTTCACTGGGATGAAATGAGCTACTTTCGTCAAACGATCGACTACAACCCATATTGAGTCATAGCCTGAACGAGTCCTGGGCAGTCCCGTGATAAAATCCATGCCTAGTTTATCCCATTTCCATTCGGGTATCGGCAATGGCTGTAGCAATCCTGCTGGCTTCTGATGCTCTGCCTTCACTCTCTGACATACATCACAAACTGCTACATACTCCGCAATATCCTTCTTCATTCCGGTCCACCAGAAAGTATCCTTCAAATCCAAATACATCTTGGTATTTCCTGGGTGAATCGAATACGGTGAATCATGGGCCTCTTGCAAGATCAACTTCCTGATCTCCGGATCATTGGGCACATAAACGCGGTCCTCAAACCATAAGGTATCGTGCTCATCCTCACGAAATCCCTTGGCTTTTCCTTTACTCATCCTTTTCTTTATCTGTCAATCTCCTTGTCTGTCTTCTGAGCTTCCCTGATCTTTTCCATCAAGGTAGACTGAATCTCCAACGTTGCTAAATAGCCTCTTGGAACTATCTCCAAACATAGCTCGCGAAGATCCTCGGCTAATAATTTCGGTAACTCTCCGGTCATGAGGGTGTTAACATGGCTCTTGCGGCTCAACGCATCAGCTACTACGTTAGCCTTCCCTGGGTGATAATGCAATCTCATATCATAATCCTTAATGAGCTCCAACCATCTCCTTTGCCTGAGATTCAACTCCTTCTGCGTGAAAATGTACTTCAAACTCTTGTGATCCGTGTACACCTCACAGTGATTTCCGATGAGAAAATGTCTCCATGTCTTCAACGCATGTACTACGGCTGCTAACTCCAAATCATGGGTGGCATAATTCTTCTCATGGGGTTTAAGTTGTCGTGAAGCATATGAAACAACTCTTCCCTCCTGCATTAGCACTGCTCCAAGTCCTCGACGTGAAGCGTCGCAATATACTTCATAATCCTTGCGTTGATCTGGCAGAATCAGCACTGGTGATGTAACCAAACGTTTCTTCAACTCTTGGAAACTAGCTTCACATTCCTTAGTCCAATTGAACTTGGTGTCCTTCTTTAACAGCTCTGTCATGGGCTTAGCAATCCTCGAGAAATTCTCAATGAACCTCCGGTAGTATCCTGCAAGTCCAAGAAAACTCCGGATCTCTCCAACTGATGTGGGTGATTCCCAGTTTGTCACAGTGTCGACTTTGGCGGGGTCTACTGCTATTCCTTCTCCGGATATAACATGTCCGAGGAATCCACCTTCCTTCAACCAAAACTCACATTTGCTGAACTTGGCGTATAGCTGATGTTCTCTGAGCTTCTCAAGTACCAAACGCAAATGTTCCTTATGCTCCTCTTCATTCTTGGAGTAAACCAAAATGTCATCAATGAACACTACGACGAACTTATCCAAAAACTCCATAAACACTTTGTTCATCAGGTTCATGAAATAGGCAGGTGCGTTAGTCAGACCAAATGACATAACGGTATACTCGTACAGCCCATACCTGGTGGTAAAAGCCGTCTTAGGTATATCCTGCTCTCGAATCTTCAACTGATGGTATCCTGATCGTAGATCGATCTTGGAAAATACCTTAGCTCCTTGTAATCGGTCAAACAAATCATTGATCATCGGCAGTGGGTACTTATTTTTGATGGTCACTTCATTCAATCCACGATAATCAACAACCATCCTCAACGATCCATCTTTCTTCTCCACTAGAAGTACGGGTGATCCCCAAGGTGAAGAACTTGGGCGAATATAGCCTTTATCCAGTAACTCCTTAATCTGCTTCTTAATCTCCTCCAAATCTTTTGCGGGCATCCTGTACGGTCTCTTAGATATCGGCCCTGTGCCTGGCAAAAGTTCAATCAAAAACTCTATGTCTCTATCTGGTGGCATGCCTGGCAACTCTTCTGGAAATACATCCGGGTAATCCTTCACCACTGGTACTTCTCCTGTACAACTCCTGATAAGGAATTCACTTGAGTCCTCTTCGGCATATGCCGGGATACATACTTAATCCTTCTTCCTTCTGGGGTGGTAAGCAAAATCGACTTACTGGCGCACTCAATGTTCCCTCCATACTTCGATAACCAATCCATGCCTAATATCACATCCAATCCTTGCGATTCCAGTACTATTAGGTCCGAGGGAAACACGTAGTTACCAATCCTTAATGGTAACCGATCACACCATAAACTAGCCATATACTCTGCTCCTGGCGAGGTTACTAACATGGGTGACCTAAGGGCTTGGGTTGGCAGTTTATACTTATCCACAAATCCCCTTGATATGTATGAATGCGATGCACCAGTATCAAAAAGAACGAGTGCAGTAAATGACTTAACCAAAAACTTACCTATTACTGCATCTGGCTGAGCTTCAACCTCCTCCACGCTAACGTGGTTCATATGTCCTTTGTTGAAAGGGTTCGGCTTCTTCCCAGAGCTTCCATTGCCATTTCCATTCTGGGCTTCAGGACATTCATTGGCATAATGTCCAGTCTTCTGGACTTAAGCAAGTGACTTGGCTCAGGTCTCTCTTAGCTGGGGTTGAAGGGTTGGTACGGTTCTGGCCGTTGCTTCCTCCATTCCCATTACCATTCTTGGGGCCATTATGGTTGTGCGAACTACCTCCTCCATGGGTATGCTGAAACTGTCCTCCCGATTTCAGGGTAAAACGTGGCTTCTGCTGAGCTCCAGAATTGTACTTCCCTTGTCCATACTTCCTTTTACGGTTTTCAATCTGCTGCTGCTTCCCTTCAATCATGAGAGCTCTATCTACCAACTCCTGGTAGTTGTTGAAGGTTGCTACCATCAACTGCATGCTCAGCTCATCATTCAGTCCTTCGAGAAACTTCTCCTACTTGGCTGCATCTGTAGCAACGTCATCTGGAGCATAACGTGCTAACTTACTAAAGTCCTCCACATACTGGCCTACAGTGCGTCCTCCTTGGTGTAGGTTGCGAAACTCACGCTTCTTCATAGCCATAGCTCCTGCTGAAACATGGGCAGTACGGAAAGCTTGCTGAAACTGGTCCCATGTGACAGTGTCAATAGGGTGTGTGGCTGTGTAATTCTCCCACCATGATGCTGCGGGTCCATCAAGCTGATGTGCGGCAAAACGCACTCTCTCCGCATCTGTGCATCCTGCAGTGGTCAACTCCCTTCCAACTTTGCGGAGCCAATCATCTGCAACAATCGGCTCGGTGCTGCTGGAAAACACCGGCGGATTTAGCCTCAAGAAACGGGCTAAGTGATCAACAGGTGGTGGTGGTGGGTTGTTGTTGTTGTTGTTGTTGTTGCCTTGGTTCTGTACTAACACTTGCATCAGGGCATTCTGCTGCTGAATCAACTGAGTGATCTCCGGTGGGAAAACAAATCCGGTGTCGCGTCTCGGAGGCATCTGATAGGTTTAGAAAAGATGAGAATTTAGAATAGAATGAGGTCTAGAGCGAAAACACTACCCATATGCTCATGAGACAAACACAATCAATATCACTCAATCAATCAAACAAGGCATACAATCGATCTAACTATCGTTACAAAGTGCTCGGACTATACTATATACATGGGGGAATACTACTAATGATTATGGTGGTCTACTAGAAATTTTGATCGGTCAATGACTCCATGATATCTGCTCCAGCTTCATCAACAAAGTCATCTTCACTGGGGTCTGAGTCGGTGTCGTCGATGATGATGTAGTTATCCGGGCAAGTAGAATCGTCATCTTCTCCTCCTGGTGCTGGGTCTCCCATGAATACTCCGATCTTCTTTATCAGGTCGTCATTCTTCTCCAACAACGTGGCGATCTCCTCCTCATATCCATCGCGCGTAGACTTGAGTTCTTCCTCCAACTCCATGATCTTGGTCAATGCCTTCTTCAGGTCTAACATGTCTGCGCACATCTGGTTCTCCTGGCGACGAATGTGTTGGTTTTGCTCCTGGATGAAAGTTGCAATTGATCCATCCTTCTTGGTGCTGATCATCTCCCATTGCTCATCTCGGCATCCACAAATCTGATAAATAGTATCCTTAAGCTCCCTATGGTAGACTTCTCCAATGCGTCCCATAGAGATGTGGGCTGCCATGCTCTTCCCTAAACTCCAGGTTGGTGCATCAAAGGAAAACTCTATAGGCTCAGTGACTGGCGTAAACGTCCTTCCTGGAACTTGAACTTGAATCTTCCAGCGCTCCTCTTCTGGTAGTGTGGCTTTGTAAGTCCCGGTGAAGCTTGGTATTCCGATGTTCAGGTACTTAGTGACTTCCTTCAAGTGTCGTCGAAAAGGTGTATCTTCATCCGGTTGCATGAACTTGTTCCTTGCATCCGCCATTCCTAAAAGAGTAGAAAGTGGAGAGGAGTCAGAAATGAGAAGAGAGTAGTGTTCTAGGGTTTAAGCTTAGTGGTCGTGTCCTACAGTCAGCGTGTGCTCTGATACCACCTTTGTAGCGACCAGACCTCAAACAGTCTGATCTACCGTGCACCAGTGTCATCCCTGGATCAGTAATGCTGACACGCACAGTACAATGGAGGATTTATAACAGAGTAGAAATCACACACTTATTACAACGAGTATCTCAAGAGAGAAATAAGTATGACAAATATGGCTTAAGGCCATCTAAAAACGATAACAGCGGAAGACTTGGAAGATAAGTGAGTCCATCAACTCCAACGGCATCACTGAGTATAAGACCACGACCTAAGGCACCTTACTCGTCGTCTGAAAAGTCTGCAACATGAAACGTTGCAGCCCGAAAACGGGCAGCACATGGAATATGCTGGCAATGTAACACATAGAGAGTAATGAACATAATAATGCTATACTACATGCATATATGGCTGGTAGAAGGCTCTATGGTTAAAGTTTTGCGAAAAGCCAATTTTTCCCTACTGCAAAGGAATAAATTTTATTTAACTATCATGGTGGTTGTTAAACATTGAGAATGGTTGACAGCATTCTCAATCCCAATTAAGTATCATCATTAACCCAACAAGATTAATTAAAGTAACATGATGAGATTCACATGATAATCCAAGTACTAGATACTCAAGATGTCCATAAGCGGGGACACGGCTAACCATGATTAGTTTATACACTCTGCAGAGGTTTGTGCACTTTTCCCCACAAGACTCGATCTCCTCCGTTGGGATTCTCGCACTTCATGGTGTTTGAGAAACAGATGACCGAGACACAGTCTTTCAGAAGCATTAACTCTCTACTCTGGGTAGACAGTACCACCTACATCCCCTACATCTACTAGTCTACCTCTTCAAGAGCTCACACAACCTACTCAACTATGCTAGAGCCCATAATAGCTTGCGGCTGCACACGGAAGTTTCTAGCATGAATAATCTCATGATCCCTTTGAACCTGGGTGGCGGTCCAAAAGAAAACAGGCAATCCTGGAATACCCAGGTACCTCAATCCACCCAGATGTGAGTTTTAGTTGCCACCTTAAGGTTAACCATTAATTAACAATCTCACATCTGTCATGGTAACACTCAAACCCAATCCACGTCTACTAGCATAGCATAGCAATATAAGCAAACGTAGAAGTAACTCCCGAAGGTTTGATAATAAACAGGTAATAGGTACTACCTCAACTACTTCCCAATTCCCACAGTTTAATTAGATCCTAACCATGCAATGTTTGAGGGTTGGTATAATGCAATAAAACTGGGTAGTAAAAGAGGTATGATCAAAGTGTTACTTGCCTTGCTGATGATCCGTGAAACTTAGAGATTCAAAGTAGCAAGCGGCGCACTCCGGGTACTCTATCGCAAACAAACAAGCAAACAATAAGCACTCATCTAATGCACAGGTAAAACTCAAATAAAGATCTAACCAGAAAGTTCAACTTAAGAACTCCGGTTTGCAAAAAGAATCGAATCAAACGAAGCAACGAAAGTCAAACGGCGAAAGAAACAAGCTTCGTTTCCTAATCTGGATCTAAGTAAAATTTTACAGTAGCAAAAACTTGTTTGAATAGGTTAAACGGAAAGAGAATTTCGAGACGAAACGCTAGGCGCTTGAATCGCCTGATTCCGATAAATGAGCTAAAAGATAAACCAGAACGAAAATCTGATCAGAAATCGCGATCTGGAATAATCGCGAAAAATCCGACGAAAAAGAAAACTGACGAACAGTTAAACGAACGGACGTTCGTTAGCTGCGACAAACCGACGAACACGTTCGTTAAAACGAACGGATCGGTGAACGTTCACTAACTAACTAAACCGAAGAAAAAAATAAACCGATCTATTAAAAAATCTACGGTTTCGGAAAAAACCGAATGTTTTAAAAAAAAACGGCACGGTGGCGGCGGCTGCGGTTATACCTCCGGCGAGGTATTCCGGCGGGTTCGGGAGAGGGCGGCGGGGCTCGGGCGTCGTCGGGGGCGGCGAGGGGCGACGAGGGCGGCGGCGTACGGGGCTTCCCGAGGCGGCGGCGTCGGGCTCCTGCTCCGGCGGGTCCTCTCGGCGGCGGGGCAGCTTCGGGTCGGGCGGGGGTGAGGAGAGGGGTGGCGGGGAGTATTTAAGGAGGGGGGGTTGCTGCCTTGGGGAAGGGGCGAGGGGCGGCGGCGACGAGCGGGACTCGGGGCGGCGGCGGTCTAGCGGGACTCTGGGCGGCGGCGGTCTCCGTCTCGGTCTCCAGGAGGGAGACGAGGCGCGGGGCTGGGCTGGGCCGTCGGCTGGGTTTCGGCCCAGTCGGCGCGCTTCGCGAGTTTTTTTTAAAATAATTTCGCCGAACCTAAAAAAATCGTAGAAAAATAAATAAAAATCCAAAAATGCCAAAACAAATTTTCACAGTCTAAATTAAATAATTAGAACAAGATGAACATTTTCTTGGCCCAAAAAATGCAGTTTTGAAAACGTGCAATTTTTCTAATGCAATTAAAATTGCAAATAAAATCCGAATAAAATCCAATATTTGATTTTAATATTTTTCCTCCAATATTTCAATTATTTTGGAAAAGTCATATTTTCTCCTCTCATTTATTTTAATATGAAATATTTTTCGGAGAGAAAAATAAATTAAACCAAAAATCCTCGTTTCATTATTTGATAAAAATCAAATATGAAAACCGCAAAAAATCCCCAACTCTCTCCGAGGGTCCTTGAGTTGCTTAGGATTTTTGAGTGTTTGCCAAAATGCAATAAAATATGCTATGCAATGATGATCTAATGTATAACATTCCAAATTGAAAATTTGGGATGTTACACATATATGAGCAATCCGTCCTTAGAGCCCTCTTCCGGGGGATTAGCAATGATATGCTCTTTGAACCAATGCAGGAAAGTGGAGTTGTGCTCTCTAGTAACTTCGGCGTCCGTCCTACATACCCCCCGGTCACGATACTTCTTTGCGATAATTTCTTTGTGTAGTGCCACGAAAGGATCTACCTCGTCTAGGTGTTGTAGCACTACCAAGTTTGCTCTGTCAAAGTCGTTGCATCGATCTGAGTATGCCATGTGCAGTTCCCTGCGACCGTTGGAGTTGCCTTCTCCTTTGAGACTCCCATCGTGCTTGTTAATGGGCAAACCAACACCACCACTAGGCGGCTGGTCTGCGCCATATAGAAAATTCTCGCAGAAAGAGATGCACTCTTGTGTTAGATAGCCCTGGACGATGCTTCCATCCGGACGGGACATGTTATGAATGAATCCTTTGATGATCCCATTCATCGTCTTAGATGGCATCATGTTGTGCAGGAATGACGGCCCCAGGTCTATTATGTCGTCCACAATATGGACACACCGATGCACCATGACGTCAAAGAACGCAGGCGGGAAGTACATCACAAGATCATACAGTATCACAATGATCTCTTCCTGTAGCCTTCGGAGCTGCTTCACACTGATCGACTTTCGAGAGATGACGTCAAAAAAGTTGTAGAGACCAATAAGCGTGTCACGGACGTGCTTGTCCATTATCCCTCTAAGGGCAATACGAAGTATCTGCGTCATCATCACATGACAGTCATGGGACATCATCCCGTTGAACATTTTCTTGTTCGTGTCTAGATATTTGCTTATCTTGCCACGGTAACCGGAATTAACTTTGACTCCGGTAAGGTACTTAAAGAATTGATCGATCTCAGCCGGACTTAAGGTGAAGCAAGAAGGGGGGAAATAATCCTCTTCCTTTACTTTTTTGCCCTTCTTCTCCCGCGCCTCTGTCTCCGTCTCTGTCTCGTCTGACTTTTTACGGGGCGGCATGTGTAGATCTTCCCTGATTTTCAAATCATGCAAGTCTTTTCTTGCCTTCGGCCCATCCTTGGTCTTATCCGGCATGTTCATTAGTGTCGTGAGAAAGCTCTCAAGGACACTCTTACAGATATGCATTTGATCAAGGCAATGAGGTGTGTCGAGTTTGTGCCAGTACTACAAGTCCCAGAACACAGACCTCGTCTTCCATACCTTCAGCAGCGGCTCCGGCGCCTTTTTCATTGTCTTTCCCGGAGCGGGGCACTGTTCCCAATTTTTCAATAGCTCATTGATTTTGGCGCCACTCCGCTTACGTGGAGGTCCTCGATGCGCAGAGTC
Organism: Triticum aestivum; assembly: GCF_018294505.1. Classification (NCBI taxonomy): domain Eukaryota; kingdom Viridiplantae; phylum Streptophyta; class Magnoliopsida; order Poales; family Poaceae; genus Triticum; species Triticum aestivum. Next base: position 196,037,159 of record NC_057811.1, on the reverse strand, counting down.
ACCATTGAATAGATCTCCACGGTTTCTCCATGGGTCGTCCTTCTCGAGCCATCTTCGATGCCCCATGTACACGATTTTCCCAAACCCGCCATCTTTCCTTGACATTAGCTGCTGAGACGTCGTATCATCGATGCACATCCGCAATATCCATAGCACACCTGGCCTGTGACATATCTGTAACCGAGATAGTCGTGCACCGTCATGATCAGCGTGGCTCTCATATAGAAATACTCGCCTTTGCTGGTGTCCCATGTATTGGCCTGTGTTTTCCATAACGTGTCTAACTCCTCTTGAAGTAGCCCCAGATACATATTAATATTATTTACCGGTTGTTTCGGCCCTTGAATCAGCATGCTCATGTGAATGTACATCGACTTCACGCACAACCAGGGGGTAGGTTGTACATCCATACAAACACGGGCCATCTGCTATGGTTGGTGTTCTAGTTGCCAAATGGATTCATACCATCGGTACACGCGCCGAGCACGATGTTCCTTGCATCACATTCAAAATACCGATATTCACCGTTCAACGCTCTCCACTGGCTTCCATCCTTGACGTGTCTCAGCTTCGGATCAACTCCATCGTCGAGATTCTTCCTCTCCGCGTGCCAGAGCATGAGCTTTACTTCCGTGGGATCTACGAAATACCGCTGGAGACAGGGAGTGATCGGTAAGTACCATACAACTTTCTGGGGAGATTTCTTCCCAGCCTTCTTGTATCGAGAAGCATTGCACACCGGATAGCTTGTTTTTCCGCGTGCTCCTTCCGATAAATTATGCAATCATTGATGCATGCATGGTATCTAACATGCAGCAGATCAAGAGGGCACACGATCTTCTTGGCCTCATCCACACTAGTAGGACAAAGATTCCCCGTGGGAAGAACATCATTTAGGTACTTGAGTTGCTCATCGAGGGTAGTGTCGGTCCATTTGTTTTTAGCCTTCGTCTTCAGGAGTTGGAGCATGAAACTCAAGCGGGTCACCTCGGGATTGCAACCATGATACAATGGAGAGTTCGAGTCTACCACCAGCTGCTGCAGCTTGGCCTCCTCTCTAGAAGCAGCTCTCTCAGTACTCGTCTCCTTGCGAAGCAGTGCTTGAACATGAGGGTCCCGCACGACTGAACTTAGTACTGACAAACTCTGCAGCGTGGAGTCCACATTCTCTCTGCCGCCATGTCCGGCCCCTTCGACGCCGCCATGTCCGACCCCTTCTCCGCTGCCATGTCTGGCCTCTTCCCTGCCGCCATTATCCATCATCTCTTCGTCTTGCCCCGTGTCGTCATTGCCTGCCCCGTCGACGTCCTCAACATCATCAGCCTCATCTTCAATTATCCACCGAGTATAGCCATCCATGAAACCACTCATGAGCAGGTGTGCTTCAACACGACCCTCATCATAGGGGTCGAGCCAAACTCGTCCTTTGCATCTTCGACACGGACATAAAACCTCTGTCAGGTTATTTTCTTTCATGTCCTGCACCGCCGACCGCAACCACCTGTCCAGCATCGTTCCACTGACCATCATGAACGCCTGCACTGTAATAATAAACAAATTGATTATAAAAATGCGTGCATGCATCAAAGTCATACAAAAATTTGGCATGGCCTTCCCTAAAAATAGGACATATAGAGTTTGCCCGGAATTCGCCGAAACGGAAATAAATCGAAATTTCGGCAAAACATAGGCAACTCACAAGCACAATTCGGCGTCAACTCATGCCACACACACAATTTCCATCATATCGCCCGATTATGTCATATCGCACACACATACACATATTTCCATTCTTGCAAAAGCATAAATTTTTAATCACCTATCTCAAGATCGAGCACATGATGGAGATGATGATTAGTAGGGAGAACAAAAGTGGACAAAGCTCTTCTTGACAAGGCTAGATCTTGTTAGGGGTTACATATGTCACTTCACTAAATGTTACATCTACCTAGCTAGCTAGTTTGGGAGGAGACAACTTCAACTAGTGGAGGGGGAAGGAAAAAGAGAAAGGAGATGCATTAATGGAGGTGGTGTATAGTTAGCTAGGAGTAATAAAGAGAGAGAAAGGTAGGTAGAAGAAGGAGAGTAATGGGGGGAGAAGTAGTGAGGAAGGAGCAAAGTGAGGGAGTCAGGAGGTGGGAGGTAGGGGAAAGTGAGGAAGAGAGGATGGGGAGGAAGGAAAAGGTGGTATATGTTGTGGCTTAGTAGTAGCGCTGGTCGTAAACCGTGCTACTGCTAATAAGATAGCAGCAACGCGCTTCTGGCACACGCGCTACTGCTAAGCGGGGCCCGCCATGTGGCCAGTTTCAAAATTAGCAGTAGCGTCACCCAAAAAAAAGCGCGCTAATACTTATACTTTATCAGTAGCGTGGTTCGCTAGAGCGCGCTGCTGCTAAACCTGGGGTGGCGGGAACGGTCGGTCAATTTTAGTAGCAGCGTGGTTCCAGCGAGCCGCGCTACTGCTAAGTCAGTAGCAGTAGCGCTTGTTTTGTTCCCGCGCTACTGCTAATTAGCAGTAGCGCCTCTTCCTGTACCGCACTGCTGCTAAGATTCTGTGTATAAGGTTTTCCCTAGTAGTGTCGGGGCACCCCCCGGGTGCTTCTCTGGCCCACTTGATGTCTTCTAGTCCATAAAAATCCACAAAAAGTTTCGCGGTGTTTGGACTCCATTTGATATTGATATCCTGTGATATAAAAGACAAGAAAAAAACTGCAACTGGCACTGGGCACTCGGTCAATAGGTTAGTCCCAAAAAATGATATAAAGTTGCTATAAAATGATTGTAAAACATCCGAGAATGATAATATAACAGCATGAGTACTTCATAAATTATAGATATGTTGGAGACGTATCAGTGGCGAGGAGGCGGCACTGCAAGAAGAAGGGTTGCCGGCAAGGAGGCAGCGCGGCAAGAAGAAGGGTCACCGACGAGGAGGCGGCGCTGCAAGAAGAAGGGTCGCCCGCAAGAAGGCGGCGCTGCAATAAGAATGGTCGCCGGTGAGGATGCTGAGCTGCCAGTAAGCAGCAGTGAAGGTTTGAACTTGGAAAGCAAGGAGGAACAGTGGAAATGTGGCTTTTGGTGGGAGGGAGGGGAGGGGAGATAGATATTTCCATGGTGGCAGAAAATTTCGCTCGGTGCCGCGACAAACTGGCGCGCAAGTGTGGTTCAAGCGCGAGCGGTGGACTGTAGACGATGAAGCTTCCTGCGTAAGCCAGACAAGATGGTGCGCCAAGATATTTTATATCGCATCCCACACGATTCTTGCTACTCCCTCCGTCTCAGTTTACAAGTCCTACGCGTATACCTAGGTTGCCAATTTTATCACCATAATATAAACTATATAACACAAAAATTATACCGTTTGAAAATATAACATCTGAAATTTATATTGGTATATTTTTTGTAATATATGACTTGTATTAGGTTGGTCAAATTGATGACCTAGGGTTATGTGCACGCCCTGTAAACTTAGAGAGAGGGAGTAGTAAACTCTTTGTGGTATACCTGATTTTTTTCATTATGTTCTGAAAGACAAAATGGTGTTACGGAGGGAAAGGATGGTGTTTGAATTGCTAGAACATTTATCTACAGTGAACATGCAACTACATGAGTGTCGTGTTAAAATTTGGAATTATTCTGAGTTCATTTGGCATTTTTATGCATTAATTGAGTTTCTAGGTATTTCATGTGCATAATTCAAATTTGAACTACAAGTGTATGCTCCAGTGCACCAAAGTTTGTTGAAAACTCACATGTTTGTCTTTCGGTGAATTTATAGGTCCCATGCAAGAATGGGAATGAAATTCAAACATTTGGGTGTCGTGGCTCGGCCGGAAACATTGAGAAACTTGGTTTGTAAATTCCTGTAAATCCCAAACTCACCTGAAAATCATGAAACTTGGCACGGTGACAATTCATGGCACCAGCATGCTGTGGTAAAGAAAGGGCAGAATTTGCACAAGTTTTGGCATAAGCTTCTTGCAAATTTTAGCTTCTCTGAAGAAGGCGTGTGGTTTTGAGAGGGAACATGTCTCCTTTGTGTGCGAAACGACATATGCTACCCCCCCCTCCTTGATTTTTTTACAAAGAAAACATAGAACTATATGAGTGTCGTGTTTAAATTTGGAATTATTCCAGGTTCATTTGGCCCTTTTTATGCATTAATTGAGTTTCTGGGCATTTAATGTGAATAATTCAAATTTGAACTACAAGGTTGGTTGAAAAATCACATGTGTGTCCTTGGGTGAATTTGTAGGTCCCATGCAAGAAATGGGAATGAAATTCAAATATCTAGGTGCCATGGCTCGGCCGATAACATTGAGAAACTTGGTTTTTAAAATTCCTGTAAATTCAAAACTCGCTTGAAAATCATGAAACTCGGCATGGTGTCATTTCATGGCACCAACATGTTGTGGTAAAGAAATTGGCCGAATTTGGACAAGTTTTGGTATAAGCTTCTTGCAAACCGGAGCTTCTCTCAAGAAGACTCGTGGTTCCCGAGGGGGAACGTCACCTTTGTGTGCGAAATGATATACGCTGCCTCGCCGCCCCCCTTGATTTTTTATAGAGGCAACATAGAACCATATGAGTGTTGTGTTAAAATTTGGAACTATTCCGGGTTCGTTTGGCCTTTTTATACATTAATTGAGTTTCTGGGCATTTAATGCGCATAATTCAAATTTGAACTACAAGCACATGCTCCAGTGCACCAAAGTTGGTTGAAAAATCACATGTGTGTCCTTGGGTGAATTTCTAGGTCCCATTCAAGAAATGGGAATGAAATTCAAACATCTGGGCGTCGTGGCTTGGCCGGAAATATTGAGAAACTTGGTTTTTTCATTCCTGTAAATACAAAACACACATGAAAATCATGAAACTTGGCATGGTGTCATGACATGGCACCAACATGTTGTGGTAAATTTTCTGGCCGAATTGGGACAAGCTTTGGTGCAAGCTTCTTGCAAACCGGGGCTTCTCTCAATAAGGCTCGTGGTTCGGTGAGGGAACGTGTCACCTCTGTGTGCGAAATGACATACACTACCTTCTCCCGCCTTGATTTTTTTACACAGGCAGCTTCGACCAAATAGTAGTTTCATGCTAAATTTTGGAATTATTCAGGGTTCATTTGGCCTTTTATACATTAATTAAATTTCCATGCATTTAATGCACATAATTCAAATTTGAACTACAAGCGCATGCTCCAGTGCGCCAAAGTTAGTTGAAAAACCATTTATGTGTACTTGGGTGAATTTCTAGGTCCCATGCAAGAAGTGGGAATGGAATTCAAACATCTGGGCATCTTGGCTCAACCAGAAACATCGAGAAACTTGGTTTTAAAATTCCCATAAATCCAAAACTCGCCTAAAGATCATGAAACTTGGCATGGTGTCATGACATGGCACCAACATGTTGTGGTAAAATATTTGTCCGATTTGCGAAGGCGCACACATTAACAATCAACAAAGACATTTTGGAACTGTTGAGTATATTGTGTACGTGTATATTGTGTATTGAGCCCACCTTCTGTTTCCTTTGTGTAGTCGAGGTTGTGGCCCCTCTCTGTACTCATATATACGTGCCTGGTGCACCGATTAATGCATTGTGTTTGCACAGCCTATACTTCATATTCTACATGGTATCTATCGCAGGTCGGTCGACCTAACCCTAGCCGCCGCCGCCGCGCGTCCTCCGCACCGCCGCCGGTCGCCACTGCCCCGCCCAACTCACGCCGCCGCCGCCACCGCCGCCGGTCGCCGCTGCACTCTGCTCCCCGCTTCCGCAACCTCCTCCTTCGAACCCTAACTCTAGCCGCCGCCGCGCCTCCCTCGCGCCGCCGCCGCCGCAGCTCTTCATAGCCGCCCTCCCCTTTCCCAGCTCCTGCCCTCTCTCCATCTAGTCGCCACCTACCTGGCCGCCGCCGCGCCTCCTTCCCCATCCACTGCCGTTGTCAGGACCCCGATTCTAAGTCACACCGATCTAGTCTGTAACACCTCATATCACTTTGCGGCCTCACGCACGGTATTCCCACGGGTGTCGCCTTACCATGGCCCGGGACCGTTTGCGCCTTTTGGCTCACGTATATGATAGTGTCGCTAGCATCCATATGACAGAGAACCCGGGCCGACATGACTAGTCGTGAACCCAAAGTGGCACTAACTTACGGGGACAGGCATACATGAATCAACATCGAGCATGTCGGTCAGCAGCGTGCGAATCCGGGCTGTAGCACTGGGCTAACAGGACTCCGGGAACCTGGGCTGTAGCAGGCTAGGCAGGACTCCGGATGTCACCGCGTGACATTTCCCCGAAGGGACAGACACAGGAACGAAGTGAAACACATGCCGGCCAGTCAAGTGTTCCGGAGCAGTAGTGCTGGGCTAGCAGGACTCCGGTGAACCGGGCTGTAGCGGACTACTATGGCTCATGGAAGCACAAGACTACATTTCCCCATAAGAGAGGCTACCAAGGATAAACAACTAGGTTGTCGGACACCACACATACCAAGCATTTCAATCATACACACAATATGCTCGATATGTGTAAATACAACATGGCATCACAACATAACTCTACGACTCAAGTATTTATTCACTAGTCTCCGAGGAGCGAGATATTAAAAACATGGGTCTCTCGACCCAACAATCAGAGCATACAAGTCAAACGCATGCGGAAGCTTAACATGTCTGAGTACAGACATCTACAAATGAAAAAGGCTGAGAAGCCTGACTATTTACTAGATCCTACCGAGGGCACAAGATCGTAGCTGAGGTAACAAGCTAAACGTCGAAGTCCACACGGAACTACTAGCGAGACTGACGTCTCTCTGCGAAACATAAAATAAGCAAACGTGAGTACAAATGTACCCAGCAAGACTTACATCAGAACTATCTACATATGCATCGGTATCAACAAAGGGGGTGGTGGAGTTTAACTGCAGCAAGCCAGCTTTGACTCGGTGGCTATCCTAACTACGACTGCAAGTAACTCTTTTGAGGTGGCGCACACGAGTCCACATATTCACCATATCAATACTCCACTATGGATCCGCTCCCGTCTCCCTACGAGAACGCCATCCATAGCACTCACGCTTATCTTGCGCATTTTAGAGTATCCACTTTCACTTGTCTATGAACTGTTATAGGCAACCCAGAAGTCCTTTACCGCGGACACGGCTATTCGAATAGATCATATTAACCCTGCAGGGGTGTACTTCGACACACACGCTCTCACCACTTACCGCCGTTTACACGACATGTACTCGGCAACCTTCAAGCGGAAGCCCAGCGAGGGTGTCGGCCACAGCCTACCTAAACACTCAAGTCTCTAGTCCAGGTTTATCGCCTATTCAGGTTCCATCCGCAGGGAGTCCGGCCGAGGTTTCCACATACGGCCCCGAACGATGTGTGCAGGGTTCCCGAGACACCAAACGGGCGCCCGGTACACCGTGCCACGTGCCTACCGCATCACAGCCCACCCCTCCGGTCAGCGCTGCCCACGGCCTCCAGCATACTACAAACACCAGAAACTACTTGCAACTCCTGGACAGAGGACAAGGGTGATTAAGAAGCCGAGAGGGTCCATTGGTTTCGGGCCCAATGCGTGGTAGTAACTGTATCATGGATCACAAACACAGAACTCAGTTCCTGAGGACGGCTTCAATGAGACAACCCACCATGTACTCCTACATGGCCTCTCACCGCTACCTTTACCAAATCGTGTTCACACACTTAGCTCACACACCGTAGGACATGTTCATCACCATTCCAACTCATCCCCGACGAATCAGACCCGACTCAACTCTAAGCAGTAGCAGGCATGACAAACAAGCATGAATGAGTAGGCACATCAGGGCTCAAACAACTCCTACTCATGCTAGTGGGTTTCATCTATTTACTGTGGCAATGACAGGTCATGCAGAGGATAAGGGGTTCAACTACCGCAGCAAGTAACAGATGAATCGTTGTTGTCCTAATGCAGTAAAAGAGAGCAGGAGCGAGAGAGTGGGTTTGTATCGGAATGGACAAGGGGGTTTTGCTTGCCTGGCACTTCTGAAGATATTATAGTTCTTCATCGGTGTCATCGAACTCATCGTCGGAACGTCGTCTACTGAGAGGGGACAAACACCGGCAACAGAGAGGAAACACAATCAATGCAATGCAACAATATGATGCATGAATGTGACATGGCAATATGCTGTGAATTGAGCTAATGCAGCTAGCAACAAGTGCAAGGGAGTCCATTTGAACCAAAGGTTCAAATGCAAACTCTAGTTTGAGCATTTAAAATGCCATTTGAATGTTTTCACTTATACAGCAGGTATAAGTTGGTTTTTCATGCATGAAAGTAGCATAAATGGATAGATTGGATTTTTCTGATAATTTTTCATATAAAAATTATTTCATTTGGAGTTACGGTTGATTTTCTATGATTTTTAGAAGTTTATAGCATTTTCTGGAATTTCCTGAATTATTTTAAATCCAGAAAAGGATTAATTGCGTCAGCACTGCGTCATGCCTACGTCAGCAGCGCTGACCAGGGTCAAACCTGACGTGTGGGGTCCACACGTCAGTGACACCGGTGCTAAACCCGCGTTGACTAGCACTTTGACATGCTGCGGGGCCCATTGTCAGTGGCTAAAGGGCGGCTGAGCTGGCGGGGATTAGCGCTAATGACTGCGCCACGTCGGTTCTCGCCGGAGTTTCGCCGGCGACGACCATTTCGCGCGGCGGAGATCGTCGGGATCTCGCTACAGGGCACCGTTTAGGGCGCGGTTGGGTTCTACGGCGAGCTGGAAGTGCATCGCATCCAGTGGTGCAGGCGGTTGGGTGCGGGGAGGCCGGGAACGACGGCGACGACGACAACCGCGGTGGCCGGAGTTCGGACCTCGGTGAAAACGGCGTTGCGGCGCACGGTAGGAGCAACGGGTGAGTGCTCTAGACTCCTGACGGCGTGCTGCGCATGTTGCAGTGCTCGGTTGCGGGTTCCCGTAGGTGTGGCTGCGGTGGCGACAAGGCTGTGCGGCGGCAAGCTTCGGGCACGGCGGTCAGCGGGGCTAGAGGAAGAAAACGACGGCGGGGAGAGAGGGGTTCGGTAGAGGAGCTCACGGCGAGGTCGATGAGTAGCTCAGCGTGCTCGGGGACGCTCGGGGGTCGGCGAATCGAACGACGGCGTTCGTCGGAGCAGACGAGGAAGATGGCGACGGTGACGATGCTGCAGGGCATCCGCGGGCGCGTTCTTCGGCTTGGAGCTTCACGGCATCGAGGCGGAGCTAGAGGTCACAACCATGGGGCAAGGGGACGGTGGTGGGCGCGGTGCTTTGCGGCGGCGGGCACCGGCCGGTTTGGGCGGCCGTGAGAGAGAGAGCAGAGGAGAGGAGGGCCACGGGAGAGAGTGAGAGAGGTCCATGGGGGTGCGTGGCGACGCGGGAGAGATCCAGGGTGACGGGGACGCAGGCAGGCAGGGTGGAGGTGGCCGGGGCGCGTGCCGGCGCGCTGCGTCCACGCGCTCTGCCTACTGGCCTGGGGAGGAAGACGACAGGAAGGAGGAGGTGGGCTGGGCCGAATCTGCTAGGCCACCAGGTAAGTGGGCCTCAGGTAAGTCTCTGCTTCCTTTTTTATTTCTTTCTGTTTTCTATTTTTGCTATTATGTTTTGATTTAGTTCAAAGACCAAACCATTTTCAAAATTCATGAAAATAATTGTGTAAATTAAATGGACTTATCCAAAGCTACACAACAATTTCCAGAATTATTGAACAAATATTTATTATATAACAAATATAGATCCAATTCAAATATTTATTGGATTAATTCAAAGGCCCAAAATAAATATGTTAAACCTTCCAAAAATATTGGTTTGAATTTTATTCTTGCCAATATTTTTCAAGGTTTAACAGGAACATTTTCTTAGGCTTCTTTGAGAGGATTTTAATGTTGATCATTTTTAAAAGGTTTCTGAGGCTCTGAAATTCCTCAATTCAAATTTCATTTGAATTTAAACATGATGCATGGAGGCAAGAAAAATCAAGCAAGGGCTGATCTGGGGCTGTGACAGCTCACCCCCACTAAACAAGAATCTCGTCCCGAGATTCAAGACGTGAGGTAAGAAGACAGAGGGGGTACGAGCTAACATGATCTTCACGATCCAAGTTGCACTTCATAAGAACGTTGATTCGATCACCATCTTTGTCTCGATGTTTTGCTCTGAGAACTCCAACCGACGAGACAACAAGAGGAAAGGGAAAACTCTAGAAGGATCGATCTTCTCGAATATCGAACAACTCAGGATCAACTCATGGAGGGAGGCATTGAAACATCTCTCGAGCTGAGAGGCAAAACATGCACCAGGAGGGACGGAAGAAACAATTTGACGAGGGTTTCAAAGTAGCGAGGAAAAATTGCCATGATTCCATAACGGGGCACCTTGGGGAAGGTAACTCGTAGAATTATTCCCTTAAGCGGCAAAAAGAATTACTTTTGATACAAAGATCACTGAAACTCTCTAAACCGGCCCAAGGAAAATCGCAAACGATCATTTGAAGGAGTTCAGAAAAATGGCATACTCAGATCGGAAAGGAAACTATGGTTATGGAGCAACTCGGCAAACGGAAGGCACATTCCCGTTGATACCGGGGATATAACCTAGTGTCTGAGTATGCTCTCCAGAACTTGAGCATTTCCATATTCATCAAGGTTTTACCAACATCCGTGCCGAGGATCCTGGCGACACATCATACTACCATGATGAACGGTGATGGAGGATGCAGGTGCAAAGGAGGACAACACTTTCTCAGATTTCACCTTAGCGAAGCCAAGGGAGCAAAATCTGGATGATCGACCGAGAGACATTTAGCACTCCGCTTCTAATGTTCTCCTTGATGTTCTAGCGTAACCCATTAGATGTGGTTTGGTATCTTGAACATCAAGTAGTAGGTCGGACTTCGGGAGCGCAGGAATCTATAAGGAATAACTACTGGGATAAATCCTAAGAAATCCTTATGGGGAGGTGGCCAACTTACTCAATCAAGATACTACCATAATAGGTCTTCCGGCTGGGTGTGTTTAGCCACGACATCCACTTTACCGGTTATCGAGAGACCAATATTATAGCTCTTGGGAAACGTTCCAACCATCACATCTGCCTGAGATTCAGATCTGGTTGGTGGCAGGATATTCCAGACTCATCGAGTCTAGGAAGAAAAATGAAGGTTTGCAACACAAATCGACGAGATGACGTTGCGAGATTCCCAGGGGATGAACTACGATAGCAAGCTCCAAAACATGAGCTGGTTCTGCTACAACATCTGAACACGCTGTCCCAGACAAGCATGATCACATGGTAGTCTTATAATAAAACACTACCGAGTTCAGGAGGGGAACCATCATCGCAGATAATGAAGTTCTCAATTAAGCCCGGGTTAGCTCTTAAAAGGAACTCCTTCTCCTGGAACAAATCAGTCAGTGGCTTGGTGTGCTAGGAACACATATAGAACGAAGGTTGCAAGTCTCCGAACCACAGATTACTTCGCACATATGCATGACCGATTTTGGGATGATTCCAAAAGAAGCAACATTGACTTTCTCAAATCCACGACGGCAACTTGCATCAGATGCACATGAATTATAGGAAGTCACTACTTTCATCCAAACATATGCTTCATGAACGGAACACGAAGATAATGCTTATAAAGTTTCCAATACTAGCTGGATGTTCAACACGAGTCATGGAGAAGGTAGCAGTGTTGCTGATGGGCTCAACAACAATTCATCCAGGTTTCCATGGAGATGGAATTTCATAATTATGTGAACAAGTGATAGCATTGGTCAGACCCAAAAGATATAATGGTGTATGCTCGAGGGATCAACCACGAGTAAGACAACATTATGAACATCGTTGGTTCTGATTTGATTTGATGATAGCCCATACTCAAATCAAAGTCTTGATACGAAAATAGGTCCAACAACTGATCACAGGGACCAATCGATGAAGATATCATCTATCTTCAACACACGCGAATATATCCCCTGAAATGAACTAAGCTGGCAAGCTTTTATCTTCCAACTCTCCAAGTTGTTGTTTAGCCTGACCAACTAGCTCAGGGGTATCCAACACAGATTCTTGGAGAAGGGGTGGTTTATAGGAAACCAACTTGATCACGAGATCGGCATAACGGTCAGGGAACAACCTGATGATACTTCCGGGAAGATATCCGGAAAATCATGAACCACCGATAAGCTACTAAGCTCGAGAACAATCTTGCTTTCGAGGGCAAGATGATATGACTAAATAAGCAAGGACTGACACTATCCTAACTCATTGATCGAAAAGTGCACCGGGAATAAGGACTGGGTAGCACGATCAACCTTAGGATGTGATTCAGTAACCAACACGCTAAGGATGAAATTATTGTCCTTTAACTACCAAGCAACGGAGTTGCCAGGAGTATTGATTTCACACATCACAATTCACTTGTCGGTATTCCGGTTATAATAACATGGGGACCGAGGAATGAACGATGATGGCGAGGAGTAACACTTAATCAAGAATTCATAAGAGGTGGTGCAATTCTCATGACACTCTTGGCATAAAGATGGTAACACTCCAAGGTAGAGCAGAACAAAAACTGGACTGGCATTTTGATCTGTGGAATACAACTACTTTGACCCAGTCCTGGATATGGACGAGGTACCGGAGTTTGTTTCTCCTAGTCATTCCGGAATAGAATGGCTTGACAGACCACAAGAGTAATAGGCATCGATGAACACGATCGCACCCATACCCTTGACTATCAATTGATAGATGAAGGTCGGAACACAACTAAAGAGGGACAACCCAAAGGAACATATGTTTTTCTGAGTTGCGGATGCATAAATTTAGTATGTCAAACAAGTTCAACATATTTCTTCCAGATAATCCATGCAGAAAGGTAGGACTGGCAGATTCACAATGCAGAATGGAGAACTCGTCAAGAGCACTCTGGTTGTGATCTTTTGGTTCAACGAGGAACTTCTGCCAAGGATGGTTCATGGTATTTGGAAGAATGGTATACCACGGACCTCGAGGACTATCGCAAAGGTTACTAATATCCTAAAGGTACGAGCAACACTATCAACACGAGGTAAGTAGAGTGAATCTTGGGTCAAGAACCCAAGAGTAGAATACCTACTACTAAATAGCATCACGAGATGCTTTCGAGAATGGTGGCCAGAATCATCACACCGGGAACACAAAACATGGCTAGATTACTAGGTGACTCCCTAAAACACCTAGGGTCATAATAATAGCTCCAACATATATACCGAGGCAATAGAGTGCCTCAACGCACCGGTAGTGTGCTTAATCTGGCCCAAAGGGACGCAAAAACAGAGGGAAAGGATTTTGCAAATGCATCAGATTGTTTAGAAACATGGGATGACTCGAATAGCATAACGGATGTAAATGCTCAAAAGAATTGAGACATCCTGCAAAATAGTGGCATAACCACTCAGAATCACAATATCAAGGTTCCGAGATCAACTGTCAACACATGGAAGTAGTAGAAACTGAACTGAGGCTTCAGACCAACAATCCTACGAGTCTACGGATTAGTAACACGTGATCCTGATAGAAAGATGAGAAGCCTAGTTCTTAATCCCCGTAGAAAAGAAGAGGTTGACTCAGATCAGAAGGGCATAAGGTAAAGGAGTAAAAAGAGCCTTACGTTCCCTTCCACAATCAATTCCCTTATATAAATAAAGCATTTCTAGACTCAACTTCGACCAGTTTGGCTTGGTAATCCTACAGGCAGTCAGGCTCTGATACCAACGCTGTCAGGACCCCGATTCTAAGTCACACCGATCTAGTCTGTAACACCTCATATCACTTTGCGGCCTCACGCACGGTATTCCCACGGGTGTCGCCTTACCATGGCCCGGGACCGTTTGCGCCTTTTGGCTCACGTATATGATAGTGTCGCTAGCATCCATATGACAGAGAACCCGGGCCGACATGACTAGTCGTGAACCCAAAGTGGCACTAACTTACGGGGACAGGCATACATGAATCAACATCGAGCATGTCGGTCAGCAGCGTGCGAATCCGGGCTGTAGCACTGGGCTAACAGGACTCCGGGAACCCGGGCTGTAGCAGGCTAGGCAGGACTCCGGATGTCACCGCGTGACATTTCCCCGAAAGGACAGACACGGGAACGAAGTGAAACACATGCCGGCCAGTCAAGTGTTCCGGAGCAGTAGTGCTGGGCTAGCAGGACTCCGGTGAACCGGGCTGTAGCGGACTACTATGGCTCATGGAAGCACAAGACTACATTTCCCCATAAGAGAGGCTACCAAGGATAAACAACTAGGTTGTCGGATCCCACACATACCAAGCATTTCAATCATACACACAATATGCTCGATATGTGTAAATACAACATGGCATCACAACATAACTCTACGACTCAAGTATTTATTCATTAGTCTCCGAGGAGCGAGATATTACAAACATGGGTCTCTCGACCCAACATTCAGAGCATACAAGTCAAACACATGCGGAAGCTTAACATGTCTGAGTACAGACATCTACAAATGAAAAAGGCTGAGAAGCCTGACTATTTACTAGATCCTGCCGAGGGCACAAGATCGTAGCTGAGGTAACAAGCTAAACGTCGAAGTCCACACGGAACTACTAGCGAGACTGAACGTCTCTCTGCAAAACATAAAATAAGCAAACGTGAGTACAAATGTACCCAGCAAGACTTACATCAGAACTATCTACATATGCATCGGTATCAACAAAGGGGGTGGTGGAGTTTAACTGCAGCAAGCCAGCTTTGACTCGGTGGCTATCCTAACTACGACTGCAAGTAACTCTTTTGAGGTGGCGCACACGAGTCCACATATTCACCATATCAATACTCCACTATGGATCCGCTCCCGTCTCCCTACGAGAACGCCATCCATAGCACTCACGCTTATCTTGCGCATTTTAGAGTATCCACTTTCACTTGTCTATGAACTGTTATAGGCAACCCAGAAGTCCTTTACCGCGGACACGGCTATTCGAATAGATCATATTAACCCTGCAGGGGTGTACTTCGACACACACGCTCTCACCACTTACCGCCGTTTACACGACATGTACTCGGCAACCTTCAAGCGGAAGCCCAGCGAGGGTGTCGGCCACAGCCTACCTAAACACTCAAGTCTCTAGTCCAGGTTTATCGCCTATTCAGGTTCCATCCGCAGGGAGTCCGGCCGAGGTTTCCACATACGGCCCCGAACGATGTGTGCAGGGTTCCCGAGACACCAAACGGGCGCCCGGTACACCGTGCCACGTGCCTACCGCATCACAGCCCACCCCTCGGTCAGCGCTGCCCACGGCCTCCAGCATACTACAAACACCAGAAACTACTTGCAACTCCTGGACAGAGGACAAGGGTGATTAAGAAGCCGAGAGGGTCCATTGGTTTCGGGCCCAATGCGTGGTAGTAACTGTATCATGGATCACAAACACAGAACTCAGTTCCTGAGGACGGCTTCAATGAGACAACCCACCATGTACTCCTACATGGCCTCTCACCGCTACCTTTACCAAATCGTGTTCACACACTTAGCTCACACACCGTAGGACATGTTCATCACCATTCCAACTCATCCCCGACGAATCAGACCCGACTCAACTCTAAGCAGTAGCAGGCATGACAAACAAGCATGAATGAGTAGGCACATCAGGGCTCAAACAACTCCTACTCATGCTAGTGGGTTTCATCTATTTACTGTGGCAATGACAGGTCATGCAGAGGATAAGGGGTTCAACTACCGCAGCAAGTAACAGATGAATCGTTGTTGTCCTAATGCAGTAAAAGAGAGCAGGAGCGAGAGAGTGGGTTTGTATCGGAATGGACAAGGGGGTTTTGCTTGCCTGGCACTTCTGAAGATATTATAGTTCTTCATCGGTGTCATCGAACTCATCGTCGGAACGTCGTCTACTGAGAGGGGACAAACACCGGCAACAGAGAGGAAACACAATCAATGCAATGCAACAATATGATGCATGAATGTGACATGGCAATATGCTGTGAATTGAGCTAATGCAGCTAGCAACAAGTGCAAGGGAGTCCATTTGAACCAAAGGTTCAAATGCAAACTCTAGTTTGAGCATTTAAAATGCCATTGGAATGTTTTCACTTATACAGCAGGTATAAGTTGGTTTTTCATAAATGAAAGTAGCATAAATGGATAGATTGGATTTTTCTGATAATTTTTCATATAAAAATTATTTCATTTGGAGTTACGGTTAATTTTCTATGATTTTTAGAAGTTTATAGCATTTTCTGGAATTTCCTGAATTATTTTAAATCCAGAAAAGGATTAATTGCGTCAGCACTGCGTCATGCCTGCGTCAGCAGTGCTGACCAGGGTCAAACCTGACGTGTGGGGTCCACACGTCAGTGACACCGGTGCTAAACCCGCGTTGACTAGCACTTTGACATGCTGCGGGGCCCATTGTCAGTGGCTAAAGGGCGGCTGAGCTGGCAGGGATTAGCGCTAATGACTGCGCCACGTCGGTTCTCGCCGGAGTTTCGCCGGCGACGACCATTTCGCGCGGCGGAGATCGTCGGGATCTCGCTACAGGGCACCGTTTAGGGCGCGGTTGGGTTCTACGGCGAGCTGGAAGTGCATCGCATCCAGTGGTGTAGGCGGTTGGGTGCGGCGAGGCCGGGAACGACGGCGACGACGACAACCGCGATGGCCGGAGTTCGGACCTCGGTGAAAACGGCGTTGCGGCGCACGGTAGGAGCAACGGGTGAGTGCTCTAGACTCCTGACGGCATGCTGCGCATGTTGCAGTGCTCGGTTGCGGGTTCCCGTAGGTGTGGCTGCGGTGGCGACAAGGCTGTGCGGCGGCAAGCTTCGGGCACGGCGGTCAGCGGGGCTAGAGGAAGAAAACGACGGCGGGGAGAGAGGGGTTCGGTAGAGGAGCTCACGGCGAGGTCGATGAGTAGCTCAGCGTGCTCGGGGACGCTCGGGGGTCGGCGAATCGAACGACGGCGTTCGTCGGAGCAGACGAGGAAGATGGCGACGGTGACGATGCTGCAGGGCATCCGCGAGCGCGTTCTTCGGCTTGGAGCTTCACGGCATCGAGGCGGAGCTAGAGGTCACAACCATGGGGCAAGGGGACGGTGGTGGGCGCGGTGCTTTGCGGTGGCGGGCACCGGCCGGTTTGGGCGGCCGTGAGAGAGAGAGAGCAGAGGAGAGGAGGGCCACGGGAGAGAGTGAGAGAGGTCCATGGGGTGCGTGGCGACGCGGGAGAGATCCAGGGTGACGGGGACGCAGGCAGGCAGGGTGGAGGTGGCCGGGGCGCGTGCCGGCGCGCTGCGTCCACGCGCTCTGCCTACTGGCCTGGGGAGGAAGACGACAGGAAGGAGGAGGTGGGCTGGGCCGAATCTGCTAGGCCACCAGGTAAGTGGGCCTCAGGTAAGTCTCTGCTTCCTTTTTTATTTCTTTCTGTTTTCTATTTTTGCTATTATGTTTTGATTTAGTTCAAAGACCAAACCATTTTCAAAATTCATGAAAATAATTGTGTAAATTAAATGGACTTATCCAAAGCTACACAACAATTTCCAGAATTATTGAACAAATATTTCTTATATAACAAATATAGACCCAATTCAAATATTTATTGGATTAATTCAAAGGCCCAAAATAAATATGTTAAACCTTCCAAAAATATTGGTTTGAATTTTATTCTTGCCAATATTTTTCAAGGTTTAACAGGAACATTTTCTTAGGCTTCTTTGAGAGGATTTTAATGTTGATCATTTTTAAAAGGTTTCTGAGGCTTTGAAAATTCCTCAATTCAAATTTCATTTGAATTTAAACATGATGCATGGAGGCAAGAAAAATAAAGCAAGGGCTGATCTGGGGCTGTGACAGCCGTCGTCGCTGCAATGTCTTCTGTTGCGTCGTCTCCCTTCAGCCCCATGTACGCGGGCGCGCCGTCTCCCTTCACTCACATGGAGCTGGTGCCGCCAATGGACGGCGGCCACGCTCCGCCCGCCCTGGTTCAGGCCCTCGGCGGCCACACCACGCCGCCGGCTTTCCCGGCGGGCCATCCAGCCAACTTCGACGTGATGCAGTAGCCGACCGGTGCTGGCTCCGCTGCTCTGCCCGCCCCGCCGATGGCCGGCGGCCATGCTCCGCCCGCCCCGGTTCAGCGCTACGCCGGCTTCGCCTCCCTGCTGGTCTCCCCGCCATGGGGCCCTACTACTTTGGCCGCCCTGGACTCGGCCTCATCACCGAACCCCTTCGGCACCAACGGCGCTTGGTACATGGACTCGAGCGCCACTGCCCACATGACATCTCATCCCGGTACCTTAAACTCATTCACTCCGGTTCGTACTCCTACTCGCATCACCGTTGGTAAGGGTTCCTCTCTACCTATCACACATGTTGGTTGTACTTCGTTTCCTTCCACATCTACGCCTGTCACCATGTCTAATGTTCTTGTTTCTCCTGATTTAGTAACGAACCGTGTCTCTGTTCGTCGTCTTGCTCGTGAGAATCCCATTACCGTTAAATTTGATGATGTCGGTTTTTCTGTGAAGGATGCCCATACTCGAATGGTCCTTCACCGTTGTGATAGTCCTGACGAGCTCTATCCGGTGCACTCCTCCGCCACCGCCTCCACCACCCCAGTTGCCCTCGCTGCAGGTGTCGACCTTTGGCATGCTCGTTTGGGACACCCGAACCCCACCACTTTGCGTCAAATTCTTCAGAGTTTTTCATTCTCATGCAATAAGATCGACGACCATACTTGTGAGGCTTGTCGTCTTGGCAAGCACGTTCATCTTCCCTTTAGCGCCTCTACCACTGTTTCCACTTTTCCGTTTCAGTTATTGCATAGTGATGTTTGGACATCCCCGATTGCAAGCAACACGGGCTACCTATACCATTTGGTGATCTTAGATGATTTCTCTCATTATGTGTGGACATTTCCTCTTCGTCGCAATTCCGAGGCCCTTGCCACACTCACCGCCTTTTATTCCTATGTCACCACACAGTTTGGTCGTCCTATCCTTGCATTACAAACTGACAACGAAAAAGAGTTTGACAACATCGCTGTTCGTAACCTTCTAGCCTCTCACGGCACTATCTTCCGCCTCACTTGTCCCTACACGTCCCAACAAAATGGCCGTGCCGAGCGTATCCTTCACAATCTTAACGACTGCGTCAGCACGTTGCTCTTTCACTCTAACGTGCCTCCCCGGTTTTGGCCGGACGCTCTCGCCACCGCCAACCTCCTCATCAACATCTGTCCGTGTCGCCCACGCTGGAACTACGCCCCTCACCATCTCCTGTTTGGTGCGCCCCCATCTTATGATGGCCTTCGCATCTTTGGTTGTCTCTGCTATCCTAGCATCGCCGCCACTGCGCCTCATAACCTTGCACCTCGCTTGTCGCTTGCATCTTCCTCGGCTACCCACCTAACACCAAAGGATACCGCTGCTATGATCCCGTCTCACATCGTGTATTCACCTCCCGGCACGTTTACTTTGATGAGAAGGTGTTTCCATTTCAATAGGTACCTCTCGTCGCCCCGTCGCCGCCGGCCACCAGCGGCCCTCTAGCGACCCCGTCAGGTGGACGGCCCCGCTCAGTTCTTGGACCGCCTCCGGGCTTCGGCGGTCCTCGCGTCGTGGGACGAGCTGCGCCTTGCGCCCCCACGTCACCCTCGCCAACTCTGTCAGGGGCCTCGGCATCGCCCGCCTCGCCGGCCGCTGCGCCGCCGGCATCTTTGCCGGCCGCCGCGTCGCTGGTATCTTCACCGGCCACCTCGGGGGCCGCCCCGTCGCTGGCCCCGTCGCCAGCTGTCAAGCCGGGTGCCTCGCCGCCTGCCTCACCGGACGTCCCGGCGCTGCCGTCTCGCCCCGTCACACGGGCCTGAGCTGGCATTCACCGTCCGAGTCTGCGGTACTCGAGTGACGAGTACCTCCTCGCCGCCTCCACCGTGGAGCCGTCCCCTATTCCTGCATCCGCTCGCGCAGCCCTTCATGATCCTCACTGGCTTGTCGCGATGCAGGAAGAGTTCGACGCTCTCCAGCGGAACCGCACCTGGACACTGGTTCCCCGGCCTCCTCGCGCCAACGTCATCAGCGGCAAGTGGGCCTTTCGCCACAAGACCCGCTCGGATGGTACACTTGAGCGCTACAAGGCTCGCTGGGTGGTTCGTGGTTTTCGACAGCGCGCTGGAGTTGACTTCATTGAGACGTTTGCACCGGTTGTCAAACCGGGCACGATCCGCACCGTCCTCCAGCTTGCGGTGTCCCGAGGCTGGCCAGTTCATCAGATGGGTGTCTCCAACACCTTCCTCCACGGCCATCTTGAGGAGCAGGTTTATTGTGAGCAGCCCACCGGTTTCGTCGACGCATCTCTTCCTGGCCACGTGTGTTTGCTGTCCCGGTCTCTATACGGGCTCAAGCAAGCACCTCGCGCTTGGTACCAGCGTATCGCCGGGTTTCTTTAGACACTGGGCTACAGCGTCACTCACTCGGACGCCTCACTGTTTGCCTATCGCCATGGTGACACGACTGCATATTTGCTCCTCTACGTCGACGACATCATCCTGACGGCCTCCTCCGCAGCTCTTCTTCAGCAGATTACTCTCCGGCTGCGTGATGAGTTCGCCATCAAGGACTTGGGTGCTCTACATTATTTTCTTGGTATTGAGGTCATTTGGCGACTGGATGGCTTCTTTCTTCATCAGCAGAAGTATGCGCACGAGCTCCTTGAGCGTGTTGGCATGCTCAACTGTCACCCTGTTGCTACTCCTGTTGACACAAAGGCCAAGGTTTCTGCTCTTGAGGGCTCGCCAGCATCGCGATCCATTGTCGGTGCTCTTCAGTATCTGACTCTCACCCGACCGGATCTACAGTATGCAGTTCAGCAGGTGTGTCTCCACATACACACCCCTCGTGACTCCCATTGGACTCTCGTGAAGCGGATCCTCCGTTACATTCATGACATGATGACTCTTGGGCTCACCCTCACGGCGTCCGCTTCTCTTGAGATGGTGGCCTACTCCGACGTAGAATGGGCTGGCTGCCCCGACACCCGTCGGTCCACCTCCAGCTACTGCGTTTACCTCGGTCCTTCACTCGTCTCGTGGTCGTCCAAGCGACAACCCACAGTATCGCGCTCCAGCGCGGAGGCTGAGTACCAAGCTGTGGCTAACGCTGTTGCAGAGTGCACCTGGCTACGACAGTTACTTCAGGAGCTACATCACGATATCTCCCAGGCTACGGTTGTCTACTGCGACAACGTCTCTGCGGTGTACCTCTCCGCCAACCCCGTTCATCATCGTCAGACTAAGCACATTGAGCTGGACATTCACTTTGTGCGCGAGCAAGTGGCCCTTGGACGTATTCGGGTCCTTCATGTTCTGACTGCACAACAGTTCTCCGATGTGATGACGAAGGGACTGCCGACTTCCACCTTCGAGGTGTTTCGTTCCAGTCTCTGCATCACTTGCGCCGCTTCGACTGCGCGGGGGGGGGGGGGGGGGGTTGAGTATATTGTGTATTGAGCCCACCTCCTGTTTCCTTTGTATAGTCGAGGTTGTGGCCCCTCTCTGTACTCATATATACGTGCCTGGTGCACCGATCAATGCATTGTGTTTGCACAACCTATACTTCATATTCTACAGGAACAAGTGTTGTCACGTTACAAATCAGAAACACAAGTGTTATAGAAACCGTGGGCGTTCTACTTACCATTTACGTGCCGCCACGCATCCTCTTTTTCATTGCCTAGGAGGTGACGTGCGGGGTAGCTATTTGAGTACGGGAGGCGTGCGATCAGACCCATGCACATGCTCATCCAGAGGAGAGCCCTTTGACCTCTATCCGCCGCCCACCTCCCTCCTAACGTTTCTATTAATGGCACCCGAGCCCCTTTTTCATTGATGCTTCTATAATTTCTAAGTGGGGCACTATTCCCGGACGGCGTAACGTGGGCACGCTTTCTCGGCCGCATACGTGGCGCTTGCACCATAGGGTGCACTGCAATAGGCGATGTCAGCACACGTCTTGTTCCAACAATCGTGCGCGCTTGTTATTACCATCGCGCATGCTTTTTTAATTAGAATGTGTGCCCGTCTAGCGCACACATGTTGATCTGTCTAACTGTTTTTGTTTGTTGTGGCTAATCGCAAACAGTTCATCCGTGTGAAGTGTATGCCGTCAATCGCAGACACATTGATCTGGCTAACCGTTTCTGTTGTGTTGCCTAATCGCTAACAGTTCATCCGTATAAAGTGTATGCCCTCAATTGCACACACCTTCATCTAGCTGCCCGTTTCTGTTGTTCCGCCTCATCACAAACAGTTAATCCGACAAAACTGTATGTCGTATATCACACACGCCTTCATTTGGCTGCCCGTTTATGTTCTTCTTCCACATCGCAACAGTTCATTGAACTAAACCGTATGCCCCGCATCACACACGCAACTAAAATCTGAACCGTGTTTGATGTATCCGCCATTGCAAACGTTTTCATCTTTTTGGCGGGTTTTTTACATCATTGTTTGAGATTAATGCATAGCACACAGTTTCGTCGAAGGGTCTCTGATTGTAGTGTCGCGTTAGCAGCATCCTACAATAGTGTGTGTTCGTGTTCTGACCCTTTCCCACGTTTTTTCCGCCAAATCTATAAGTAGTAGACAAGTAGAACGCAGCAACCGTCTGCGATCGGGTACGCAACAGACACGGTTCCCTAGGACTATCCGTGTGCCGTGCCCCTACCCCTGTCACCCACATCATCACAGTAGATTGGGCTCCATGAGGCTTCTCTCCTGCTCTCGAAAATATCTACTCCCTCGCAATCACGAAAATATCTACCCGCCTAGAGGGTTTTTCTGTTTATAGCACACGATTAGTATGTGTGGACTGTGTGCGATGTCTGTTACTCCCGCTCTGCTTCAATCAGTAGATCCAAATTTCAGTAGCCCCGGCATTTAACTCCCGCCTGCATCCCTTGCAATCTCAAAAATATCTTCTCGGCTATGTTTTTCTGTTTGATAGCACACGATCATTATGTTTCAACCGTGTGTGATGTTTGTTACTCCCGCCCCGCTCTGCTTAAATCCCTTGATCCAAATTTTTGGTAACCCCACCATTTTACTCCCGCCTGGTAAAATTTTCAATACCCGCGGCATTTCCTCAAACACCACCTTGGACCCCCTCCACACACACACCCTGAATCCCCCGCTCACACACATACACACCACCCCTCCCTCGCTTGAAACCTAGCTAGGTTGCCCCCGCCACCGTCGTACCACCTCCATCGTCAACCTTTGTCGGTCTGCCCATGTAGGTTACCCACCGATATATATACCATCGCCACCCTGAGTTTCTTAGATGACGCCTACGAAACGTCCCCTTTCCCACAGAACCCCATCCCCACCCCCTCCACCACTCCAGAGTGTCGCATATTAAGCCCGGCTACGCTTCCCGGGGAGCTCAAGGAGCGAATGGCCCAAAAGATCTTTACCGCGGCCTCTTTGCCCGACATGAGGTGGCCGCCGAGGAACCTGACAACGATGACTAGACGTAACATTTCCATCAGCGGGCTAGAGTATTCTCGCATGTCATGGACGCCGGCTACGACATCGAGGTCATCGACAACGACGGCTTGACACGGGCTATGTCACAGGTTAAGTTGCCCACCCCCCAACCCCTCGGGTTCGACAGACATCGATCTCATCGATGGCCCTGCCGCTAATCTCCTGTGGCTCATTATCAACAATTTGCCATCCTTCGTCGCCATGGAGCCCCTTTTGTCACTTCCGAAGGACACGTTCTGCGACGCTGGCTTGGGATCCTCAGCTGCCAAGTCAGACCTCATCGACGGTGCCCACGAGGAGGAGCCAATCTGTGACAAGTGAGGAAACCCATGATTTATTTTGCCATGCCTCTTCACCGGGGGAATCCCATGATTTGTTTTCTCGAACGCCTTTCGTAGTGAGAACCTCTCCAGTATTTATTGCTATATTTGGTCATTTGCATTACGCCTTGTTTATTTCTATGATTTTTGGTTGTTCGGTTGTTTGTAGTTAGCATATGTCCAATTTCAATTGCCATCTTTGGTTGTGCGTAGTATGCTTTGTTTATTTCAGTTATTCACAATGTGATGTTCTATATGTGCTAGTATGAACTGTGCAGTTCAATTTCATCAATACCAATTTTAATAATAACTTTATGAATGATTTTTGGTTGCTGTTAAGCATGTTGTACTCCCTCCGGTCCTTTTTAGTTCGCATATAAGATTTGTCTAAAGTCAAGCCTCATAAAGTTTAACCAACTTTATACAAAAAATACCAACATTATGTGAAATCAATATTAGTAGATGTGTCATGACTTAAATGTTCATATTGTATAACTTTAGCATGGTAGATGTTGATATTTTTTCATATAAATATGGTCAAACTTTATGAAGTATGACTTCACACAATTCTTATATGCAGAGTAAAAAGGACCAGAGGGAGTATTTAACACGCCTTTCCATTTGATTTAACAATAACTAGTGTACTTAGACATGCACAATACAAGTTTGAATGACTATGTTTGCTTGTTTTTAAATATTAGGCATGTTGCAGTTAATAACACACATTTCCACTTCTTGCTTTTCTTAACTAGCGTGCTTAAACCTTTTCCATGAAGCTATCATTTGGAGATTATGTTCTTTACCATGGATATATTTGGTTGATGTTTAACCTGTTGTGCTTAACATGCCTTTAAATGTACTTACACAGGACAATAATGGGAACATATGTTGTTCACCATCGAGGTTAGTTTCATCCCATGGCTTATACATACACACTGTTCAGGATATCGGTAGCTGGTACCATATAGGCCGGGGTCTGATAAGGGATTAATCGTTGACTCGGACATTTAACTGAATATATCTATAACTCATTTATCGGTAGGTTAACGACGGCCATATCTAACGTATCTGAGGCTACATAGCAAGATGCATTGTACTGAATGACTAAATATAAAATCCTAGGCCACACAGCAACAAGGAAGGGTTGTTTAATTCTAGGCCTAGGAATGCCACACTTTGCCATACAATGTTGCCAAACTTGCCAAAGGGTTAGTTCTTCAAAATGAGAGCCACAAGTTGGCATGCCTAAGAGAATCTTGCCAAACTTTTCGAGTGTATGTGATGTGGGACCACAATGTTGCTTGCCTAAGATGTGGCTTGAACCAAACACACACCTAACCTTAGATGTGGCAACCTTTGGCAAACGTAGTCTCAAACCAAGAGTGTTACCTTAATGTTCTCATGATGTCTAGATATACATAGAAGAGCAGCAAGAACACCAACAACATAGCAGCAGTTAACTTCAGTTAATTGGCTAATATTTGTACAAATGTAATAAACTCCCTCCGCCCCATAATATAAGATGTTTATTCATCCACGCCGTGAATATATTGGATGATATAAGATCTTATATAATGGGACGGAGGGATTGTTATACTACATCATACTGCAATTGGTGTTTAGCTTCTAATGTTAACTTGGTGCTTTTAGGTACATGTCAAGATGGCAATTAAACTATTTGTTTACACTTTATCCAAGAGAATAGTGAACTGCAGCATGGTAAGTAATAACTCTACAGCCTTGTTTTTACTGCCCATAATGAGTTGTGTTAGATGACAATGTCTGAATCTTCTTCCTTTGCAGTGGTTCTTGAAGTAGTTTACTCAAGAATACCTCTCAAACTACATGATTGGTGGGCATGCAAAGGTTAAAGTATTTCTATCGTAACACAATGATTATCTAGATGCCCTCATGAGTCATGATCACAGTGTGGGATGGGCAGTCGGCCATCACAAGGGGTTGTACTGAGTCGTGCGTGCCTTCTGGATGGAGGAGACCACAATACGGGCATTCTGCTTCACCTTGTTCGGCAACCAGAATGTCTTTTGCATCTTTCTTTACCGTGTTTAATAGTACAAGTATACAACCCTAGTTCATCATTCTTTATTGGTGCTTATGTAATTCTTGAACATGTGTATGTGTGAATCGAATAATGCATTGGTTGTTTAACCTGATGGATATGAATAAAGTTATCACCAACTTTCAAATTCAAATTCGGTACAATTTTAAGTAGCAGCGATTTAATTAGGGTCAAAATATGCTCTGCAGGTCGTTACGGTGCACACAGTATGTAAAGCACAAACGTGTGTGATATACATGTACTTCTAACATGGTTTGCAGAGAGGAAACATGTGAGACCATGCACACATTTGCCGTTTGCGAAGCGTGTGTGATGTCAGACAATATAATAAACGGTGCAAGCAAACTAAATGTTTGAGATACTCGCCTTGTCATACACAGTTTACAATCATGAACTATTTCGGATGCCGTAAGCATCATAAATGTTGCACCACATAATAGCATGTGTAATAGTTATCCTGTACGACACTGGTACGACGGTCTGATGTTTCATAATCATATCTGACACTCGTACGATGATTAGGTAATCTTCTTAATTACATATCGCATACGGTTCGGGAGAAGTGAATGTGTGTGATAGTCTCCTGATCACACACGCTTGGAAATCATGAACTGTTTATGATGGAGTGTGCATCGTAAACGTTGCACCACATAATAGCGTGTGCAATGGTAATGCCAACACACACGAGTAGCAAAGATGGAGCGTTTGGGATATTCGATATATCACAAACAGTTGTGTGAAGAATCACGTTGGGATAGATGCTCGCATCGCATACGCTTAGTTATGCCAAATGTATGCATTCGTACTACATATCCCCGACGGTTTCTGGGTTGTGTGGGAAGGACCACCCCTATCGCCCACACTCACTAGGTGATGGTTTAAAATGTCGTTGCAGAAAGGGGTTAAAAACCGTTTGTATAGCAGCTCGTTGTACCAGTGTTCCTCCAAAATGATAGTTACCATCTCATCGAATGACGAGACACCTTCACCTCAATCGAGTGGTATCAAGTTTTCAGGTTGCTCGGTGAGATTTTACTAGTTTTTTGTAGTTTAGATCATACCTATAGTCCACGGAAAATCCAAAAAATTTGGGTTAGTACATCATATCCGAACCAATCTGAGCCTTTTGCATAATCTCTTCATTGTTTTGCTTTGTTGAGTTTGATGTTGCATCGTTGTATCGAGTTGCTAGTCTTAGCGTATAGTCCTTTAGAGTTTCGAGTTCTGTTCACAGTTTGTCACGCCGCTGTCGCACAATCTTCATCGCTGCTGCCATATACCGCCACCACATATCTGCCGCCAATCCGAGTCCATATACCACCACCACATCTCCGTCGCCAATCCAAGTCCATATACTCCAACACATATTCACCACCAATCCGAGTCCACCTCCATCAGATTCGCTACCAGTCAGTGTTCCACAGCCCCTACATACATCCGCCACCAGCCCATGTTCCACCAGATTCATCTTCGCCACCAGTCCTAGTTCGGTCCAGTATTTGTTTCTTTGTTTTTGATTTCCAGATCATGCCATACTCCATGCCATGACCACGGTGGACATACTCCCCAACTTCCGTGCCACCCGTAGAAGAAAAATGGTTCCAAACTCAAAAAAACTAAGTCTGAAAAATTCTGGCTAGGCAATGTTTACACCATTGGTAGACTTTTTCGAAAAAAAATTGTTGCGGAGCAAAAAAGAGAGAAAAAGGTGAAAAAGGGAGAAAAAAGAGATTCAGAGTGTGCTCCTCCCTTGTTTACGTGCAGCGCTGTGATTTTGTTAGTGTTCTTGGCTCGCGTCTCTAGCTCGGTCTAGCCTAGGACCAACACAGTACAGTTGTTGAGCGTTTACTCAACTTTGCATCTCTGACTTGATTATTTCTAACCTTTTTGCTACCATATATTAAGCCTTCCTAGTCCCAAATATCATCTACGTTGTTCCTGGAAATCACTCTATCCAAGCTTTGAGGAGTTTTGACCACAACAACAACAACAACAACAAAATGTCGTGACCATGTTGGACGTACTCCCTAACTTCTGTGCCACACGTAGAAGAAAAATGGTTCCAAACTCAAAAAAACTAAGTCTGAAAAATTCTGGCTAGGCAATTTTTAGACCATTGGTAGACTTTTTCGGAAAAAATTTGTTGCGGAGCAAAAAAGAGAGAAAACGTGAAAAAAGGGAGAAAAAAGAGATTCAGAGTGTGCTCCTCCCTTGTTTACGTGCAGCGCCGTGATTTTGTTAGTGTTCTAGGCTCGCATCTCTAGCTCGGTCTAGCCTAGGACCAACACAGTATGTAACACCCCGGATGTAACTTTCCATATTTGTAACTCCAACTCTTGCCATTTTTGGCTATGTGTTATGATATTCCCTCCGTGGTTGGGTTTCGTCTTCGTTTTGCATTTTGTTCATGTCATGCATTGCATATCATGTCATCATGTGCATCTCATTTGCATACGTGTTCGTCTCATGCATCCGAGCATTTTCCCCGTTGTCCGTTTTGCAATCCGACACTCCCAAACGCACCGGCGCACCCCTCTTGTCTCTTTTCGTGAGCGGGTGTTAAACATTCTCGGAATGGACCGAGGTTTGCCAAGTGGCCTTGGGATACCACCGGTAGACCACCTGTCAAGTTTCGTTCCATTTGGAGGTCGTTTGATACTCCAACGGTTAATCGGGTAACAGCAAAGGCCTTTTGTGTGTTGCAGCAAAACACCCCTCCAAACAGCCCAATAACCCATCTAAGTCACCTCCATGCTCTCGGTCGTTCGATCACGGTCGTGTGGGCGAAAACCGTGCCTAATTTGGAGTCTCCTAGCTCCCTCTACCTATATAAACACCCCTCCCCCGAAATTCGCGGATGAATCCACCCCTAACCCTAGCAAACTTCCCACTCCGCCGCCGGACGTGTCCGCCCGCGCCGGACGCGTCCACCAGCCGCGTCACCCCGACGAATCAGGGCGCGCCACGTCATCACCGCCGCCTCCCCAACCAACTGCGGAGCGCCACCTCGCCCCGCCGGATCCCCGCGCCCCGCCGCGGCTCGCGTGGCCCACGGCCGGCCCCCGCGGCCCGGCCTCCGCCGCCCGCGTCCCGGCCCCGCCGCTCGGTCACCACCGCCGCGCCAACCCTCGCCGCCGACCTCGTCGGCCACCTCCTCCTCGCCGGCGCGCCACCCGAGCTCCTCTCCGTCGCCGGCCTCGTCTCTAGATCCGCCGCCGCCAACCGCGGGTACCCGCGCCCGAGCGCCGCCTCCCTTGTCCCTCCGGCCGTCGTCTCCCACTTCTTCGGCCATCCTCGGCGACCGCGCCGATGAACCCTCCAGATCTAGTTCGAGGTTGACTCCCCCCCCTGTTTTCTGCTAAGTCCCGAAATAATTGCATTATGTTGCATTTTTTGACCGGTCATAACTCCGTGCATACTGCCCCATTTCATGCTCATGATATATTGAAATGTTCATCACGAGATGCTCTTCATTTTGTTCCATTGTGCCATGCTCGTGTGAGTTCATCTTGATGCCGAAATCTCTGGTGCAAGAGTGCTATATGATGTTTACTGCTGTTACTTATCAGAACTTGATGTTTTGTTATTTTTGTTGCATTTGATGTGTGCATCTTATGGGCATGAGCTCTACAGGTGTTTTGATCTATGTGCATCTTATTATTTTGCTAAGTCTATTACTGCTCTTATTTTGATGCCATGTATCCATGTGTCTACAGAGAGATCCATGCTTCATTTGGGTATGTTTAGTAAGGATGTTTTGTATATATAGTTGTGCTCTATCCATCCATGCCCCTGTTTGCAATTATGGAGTGCCCTAGCATGTCTTAATCTGGCTCTACTTTTGCTATAAAATGTTCCTGGCAGATTGTTAACATGATATTCAATTTTGCCAAGGTTGTTGTAATTGATCCATACATGCTATGAACTTGCTCTTGCCATGGTTAGCTTCATAAACATGCCATATTGCTGTAGGTATGCTTGTTTTGTCATGCATTGCTTTGTGATGAGTGAATCGAGCTCACAAAGAGGCCTTCATAATTCTGTTAACGCCATGTTCTGTTTTCTGCTAAGTCTGAAAGCTATTAACGAAATTTGCTATGTTTACATGGGTGCCATCATATCTTCTGATCCTTTTTGGCTCATGGTCAGTAAGGGCCTTTTATTCTATGCATTTAGTATATTCATGCCATGCCTTGTTTTGCTATGATAAGTTCCTGTAGCATGTTGATTGCTTGCTCTAAACATTGCTACATGTTGCTGTTTCAGCCATGTTCAGTATTTTTCTCCAAGCCGGTTAAGCTGATATCTTTTGCATTTTTGCCATGCTTGTTTGAACCTGTTATTGTGTGATCTAGCCGTAGCTCAGTGTTCATCTTTTGTCAAGCATCTCCTGTAGATTACTGCCATATTCTTTGTTGCTATCTTGGGGTGCTGTAGCATAGTTACTTGATGTATTCTAAGTGCTATCATGCTGTTAATCGCAGAATCGTGTCATTCTTGATTTGCTTGCCATTTGCAAACCGTGCATCCGTTTCCGGTGATCTTTATATCGATTTCGACCGAAATCATCTCATCTTTCCAGTGGCATACTTGGTTTGCCAAGTTACTTCCTTGTTCATCCTTTTTCTTCCGGTGCACACATACGCATCGCATATCATGCATGTTTTGCATCATGTTGCTTGTGCATTTCCTGTGATTGATTGTGGTTCCATTGCTTGTGTTCTTGCTGTGGGTAGAGCCGGGAGACGAGTTCATGAACGAGGAACCTGTTGAGTACGCTTACGAGGATCAAGCCTTCGACAACTCTGAGAACCTTGCAGGCAAGATGACCATACCCTCGAAATCACTTCTATCTTTGCTTTGCTAGTTGTTCGTTCTATTGCTATGCTGCGCTACCTACCACTTGCTATATCATGCCTCCCATATTGCCATGTCAAGCCTCTAACCAACCTTTGCTAGCAAACCGTTGTTTGGCTAAGTTACCGCTTTTGCTCAGCCCTTCTTATAGCGTTGCTAGTTGCAGGTGAAGTTGAAGTTGGTTCCATGTTGGAACATGGATATTTTTGGCATATCACAATATCTCTTATTTAATTAATGCATCTATATATTTGGTAAAGGGTGGAAGGCTCGGCCTTATGCCTGGTGTGTTGTTCCACTCTTGTCGCCCTAGTTTCCGTCATACCGGTATTATGTTCCTTGAGTTTGCGTTCCTTACGCGGTTGGGTGATTTATGGGACCCCCTTGACAGTTTGCCTTGAATAAAACTCCTCCAGCAAGGCCCAACCTTGGTTTTACCATTTGCCACCTAAGCCTTTTCCCTTGGGTTTTCGCGAGCCCGAGGGTCATCTTTATTTAAACCCCCGGGCCAGTGTTCCTCTGAGTGCTGGTCCAAACTAGAGCACCGTGCGGGACCGTCCCTTGGCAACTTGGGTTACGTT
The DNA here is from genome assembly GCF_018294505.1 of Triticum aestivum. NCBI lineage: Eukaryota > Viridiplantae > Streptophyta > Magnoliopsida > Poales > Poaceae > Triticum > Triticum aestivum. The sequence continues at coordinate 196,005,723 of NC_057811.1, read as the reverse complement.
GGTACCTATACGCTTCGCTTATCCGGTGTGCCCTGAGAACGAGATATGTGCAGCTCCTATCAGGATTTGTCGGCACATTCGGGCGGCTTTGCTGGTCTTGTTTTACCATTGTCGAAATGTCTTGTAAACCGGGATTCCGAGACTAATCGGGTCTTCCCGGGAGAGCTTACAATGGGCTAAGTTGGGACACCCCTACAGGGTATTATCTTTCGAAAGCCGTGCCCGCGGTTATGAGGCAGATGGGAATTTGTTAATGTCCGGTTGTAGAGAACTTGACACTTGACTTAATTAAAATACATCAACCGTGTGTGTAGCCGTGATGGTCTCTTTCGGCAGAGTCCGGGAAGTGAACACGGTTTGAGTTATGTATGAACGTAAGTAGTTTAGGATCACTTCTTGATCATTTCTAGCTTCGCGACCATTGTGTTGCTCCTCTTCTCGCTCTTATTTGCGTATGTTAGCCACCACATATGCTTAGTGCTTGCTGCAGCTCCACCTCATTACACCATCCTTTCCTATAAGCTTAAATAGTCTTGATCTCGCGGGTGTGAGATTGCTGAGTCCTCGTGACTCACAGATTCTACCAAAACAGTTGCAGGTGCCGACAATACCAGTGCAGATGACGCAACCGAGCTCAAGTGGGAGTTCAACGAGGAACGTGGTCGTTACTATGTTTCGTTTCCTAATGATCAGTAGTGGAGCCCAGTTGGGACGATCGGGGATCTAGCATTTGGGGTTGTCTTATTTTCTTCTGGATTTTGACCGTAGTCGGTCTATGTGTGGATTTTGGATGATGTATGAATTAAATTTATGTATTGTGTGAAGTGGCGATTGTAAGCCAACTCTCGTTATCCCATTCTTGTTCATTACATGGGATTGTGTGAAGTTGACCCTTCTTACGACAATACCTACAATGCGGTTATGCCTCTAAGTCGTGCCTCGGAAGGTGGGAGATATAGCCGCATCGTGGGCGTTACAAGTTGGTAATCAGAGCCATCCCCGACTTAGGAGCCCCCTGCTTGATCGAATCGCTGGCGTTGTTGAGTCTAGAACAAAAATGTTTTGAGTCTTAGGATTATATATATCAGAGAGTTGGATTCTTTTTACTCCTCAGTCCCTTCGTCGCTCTGGTGAGGCCTCCTGACGTAGAAGTTTTGACTCTTCTCTCCTCAAATTTCACTAAAAAAATTAGGATCACGCGGGTATCTTGGAAACGTTCCGATGGTTTTGTGACGAGAACATTGTTCTTGGTGCCTCCTGACATTTAGGGGTTGTGGCAGTGTCCCGGGGAGTTGAGCTCCGAGGTGTTGTCGTCACAATTTTATCGTTGCAGTTCTGGAATACCTGAGTTTCGCCGACATCGAAAATCTCTTTTATGCAGTTGTTGGTGAGATCACCTCGACGCCACCCAGTACTGGGGCGGGAGTTCGGGAGTATTGCCATAACTCGTAGAACGGATGCTTTTTGAAGGTTGAGATACACGATTTCTGAAGGTTTCTTGGTTATGTGTTGACGGATGGATATAACTGGATCTAGGGATTGCTAGTTTGGGTGATATATTTTATGTCCCATGTATCCCCTACACCAGATTGCATAACCAGAAAGTTTCGGGAGTTTATAGGTGGGATTCAAGTAGCTCTTAGCATTTCTTCCCGCAGATATTTGGTTTGTGATTGGGTAATCCTTACCATTTATTTGTTCCACTCATACCTTGTTATTTTATTCATCAATCTCTTATCAAGTGGCTTCTCACCTTATGGAAGTGTGATGATTTTACTATGGAATTCATTCGTTCATCCTCGTTCGAATGTTTATTGCGAAGACTATATGTTGCAATTTCTATCCGTTGATTCAACTTGTCTATTTGTCTATCAAGATGCTAACGGATGTCACCCTCTTCAGGATGGCTCCGCCAACGCGTCAGAATCCGGAACGCAATGAGGGGAGTCAGGTGAACCCTCCGCCACCACCTCTGCCTCCGGAGGCATGGCAAGCTATCATGGCAGCCACCAACGGCAATGCTCAGATGATTTTGCAACTCTTGCAAGAACGCACCCAAGGGCAAGGCAATCAAGGAAATCAAGGCCAAGGCAACAATCAGCCTCACTTCGCCACCCTCAACCAGTTCCTCGCAAATCAGCCGAAGTCTTTCAGCTACTGTGCCGAGGCCACAGACGCCGATGATTGTGGACATCAACAAGCATTTTGAATGTAGCAATGTCAGGCCTAAGGACTTTGTCAAGTTCGCTTCTTTTCAACTCAAGGATCAAGCTGCCGAGTGGTATCAACAATACAAAGATTCCAGAGGAGGTCGTGTGATTACCGGGATGATTTCCGCCGAGACTACAAAGCTCACCACATTCCACAAAGTGTTGTTGAGAGCAAGCGTGAGGAGTTCCGCAATCTCAAGCAAGGCAGCATGTCCGTGTATCAATACAATACCCAGTTTCAGAAACTCGCTCGCTTCGCTAAGCAAGACGTTCCTGATGAAAAGAGCATGATCTATCAATTCAGAGGTGGCCTCAGAGAAGATCTGCAATTACCTCTCGTGCTTTTTGAGCCGACCAAGTATGATGATTTCTACAACATGGCACTGAAGCAAGAGGCTGCTCAGCTCAAGTGTGAGGCCTCTAAGAAGAGAGTTAGGGACGCAGTTCAGTCTTCTTCTTCCTCACTAGTGGCTGCTAAGCAACAGAAGTTCTAGTTGCCTCCTCCTCCTCCGTTTCGTCAGCCTTTCCAGCAGAAGAGCAAAGGTGGCCATGCATCTTCCCACCCACCCAACCCTGGCTATCAGAACAAGTCTCAGAATCAAGCTCCAAAGTCGAATGCTCCTTATCATCGTCCACTCTCAGAGGTAACTTGCAACAAGTGTCAGCAGAAAGGTCACTATGCTAACAAGTGCTTCAACCAAAGGCGCCTTCCGCCTCCTCCTCCTGTGAGATCTTCCAGCAATGCAGTGGTCAAGCATAATCCCAAGTCTGCAAAGGTGAACATGATGAATGCAGCTCAAGCGGAGGAATCTACTGATGTTATAATGGGTAATCTCTCAGTTAATGATATTCATGTAAAAGTTTTATTTGATACTGGTGCATCGCTTTGTTTCATGTCAAGATCGTTCTTTGCAAAGAATGATTTTACTTGGTCTTACCTGGATAAACATTTGGGTGTTGTTTCTCCGGGGAAGTCAATGAGAGCCAACTCGATAATTCCTGATGTCTCTATCAAGATGGGCGACTATAAATTTTTGTCTTCTCCAATTGTTCTTGGTGACTCGGATATTGATCTAATTCTCGGCATGGACTGGCTTTCTAAGCACAAGGCTCAACTTGATTGTGCTGCCAGGGAAATTCAATTGACACACTCTTCTGAGGATGTTATCATCTATGCCGCTCATGATGAAACCATTCAGTTGTTTTCTCTCAATGAGAAGGGCGAGTTGGATGCTATTTCTCAAATTCCAGTCGTTTGTGAGTACCAAGATGTCTTTCCAGAAGAGCTTCCGGGTATGCCTCCTCACCGGCCAGTTGAGTTCGTTATCGATCTTGAGCCTGGCACAGAACCCGTTTGCAAGCGTCCATACAAGCTTGGACCCAAGGAGCTGAAAGAATTGAAGAAATAGCTCGATGAACAAGAGCATCTGGGTCTGATCAGACCAAGTTCATCTCCATGGGGTTGTGGTGTTCTTTTTGTCCAGAAGAAGGATGGCACGGACCAACTTTGTGTCGACTACCGTCCATTGAACAAGAAGACAATCAAGAACAAGTATCCACTTCCCAACATCAATGAGCTATTCGAGCAACTTAAAGGTGCTAAAGTCTTCTCCAAGCTTGACCTTCGAACGGGTTATCATCAGATTCGCATTCGTGAAGAAGATATTCCCAAGACAGCATTCAGAACAAGCTTTGGTTCTTATGAATATATTGTCATGTCTTTCGGCTTTGTAAATGCTCCTCCAACATTCTCTCGAATGATGAATTTCATCTTCAACCCCTATACCAATGAATTCGTCCTAGTGTATCTCGATGATATCTTGGTCTTCTCCAAGAATAAGAAGGATCATGCCAAACATTTGCGATTGGTGCTCGACAAGCTCAGAGAGTATCAATTCTATGCGAAGTTTTCCAAATGTGAGTTTTGGCTTGATGAAGTTCTTTACCTTGGTCATATCATCTCTGCCAAGGGCATCGCTGTTAATCCCGAGAAGGTGTCTGCAATTGTGAATTGGGAACCTCCTCAGAACGTCAAGCAGCTCCGCAGTTTCCTTGGTCTTGCAAGCTATTGCCGAAGATTCGTTGAGAATTTCTCTAAGATTGCAAAGCCTCTTTCCAACCTCCTCCAGAATCATGTGAAGTATGTCTGGACTCCTGAGTGTGACGTTGCTTTCAACACTCTCGAAGAGAAACTTGTCACAGCTCCTGTCTTAACTCCTCCTGACGAATCCAAGCCATTCGAAGTTTTCTGTGATGCTTATCTTCAAGGTCTCGGTGCTGTGTTAATGCAAGAGAAGAAAGTTGTGACCTATACCTCTCTTTAGTTGAAGCCCAACGAAAAGAACTATCCCACTCACGATCTTGAGTTGGCGGCAGTTGTCCATGCATTAATAACATGGAGACATCTCTTGTTGGGAAGAAAAGTGGACATATTCATCGATCACAAGAGTCTCAAGTACATCTTCACTCAGCCCAACCTCAACCTCAGGCAAACTCGATGGGTTGAGATGATTCAAGAGTACAATCCGAGTATTGAATATACTCCAGGCAAAGCCAATGTCATTGCAAATGCTTTGAGCAGGAAGGCTTATTGCAACAGTTTAATCCTCAAGCCCTTCCAACCGGATCTTTGTGAAGCTTTCCGCAAACTGAATCTCCAAGTTGTTCCTCAAGGCTTTCTTGCCAACCTCATAGTCTCTCCTACTTTGGAAGATCAAATTCGTGAGGCACAACTCCTGGATACCATGGTGAAGAAAGTGAAACGTGGTATTGACAAGGGTCTTTCCAAATACAAGTGCTATCGCATTGATGACAGAGACACTTTATTCTTCGAGGACCGGATTGTGGTTCCTAAAGGTGATCTAAGGAAAGTCATTATGAACGAGGCGCACAATTCTCTTCTTTCCATTCATCCTGGAAGTACGAAGATGTACCATGACCTCAAGCAGTCATATTGGTGGACTCGAATGAAGCGAGAAATCGCTCAATTCGTGAATGAATGTGATGTCTGTCGAAGGGTGAAAGCAGAAAACCAACGACCAGCTGGTCTCCTCCAACCTCTTGGTATCCTAGAATGGAAGTTTGATCATATCAAAATGGACTTCATGACTGAATTTCCCAAGTCCAAGCACGGAAATGATGCTATCTTCGTTGTCATCGACAAGCTTACTAAAGTGGCTCATTTCCTTCCAATCAAAGAATCTATCACAGCAGCTCAATTGGCAGAGCTATACACCTCTAGGATTGTCTCCTTGCACGGCATTCCACAATTGATATCTTCAGATCGTGGAAGCATCTTCACTTCTAAGTTCTGGGACTCCTTCCAGAAGGCCATGGGCACCAACATTCGCTTCAGCACAGCTTTCCATCCTCAAACTAGTGGCCAAGTCGAGCGAGTCAATCAAATCCTTGAAGATATGCTCAGGGCTTGTGTCATTTCCTTTGTCATGAAGTGGGAAGATTGTCTTCCATATGCCGAGTTCTCCTACAACAACAGCTTCCAAGCGAGTTCGGGCAAGGCCCCATTCGAGATTCTATATGGTAGAAAGTGACGTACTCCTCTCAATTGGTCACAGACTGGTGAACGCCAACTTCTTGGCAATGACTTAATCACAGAGGCTGAAGAAATGTGTAAAGTCATCCGTGAAAATCTCAAATCCGCGCAATCGCGCCAGAAGAGTTACTATTATAGCAAGCACCGTGACTTGGCTTTCGAGACCGGAGACCATGTCTACCTCCGCGTCTCTCCAATGAAAGGCACTCGTCGCTTCGGTACCAAAGGGAAGCTTGCCCCTAGATACGTGGGTCCTTTCCAGATCATTGGCAAAAGAGGCGACCTCGCCTATCAACTTGAGCTTCCTTCCAACTTCGCGAACGTGCACGACGTGTTCCACGTGTCACAGCTTCGCAAGTGCTTCAAGACTCCTGAGCGCACCATCAACTTCGAAGAGATTGACCTCAGAGAAGATCTGTCTTATCATGAGCACCACGTTGCTATTCTTGAAGAAACTGAGCGTAAGACTCGCAACAAGTCAATCAAATTCCTGAAAGTGAAGTGGTCGCACCATTCCGACCGAGAAGCCACCTGGGAGCGCGAGGACCACCTCCGTTCCGAATATCCGGAGTTCTTTCAGTCCTAGATCTCGGGACGAGATCCTCTCATAGTGGTGGAGTGTTGTAACACCCCGGATGTAACTTTCCATATTTGTAACTCCAACTCTTGCCATTTTCGGCTATGTGTTATGATATTCCCTCCGCGGTTGGGTTTCGTCTTTGTTTTGCATTTTGTTCATGTCATGCATTGCATATCATGTCATCATGTGCATCTCATTTGCATACGCGTTCGTCTCATGCATCCGAGCATTTTCCCCGTTGTCCGTTTTGCAGTCCGACACTCCCACACGCACCGGCGCACCCCTCTTGTCTCTTTTCGTGAGCGGCTGTTAAACATTCTCGGAATGGACCGAGGTTTGCCAAGTGGCCTTGGGATACCACTGGTAGACCACCTGTCAAGTTTCGTTCCATTTGGAGGTCGTTTGATACTCCAACGGTTAATCGGGTAACCGCAAAGGCCCTTTGTGAATTGCAGCAAAACACCCCTCCAAACAGCCCAATAACCCATCTAAGTCACCTCCATGCTCTCGGTTGTTCGATCACGATCGTGTGGGCGAAAACCGTGCCTCATTTGGAGTCTTCTAGCTCCCTCTACCTATATAAACACCCCTCCCCCGAAATTCGCGGATGAATCCACCCCTAACCCTAGCAAACTTCCCACTCCGCCACCGGACGTGTCCGCCCACGCCGGACGCGTCCACCGGCCGCGTCGCCCCGACGAATCAGGGCGCGCCATGTCATCACCGCCGCCTCCACAACCAACTGTGGCGCGCCACCTCGCCTCGCCGGATCCCCGCGCCCTGCCGCGGCCCGCGAGGCCCACGGCCGGCCACCTCGGCCCGGTCTCCGCCACCCGCGCCCCGGCCCCGCCGCTCGGTCGCCGCCGCCGCGCCAACCCTCGCCGCCGACCGCGTCGGCCACCTCCTCCTCGCCGGCGCGCCACCCGAGCTCCTCTCCGTCGCCGGCCTCGTCTCTAGATCCGCCGCCGCCAACCGCGGGTACCCGCGCCCGAGCGCCGCCTCCTCTCCCTCGTCCCTCCGGCCGTCGTCTCCCTCTTCTCCGGCCATCCTCGGCGACCGCGCCGACGAACCCTCCAGATCTAGTTCGAGGTTGACTTCCCCCCCCCCTTGTTTTCTGCTAAGTCCCGAAATAATTGCATTATGTTGCATTTTTGGACCGGTCATAACTCCGTGCATACTGCTCCGCTTCATGCTCATGATATATCGAATGTTCATCACGAGATGCTCTTCATTTTGTTCCATTGTGCCATGCTCGTGTGAGTTCATCTTGATGCCCAAATCTCTGGTGCAAGAGTGCTATATGATGTTTACTGTTGTTACTTATCAGAACTTGATGTTTTGTTATTTTTGTTGCATTTGATGTGTGCATCTTATGGGCATGAGCTCTACAGGTGTTTTGATCTATGTGGATCTTAGGATTTTGCTAAGTCTGTTACTGCTGTTATTTTGATGCCATGTATCCATGTGTCTACAGTGAGATCCATGCTTCTTTTGGGTATGTTCAGTAAGGATATTTTGTAGATATAGTTGTGCTCTATCCATCCATGCCCCTGTTAGCAATTATGGAGTGCCCTAGCATGTCTTAATCTGGCTCTACTTTTGCTATAAAATGTTCTTGGCAGATTGTTAACATGATATTCAATTTTGCCAAGGTTGTTGTAGTTGATCCATACATGCTATGAACTTGCTCTTGCCATGGTTAGCTTCATAAACATGCCATCTTGCTGTAGGTATGCTTGTTTTGTCATGCATTGCTTTGTGATGAGTGAATCGAGCTCACAAAGAGGCCTTCATAATTCTGTTAACGCCATGTTCTGTTTTCTGCCAAGTCTGGAAGCTGTTAACGAAACTTGCTATGTTTACATGGGTGCCATCATATCTTCTGATCCTTTTTGGCTCATGGTCAGTAAGGGCCTTTTATTCTATGCATTTAGTATATTCATGCTATGCCTTGTTTTGCTATGATAAGTTCCTGTAGCATGTGATTGCTTGCTCTGAACATTGCTACCTGTTGCTGTTTCAGCCATGTTCAGTATTTTTCTCCAAGTCGGTTAAGCTGGTATCTTTTGCATTTTTGCCATGCTTGTTTGAACCTGTTATTGTGTGATCTAGCCGTAGCTCAGTGTTCATCTTTTGTCAAGCATCTCCTGTAGATTACTGCCATATGCTTTATTGCTATCTTGGGGTGCTATAGCATAGTTACTTGATGTATTCTAAGTGCTATCATGCTGTTAATCGCAGAATCGTGCATCCGTTTCCGGTGATCTTCATATCGATTTCGACCGAAATCATCTCATCTTTCCAGTCGCATACTTGGTTTGCCAAGTTACTGCCTTGTTCATCCTTTTTCTTCCGGAGCACGAATACGCATCGCATATCATGTCTCGCGTATCATGCATGTTTTGCATCATGTTGCTTGTGCATTTTCTGTGATTGATTGTGGTTCCATTGCTTGTGTTCTTGCTGTGGGTAGAGCCAAGAGACAAGTTCGTGAACGAGGAACCTGTTGAGTACGCTTACGAGGATCAAGCTTTCGACAACTCTGAGAACCTTGCAGGCAAGATGACCATACCCTCGAAATCACTTCTATCTTTGCTTTGCTAGTTGTTCGTTCTATTGCTATGCTGCGCTACCTACCACTTGCTATATCATGCCTCCCATATTTCCATGTCAAGCCTCTAACCAACCTTTCCTAGCAAACCGTTGTTTGGCTAAGTTACCGCTTTTGCTCAGCCCTTCTTATAGCGTTGCTAGTTGCAGGTGAAGTTGAAGTTGGTTCCATGTTGGACCATGGATATTTTTGGCATATCACAATATCTCTTATTTAATTAATGCATCTATATATTTGGTAAAGGGTGGAAGGCTCGGCCTTATGCCTGGTGTTTTGTTCCACTCTTGCCGCCCTAGTTTCCGTCATACCGGTATTATGTTCCTTGAGTTTGCGTTCCTTACGCGGTTGGGTCATCTTTATTTAAACCCCCAGGCCAATGTTCATCTGAGTGCTGGTCCAAACTAGAGCACCGTGCGGGACCGTCCCTTGGCAACTTGGGTTACGTTGGTACCTATACGCTTCGCTTATCCGGTGTGCCGTGAGAACGAGATATGTGCAGCTCCTATCGGGATTTGTCGGCACATTCGGGCGGCTTTGCTGGTCTTGTTTTACCATTGTCGAAATGTCTTGTAAACTTGGATTTCGAGACTGATCGGGTCTTCCCAGGAGAAGGTTTATCCTTCGTTGACCGTGAGAGCTTATAATGGGCTAAGTTGGGACACCCCTGCAGGGTATTATCTTTCGAAAGCCATGCCCGCGGTTATGAGGCAGATGGGAATTTGTTAATGTTCGGTTGTAGAGAACTTGACACTTGACTTAATTACAATACATCAACCGTGTGTGTAGCCGTGATGGTCTCTTTTCGGCGGAGTCCGGGAAGTGAACACGGTTTGAGTTATGTATGAACGTAAGTAGTTTAGGATCACTTCTTGATCATTTCTAGCTTCGCGACCATTGCGTTGCTCCTCTTCTCGCTCTTATTTGCGTATGTTAGCCACCACATATGCTTAGTGCTTGCTGCAGCTCCACCTCATTACACCATCCTTTCCTATAAGCTTAAATAGTCTTGATCTCGCGGGTGTGAGATTGTTGAGTCCTCGTGACTCACAGATTCTACCAAAACAGTTGCAGGTGCCGACGATACCAGTGTAGATGACGCAACCGAGCTCAAGTGGGAGTTCGACGAGGAACGTGGTCGTTACTATGTTTCATTTCCTGATGATCAGTAGTGGAGCCGAGTTGGGACGATCGGGGATCTAGCATTTGGGGTTATCTTATTTTCATTTTGATTTGACCGTAGTCGGTCTATGTGTGGATTTTGGATGATGTATGAATTAAATTTATGTATTGTGTGAAGTGGCGATTGTAAGCCAACTCTCGTTATCCCATTCTTGTTCATTACATGGGATTGTGTGAAGATGACCCTTCTTGCGACAATACCTACAATGCGGTTATGCCTCTAAGTCATGCCTCGACACGTGGGAGATATAGCCGCATCGTGGGCGTTACACAGTACAGTCGTTGAGTGTTTACTCAACTTTGCATCTCTGACTTGATTATTGCTAACCTTTTTGCTACCATATATTAAGCCTTCCCGGTCCCACATATCATCTACATTGTTCCTAGGAATCGCTCTATCCAAGCTTACAACAACAAAGTCTGAAAAATGTCGTGACCATGTTGGACGTACTCCCCAACTTCTGTGCCACCCGTAGAAGAAAAATGGTTCCAAACTCAAAAAAACAGAGTCTGAAAAATTCTGGCTAGGCAATTTTTAGACCATTGGTAGACTTCTTCGAAAAAAAATTGTTGCAGAGCAAAAAAGAGAGAAAAAAGTGAAAAGGGGAGAAAAAAGAGATTTAGAGTGTGCTCCTCCCTTGTTTACGTGCAGCGCCGTGATTTTGTTAGTGTTCTAGGCTCGCGGCTCTAGCTCAGTCTAGCCTAGGACCAACACAGTACAGTCACTGAGCGTTTACTCAACTTTGCATCTCTGGCTTGATTATTGCTAACCTTTTTACTACCATATATTAAGCCTTCCCAGTCCCACATATCATCTATGTTGTTCTTGGAAATCGCTCTATCCAAACAACAACAACAACAACAACAACCTTTTTCCTACCATATATTAAGCCTTCCCAGTCCCACATATCAAGCAAATCAAGTGGGACAAGCAATGCTCATTCCCCTTGAGCCTAGCCAAACTTTTGGTGCCGTTGCACCTACTTTTGATGCTTCTGTGGCTCTAGCTGCTACCGAGGAGGATGATTATGACGGCGATTACAAGGATGAGGTTGATCAAAATCAGAACTATGTGCAACCACTAGCACCACCACCAGGCCATCCACATGAAAATAATCGCAATGGTAGGGCTGCACCACCACCTCAGGTACGAGATCATGACCACATCCCTAAACTAAAGTTGAATATTTTGCCATTTGAGCGTAGATACATTCCTGATGTTTATCTTCCTTGGGAGTTAGAAACTGAACAACATTTTACATGCTTACAATATCCCGAGGATAGACGTGTTGTTGCTGTTGTTTGTGCATTCACTAGTTTTGCATGTGTTTGGTTGTCTAAACATTGTAGATTATATCATGGTAATATTCCTACTACTTGGGCTGCTTTGAAAATTGCCATGCATACTTGTTGGGTTCCACCATATTATCAATGTAAATTACTCCAAAAATTACAATGTTTAAGACAAGGAAAAAAATTATGTACATGAATATTATCAGGAATTGCAAACTGGCATGATTAGATGTGGTATTGTTGAGGATAATGAAGCTATGCTTGCATGTTTTATGGATGGATTAAATAGAGAGATTCAGACAATTTTAGAGTATAAGGAGTATAATAATATCACTCATTTATTCCATCTTGCTTGCAAAGTTGAACATGAAGTGCAGGATCGGCAGGCATTGGCGCGAACTAATTTTTTTGCAGGACGACCTTCATCATGGACGCCACATGCATCTTCTACTTCCACTCGTCCTGTTGCAGCACTGCCTACTTCATATGACAACTCCAATCGAGATACAAGAAAACAGACACCACCACTACCATCCGCCAAGAGCACACCTTCTGGTCCCGCTCAAATCCCTTCTTCATCCATGGCATCAACGGGGCAAATACATGAAGTTATATGTCGTCGTTGCAAGGGTGAGGGTCACTATGCGAGCAAATCTCCATCTCGGCATGTGATGATTGTTATTGAGGATGGTGGGTATGAATCTGCTACTGACTATGATGAGGAGACTTTGGCTCATATTGCTAGTGAAAAGCAGGGTGGAGATGATTCTGAACAAGAGACGCAATACATGGCTGTTGAAGACGCTGGCAGGTATGAAAGTTTAGTTGCTCAACGTGTTTTGTGTGTGCAGGTAACACAAGCTGGGAAAAATCAGAGGCACAATTTGTTCCATACAAAGGGAGTTGTGGAGGAACGTTCTGTCCGTGTAATCATTGATGGAGGCAGTTGCAACAACTTGGCTAGCATGGAGATGGTGGAGAAGTTGTCTCTCACCACCAGACCGCATCCTCATCCTTACCACATACAATGGTTCAACAACAACAGCAAGGTTAAGGTAACACGTATTGTTCGTGTGCATTTTAGTATCGCAACATATGCTGATTATGTTGATTGTGATGTGGTACCCATGCAAGCATGCTCCTTATTACTTAGTAGGCCATTGAAATTCGATATAAAAAAATTGTACACCATGGTAGAAACAATCAGTATACTCTTGTTCAAAAGGATAAACATATTACTTTGCTTCCTATGTCTCCTGAACACATTTTGAAAGATGATCTTACTAGAGCTAGTAAAGCAAAACAGGAGCAAAACAAGAGTGAAAATCAGATTGTGTCAAAAGAATTTGAGCAACAAATGAAACCTAATAACAAACCATCATCTCATGTTGCCTCTGAAATAAATTGAAAAGCGGATGTTTACTTGCCACCAAATATGATATTGATGATCTAGATTTTAGGAAATATATTTGCTGTACTTCTGTGTGCAAAGAGGCATTATTTTTCATTTGAGGACATGCCCTCCTCTTTGCCTCCTACTGTCATTAACATTTTGCAGGAGTTTGCTGGCGTCTTTCCACAAGACGTGTCACCGGGATTACCACCTATTCGAGGGATTGAGCATCAGATTGACTTAATTCCCAGTGCATCACTGCCCAACCGTGCGCCATACCGTACCAATCTAGAGGAGATGAATGAGATTATGCGCCAAGTATAGGAGCTGCTCAACAAACGTTATATACGTGAATCCCTTAGTCCTTGTGTTGTCCCTATTATTCTTGTGCCAAAAAAGTATGGTACATCGCATATGTGTGTTGATTGTAGATCCGATAATAATATTACTATTCATTATCGTCATCCTATTCCTAGGCTAGATGATATGCTTGATGAGTTAAGTGGATCTACAATATTCTCCAAAGTTGATTTGCGTAGTGGATACCATCAAATTCGTATGAAATTGGGAGATGAATGGAAAACAACATTTAAAACTAAGTTTGGCTTATATGAGTGGTTAGTCATGCCTTTTGGGTTAACTAATGCACCTAGCACTTTCATGAGATTAATGAATGAAGTTTTTTGTGCTTTCATTGGACGATTTGTGGTAGTGTACTTTGATGATATACTAATTTATAGTAGATCTCTGGAGGAACATTCGGATCATTTACGTGATATTTTTATTGCTCTATGTGATGCATGTTTGTTTGGTAACCTTGGGAAGTGCATCGACCGATTGTCTTTTCTTGGCTATATTGTTACTCCACAGGGAATTGAAGTTGATAAAGCCAAGATTGAAGCTATTGAGAGTTGGCCGGAGCCCAAAACAGTCACACAAGTGAGGAGTTTTCTTGGACTCGTTGGTTTCTATAGGCGTTTTGTGAGAGATTTCAGCACCATTGTTACACCTCTCAATGAGCTTACAAAGAAGGATGTGCCTTTTGTTTGGGGTACTGCACAGGAAGAAGCCTTCACGGTATTGAAAGATAAGTTAACACATGCTCCATTACTCCAACTTCCTGATTTTAATAAGACTTTTGAGCTTGAATGTGATGCTAGTGGAATTGGTTTAGGAGGTGTGTTATTACAAGATGGTAAACATGTTGCATTCTTTTCTGAAAAATGAGTGGGCTTAGTCTGAATTATTCTACTTATGATAAGGAATTATATGCTCTTGTTCGGGCTTTGGAAACATGGCAATATTATTTATAGCCCAAAGAATTTGTTACACATTCTGATCATGAATGTTTGAAACACATTAAAAGTCAAGCAAAACTGAATCGTAGACATGCTAAATGGGTTGAATTCATTGAGACTTTCCCTTATGTCATTAAACACAAGAAGGGCAAAGAAAATGTTATTACTGATTCATTGTCTCATCGTTATACTAAGCTTCCACAACTTGACTTTAAAATATTTGGTTTGGAGACCATCAAAGATCAATATGTGCATGATGTTGAATTTAAAGTTGTGTTGTACAATTGTAAAGAAGGGAGAACATGGAACAAGTTCATCATTAATGATGGATTTGTGTTCCGTGCTAACAAGCTATGCATTCCAGCTAGCTCCGTTCGTCTTTTGTTGTTGCAGGAGGCGCATGGAGGAGGATTAGTGGGACACTTTGGCGTGAAGAAGATGGAGGATGTACTTTCTACACATTTCTTTTGGCCAAAGATGAGACGGGATGTTGAGTGTTTTGTTACTCGCTGCACTACATGTCAAAAAGTTAAGTCACGACTCAATCCTCATGGTTTATATATGCCTTTGCCTATACCTAGTGTTCCATGGGAGGATATATCTACGTACTTTGTTTTTGGTTTACCTCGAACAGAGAAGGGGAGGGATAGCATATTTGTTGTCGTGGATAGATTCTCGAAAACAGCACACTTTATACCATGTCATAAAAGTGATGATGCTACTAATGTTGATGATTTGTTCTTTCATGAAATAATTAGCTTGCATGGTGTTCCAAGTACAATTGTTTCAGATCGTGACACTAAATGTCCTAGCCACTTTTGGAGATGTTTATGGGCTAAGTTGGGGACTAAATTGCTTTATAGTACTACATGTCACCCCCAAACTGACGGACAAACTGAAGTAGCCAATAGAATTTGTCTACTATGCTTAGGGCTATTTTGAAGCATAACCTTAAAATGTGGGAAGAATACTTGCCTCATATTGAATTTGCTTATAATCGTTCATTGCATTCTACTACTAAGATGTGCCCTTTTGAGATTGTGTACGGTTTCCTACCTCATGCACCCATTGATTTGTTGCCTCTTCCATCTTCGGAGAAGGTTAATTTTGATGCTAAACAACGTGCTGAATTGATCTTAAAAATGCATGAGTTAACTAAGGAAAATATTGAGCGCATGAATGCTAAATATAAACTTGTTGGAGATAACGGTAGAAAACGTGTTGCCTTTGCACCTGGAGATCTTGTTTGGTTACATTTGCGTAAGGATAGGTTTCCTGATTTGCGCAAGTCAAAGCTAATGCCATGTGCTGGTGGTCCTTTTAAGGTGTTAGATAAAACAAATGATAATGCATATAAACTTGAGCTACATGCAAATTTTGGGCATAGTCCCACTTTTAACATTGCAGATTTGAAGCCTTACTTGGGTGAGGAAGATGAGCTTCCATCAAGGACAACTTCAATGCAAGAAGGGGGATGATGAGGACATCACTAAAAAACTTATACCCACAACCCCTACTGCTACATATACTGGACATATTACTAGAGCTCGCGCACGCCAATTAAATTACCAGGTACTATCGTTTCTTGGTAATGATTTTAATGTTCATGAGAATATGATTGTGACGCCCGGATAATTAAGCCACAGTAACCCTCTACTAATGGTGCCACGTCACCTCGATTTCTGTTAATAAACTCACGTTAGTTCGAAACGATTCAAATTCAAATTTTAATTAAAGGCAAACAATAAAAGTTTTCAAATATTAAAACTAAAATGTTCGGAGTGAGCCAAATAATGCATAGGTAATTATGGCGGAGACACTACACTTTTATAAAATGTTCAAATACTCTAAAATGATTTAAACAGTAGCAAAGACAATTATATAAATGCCTTTGGTATTTTATAAATTGCTAAACTATTTTAATTCGGGGTAAAAACTTTTCATGACAGTGGGTTATTCTAGAACATTACTTTAGGGGCTATTGTCATATTTTACTAAACTAAAATTAATGTGTAACTAAAAGAAAATAGAAACAAAAAAATTAAATAAAAAGAAAACAAAGATAAATAAGAGACAACCCCCCCCCCCCCCGACTGGGCCCTGGCCCTGTTGGCCGAAGGGGCCGGTCGGCCCAGGCGACCCAGTCCTGCACCCCCTGGCCTACTAGGCCTCCTCCCCTCCCCGTGACCTAGCGCCGACACCCACTCCCACCCCCACTCGCTCTCTCCCTTCCCCCCGATCTGGATCGAGATCGGGGGCACGATCCCACCGCGTTGTTCCCCGCCCGCGACTCGACGCCGTCGCCCGTCGCCCCTGACGCCGCTGGAGGTCGCCTCGACCACGCCTCCCTCGCCGGCCTGCCTCCCCGACGTCGCCCGTTGTCTCCGTCCTCCTCCCCGCCGGTCTGCGTCCTCCGATGCCGTCGTCCCCATCGACCACCCCGACCCCCGCTGCCCTTTTCCCTACCGGCTCAACGTGAGCTCTCGCTTCCTCCCCCCTCTCTCTCTTGATGCACGCTGCCCTTAGGACCTCGCGGTCGTCCAATTGGACACCGGAGGCATCGATCCGAAGCATCACCGCCGCGCGCTGTCGCCACTGGCGCGCTCCAGCACGGGCACGTTCACCCACGCCTGCTACTACCCAGGGCCGCGCCCGGCTCGCTCCCTCAACCAAGCGCGCGCCACGCCTCATCTGCCAGCGCCAGCTCCCAACTGCGTCGCGCGCGTCTGCCACGGCCCGCCTCCAATCGCATGCCCGCGACCACCCCTGCCCGCTCTGCGCCAACGCGACCACCCTTGCATGCTCGCGTCGTGGCCATCGCCCCCGCGGCTGCGTTCGGCGCCCGCGCCCCTGGATTCCCGCAGTTGCCGTGGCCCGACCTCGCCCCCACGCCCCTTCCTGCCTCGCCTGCACACCCCCTGGCATCGCAGCTCCGGCCAGTCCCGCTAGAGCGCCCACGGCTCCGGTCCCCTCCACCCTGCCGTCCTGTTCCGGCCGGCGCTCGTGTGGCCCCTGGCCGCCGGCGCCCGCGCCCAGCTCCCCCGCGCCGCCTGGGCGGGCTACACCCGCACCCCGGGGCTTCGCCCCGTTTCGCCAGCGCCCGCTACCCGCTAACCCTGCCCGATAGGCCCTTGTGTCTATGACACGTAGGGCCCGCCTTCATAAAAGAAAAGAAGAATTATAAAAATAATAAAAACAAAATAATAAATAATGTATTAATTAATCAAACCTGATTAATTAATTAAACCTGATTAATTAAACTAATTAGTTAATTATCACACTAATATGTCACTGACTAATGGGGCCCACACTTAACTAATCCTAATTAGTTTAAAATAAACCCTATTTCACCTCTGTCTCAATGACAGGTGGGTCCCACTGGACCCACAGGCCAAGTTTGACTCTGGTCAGCTGGGTTTGACGTGCTGACGTCATGATGATGTCATGCTGACATCACCTTTCACTGTTCTGGATAATGTTCGATTTAAGTAATTAAATAAATTTCAAAAATGCCTAAAACTTTGATAAATCATAGAAAATAAACCGTAACTCGGATGAAAATACTTTGTACATGAAAGTTGCTCAGAACGAAGAGACGAATCCAAATATGCAGTGCGCTTGTCAGCCACACATCCCCAGCATAGCGAACATGCAACTTTCCCCCTCTAGTCCGTCTGTCCGAAAACGCGAAACACCGGGAATACTTTCCTGGATGTTTTCCCCCTTCGCCAGTATCACCTAGTACTGCGTTAGGTCACCCCTAGCACCGCGTATTGCCCTATTATACTTTGTGATGCTTTGATTGCTCTGTTATTTATTGTGTTCCCCCTCCGTTACTTCTTACCAGTAGACCCTGAGACCGCTACCGATACCCCCGTGATCGACTACATCGACGACGACCTCTCCTTGCCAGAGCTTCCAGGCAAGCCCCCCCTTTGATCACCAGATATCACCTATTCCTTCTCTCTACTACTTGCACTAGAGTAGTGTAGCATGTTACAGCTTTCGGTTAATCCTATTCTACTGCATGGTGTGTCATTGTTGCTACTGTGTTACCCTTACCTGCAATCCTAAATGCTTAGTATAGGATGCTAGTGTTCCATCAGTGGCCCTACCCTCTTGCCCGTCTGCCATGCTATACTACTGGGTCGTGATCACTTCGGGAGGTGATCACGGGCATATGCTATATACTTTATAACGTTACATTACTTATGATATTGTTCGAAGATGGGGGCTGAAGGGGCAGGTGGCTCAATCCCGGTAGAGGTGGGCCTGGGTTCCCGATGGCCCCCGACTATTACTTTGTGGCGGAGCGACAGGACAGGTTGAGACTACCTAGGAGAGAGGTGGGCCTGGCCCTGGTCGGCGTCCGCGGTTACTTCAAAATAACACGCTTAACGTGTTCTGGGTATTTGATCTTAGTCTGGCCATTTAGTCTATACGCACTAACCAACTACGCGGGAAAGATATTGGCACTCGACGTCGTGGTATCAGCCGAAGCCTTCGTGACGTCAGCAACTGAGCGGCGCGCGCCGGGTTGGACCGCGTAACGCAACTTCCTTTGAAATGGAGGTTACTATGTCTGCTCCCCGGCCGCGGACGCAATGTGCAGGTGTGCAATGGGCGATGGGCCCAGACCCCTGCGTGCACAGGATTTAGACCGGCGTGCTGACCTCTCTGTTGTGCCTAGGTGGGGCTGCGACATGTTGATCTTCCGAGGTCGGGCATGACCCAGGAAAGTGTGTCCGGCCAAATGGGATCGAGCGTGTTGGGTTATGTTGTGCACCCCTGCAGGGAAGTTTATCTATTCGAATAGTCGTGTCCCTCGGTAAAAGGACGACCCGGAGTTGTACCTTGACCTTATGACAACTAGAACCCGATACTTAATAAAACACACCCTTCCAAGTGCCAGATACAACCCGGTGATCGCTCTCTAACAGGGCAACGAGGAGGGGATCGCCGGGTAGGATTATGCTATACGATGCTACTTGGTGAACTTACCATCTACTCTCTTCTACATGCTGCAAGATGGAGGCTGCCAGAAGCGTAGTCTTCGACAGGATTAGCTATCCCCCTCTTATTCTGCCAGAAGCGTAGTCTTCGCCACCATCGACGACGACTCCTACTACACCGAGGGTGCCTTCTAGTACATGCAGGCCGCTGGCGACGACCAGGAGTAGTTTAGGAGGATCCCAGGCAGGAGGCCTGCGCCTCTTTCGATCTGTATCCCAGTTTGTGCTAGCCTTCTTAAGGCAAACTTGTTTAACTTACATCTGTACTCAGATATTGTTGCTTCCGCTGACTCGTCTATGATCGAGCACTTGTATTCGAGCCCTCGAGGCCCCTGGCTTGTATTATGATGCTTGTATGACTTATTTTATTTTTAGAGTTGTGTTGTGATATCTTCCCGTGAGTCCCTGATCTTGATCATACACGTTTGCGTGTATGATTAGTGTACGATCGAATCGGGGGCGTCACAAGTTGGTATCAGAGCCGACTGCCTGTAGGAATCCCCCTACCAAACTCCTTGGCCGAAGTTGAGTCTAGTCGATGAAAACTGTTTTACTAACATGGCTGTGCGTCCCATGGGCCCACGTCGCCATTGGGTGGTATTAGGATCTTTTATTCCTCGACCTATACTATGGGACTCTGACATCTCTTCTATTCGGGTTAAACGATTTTACTAGCTGTGACTCTAGGTTCTCGATAATACTTTCTCCCGGAGCGCCTTACATTCCAGATGATCGCCTGCTTTATCAGAAGACTCCGAAGATACTCTCTGATGTTTTACCGAGAACTTGTGCTCATCGCTTTTGCAATTCCCCTTCCACCGTCAACCCTTATGGATAACTACATGCACTTGCCATTCTTACATTCATCCCCAGTTGGTCTTGTTATTACAAGATACCCTGTAATACTCGTCGTTGCTCCAAGAATCCCTTGTGCCACTGCCTTGCGGTTCCTTGCCGCAAAAAAATATCCCTACGATTTGTTTCTTCACACTTATCGAGGAACCGGTCATTACTAGTTGTTCATAGGATTCACTAGATGCATTGAAATACTGCCCGATCTTCCAGTGCTCCTTTGCCAACTATTGCTCCGGTCCCCTCCACCCTGTCGTCCTGTTCCGGCCGGCGCTCGTGTGGCCCCTGGCCGCCGGCGCCCGCGCCCAGCTCTCCCGCGCCGCCTGGGCGGGCTACACCCGCACCCCGGGGCTTCGCCCCGTTTCGCCAGCGCCCGCTACCCGCTAACCCTGCCCGATAGGCCCTTGTTTCTATGACACGTAGGGCCCGCCTTCAGAAAAGAAAAGAAGAATTATAAAAATAAAAAATAAAAACAAAATAATAAATAATATATTAATTAATTAACCCTAATTAATTAACCTAATTAGTTAATTATCACACTAATATGTCACTGACTAATGGGGCCCACACTTAACTAATCCTAATTAGTTTAAAATAAACCCTATTTCACCTCTGTCTCAATGACAGGTGGGTCCCACTGGACCCACAGGCCAAGTTTGACTCTGGTCAGCGGGGTTTGACCTGCTGACGTCATGCTGATGTCATGCTGACATCACCTTTCACTGTTCTGGATAATGTTCGATTTAAGTAATTAAATAAATTTCAAAAATGCCTAAAACTTTGATAAATCATAGAAAATAAACCGTAACTCGGATGAAAATACTTTGTACATGAAAGTTGCCCAAAACGACGAGACGAATCCAAATATGTAGTCCGCTTGTCAGCCACACATCCCTAGCATAGCGAACATGCAACTTTCCCCCTCTAGTTCGTTTGTTCGAAAACGCGAAACACCGGGAATACTTTCCCGGATGTTTCCCCCCTTCGCCAGTATCGCCTAGTACTGCGTTAGGTCACCCCTAGCACTGCGTATTGCCCTATTATACTTTGTGATGCTTTGATTGCTCTGTTATTTATTGTGTTCCCCCTCCGTTACTTCTTTCCGGTAGACCCCGAGACCGCTGCCGATACCCCCGTGATCGACTACATCGACGACAACCTCTCCTTGCCAGAGCTTCCAGGCAAGCCCCCCTTTGATCACCAGATATCGCCTATTCCTTCTCTCTACTGCTTGCACTAGAGTAGTGTAGCATGTTACTGCTTTCGGTTAATCCTATTCTGCTGTATAGCCTGTCATTGTTGCTACAGTGTTACCCTTACGTGCAATCCTAAATGCTTAGTATAGGATGCTAGTGTTCCATCAGTGGCCCTACACTCTTGTTCGTCTGCCATGCTATACTACTGGGCCGTGATCACTTCGGGAGGTGATCACGGGCTATATACTTTATACTATTACATTACTTATGATACTGTTCGGAGATGGGGGCTGAAGGGGCAGGTGGCTCCATCCCGGTAGAGGTGGGCCTGGGTTCCCGACGGCCCCCGACTATTACTTTGTGGCGGAGCGCTAGGGTAGGTTGAGACTACCTAGGAGAGAGGTGGGCCTGGCCCTGGTCGACGTCCGCGGTTACTTCAAAATAACACGCTTAACGAGTTCTGGGTATTTGATCTGAGTCTGCCATTTGGTCTATACGCACTAACCAACTACACGGGAAACATATGGGCACTCGACGTCTTGGTATCAGCCGAAACCTTCGTGACGTCAGCGACTGAGCGGCGCGCGCCGGGTTGGACCGCGTAACACAACTTCCTTTGAAATGGAGGTTGCTAGGTCTGCTCTCCAGCCGCGTACGCAACGTGCAGGTGTGCAATGGGCGATGGGCCCAGACCCCTGCGCGCATAGGATTTAGACCGGCGTGCTGACCTCTCCGTTGTGCCTAGGTGGGGCTGCGACGTGTTGATCTTCCAAGGCCGGGCAAGACCCAGGAAAGTGTGTCCGGCCAAATGGGATCGAGCGTGTTGGGTTATGTGGTGCACCCCTGCAGGGAAGTTTATCTATTCGAATAGCCGTGTCCCTCGGTAAAAGGACGACCCGGAGTTGTACCTTGACCTTATGACAACTAGAACCGGATACTTAATAAAACACACCCTTCCAAGTGCCAGATACAACCCGGTGATCGCTCTCTAACAGGGCGACGAGGAGGGGATCGCCGGGTAGGATTATGCTATACGATGCTACTTGGTGAACTTACCATCTACTCTCTTCTACATGCTGCAAGATGGAGGCAGCCAGAAGCGTAGTCTTCGACAGGATTAGCTATCCCCCTCTTATTCTGGCTTTCTGCAGTTCAGTACTGATATGGCCCTTTACACATATACCATGCATATGTAGTGTAGCTCCTTGCTTGCGAGTACTTTGGATGAGTACTCATGGTTGCTTTTCTACCTCTTTTTCCCCCTTTCCCTTCTACCTGGTTGTCGCAACCAGATGTTGGAGCCCAGGAGCCAGACGCCACCGTCGACGACGACTCCTACTACACCGAGGGTGCCTTCTACTACGTGCAGGCCGCTGATGACGACCAGGAGTAGTGTAGGAGGATCCTAGGCAGGAGGCCTGCGCCTCTTTCGATCTGTATCCCAGTTTGTGCTAGCCTTCTTAAGGCAAACTTGTTTACCTATGTCTGTACTCAGATATTGTTGCTTTCGCTGACTCGCTATGATCGAGACTTGTATTCGAGCCCTCGAGGCCCCTGGCTTGTATATGATGCTTGTATGACTTATTTTATTTTAGAGTTGTGTTGTGATATCTTCCCGTGAGTCCCTGATCTTGATCGTACATGTTTGCGTGTATGATTAGTGTACGATCGAATCGGGGGCGTCACAAGTTGGTATCAGAGCCGACTGACTGTAGGAATCCCCCTTCCAAACTCCTTGGGCGAAGTTGAGTCTAGTCGATGAAAGCTGTTTTACTAACATGGATGTGCGGCCCATGGGCCCACGTCGCCATTGGGTGGTATTAGGATCTTTTATTCCTTGACCTATACTCTGGGACTCTAACATCTCTTCTATTCGGGTTAAACGATTTTACTAGCTGTGACTCTAGGTTCCCAATAATAATTTCTCCCGGAGCGCCTTACATTCCAGATGATCGCCTGCTTTATCAGAAGACTCCGAAGATACTCTCCGATGTTTTACCGAGAACTTGTGCTCATCGCTTTTGCAATTCCCCTTCCACCGTCAACCCTTATGGATAACTACATGCCCTTGCCATTCTTACATTCATCCCCAGTTGGTCTTGTTATTACAAGATACCCTGTAATACTCGTCGTTGCTCCAAGAATCCCTTGTGCCACTGCCTTGCGGTTCCTTGCCGCAAAAAAAATATCCTTACAATTTGTTTCTTCACACTTATCGAGGAACCGTTCATTACTAGTTGTTCATAGTATTCACTAGATGCATTGAAATACTACCCGATCTTCCGGTACTCCTTTGCCAACTATTGCTCTGCAAATACTTGTCTTCTTGCAGTCTGGACAATTCCATTTGTCTAGCAATAACCATTAAAATCCTTGTGATTGACATTTTGATCCTGTTGATTCAACATGTGTGTGAATGCACGCAATCATCAGTTATTCCCTGAAAATTATCCTTCCGGCTCAGACGTCATTTTAAACGCGAGCTGGTTCTCAACCAATCCAATTGCCGTCGATTGTACCCCTAAGGCTATTCAACTTATCCATCCCTAATCAGAGCATTGCTTCGGATCCCTTGATTTAGAAATCATAATTTCTTTGCATTTGAGCTTTGAGTTAGTCAGTTGTTTCTATAATCTGATCTCCTTGCATTCTTCTTCCTCTAGTGGAGTACCGATGCTCACGTCAGATCCCTTGTGGACCACCAGATCCTTTGTTGGATTTTATCCGACAGCGTCCTTCATATGCAATAAGCCTGTGAGCCTTTCCTCGGATACATAATGCCTTTGGTAAATTGTATCCTCTGCTTTGTCAACCATGCTCTACTTTCGAGCTTGTGTTATTTACTCCTGAAGTTTGTGGTATATCTTTCTACGATGCCCCGGTGGGTTGAACCTATGCCTTCCTTAATCTGTGTGAACCCGAAAGATTTCACGGGTCATACTTATCTGGTATTGCACCAGGTAAAACTTTCAACAACTAATGTCATTTTCGAAAAGCGAGAGGTGAATGGAAGGTTATACATTGAAGAAGTGGGAGTCGACCTTGAGCTTGTGTTCATGCCCATGGACACGATGTAGATCCTATCATGGAAGCTTCTTGTAATAATAACTATTTCCTTGATATAATATCATTTGGTATCGGTGAATTGATCCTTTGCAATCGTGGTTCCGACCATGTTCTCCTTTAAATACCATTTCTCGTGCAAGTTTAAGCACTTGTCTTCTGCAGAGCAATACCCCGGTCCAACCCCGACTTGTGGGGGAATCATAGTCTCCATCATCCTTTCCTCACTTGGGACAATGCTCTAATAATGATGATCATCACACTTTTATTTACTTACAACTCATGAATTACAACTCAATACTTAGAACAAAATATGAATCTATATGAATGCCTCCGGTGGTGTACCGGGATATGCAATGAATCAAGAGCGACATGTATAGAAGAATTATGAACGGTGGCTTTGCCACAAATACAATGTCAACTACATGATCATGCAAAGCAATCTGAAAATGATGGATCATGTCATGATAAATGAAACAGTGGAAAGTTGCATGGAAATATATCTTGGAATAGCTATGGAAATGCCATGATAGGTAGGTATGGTGGCTGTTTTGAGGAAGATATAAGGAGGTTTATGTGTGATAGAGCGTATCATATCACGGGGTTTGGATGCACCGGCGAAGTTTGCACCAACTCTCAAGGTGAGAAAGGGCAATGCGCGGTACCGAAGAGGCTAGAAAATTGTGGAAAGGTAAGTGTGCGTATAATCCATGGACTCACATTAGTCATAAAGTACTCATATACTTATTGCAAAAATTTATTAGCCCTCGAAGCAAAGTACTACTACGCATGCTCCTAGGGGAAGGGTTGGTAGGAGTTAACCATCGCGCGATCCCGACCGCCACACAAAGGAAGACAATCAACAAATACTTCATGCTCCGACTTCGTTACATAACGGTTCACCATACGTGCATGCTACGGGAATCACAAACTCCAACACATGTATTTTTCAATTCCACAATTACTCAACTAGTACAACTATGATATTACCACCTTTATATCTCAAAACAATTATCAAGCATCAAATTTTGCATGATATTAATTAAAGCAAATTGCCATGCTATTTTAAGACTCTCCAAATAATATAAGTGAAGCATGAGAGATCAATAGTTTCTATAAAACAAATCCACCACCGTGCTCTAAAAGATATAAGTGAAGCACTAGAGCAAAACTATATAACTCAAAAGATATAAGTGAAGCACATAGAGTATTCTAATAATTTCCGAATCATGTGTGTCTCTCTCAAAAGGTGTGTACAGCAAGGATGATTGTGGTAAACTAACAAATAAAGACTCAAATAATACAAGACGCTCCAAACAAAACACATATCATGTGGTGAATAAAAATATAGCTCCAAGTAAAGTTACCGATGGAAGTAGACGAAAGAGGGGATGCCTTCCGGGGCATCCCCAAGCTTTGGCTTAATGGTGTCCTTAGATTATCTTGGGGGTGCCATGGGCAGCCCCAAGCTTAGGCTCTTGCCACTCCTTGTTCCATAATCCATCAAATCTTTTACCCAAAACTTGAAAACTTCACAACACAAAACTCAGCAGAAAATCTCGTGAGCTCTGTTAGCGAAAGAAAACAAAAGACCACTTCAAGGTACTGTAATGAACTCATTCTTTATTTATATTGGTGTTAAACCTAATGTATTCCAACTTCTCTATGGTTTATAAACTATTTTAGTAGCCATAGATTCATCAAAATAAGCAAACAACACACGAAAAACAGAATCTGTCAAAAACAGAACAGTCTGTAGTAATCTGTAACTAACGCAAACTTCTGGAACTCCAAAACATCAGCAAAAATAGGAAGACCTAGGAAATTTATTTATTGATAAGCAGCAATTGGAATCACTATTTTATCACGTTCTGGTGATTTTTAACAATTATTTTCGTGAACAGAAAGTTTCTGGAAATTACTGCAAGATCAAATAACTATCATCCAAGAAGATCCCATAGGTTTAACTTGGCACCAACACTAATTAAAACATAAAAGCACATCTAACCAGAGGCTAGATCAAATATTTATTCCTAAACAGAAGCAAAAAGCAAAAAACTAAAAATAAAATTGGGTTGCCTCCCAACAAGCGCTATCGTTTAACGCCCCTAGCTAGGCATAAAAGCAAGGATAGATCTAGGTGTTGCCATCTTTGGTAGGCAATCCATAAGTGGCTCTCATGATAGATTCATATGGTAATTTTATTTTCTTCCTAGGGAAGTGTTCCATGCCCTTATTTAATGGAAATTGGAATCTAACATTCCCTTCCTTCATATCAATAATTGCACCAATCGTTCTAAGGAAAGGTCTACCAAGAATAATAGGACATGAAGGATTGCAATCTATATCAAGAACAATAAAATCTACGGGCACATAGTTCCTATTTGCAACAATAAGAACATCATTAATTCTTCCCATAGGTTTCTTAATAGTGGAATCCGCAAGGTGCAAGTTTAAAGAGCAATCATCAAAATCACGGAAACCTAGCAAATCGCACAAAGTTTTGGGAATAGTGGAAACACTAGCACCCAAATCACATAAAGCATAGAACTCATGATCTTTAATTTAATTTTAATAGTAGGTTCCCACTCATCATAAAGTTTTCTAGGGATAGATACTTCCAACTCAAGTTTTTCTTCATAAGATTGCGTCAAAGCATCAACGATATGTTTAGTAAAAGCTTTATTGTGACTATAAGCACAAGGAGAATTTAGAACGGATTGCAACAAGGAAATACAATCTATCAAAGAGCAATTATCATAATTAAATTCCTTGAAATCCAAAATAGTGGGTTTATTAGCTTCTAATGTCTCTTCAATCCCACTTTTACCAATTTTTGCATCAATATCTAAAAACTCCGAATTTTTGGAACGCCTTCTAGGTAAAGGTGGATCATATTCAGTCCCATAATTATCAAGATTCATATTGCAAAACAAAGATTTAATATGGGACACATCAATAACTTTTAGATCTTCATCTTTATTTTCATAGAAATTTGAAGAACACGCTTTCATAAAACAATCTTTCTTAGCACGCATCCTAGCGGTTCTTTCTTTGCACTCATCAATGGAAATTCTCATGGCTTTGAGAGACTCATTGATATCATGCTTAGGAGGAATAGATCTAAGTTTTAAAGAATCAACATCAAGAGAAATTCTATCAACGTTCCTAGCCAATTCATCAACTTTAAGCAATTTCTCTTCAAGCAAAGCATTGAAATTCTTTTGCGAATTCATAAATTCCTTAACACTAGTCTCAAATTAAAAGGGCATATTATTAAAATTTCCATAAGAATTGTTGTAGGAATTACCATAATTATTAGAGGAATTTCTAGGATAAGGCCTAGGATTAAAGTTTCCTCTATACGCGTTGTTACCAAAATTATTCCTACCAACAAAATTCACATCCATAGATTCAGTATTATTCTCAATCAAGGTAGACAAAGGCATATCATTAGGATCAGAAGAAACACTCTTACTAGAAAATAATTTCATAAGTTCATCCATCTTTCCACTCAAAACATTAATTTCTTCTATCGCATGCACTTTTTTATTAGTAGATCTTGCAGTGTGCCATTGAGAATAATTAACCATAATATTATCTAGGATTTTAGTAGCTTCTCCTAAGGTGATTTCCATAAAAGTGCCTCCCGCGGCCGAATCTAAAAGATTTCTAGAAGCAAAATTCAATCCGGCATAAAAAATTTGTATAATCATCCACAAATTCAAACCATGAGTGGGGCAATTACGTATCATTAATTTCATCCTCTCCCAAGCTTGTGCAACATGTTCATGATCAAGTTGCTTAAAATTCATAATATCGTTTCTAAGAGAGATGATCTTAGCGGGAGGAAAATACTTAGAGATAAAAGCATCTTTGCACTTATTCCAAGAATCAATACTATTTTTAGGCAAAGACGAAAACCAAGCTTTAGCACGATCTCTAAGAGAAAAAGGAAATAGCTTCAATTTAACAATATCATTATCCACATCTTTCTTCTTTTGCATATCACACAAATCAACGAAGCTATTTAGATGAGTAGCGCATCTTCACCAGGAAGGCTGGCGGATTGATCTTTCATAACAAGATTCAACAAAGCAGCATTGATTTCACAAGATTCAGTATCGGTAAGAGGAGCAATCGGAGTGCTAAGGAAATCATTATTTTTGGTATTGCTAAAGTCACACAGTTTGGTATTATCTTGAGCCATTGTGACAAACAAACAATCCAACACACGAGCAAACAAAAAGCAAGCGAAAAAGAGGTGAACAAAAAAGAGAGGGCGAATAAAACGGCAAGGGTGAAGTGGGGGAGAGGAAAACAAGAGGCAAATGGCAAATAATGTAATGCGGGAGATAAGGGTTTGTGATGGGTACTTGGTATGTTGACTTTTGCGTACACCTCCCCGGCAACGGCGCCAGAAATCCTTCTTGCTACCTCTTGAGCACTGCGTTGGTTTTCCCTTGAAGAGGAAAGGGTGATGCAGCAAAGTAGCGTAAGTATTTCTCTCAATTTTTGAGAACCAAGGTATCAATCCAATAGGAGGCTACGCGCGAGTCCCTCGCACCAACACAAAACAAATAAATCCTCGCAACCAACGCGATAAGGGGTTGTCAATCCCTACACGGTCACTTACGAGAGTGAGATCTGATAGATATGATAGGATAATATTTTTGGTATTTTTATGATAAAGATGCAAAGTAAAATAAAAGCAAAGTAAAAAGCAACGGAAATAACTAAGTGTTGGAAGATTAATATGATGAAGATAGACCCGGGGGCCATAGGTTTCACTAGTGGCTTCTCTCAAGAGCATAAGTATTTTACGGTGGGTGAACAAATTACTGTTGAGCAATTGACAGAATTGAGCATAGTTATGAGAATATCTAGGTATGATCATGTATATAGGCATCACGTCCGAGACAGTAGACCGACTCCTGCCTGCATCTACTACTATTACTCCACACATCGACCGCTATCCAGCATGCATCTAGAGTATTAAGTTCATAAGAACATAGTAACGCCTTAAGCAAGATGACATGATGTAGAGGGATCAATTCATGCAATATGATAAAAACCCCATCTTATTATCCTCGATGGCAACAATACAATACGTGCCTTGCTGCCCCTACTGTCACTGGGAAAGGACACCGCAAGATTGAACCCAAAGCTAAGCACTTCTCCCATTGCAAGAAAGATCAATCTAGTTGGCCAAACCAAACTGATAATTCGAAGAGACTTGCAAAGATAACCAATCATACATAAAAGAATTCAGAAGATTCAAATATTGTTCATAGATAATCTTGATCATAAACCCACAATTCATCGGTCTCAACAAACACACCGCAAAAGAAGATTACATCGAATAGAACTCCATGAGAGAGGGGGAGAACATTGTATTGAGATCCAAAAAGAGAGAAGAAGCCATATAGCTACTAACTATGGACCCGAAGGTCTGAGGTAAACTACTCACACTTCATCGGAGGGGCTATGATGTCGATGTAAAAGCCCTCCGTGATCGATGCCCCCTCCGGCGGAGCTCCGGAACAGGCCCCAAGATGGGATCTCATGGGTATAGAAGGTTGCGGTGGTGGAATTAGGTTTTTGGCTCCGTATCTGATCGTTTGGGGGTACGTAGGTATATATAGGAGGAAGGAGTACGTCGGTGGAGCAACAGGGGGCCCACGAGGGTGGAGGGCGCGCCTGGGGGGGTAGGCGCACCCCCCTACCTCGTGGCTTCCTCTTTTGTTTCTTGACGTAGGGTCCAAGTCTCCTGGATCATGTTCATTCCAAAAATCACGTTCCCGAAGGTTTCATTCCGTTTGGACTCCGTTGGATATTCTTTTTCTGTGAAACTCTGAAATAGGCAAAAAACAGCAATTCTGGGTTGGGCCTCCGATTAATAGGTTAGTCCCAAAAATAATATGAAAGTGAATAATAAAGCCCAATAATGTCCAAACCAGAAGATAATATAGCATGGAGCAATCAAAAATTATAGATACGTTGGAGACGTATCAATCATCAGCATTCTGAGCTTTTGCAGGATATCAATTGAATTTATGTTGAGAAAGACCATCCTTGCCCTCGATGATTAGTGTGATCATCGACCACTCTACTGCCTTCCCTCCAACACAAACTTGTTTGTGTTTTGTGTTATACCTTGAGTTCCTTGCTATCCAGCAATTGCTCTTCTTTACCTTGGAGTATTACCATCTTTTATGTCAAGAATGTCGTGTTAATTTCACCACCACTTGAGAATTCTTGATACAAGTGATACTTATCACGATCACCATTCTTTTCTTGCTTCCCGTGTTTATTCTAACCGGGATACCAACAAGTGAATGGTGTTGCTTGGATTCTGTACTTCTAGCAACCCTATTACATTGAAGTTAATGATTGATAGTTCCATTCTAAGACTTTGGTTGTCGAAACACCATTCTAACATTGATCTTGCTACCTAAGCCCATAATTCGGGTGCACCTTTCAACCAATGTTTAATTGTGTATGTTTTCCTCGAGCATACATCATTATATCATTTGATCTAACAAATGTTATCTCCTTGTTCACATAATTGCGGAAATCATCTTTTGTTAATCTCGGTGAATTGTCGCTGAGTCCATCAGCCACCCCCTCGTCATTTCCTTGGTTTAATGATGAACTCTTGTTTCAGAACTCACTTCCATAGTTCATTTCCCGAGGATCTTACAATGTCATCTCGTCAATTTGTGTCACACCTTTTTCTTCTCAGGCATCCGGAGTAGGAGGTATCCTGACACCAATCAGATCTAAATCTCGGTCAGATATGATGGTTGGAATATATTTTCAAGAGTTATAACATTGGTCTTTATATGACCCGGTAAGGTGATGTCATGCCTAGCACACCTGGCCGGAGGCTCTATTGTTATAGTTTCCTTTTCAGCCAGGTTAAACACTCTTCCATGAGGAAATTGTAAGACTTATTCCACCAGTTGTTCCTGATGAATCCTTCATGTATCCAAAGCTGACCTTTGCTTGAAGACCATGTCAATGCTATCTTGAAGCATGTCTGTGCTACTCCGATCATCAATAAGAGCATTTGAAGCACAATGCTAAATTCTCTTTATCAATTATCCAAACAACGTTGTATGGGTAATGTCATGAAATTTCTCTCCCCTTTCCTAAAAGGTTTTCTACGTTATATCCTGTCATGGATATCATGCTCTGTTTGTCCTTGGGAAGGATATACCCCTGAGATTTGTGTTTAAACACATTTTCCTTTCCATTGTTCTGTTTAATATGAAGATCACCTTTTCCTTTCCATTGTTTTTTTAACCTTTCTGGTGATCTATATGATCTAAGCAGTAATATTCTTCTGATTATGTAAACACCTTGGTGAACAACTGTGTCAGTAAGACCCTGTTGCTTTTGTTGATAGCATTCCGGTGACCACCGATGGACGAGAACCTTGCCTATTGGTCCGCCTCGTTCAACGAGCAGGAAAATGGTTCTCTTGTCCCTCGCCCTTGGTACCAACGTTGTTGCTGACATAACTGATAGACTACCCTCTGACACGCCTTGCTATCATGATCGTGCAAGATGTCACCGCTCCTTCTACTTTAACACACATGGTGGGCCATAACCCACAGTTCCATAGGATCAAAACCTGACTCCCTGTACACCTTGTTGCCAAAGTTATTCCTCGAGCTTGACTTCGTATGTAATTCACGGGCCACCTGCCTAGTGATATAATCTGGTATCAGACACAACCCTTATTCCCGTTGCCTTGAACCCCCTGTCATGCCCTGTTTCAGGCATCGAACGATTGCATGCCCGCTCGAAACTTCCCATAATACCTCCTCACTTTGCTCTCGATAATGTCTTAAGTTTCAATTCGAGAGTTACTTTCCGCCGCCTTCCCTGATGTTATCTACTAGATAAGCAAACATTGTAACGGTTCGTTCTTCCGTAATACCCCCTTATCCTTTCGTAAGTACGATGGAGTTCCCGAAGAAAGGACGACAACTTTATCATGATGCATTAGAATAAAGAATTGAAGACATCAACGAAAGGGATTAACTTCTTCGAGAAGATCCGTTAGAATATCGTAACCAGAACTTTCCCCCTTACTCCCCTCTTAAATCTCAGGACGAGATTTCTTGTAGTGGAGGAGAATTGTGACGCCCGGATAATTAAGCCACAGTAACCCTCTACTAATGGTGCCACGTCACCTCGATTTATGTTAATAAACTCACTTAGTTCGAAACGATTCAAATTCAAATTTTAATAAAAGGCAAACAATAAAAGTTTTCAAATATTAAAACTAAAATGTTCGGAGTGAGCCAAATAATGCATAGGTAATTATGGCGGAGAAACTACACTTTTATAAAATGTTCAAATACTCTAAAATGATTTAAACAGTAGCAAAGACAATTATATAAATGCCTTTGGTATTTTATAAATTGCTAAACTATTTTAATTCGGGGTAAAAACTTTTCATGACAGTGGGTTATTCTGGAACATTACTTTAGGGGCTATTGTCATATTTTACTAAACTAAAATTAATGTGTAACTAAAAGAAAATAGAAACAAAAAAATTAAATAAAAAGAAAACAAAGATAAATAAAAGACAACCCCCCCCCCCGACTGGGCCCTGGCCCAGTTGGCCGAAGGGGCCGGCCGACCCACTCCTGCACCCCCTGGCCTACTAGGCCTCCTCCCCTCCCCGTGACCTAGCGCCGACACCCACTCCCCCCCCCCCACTCGCTCTCTCCCTTCCGCCCGATCTGGATCGAGATCGGGGGCACGATCCCACCGCGTCATTCACCGCCCGCGACTCGACGCCGTCGCCCGTCGCCCCTGACGCCGCTGGAGGTCGCCTCGACCACGCCTCCCTCGCCTGCCTACCTCCCCGACGTCGCCCGTCGTCTCCGTCCTCCTCCCCGCCGGTCTGCGTCCTCCGACGCCGTCGTCCCCATCGACCACCCCGACCCCCGCTGCCCTTTTCCCTACCGGCTCAACGTGAGCCCTCGCTTTCTCCCCTCTCTCTCTCTCTCTCGATGCCCGCTGCCCTTAGGACCTCCCGGTCGTCCAATTGGACACCGAAGGCATCGATCCGAAGCATCACCGCCGCGCGCTGTCGCCACCGGCGTGCTCCCGCACGGGCACGTTCGCCCACGCCTGCTACTACCCAGGGCCGCGCCCGGCTCGCTCCCTCGACCTAGCGCGCGCCGCGCCTCGTCTGCCAGCGCCAGCTCCCAACTGCGCCGCGCGCGTCCGCCACGGCCCGCCTCCAATCGCACGCCCGCGACCACCCCTGCCCGCTCTGCGCCACCGCGACCACCCCTGCCCGCTCGCGCCGTGGCCGTCGCCTGCGCCCCTGGATTCCCGCAGTCGTCATGGCCCGACCTCGCCCCCACGCCCCTCCCTGCCTCGCCTGCACACCCCTGGCATCGCAGCTCCGGCCAGTCCCGCTCGAGCACCCACGGCTCCGGTCCCCTCCACCCTATCGTCCTGTTCCGGCCGGCGCTCGTGTGGCCCCTGGCCGCCGGCGCCCGCGCCCAGCTCTCCCGCGCCGCCTGGGCGGGCTACACCCGCACCCCGGGGCTTCGCCCCGTTTCGCCAGCGCCCGCTACCCGCTAACCCTGCCCGATAGGCCCTTGTTTCTATGACACGTAGGGCCCGCCTTCAGAAAAGAAAAGAAGAATTATAAAAATAAAAAAAATAATAAATAATATATTAATTAATTAACCCTAATTAATTAACCTAATTAGTTAATTATCACACTAATATGTCACTGACTAATGGGGCCCACACTTAACTAATCCTAATTAGTTTAAAATAAACCCTATTTCACCTCTGTCTCAATGACAGGTGGGTCCCACTGGACCCACAGGCCAAGTTTGACTCTGGTCAGCGGGGTTTGACCTGCTGACGTCATGCTGATGTCATGCTGACATCACCTTTCACAGTTCTGGATAATGTTCGATTTAAATAATTAAATAAATTTCAAAAATGCATAAAACTTTGATAAATCATAGAAACTAAACCGTAAATCGGATGAAAATACTTTGTACATGAAAGTTGCTCAAAACGACGAGATGAATCCAAATATGCAGTCCGCTTGTCAGCCACACATCCCTAGCATAGCGAACATGCAACTTTCCCCCTCTAGTTCGTTTGTTCGAAAACGCGAAACACCGGGAATACTTTCCCGGATGTTTCCCCCCTTCGCCAGTATCGCCTAGTACTGCGTTAGGTCACCCCTAGCACTGCGTATTGCCCTAGTATACTTTGTGATGCTTTGATTGCTCTGTTATTTATTGTGTTCCCCCTCCGTTACTTCTTTCCGGTAGACCCCGAGACCGCTGCCGATACCCCCGTGATCGACTACATCGACGATGACCTCTCCTTGCCAGAGCTTCCAGGCAAGCCCCCCTTTGATCACCAGATATCGCCTATTCCTTCTCTCTACTGCTTGCACTAGAGTAGTGTAGCATGTTACTGCTTTCGGTTAATCCTATTCTGTTGCATAGCCTGTCATTGTTGCTACAGTGTTACCCTTACGTGCAATCCTAAATGCTTAGTATAGGATGCTAGTGTTCCATCAGTGGCCCTACACTCTTGTTCGTCTGCCATGCTATACTACTGGGCCGTGATCACTTCGGGAGGTGATCACGGGCTATATACTTTATACTATTACATTACTTATGATACTGTTCGGAGATGGAGGCTGAAGGGGCAGGTGGCTCCATCCCGGTAGAGGTGGGCCTGGGTTCCCGACAGCCCCCGGCTATTACTTTATGGCGGAGCGACAGGGCAGGTTGAGACTACCTAGGAGAGAGGTGGGCCTGGCCCTGGTCGGCGTCCGCGGTTACTTCAAAATAACACGCTTAACGAGTTCTGGGTATTTGATCTGAGTCTGGCCATTTGGTCTATACGCACTAACCAACTACGCGGGAAAGATATGGGCACTCGACGCCGTGGTATCAGCTGAAGCCTTCGTGACGTCAGCGACTGAGCGGCGCGCGCCGGGTTGGACCGCGTAACGCAACTTCCTTTGAAATGGAGGTTGCTAGGTCTGCTCTCCGGCCGCGTACGCAACGTGCAGGTGTGCAATGGGCGATGGGCCCAGACCCCTGCGCGCATAGGATTTAGACCGGCGTGCTGACCTCTCTGTTGTGCCTAGGTGGGGCTGCGACGTGTTGATCTTCCGAGGCCGGGCATGACCCAGGAAAGTGTGTCCGGCCAAATGGGATCGAGCGTGTTGGGTTATGTTGTGCACCCCTGCAGGGAAGTTTATCTATTCGAATAGCCGTGTCCCTCGGTAAAAGGACGACCCGGAGTTGTACCTTGACCTTATGACAACTAGAACCGGATACTTAATAAAACACACCCTTCCAAGTGCCAGATACAACCCGGTGATCGCTCTCTAACAGGGCGACGAGGAGGGGATCGCCGGGTAGGATTATGCTATACGATGCTACTTGGTGAACTTACCATCTACTCTCTTCTACATGCTGCAAGATGGAGGCAGCCAGAAGCATAGTCTTCGACAGGATTAGCTATCCCCCTCTTATTCTGGCTTTCTGCAGTTCAGTCTACTGATATGGCCCTTTACCCATATACCATGCATATGTAGTGTAGCTCCTTGCTTGCGAGTACTTTGGATGAGTACTCACGGTTGCTTTTCTCCCTCTTTTTCCCCCTTTCCCTTCTACCTGGTTGTCGCAACCAGATGCTGGAGCCCAGGAGCCAGATGCCGCCGTCGACGAGGACTCCTACTACACCGAGGGTGCCTTCTACTACGTGCAGGCCGCTGACGACGACCAGGAGTAGTTTAGGAGGATCCCAGGCAGGAGGCCTGCGCCTCTTTCGATCTGTATCCCAGTTTGTGCTAGCCTTCTTAAGGCAAACTTGTTTAACTTATGTCTGTACTCAGATATTGTTGCTTCCGCGGACTCTTCTATGATCAGGCACTTGTATTCGAGCCCTCGAGGCCCCTGGCTTGTATTATGATGCTTGTATGACTTATTTTATTTTTAGAGTTGTTGTGATATCTTCTCGTGAGTCCCTGATCTTGATCGTACACGTTTGCGTGTATGATTAGTGTACGATCGAATGGGGGCGTCACAATGATGCTTCCTAAATTGGATACATTTTTTGCTTATAAATGAAGGGCCAAGCATGGACAAGAACGATGAATATTGGAGCATGATCAAGCATGGAGAAGATGGCGCGCGCAAGGGGAGCAAGAACAAAGTTTATAGTGGAGTTTTCATCACTTTGGAGCCACCATGATGGACATGGACGAAATATACAAGATAGCCTTTCATAAGTTTGGTCCATAACTTAATATAGGTGATGCGCCACCTTATTTTTTGGGCCAGGCTCATGTAATTTTTAAATACTACTTATGGGCTATTTTTTAGAGTTCGTAAGGGGAAACGACTCGGGAGGTGTTTTAGTCCCACCTTGCCAAGGGGGGACGAAATTCCCTCTCTTTCCCCCTACAAATACATCCCTTAAGGCACCGTTTAGACTTTGGGTTTTCTTTAGATTAAAGTTCGCCATAGCTGCAACTCGCGTACTTCGTTTATGTTCAACGACCAGACAAAGACGTCACAGAACCCCACTTTGATCAATAAAGCTTTCCTCTTAAATTCGCGATATCCAGATTGCAATCTCAGTTTCTTACTTGTTCTTCATTTGCCTACAGGAAACACACCTTCGTGGTCAGGTTGATCATGCTAGCATGGTTAATAAACTCTCAAAGTTGGTTTAGCGATTGCTAAGGGGCGATGTCTTCGCACGTTCGTAGTTCGATCGTCAAAGTCGACTTCCTCCAAAGCGTTAGTTACCATCTCATCGAAAGACAGGGCACCTTCGCCTCTATCATAGGCTAGGAGATGTAGGGGAATGTAGGTGTACCGGCCTATCCAGGGTTAAGGGGAACACATACTGAAAGACTTCGTCTCAATCTTCCGATCATGGAGGTGGTCGAGTCTTGTGGGGAAAGTGCGCAACCCATGCAAAGTGTAAAAACTAATCATGATTAGTTGTGTCCCAGGTTATGGACAATTTGAGTGTCTAGAAGTGGAATTATTGAGTGATCTCATCACCATATTTTTAATTAATGAATTGGGCTATTAATAACTTGGGTTTTGGTTTGAGTTGGAGGAACCATCTCAATATCGACATAAACTTTGTAGTAATAATTTAAATAATTTTCATGTAGGGAAAAATTAGCTTTACGCAAAAATAAACTTACAACCTCCACCAGCCATATTGCATATAGAGGTAGAAATTTCATTATTATTCTATAGTGTCACTTTGCCAGCATATTCCATGTGCTAACCTACACGGCTGCAAAGTCACACGTTGCAGGGTTTTCCGACGAGGATTAAGGTGCGATAGGTCGTTGTCCGCACTTTGCATTTGCCATGGAGTTTGATGGACTCATCTACCTTCGATGCTTCCACGGTTATTTTATTTAGATGGCCTTCAACCATATTTATGTAATAAATACTCTTTTGAGGACCTCGATGTAATAAAGTGTGTGACAGAACTCTATTATTTTTCATTAAGTACTGTGTGTGCCAGCATACCGATCCAGGGATGGCCCTTAAGCACAGAGACTCCGATCCATTTGGGTCGGGTCACTACAGTATTCCAGACCAATGCGTCTGCTTAATGTGAGCTTTCAGATATTTACAAAAGTTGGTACTAATCATCTCACACAGATTGCACATACTGTGGTGCACCCGACTCAGACGACTTTTATACCGGGACGACTTATCCTGGAGGGTGTTGTTGTTCTACATGAAACCTTGCATGAAATTCATGCCAAACTAGATGGAGTTGTCTTCAAAGTGGACTTCGAGAAGGCATATGATAAATTTAAATGGCCATTTTTGCAACAGGCTTTGCATATGAAGGGTTTTGATGCGGCTTGGAGGAAGCAGGTCGAATCCTTTCTATAAAAAGGCAGCATAGGGATCAAGGTAAATGATGACATATCTCATTATTTCCAGAAGCAAAAGGGACTATGACATTGGGATCAGATGTCTCCTACCTATTTAATATTGTTGGCTGATATGTTGGCGGTTCTCATTGGTCGAGCCAAAGAGGACGGTCAGGTGGGTGGGCTCATCCCTCATTTTGTAGACGGTGGGGTGTCCATACTAAAATACGCAGATGATACAATTATTTTCATTGAACATGATTTGGCAAAGGCTACAAATATGAAACTGGTTTTGTGTCTTTTCGAACAACTGTCAGGTTTGCAGATCAATTTTAACAAGAGCAAACTATTATGTTTTGGGCGCACCAAGGAAGAATAGGAAAATTATAGACAGTTGTTTGCATGCGAGTTGGGGTCTCTTCCGTTTAGTTATCTGAGAATCCCAATTCATCACCGAAAACTAACCAACAAAGAATGGAAGTGCATAGATGATCGATTTGAGAAGAAACTGAGCTGCAGGAAGGGCAAGGGTATGTCTTATGGAGGTAGGCTAGTTCAGATAAATTTCGTGCTTACAAGTATGTCGATGTTCCTATTGTCCTTCTTTGAAGTACCTGTGGGGGTACGAAAAAGGTTGGACTTTTATTAATCATGTTTTTTCTGGCAAAGCGATGAGACTAAATCCAAGTACAGGTTGGCCAAGTGGGATATAATTTGTAGGCTGAAGGACCAAGGGGGTTTAGGGATTGAAAACCTTGAGGCAAAGAACATATGCCTGCTCAGTAAATGGCTATACAGCCTATCGGTAAAGGAGGAGGGTGTGTGGATACAATTATTGTGTAAGAAGTATTTGCAATCCAAGACCCTCGCACAAGTAATGGCGTAGCCGAATGATTCACCTTTTTGTAAGGGGTTAATGCGAACAAAGGTTGCATTTTTCAATAGGACCAAATTCTTTGTAGGGAACAGTAATACTACTAGGTTTTGGGAAGATACATGGTTAGGTGAGAGGCCACTGGCCATACAATATCCAACCCTTATATTGTACAATGTAAGGACGCTTTTGTAAATACACTACTAGGATCAGTTCCCTTAAACATTCAGTTCAGGAGATCCCTAGTGGGGAAACAATGGGATAGATGGCTACATCTTGTGCCTAGGTTGATGGATGTTAACCTTTTTGATGAGCCGGATACACTACACTGGAAAGTGTCAGGGGTATTCTCCGTGAAATCTATGTATATAGATTTCATAAACATTGGTCCAATCCCAAAGTCACTTCACATTTGGAAAATTAAAATGCATTTAAAAATAAAGGTCTTTATGTGGTTTGTTCACAAGGAATTGATTTTGACTAAAGATAACTTGACAGAGCATAGTTGGGAGGGTAGTAAACATTGTTGTTTATGTGATCAAGATGAATCCACCCAACATCTTTTT
This sequence comes from Triticum aestivum, assembly GCF_018294505.1. Classification (NCBI taxonomy): domain Eukaryota; kingdom Viridiplantae; phylum Streptophyta; class Magnoliopsida; order Poales; family Poaceae; genus Triticum; species Triticum aestivum. The sequence goes on along the minus strand of NC_057811.1, from coordinate 195,966,107 downwards.
CTCAAATGCCCACTAGCCAACTTACTGTGGCATACAATACATGTGGCAGTTAATGTCGGTCCTCCTAATAGCATTGACACTTTATTGGGGACTTGGCTAAATGGGGTAGAGCCCAAAACAGCGGCGCATATTCGAGTCGGGCTGTATGCATTACTTTGGGCTATATCAAGTTGTCAAGATGACGCTACTTTGAACAAACAAAACATCACAATTTTTTTGCTGGTCATCAACCGGGCAACTGGCTAGATTCATACGTGGTCGTTACTTAGCCGTGTAGAATACAAGGAGCATATGGCTTATGAGTGTAACCATTGAGACGATACCACAGGATACCTACAGCCGGTTTGAATGCGGTCCAACAATAGGATAGATGTATAGTCATCTTGTCCTATTGCTGATTGTGGCTTTTATTTTATTTCAGCTCAATTTGCGAACTTGTATCGAGCTACGTTGCCATTTTGATGCAGAGGCCGTGGTAATCCTACTTTTCAAGAAAAAAATTCCTTCGCACAGACTTTTTCTTTATAAGTTTCTTTGTTTTTTTTGCGAATACGCAAGATGCGTATCTTTTCATTGATAGGAGAAGAGAGTTTTAGCATGAGATTACAACTGCTTACAAGGCCATGTACGCATGCGGCATGAATGAAAGCGTTGGAGCAGAACAGAGTGTGGGGTTGCTCAGCCCCTAGGAAAGTTGGCTAACTACGCGCCAGGGATGATGTTTTGTAACCCAGTGGCACCTGCCCTTGCCCAAAGGTGTGTCTCGTCTTTGATGCTGGCGGAGAGGAGGGATATCGATGGCCGGTCGCCGTCGAAGATGCAACCATTGCGGTGTTTCCACAAGCGCCAAGCGGTCAGTATGATGAGGGTCGAAAGGCCCTTCCTCATCTGGGCGATGGTGTTGCCAGTCGAAGTTCTCCACCAAGTATGGAAGGGTGTGTCGGGATTGGGTATGTCCACCGAGAATCTCACCCGGCTGAGGATCTCATGCCATATCTGTTTGGAGAAAGGGCATCCAGTCAGTAGGTGTTGCATGGTCTCTGAATCCGGATCGCATAGAACACATGTCGCGTCATGTGGCAGGCCATGCATGGCCAGACAATCAGCAGTCCAGCATCGGTCTTGAAGAGCAAGCCAGAGAAAGAACTTGACGCGCAGCGGTGCCCACGGTCGCCATGTGAGCTTCCAGTGGGGGTCCTCGCAGGCGCCGATGAAGAGGGCCTTGTAGCATGAGCTTGCTGAGTAGGTGTCGGAGGTGGTCCAGTGCCATTTGAGCACATCTGGCTCGTCCGAGAGGTCAACATGGCGAACGCGACGCCAAAGATCAACATATTGCACCATAGTCGTCGGTCCAAGTGCTCCATGGGTGTCTTGGACCCAAGATCTGAGGTGGAGACCCTCGCGAATGGTGTGGGTCCGGCGGCGGCATCGAGGGACGAGGGCGAGGACAAGAGGGGCGATCTCAGCCACGGACATGCCGTCTATCCAGCGGTCGGCCCAGAATCTACAGGTGTCACCGGACCCAAGGTCCCAGGTTGTAGACGCTCTGAAGATGGCGCTCACATCAGGGTCGTGGGGTATGTGTAAGTGGCTCCAGGGTAGAGAGGGGTCGGTGCATTGTAGCCAAAGCCACCGTGCACGGAGGGCGATGCCGGTCCTTTGGATGTCCCTGATGCCTAGCCCGCTAAGAGAGATCGGCTGACAAACTCGCTGCCAGTTAACACGGCACTGGCCTCCATTGGCCTCGGTGCCTCCCGCCCAGAGGAATCCGCAGATGATCCGGTTGACCTTCTTGAGGATGGATTGGTTGAGGGCGAAGGTGGTGAGGAACTGCGTAGGGATAGCACTGAGAACGTGGCGCACAAGAGCCAGACGGTCGCCGTTGGACAACATGGAAGCTCGCCAAGTGGAGAGCTTGCGGGCGAGCTTGTCGACGATAGGGAGCAAGCTAGTTGTGGAGGTCTTGCGAACGGAGAGGGGCAAGCCAACGTATATGATGGGGAAGTGGGCTATCGGGCACCGCATCTTGTATGTGATCGTCGCGATGTTACCCTTGTCGCACCGGATCGACGTGGCAAAACACTTGGCGAAGTTTGTATGAAGCCCGGAAGTCTTGCCGAAGATGTGTAGGATGGCACGCACGGTGGTAATGTCGTGGTTGTCCGGGTGACAGAAGATGACGACGTCGTCCGCGTAAAGAGATATACTCGAGGTCGCATGTCGAGAGGTTAGGCGTCGGAGAAGGCATCGATCCACCACGCGGAGTAGCATTTTGTTGAGCACGTCGATGACCAGAGTGAAGAGCACCGAGGAGACCGGGTCGCCCTGCCGGAGTCCATGCGCATGGTCGATCGGTGGCCCCGGGTGCCCATTGATGAGAACTCGCGTGGAAGTGGTCGAGAGGAGTATGGACATCCATTCCCGCCACCGGGGACCGAAGCCAAGATGTTGCGGTATCTGCAAGGGGAATGGCCAGGAGACGTCGTCGAGTCCCGTGCACTATCGAGCTTGAGGAGCATGCGTGGCGTCTTGAGGTTGTGAAGCAGACGAGCAGTTTGTTGCACCAGCAGGAAATTATCATGGATGCAACGCCCTGCAATGAACGCGTTTTGATTGGTGGATACCATGGGACCCAATCGTGGCGTCAGTCGAAGGGAGAGCACCTTCGCGACAAGCTTAGAGAAGATGTGGATGAGGCTGATGGGCCGGTAGTCGAAGAGCGTTTGTGCATCCGCTCACTTTGGGAGCAAGGTGAGGAGGGCTTCGTTGAGTTTTTGGAAGCCCCTTCCATTCATGGTATAGAACTTGCCAAATGCCTCACAGAAGTCATTCTTGATCGTGTCCCAACATGCAACAAGGAATTCAGAGGTTAATCCGTCGGGGCCAGGCGACTTGCCAGTAGGTAAGCTCTTGATTGCATTCCAAATCTCGTCCTCAGAGAACGGCGACTCAAGCTCATGTAAGTCAAACTACGGGACGCGCAAGGCGCGGAGATCAAGCGTGATGTCATGCTCCGTGGCGCTTCCGAGCACATTAGAGAAGTGATTGTAAGCGGCTTCAGCCATGGCCTCGTGCCCGGTCACCACATGGTCGCCCACACGGACGGACGTCATACGGTTGCGCTACTTCCAGTGCAAGGCGTGAACTTTGTAGTAGGAGATGGCGGCATCATCACTCCGCAGCCAAGAAAGGCAGGTCCGTTGTCTTGCGATGGATCGCTCGAGGGAGGCAAGGCCAAGGTAGGATGCCTTTAGTCTCCACCGGAGCCAAGACTCGGATTGCGAGAGCGGGCGCATGTCCTGGGCGGCGTCAAGGTGGTCAATGAGCTCACGCGCAACCTTGAGTTGCAGCGAAACATTCCCGATGGCTCATACTCCACCTCTGGAGGTGTCTTGCCGTCGTCTTTAGGCGGGCCACGATGCGCCTGAAGGGGTTAGGATCCGATGGCACAGAACTCCAAGCCTCAGCAACCATGGGTTGGAATCCTTCCAACTTCAACCAGAATCTCTCGAAGTGAAATCTTCCCGCCGGCAGGGTTTGCGACGCAGTCCACGACCAGTGGGCAATGGTCGGACGCCACAGAGGAAAGGCAGTGAGGGTGCGCAATTTCCCATCCCGAGGTACAGAGCACTCGTCGTTGCGAACAAGAGTTGGGTTGTCGTGCTCGCTAGACCATGTATATCGGCGGCCATGCATGTAGAGGTCACGTAGTTCCTCGTCGGCGATGAAGCGCCCGAATTGACTCATGACATGATGGTTTAGGTTGGAGTTGTTCTTGTCAGCGGCCGAAGTGATCATGTTAAAGTCGCCACCCAGTAACCACGGGCCAACACGGGATTCTCGCACATCATGAAGATCAGCAAGGAATTCCATCTTTGTGTCATCCTCTTGCGGTCCGTATACTCCGGTGAGCCACCAGTGCCCATCTCCGGATTCTCGCACTTCTTTGGTTTTGTAAATATAGTTTGTACCATTTATTTGAAAATCAATAAAAAATGCAGCAGAGTCCTATTTTTTCTCTCAAAAGAAATTGCAAACCTAAATAAAAAGGATGACTTTGCAAGACCTCTGGCCAAATTCATCTACTCCCTTCGTCACATAATATAAGAGCGTTTTATATTATGGGACAGAGGGAGTATATAATAATTGGGTCGGAGGAAATGAGTTCTCATTACACCACTTCACATTTGTTTAGCACTTACCAGGTACCTTGACATGCCTTCTCGTGAGGTAGTCAACAAGCAGCACATTTTATGCTGCGACGTAACACAGAGAAATGCAGTCGACTCAGTTACACATTTTTCGGTTCCTATTACAGTATGTACGTGTTGAGCCATTCATCTGATTTACACCTCACGTGGTGATATCATCTGCTACTCAACTGTCGCTGTCAGTCTCTTCGGAAATCAAGTTTTGGTTCATGACAAACCTCAGACTGTCACCCTCTTCAAGCTCCCACTGCTTTCTGAGTTCGCCAATGGCTCTTGCTGCAGAGCTAGCTACAGCGGGATTGGAATCTTGAGCCAATCTCTGCAGTTAAAAGAAGGGTTGACCAATACTTATGGAATCTGATAACACTGAACGTCAGGTACGAGCACATGGCAAATCAAACGTTTTCGGTGGCAAGTTTAGTGACACGAAGATGGCAACTTTAGTTGGCATGCCAACTTCGTGCTTCAGTTTATTTTTTGACAGAAAATTGTGTGTCAACTAAATTGCCATCCTTGCATCACTAGAATTGCCATAAAAAACGTTCGATTTTCCATGCGCTCGTACCTGACGTTAGGTACTTATCATTTTCGATATTTAAAGGAAAACACTGAAACAACTTAACTTTCCAAAGTAAAACCAATAACTACAGCTCATGTAATGATAAGTGAGAATTATATAGACAGGGCTTCTCTTTGAAAGGGATGGGGCTTTGATGGTGGAAAAGCGTACAAATAGATCCAATGGCTTGAAGTTTTCATGGTGGAGAAGCGTAAGAATAGATGACATCTTAAAAGAGAACTAGATAATTGCCTATGGGTTGCGACGGGGGCATAAATATTCTAGTCCCTTGGATCCATATTACTGTACTAAACCAGCGACAAGTAATATGGGCTGGAGGGAGTATTAGAGTAGCCTCTGATTCACATGCCCACATTAATTTGGGTAGCTGTTGTTTTGGTCTAGTCATATAGACTTGTAAAGTTATAACTCTAGTGTTTCCATCAAATGCGTCGAGATGCATGTTTTGCGTTTTCTTTGGAAAAAAATGTAAATTTACTCAAAATTGCATGTCATGTCAAATGTCCGGAACATCACCTATTTACAATCTGACAGAGTAACAGAGCACAGATTGATTGGGGATCTCAGTGGTTCAAGCCACGTATAAGAAATTCAGACATGAAGAACCCAACAGTTATATGGTTCACCTTTTGATAACAGATGAGGGATTTATGCTAACCTGTAATGCGCCCATCCCAGCATTCCCTAGGGTCCACATGGATGGAGCTGCAGCCAATGCATTAGCCAAAGCTTTCCTACAAGGAGCAAAAGAAAATAATTGACACTATTTCAACATATAACACCAAAATAGTATAGAACACAACACAGCTCAGTGGTCGGGCCACTGAGCAACAAAGGTTCGCAAATCATATTGTTAATCTTTGTTCTTCATTATCCAATTGTGAGAGGAATTGGGATGAATTTGAATTTGTGAGTCAACTAGTAAACTCTGTCCTTTCCTGCAGTAATTCCAGCAATCTACTTATTCATTTTAATTGCTATTTGTAGATCCATACAAAGAAAAGGCTCACTCCTAGCTACCATCCGGCTCAAGTTCAAACCGGTCTCACCATGACCAGGAAGACCCCGAGCCCTCCCGCGCTCCAAACCCTCCTCGCGGCAACAGACCACAAGACCGAATCCTAGAACGTGAACGAGGACACTGTGAAACTCAAGAGCAACGTGTGAATAAAAACCGTGAATGCCAAATGCGTCACGAAGAATAAAGGCGCCATCAACAAGAAGAGTGTCACCTACAGGATGAAGAGAGCAATGAGCACCACCGAGAAGAAGCTCGTCAAGCCAATCAAGAAAATCAAGCGCATCAAGCTCTTCGTGCTAAAAAACATGAATATGAAGAGCACACCCATCAAGCAAGAGAAGTGGACAAGAGGGAGAAGCTTGCCTTGAGCAACGACACAAGATGCGACGCATGGGCAATGCACTTTGCATTGATGGCCAACTGCACAATGAAGAGCATGAAGAAAAACCACGTCTCCATAACAAGAACAATGTTAACCTCGCAACCATCATAAAGCAGAGGAAAGTCTTGGCAAGCTCAAGTTCACAATGACTAAGTTATCCGGCGGCATTGACCCCGAGGAATACATATCATGGGCCCTCAAGGTGGACAAGATCTTCGAGTCCACGACTTCAACAAGCCGAAGGCGATTGCCATGGCCTCCCTCGAGTTCGACGAGAATGCACTCATATGGTGGGACAAGTACAATAACTTCGACAAGAGAAAGGAGAAGCCCTCATTGCCACTTGGGATGCGAAGAAGCAAGTCATGAGAGCAAGATTTGTGCTCACACACTATAGATGCGACCTCTTCAAGAAGCTCCAAGTTCTCAAGCAAGGGACCAAGACCATCGAAGAGTACTACAAGGAGATGGAAATAGCAATGATCCACACTAATGTCAAGGAGTTTGATGAGCAAACAATGGCACCCTAATCACCTCATCAAGAAAATTGCGGGCTTTCAACCCTACAACAACTTGCATGAGTTGGTACACCAAGCAACAAAGGAGGAATGTCAAGTCCAAGATGACATAAACTCTCAGGCAAAACCAACCATGGCGCCTTATACTCGAGCTACACCCTCTATTGGTGCTCCTTCAAGCTGCAAAGCACTGACGACTTCTTCAAGTCGCCCTCCTACAAGTTCTTCCAAGCCTGGAACTACACAAGTGCAAGTGCTCCAAGGGACTCTACTGACAAAACAAGCCAAATTGAGTGCTTCACATGCAAAGGCCGTGGGTAGAAGTACTATGTGTGCCCACCAAGCACATTATGGTGATCAATGAAGATGAAGAATACGAATCTATGAGTGAAGGACAATTGGAAGCTTTGCAACGTGTTGCTCAACATCAACAAGTAAACAAAGCCAAAGATGTTCATGTCTTTTGTGAGAATGATTCGAGTCCAGCTCTCCTTGTCTCCAAGATCTTAATTCTTGAACAAGAAGATGATAATGATCAACGATGTCACGTCTTCCATACCAAGATGTAATAGTTGGTGGGTCATGAGAATCTCAAGTTATATATATCCAACTATTAGAAGCAACTTTTTGGGTCTCCGGTGGACAACGCGGTGGACCTAGATGAGCATGTAGTCGAGGGTATTCCTCAGTTGAGGTCAGATGAGCATGAGATTTTGTCTGCACCTTTTACTGAGAAGGAGGTTTTTGAGGCGATCGCTCAAATGAAACCGAATAAAGCTCAAGGACCAGATGGGTTCCCGGCAGAATTCTATAAGAAATGCTGGCATATTGTGATAGATGATCTTATGCCTATGTTTCATGACTTCTTTAATGGGCATCTGCAGCTCTTCCATCTAAATTTTGGCACGATAATGTTGCTGCCAAAGAAAGAGGAAGCAATTCGCATCGAGCAATTCAGGCCCATATGTCTCTTGAATGTAAGTTTCAGGATATTTACGAAAGTGGCCACCAATAGATTGACGCGGATTGCCCATTCGGTAGTGCAACCAAGTCAGACAACCTTTATGCCTGGAAGACACATCCTAGAAGGGGTTGTTGTCTTACACGAAACTTTACATGAAATCCATTCGAAGAAACTCGATGGTGTGATCTTCAAAGTAGATTTTGAGAAGGCATATGACAAGGTTAAATGGCCATTTTTACAGCAAGCCATGCGCGTGAATGGCTTTAATGGGGCATGGAGGGATCAGGTGGATTCTTTTGTCCAGAAAGGTAGTGTTGGGATAAAGGTGAATGATGACATTGGTCATTATTTTCAAACGCATAAAGGCCTAAGACAAGGAGATCCGATGTCTCCAATTCTGTTTAACATTGTGGCAGACATGTTGACAGTTCTCATAGGTCGGGCCAAGGAGAAAGGCTTGGTAGGTGGTCTAGTTCCCCATCTGGTGGAGGGGGCATCTCTATCCTACAATATGCGGATGACACTATTATCTTCATGGAGCATGATCTTGCTAACGCGAGGCATATGAAACTAGTGTTGTGTCTGTTTGGACAACTGTCTGGTCTAAAGATAAACTTCCACAAGAGTGAATTGTTCTGCTTTGGTAGGGCCAAAGATGAACAAGACAACTATAGGCAATTGTTCGGTTGTGAACTGGGGTCATTACCGTTCAACTATCTAGGCATTCCTATACATCATAGGAAGTTAACTAATAAGGAGTGGAAATGTATCGAGGATCGATTCGAGAAGAAACTAAGCTGCTGGAAGGGTAAGCTTATGTCATATGGAGGACGGCTAGTATTGATAAATTCGGTACTCACGAGTATGCCAATGTTCCTTTTGTCTTTCTTTGAGGTGCCTAAAGGGGTACGAAAGAGATTAGACTTCTATCGATCTCTTTTTTTCTGGCAGTCAGACGAGGTTAAGACAAAGTATCGCCTGGCAAGATGGGATATTATTTGTCGACCAAAGGACCAGGGGGTCTTGGGATAGAGAACCTCGAGATTAAAAATAAATGCGTGTTGAGCAAGTGGTTATATAGACTATCACAGGAATCGAAGGGTATGTGGGCACAAATCCTGAGAAATAAATACTTGCACTCTAAAACCCTTGCTCAGGTTACCGTAAGACCTAATGATTCCCCATTCTGGAAGGGGCTCATGAGAGTGAAAGAAACCTTCTTCCATAGGGTGAAGTTCATTGTTAGGGATGGTACAACAACAAGGTTTTGGGAGGATACTTGGTTAGGTAACACGCCGCTAGCTCTCCAGTATCCTTCCCTGTATCATACTGCTCAATGTAAGGAGGATTACATAGCAACGGTTTTGCAGACGGTACCTTTGAATATCCAATTCAGGAGGTCTCTAGTAGGAGAACGATGGAATTCCTGGTTACACTTAGTGAGAAGGTTGATGGACGTTCAACTCTCAGATCAGGGAGACACCTTGAGCTAGAAGCTAACGGGTAATGGAGTGTTCACGGTCAAATCAATGTACTTAGACCTCATTAATTCTGGCCCAATCCCAAGATCGATACACATTTGGAAAGTCAAGGTTCCCTTGCGAATTAAAATTTTCATGTGGTTTGTGCACAAGCAAGTGATCCTTACCAAAGATAACTTACTAAAGCGATGATGGGTAGGCAGTTCACGATGTTGCTTTTGTGTTCATGATGAAACAATTCAACACTTATTTCTTGATTGCCCTCTCGCGAAGTTACTTTGGCGGTCCGTTCATATCGTTTTTAATATTTTTCCTCCAGCTAGTATTGACGCGTTGTTTGGGACGTGGCTAAATGGAGTGAACCCTGAGATTGCGTCTAGTATTCGGATTGGAATATGCGCACTTCTTTGGGCTATATGGAACTGCAGGAACGATATGATTTTTAACAGACTTCATATGATTAACTTCTTGAAGGTTATCTTCAGGGCTACAGCATGGATCCATACGTGGTCGCTACTCACTCCTACGGGATCCAGGGAGCATTTGGCTACTGGGTGCAACCGGTGGGAGATGGTAGCACGGGCTATCTTCAACCGGTTTGGATGGCGGTCGCATAATAGGATAGGTCCTTAATGCCCTTCCGTCCAGCCGGTTATGGCTTTGAGTTGCTTATTTTTGTTTCGCTCCTTCTGTGAGCTGTACTTTGCATACCAGACTATTTACTTTGTTGAACTTGATCTAATAAAGTGGCCGCATGCATCTTTTCGATGCAGAGGCCGGGGGATGACCTCCTTTTCAAAAAAAATACCAAGGCCGGCATCAATGGAAGAACAACCAAAGTGATCATTGATGGTGGTAGTTGCCACAGCTTGGCAAGTGAAGAACTTTGCTCCAACTTGTGTTTCGAGTACAAGTGTCGTCCTCAACCAGACAAGGTCTAGTGGCATAGTGACACCGGCACTTCAAGGTAGAGCACACTGTTAAATTATGACCCAAATTCTACCGTATTGGACTAGACGTAGTACAAATAGTATGGGCCTTTGCGGTCGTACCGACCCATACGAGTACAACTCTCTTACTTGTCCTCCAAGGACTCTCATGTATTGCCCTCATATATACCCCATGTATAGTCGCACCTAAAGACGGTCTGTCATCTCGTGCTTGTAGTACTCCTCCATCATAGTGATTGCGCCTTCATGCGTCCGTGGTTTTCTCCCGCAAGGGTTTCCACGTAAAAATCCATGTGCTCTCGTGTCTCGTTTATTCCCGTTTTATCTAACAAGTGGTATACAAAGCAAGGTTTAGATACGAGATTGAGACAAGAGAATTAGGGTTTCGTCGTGTGCGCCGCCGCCAGCTGCAAGTCGCCGAGACCGACTGGAAGATTCGCTTCGCACCGCTGCAGAAATCCAGCCTAGTCTCATTTACCGGATCAAAGGCAGATTGTTTTTTGGTGCGCCACTGTCAAGTCGCATGCGAACCGCCGAGCCGCAGTTGCTGCTGTCCCACGCGTGAATCAAGTCACCATCCACCACGGTTTCAAGTTACGAGGAGATCAAGCTCAGTTTGTCCGCTCGTTCCACGGAGATTTAGTACTACCTGATCAACTAGTACTAGTACTTCTTGTGATTCCTCCCATTTTCCCTCATGTTCTTCCTAAATCCGCCTCCATTTCATGAAGATCGGGCCACCCTAACGACTTGCACAGTAACCGTAAAAGCAGCTCCAGAACTAGTTTCGGCGGGCGTTCTGGTATAGAGTAAGTAGGGCACCCATGTGTGGTAGTCTTTAGTGATGTGACCAAAATGAAATTGTATGTTTTGATGCACGGACAAATTTGTGTTTCAATGAGATTCTGCAATAGCTTATTAGTCTAAAAGTTATAACTGATTATGAGAAGATGAACGTAAACTACAAATAGCACCTGGTTACAGATTAGATTAAAGAAAGGAAAATGCAGTAAAATAAAGTCACAAAATGCTGCTATGCACCTGGTATTAACATCTGGAGAGCTTGAACATTCAACTATCAAGGAAACACTCTTTTTCCCATCCATAGCATCCAGGTCAATAAGAGCCGCTACTAATAATTCAAGCTTCATAAACAGAAAAAAGATTATTGGAACATGAATATAGCAAAGTTCATGTTTTACATATGAGTTTAAACATGGTTCACCTCCTCAGGATTGGTGTAGTCGATACCATCAGCCTCAGATAAGGCAGATGCCATATTAAGATATGCATCCTGTGAACAAAAAAATTAAGGAAATGTTAGCAAAGCAACGACCATGCTGCTACAAGTAACAAGTTACTGAACATACAACCTCTATGGCAGCAATTTGATCAGTAGAAACTTCACGAGGGAACAACTTAAGAATCTTCCCATTTTTCTCCAGTGTGATGAACCTTGTCAAATTTGCAAGGGAAATGAACCATCCATTGGAAGTTTGCGAGTAAACATATAGTTTAAATAAGACTAATCCATAGTGAATATGCAATAGGGATAAGTTACTCCTTAAACATTATTTTGCTTTACAGAACTTGCATCTACAATTCATAAGAAAAACTTACTGATATTGTAGTTTGGTTGCCATCATGTCATGAATATCCCGGACAAACTGTATTAAATATTATAATATTACATGCAAGTATAAGGATCAATAAACAGGATGCCATTGATGTAATAGCTGCATGATATGGCAAGTAAGGATAATTGACTAAATTAGTTCGTATAATCCGGATCTAAACTATAAGTGATTGTTTTGCCCAATAAATGCCTTGTTCATTTATCATAGATATTAGTAAGTTGTGATCATGTATATAATAGGAATAAATGGACTAGGTGTCACTAGGCATCACATATACTATTATCCAAGTAGCAAAGTATAAACAGCGAATCTCTTGGCTAGCTACTTGTCGATGTGCTCTGAGAGTGGCAGATAGAGATGGTAGCACACCAGACAAGCGATGTACCCAGGTTCAGGCCCTCCTTGGAGAGGTAACACCCTACTCCTGCCTGTGGTGGTTGTATTGCTCGAGTGCTCGTCACCGATCGAGAAGATCGTTGGAGAGAGATGTTTCTCGGATTACAAATTCATGGTCACGGGCTAGTGTGTCTTGGATCTCTCCCTAGAAGGCCCTAGCTTTCCTTATATACCTGGTCAAGCTGGGGTTACATGGCTCGGGTTAGACTAAAGGTGGGCTCGTGCCGCCAGGCCGGGCCGGACCATGTCATGCGTATGTGGATCTCACATTGCCTTGCATCTCAAGTTGGTGCGGCATCCAGTTGGCTCTTGGGCCCGAGTGGTTGACACAACCCACTCGAAGATGATGTGCTAGTCCCTTGCCTGGCCGGCAGTGTTCGGGTGTCATATCCTTGTCAATAGCCCCCAAGTTCAGCATGATCTTCCTGCTGGAAGGTCACCCCGGACTTGTTGAAATTCCTACAAGAGAGAGGGAGAGAGAGAGAGGGAGAGAGGAAGAGAGACAGAGAGATAGAGCGAGAGAGAGACCCAACGTTACTCTGTCACATCTAGGCATGCAGTTGGAATCCCGAATCCCGAATGCCGCCTGGGAGACCGAAATAGGCCACTTCCAGGGCTAGGTGAGAGAGAGAGAGAGAGAGGAGAGAGAGAGAGAGAGAGAGGAATCCCGAATGCCGAATGCCGCCAAATAGGTCGCTTCCAGGGCTAGGAGTGAATGCCCGCAGCTTGCAAGGCTCAGATTTTGCATGGAGGCATGGTTCACTAAGCGCCTCCTTAACCGTATTGCGGCAATTGGGCGCTGGGGCTAAAATCTTCGCACCATATTGGCGGTTCTAGGTCAAATGGTCATGTGGAGAGGAAAAGATTCCCATTGTACCAACCTCTCCGATTGATTGGTTGGCGATCAAAACTGCGTGCATTGGTTGGGTTGCCCCGATGCCCAATGCCAACCATTCATGGCGTCATTGGAGCGTGACCTGTGTTTTATGAGGAAGTCGTCGAGAGCGGTGCTCAACACACATAACATTTAGTGTTTCCGCTTTCGATGTTCCACGACTCCCAATAGTCCGAGCCTTACCAAGTCCCTCCGACTCTGATTCCCGTCCTCTGGTCGAGTCGGGCTCTAGGAAGGTGGGAGAGTGACTCTCCTCTTGAGTTTATTCAAGTGAGAGTGAATGATTTACATGCCCATGGAGGGGCTTATATAGCCTATGGGTCCTTGACAATAACCGATGCTACGCTTAAAAAGAGGTGGGAGGGTAGAACGAGGTGATCTTTGGTCCATGAGTCCATGGGCTCCTAGTTGGGCTAGGAGGGGAGTTGTAGCACATGGAAGTTAGATTTTGTCAACCATATGAAGGCTTTCTTGCTTGGGCTTTGGGCTTCTTTGGTCTTTTGCCTTCATCTTTGACTTGTTCTTTTATGTGTTCTCCTTTTGACTTGTTGACCATAAAGACTTTCTTTGACTTTCCTTTACCAGGGTAGCTTGTCTGGAGCCATGGTAGATCGCTTGGACTTTCGTTGACCTCCCTGACTTGTGTTGACTGCTTTTGTTTTTTGTTGACCGGCCACGTGGATTGCTATGTAAGACTTAGGTGGGACCCCCAGTATAACTTTAGTTATTCCCTCAACAGTGAGATAGTGTTAGAATGCCATATTAATTGATTCAGTAAAAGCTGCAAGCTTGCATAAGCAAAGGCTGAGAAATTATACAACGTGTTTGCAAAACTGAAGATAATTGGTTTAGTGTTATTTCATTCTAAATTTTTGTCCTGAATGCAGGCTCAGTATATAATGAGTCCGCGGTTGGGGACGTACCCCAGCTTAGCACAGACAAGAATGAGATATGGTCTGCTCCATTTACTGCGAAAGAGGTGTTTGAGGCTGTCACACAAATGAAACACAATAAGGCTCCTGGTCCGGATGGTTTTCCAGCAGTGTTTTATAATAGATGCTGGCATATCATCAAGGATGACCTCATGCCTATGTTCCATGAATTGTTTAACGGCAGCCTACAACTTTTTCACCTAAACTTTGGAACAATAACGTTGTTGCCAAAGAAGGAGGAGGCTGTGTGCATTGAGCAGTTCAGGCCGATTTGCCTACTCAATGTGAGTTTCAAAATTTTCACTAAGGTAGCCATGAACAGGCTGGCGCAGATTGCCCATTCGGTGGTGCACCCAACACAGTCTGCATTCATGCCGGGGAGACACATCCTAGAAGGGGTGGTTGTCTTACACAAAAATCTGCACGAAATCCATTCAAAGAAACTTGATGGGGTTATCTTCAAAGTGGATTTTCGAGAAAGTGTACGATAAGGTCAAATGGCCCTTCCTCCAGCAGGCCTTACGCATGAAGGGGTTTGACAATGCCTGGAGGAAACAGGTCGACACCTTCATTCAAAAAGATAGTGTTGGAATTAAAGTGAATGATGACATAGGTCATTATTTTCAGACGCATAGGGCTTACGACAGGGAGACCCGATGTCTCCTATTCTGTTCAGCATAGTAGCAGATATATTGGCAGTCCTTATCGGTCGGGCCAAGGAGAATGGCCAAGTAGGAGGACTAGTTCCGCATCTTGTGGATGTGGGAGTATCCATACTACTGTACGCTGATGATACTATTATATTCATGGAACATAATCTCGCAAAGGCTAGAAACATGAAGTAGTACTTTGCCTATTTGAACAATTGTCTGGACTGATAGTTAATTACAAGAGTGAATTTTTCTGTTTTGGGAGGGCCAAAGAAGAACAAGATGCGTATAGATAACTGTTCGGATGTGAAATGGGTTCCCTACCATTCTCGTACCTAGGGATACCAATTCACCATCGGAAATTATCGAATAAGGAGTGAAAAGTGCCTTGAAGATCGATTTGAGAAAAAACTAAGCTGCTGGAAGGGCAAGCTTATGTCATATGGGGGCCGGCTAGTGTTGATAAATTCAGTTCTAACTAGTATGGCGATGTTACTCTTATCTTTCTTTGAAGTTCTGGTTGGGGTACGAAAAAGATTAGATTTTTATCGATCTCTTTTTTTCTGGCAATGTGATGAAGTAAAAACGAAATACAGATTGTCCAGATGGGATATAATTTGCGGACCCAAACACCAAGGTGGTGATGGAAATTTTCCCTAGAGGCAATAATAAAATGGTTATTATTATATTTCCTAAATCACGATAAAGGTTTGTTATTCATGCTAGAATTGTATTGACCGGAAACTTAAATACATGTGTGGATACATAAACAAATACCATGTCCCTAGTGAGCCACTACTAGACTAGCTCGTTGATCAAAGATGGTTAAGGTTTCCTAACCATAGACATGAGTTGTCATTTGATAATAGGATCACATCATTAGGAGAATGATGTGATGAACAAGACCCATCCGTTAGCTTAGCATATTGATCATTCAGTTTATTGCTATTGCTTTCTTAATGTCAAATACATATTCCTTCGACTATGAGATTATGCAACTCCCGGATACCGGAGGAATACCTTTTGTGCTATCAAACTTCACAACGTAACTGGGTGATCATAAAGATGCTCTACAGGTATCTCCGGTGATGTATTATGGAACGAGTAAAGAGACTTGCCGGTAACGAGATTGAACTAGGTATGAAGATACCAACGATCGAATCTCGGGCAAATAACATACCAATGGACAAAGGGAATTACGTATGTTGTCATAAGGTTCGACCGATAAAAATCGTTGTAGAATATGTAGGAGACAATATGCGCATCCAGGTTCCGCTATTGGTTATTGACCGGAGAGGTGTCTCGGTCATATCTACATAGTTCTCGAACACGTAAGGTTCGCACGCTTAACGTTCATTGACGATATAGTGTTATATGAGTTATATGATTTGGTGACCGAATGTTTTTCAGAGTCCCGGATGAGATCACGGACATGACGAGGAGTCTCGAAATGGTCGAGAGATAAAGATTGATATATGGGACAATGGTATTCGGACACCGGAAGAGTTTCGGAGTGCACCGCTTGGTCATCGGGTCACCGGAAGGGGTTCCGGACACCCCTGGTAAGTGTATGGGCTTAGTGGGCCAAACGAGGGGACAGACCAGCCCACTAGGGGGCTGGTGCGCCCCTCTACATGGCTGGCCAGCCCTAGGGGAAGGAAAGGGGAGGGGTGGCCCCTCCTGCCTTTCCCTCCTCGGGAGAGAAAGGAAGGGGGGGGGGGCCTCCTTCTCTTACCTTCCTCCCGCACTCATATATGGAAGGGGGGCGGCTTGGGGAAGTCCCCAAGTAGGATTCGACCCTACTTGGGGCGCCCCTTGGCTTCTCCCCTCTCCCCCCCACCTATATATATGTGGGAAGGGGGCGCCTAGCACAACTAGAACAATTGCTTAGCCGTGTGCGGTGCTCCCTCCACCGTTTACACCTCCGGTCATATTTTTGTAGTGCTTAGGCGAATCCCTGCGGAGATAGCTTCACCATCACCGTCACCACGCCGTCGTGCTGCCGGAACTCATCCACTACCTCGCCGTCTTGCTGGATCAAGAAGGCGGAGGACGTCATCGAGCTGAACGTGTGCTGAACGCGGAGGTGACGTACGTTCGGTACTCGATCGGTTGGAACGCGAAGAAGTTCAACTACATCAACCGCTTTGTCAAACGCTTCCGCTTACGGTCTACGAGGGTACGTAGACACACTCTCCCCTCTCGTTGCTATGCATCTCCATGGATAGATCTTGTGTGTGTGTAGATTTTTTTTTTGTTTTCCATGCAACATTTCCCAACAGTGGTATCCAAGCCAGGTCTATGCATAGATGATATGCACGAGTATAACACAAAGAGTATTGGCGGTGATAGTCATACTGCTTACCACCAACGTCTTATTTTGATTCGGCGGTATTGTGGGATGAAGCAGTCCGGACCAACCTTACATGTCCACGCAGATGAGACCGGTTCCACCGACTGACATGCAACTAGTTTTGCATAAAAGGTGGCTGGCGGGTGTCTGTTTCTCCTACTTTAGTTGAATCGAATTTGACTACGGTCGGTCCTTGAAGAAGGTTAAAACAGCAAACTTGATAAATCAACGTTGTGGTTTTTGCGTAGTTAAGAATTGTGTTGCTAAAAGCCCATAGCAGCCACGTAAAACTTGCAACAACAAAATAGAGGACGTCTAACTTGTTTTTGCAGGGCATGTTGTGATGTGATATGGTCAAGATATGATGTGATATATGTTGATGTATGAGATGATCATGTTTTGTAGTATCGACAACCGGCAGGAGCCTTAGGGTTGTCTCTCTATTGTATGAAGTGCAAGCGCCATGTAATTGCTTTACTTTATCACTATGCGTTAGCGATAGTTGTAGAAGCAATAGTTGGCGTGATGACCTCGAGCAACGACACTACGATGGAGATCAAGGTGTCAAGCCGGTGACAATGGAGATCATGACGATGCTTTGAAGATGGAGATCAAAAGCACAAGTTGATGATGGCCATATCATGTCACATATTTTGATTGCATGTGATATTTATCCTTTATGCATCTTATTTTGTTTAGAATGGCGGTAGCATTATAAGATGATCCCTTCACTAAATTTCAAGATAAAAGTGTTCTCCTCGAGTATGCACCGTTGCCAAAGTTCGTCGTTTCGAAGCACCACGTGATGATCGGGTGTGATAGACTCTACGTTCACATACAACGGGTGTAAAACAGTTTTGCACATGCAGAATACTTGGGTTAAACTTGACGAGCCTAGCATGTACAAACATGGTCTCGGAACACTGGAGACCGAAAGGTCTAACGTGGTCATATAGAAGATATGATCAACATAGAGATGTTCACCATTGATGACTACCCCATCTCACGTGATGATCGGACATGGGTCAGTTGATTTGGATCATGTATCACTTAGATAACTTGAGGGATGTTTATTTAAGTGGGAGTTCATTAGTAATTTGATTAATTCAACTTAATGTATCATGAACTTAGTCTTAATAGTGTTTGCATATCTATGTTGTAGTCAACAGCTCGCGATATAGCTCCCCTATTTTGATATGTTCCTAGAGAAAACTATGTTGAAAGATGATAGTAGCAATGATGCGGACTGGGTCCATGATCTGAGGATTATCCTCATTGCTGCACAGAAGAATTATGTCCTTGATGCACCGCTAGGTGACAGACCTGTTGCAAGAGCAGATGCAGACGTTATGAACGTTTGGCAAGCTCGATATGATGACTACTTGATAGTTTAGTGCGTCGTGCTTTATGGCTTAGAACCGGGACTTCAAAAATGTTTTGAACGCCATAGAGCATATGAGATGTTCCAAGAGCTGAAAATTGGTGTTTCAGACTCATGCCCGTGTCGAGAGGTATGAGACCTCTAACAAGTACTTTGCCTACAAGATGGAGGAGAATAGCTCAGCCAGTGAGCATGTACTCAGAATGTCTAGGTACTATAATCGCTTGAATCAAGTGGGAGTTAATCTTCCAGATAAGATAGTGATCGACAGAGTTCTCCAGTCACTATCACCAAATAATATGCAAGGAATGACTAAAATGATTTCCAAGCTCTTCGCGAAGCTAAAATCGGCGGAGGTAGAAATCAAGAAAGATAATAAAGTGTTAATGGTTAATAAGACCACTAGTTTCAAGAAAAAGGGAAAGAAAGCCCAAACCTAGACCCAAGCCTGAAACTGAGTGCTTCTACTGCAAAAGAAATAGTCACTGAAAGCGGACCAAATACTTGGCGGATAAGAAGGATGGCAAAGTGAACAAAGGTATATATGATATACATGTTATTGATGTGTACCTTACTAGTGTTCATTGTAGCCCCTGGGTATTTGATACTGGTTCAGTTGCTAAGTAACTCGAAACAGGAGTTGCAGAATGAACGGAGACTAGTTAAGGGCGAGGTAACGATGAGTGTTGGAAGTGATTCCAAGGTTGATACGATCACCATCGCACACTCCCTCTATCTTCGGGATTAGTGTTGAACCTAAATAAATATTATTTGGTGTTTGCATTGAGCATGAATATGATTAGATCATGTTTATTGCAATACGGTTATTCATTAAGTCAGAGAATAATTGTTGTTCTGTTTACATGAATAAAACCTTCTGTGGTCATTCACCCAATGTGAATGGTTTATTGAATCTCGATCGTGGTGATACACATATTCATAATATTGATGCCAAAGATGCAAAGTTCATAATGATAGTTCAACATGTTTGTGGCATTGTCGTTTAGGTCATATTGGTGTAAAGCGCATGAAGAAACTCCATGCGGACGGACTTTTGGAATCACTTGATTATGAATCATTTGATACTTGTGAACCATGCCTCATGGGCAAGATGACTAAAACTCCGTTCTCCGAAACAATGGAGCGAGCTAATGACTTATTGGAAATAATACATACCGATGTATGTGGTCCGATGAGTGTTGAGGCACGCGGAGGGTATCGTTATTTTCTGACCTTCACAGATGATTTGAATAGGTATGGGTATATCTACTTGATGAAATTGAGTCAGACTCAAAGCCCGACCACTACAGAAGATAGAGAGAAAATAAAAGTCATTCCCTATGCCTCAGCCATAGGTTCTATTATGTATGCTATGTTGTGTACCAGACCTGATGTGTGCCTTGCCATAAGTTTGGCAGGGAGGTACCAAAGTAATTCAGGAGGGGATCACTGGACAACGGTCAAAATTATCCTTAGAGAACTAAGGACATATTTTCTCGGTTATGGAGGTGATAAAGAGTTCGTCGTAAAGAGTTACATCGATGCAAGCTTTGACACCGATTCGGATGACTATGAGTATCAATCTGGATACATATTGAAAGTGGGAGCAATTAGCTATAGTAGCTCCACGCAGAGCATTGTAGACATAAAAATTTGCAAAATACATACGGATCTGAATGTGACAGACCCGTTGACTAAACTTCTCTCACAAGCAAAACAAGATCACAACTTAGTACTCTTTGGGTGTTAATCACATGGCGATGTGAACTAGATTATTGACTCTAGTAAACTCTTTGGGTGTTGGTCACATGGTGATGTGAACTATGGGTGTTAATCACATGGCGATGTGAACTAGATTATTCACTCTAGTGCAAGTGGGAGACTGATGGAAATATGCCCTAGAGGCAATAATAAAATAGTTATTATTATATTTCCTAAATCATGATAAAGGTTTATTATTCATGCTACAATTGTATTGACCAGAAACTTAAATACATGTATGGATACATAAACAAATACCATGTCCCTAGTGAGTCTCTACTAGACTAGCTCGTTGATCAAAGATGGTTATGGTTTACTAACCATAAACATGAGTAGTCCTTTGATAACGGGATCACATCATTAGGAGAATAATGTGATGGACAAGACCCATCCGTTAGCTTAGCATATTGATCGTTCAGTTTATTGCTATTGCTTTCTTAATGTCAAATACATATTCACTCGACTATGAGATTATGCAACTCCCGGATACCGGAGGAATACCTTGTGTGGTATCAAACGTCACAACGTAACTGGGTGATCATAAAGATGCTCTACAGGTATCTTCGAAGGTGTTTGTTGAGTTGGCATAGATCGAGATTAGGATTTGTCACTCCGAGTGTCGGAGAGGTATCTCTGGGCCCTCTCGGTAATACACATCATAAGAAGCCTTGCAAACAAAGTGACTAATGAGTTAGTTACAAGATGATGTATTATGAAACGAGTAAAGAGACTAGTCGGTAACGAGATTGAACTAGGTATGAAGATATCGACGATCGAATCTCGGGCAAGTAACATACCGATGGACAAAGGGAATTACGTATGTTGTCATAAGGTTCGACCGATAAAGATATTCGTAGAATATGTAGGAGTCAATATGCGCATCCAGGTTTCGCTATTTGTTATTGACCGGAGAGGTGTCTCGGTCATGTTTACATAGTTCTCGAACCCGTAGGGTCTGCACGCTTAACGTTCGTTGACGATATAGTGTTATATGAGTTATATGATTTGGTGACCGCACCGGAAGGGGTTCCGGACACCCCCGGTAAGTGTATGGGCTTAATGGGCCAAAGGAGGGGCCAGACTAGCCCACTAGGGGGCTGGTGCGCCCCTCTAAATGGCTGGCCAGCCCTAGGGGAAGGAAAGGGGAGGGGTGGCCCCTCCTGCCTTTCCCTCCTTGGGAGAGAAAGGAAAGGGGGGGGGGGGCGCCTCCTCCTCTTACCTTCCTCCCGCACTCATATATGGAAGGGGGGCGGCTTGGGGAAGTCCCCAAGTAGGATTCGACCCTACTTGGGGCGCCCCTTGGCTTCTCCCCTCTCCCCCCCACCTATATATATGTGGGAAGGGGGCGCCTAGCACAACTAGAACAATTGCTTAGCCGTGTGCGGCGCCCCCCTCCACCGTTTACACTCCCGGTTATATTTTCGTAGTGCTTAGGCGAATCTCTGCGGAGATAGCTTTTCACCATCACCATCACCACGCCGCCGTGCTGCCGGAACTCATCCACTACCTCGCCGTCTTGCTGGATCAAGAAGGCGGAGGACGTCATCGAGCTAAACGTGTGCTGAACGTGGATGTGCCGTACGTTTGGTACTCGATCGATGGAACGCGAAGAAGTTCGACTACATCAACCGCGTTGTCAAAGCTTCCGCTTACGGTCTACGAGTGTACGTAGACACACTCTCCCCTCTCGTTGCTATGCATCTCCATGGATAGATCTTGCGTGTGCGTAGAAATTTTTTTGTTTTCCATACGACGTTTCCCAACAGGTGAATTAGGGGTTGACAACTTAGAGGTTGTCTGTTGAGACCGAGGGTACATGGGTACAAATGTTGCGCAGTAAGTACCTACAATCTAAGACATTGGCCAAAGTTACTGTAAGACTTAATGACTCGCCTTTCTGGAAGGGGTTAATGAAGACGAAAGAAACCTTTATTCAGAGGGTGAAGTTTAACGTTGGTAATGGCAACGGTACTAGATTCCGGGAAGACACATGGTTAGGGGGGATGCCTTTAGCCCTACATTATCCCACGCTATATAATATTGTACAACGTAAGGAGGCCTACGCAGCTACAGTATTACAGTCGGTTCCACCAAACATTCAGTTCGGGAGGGCTTTAGTGGGGGAACGATGGCTCTCTTGACTTCATCTATTGCGTAGGTTGATGGATGTTCAACTCTCTCACCAACCAGATACCATCCACTAGAAATTATCCACGAACGGTAGGTTCACGGTGAAATCTATGTACTTGGACTTAATTAACTCTGGGCCAATAAGGAGATCACTTCGCATATGGAAGGTTAAAGTTCCGTTAAGAATCAAAATCTTCATGTGGTTTGTACACAAGGAAGTGATTTTAACCAAGGAGAACTTGATCAAGCGAAGATGGGTGGGTAGTTCATGATGTTGTTTGTGTGACCAGAATGAAACCATAAAACACCTCTTTCTCGATTGTCCTCTAGCCAAACTACTTTGGCGCACGATACATATAGCATTCAACGTTAGCCCTCCAATTAGTATCGACACGTTATTTGGGACGTGGCTAACCGGAGTGGAATCAAATATTGCGGGACATATTCGGATAGGGATATGTGCACTACTTTGGGCTATATGGAACTGCAGAAATGATATCATCTTTAATAGGAAAATTTTCATCAACTTTTTGCAGGTTATATATAGAGCCACTGCATGGATCCGTATGTGGTCCTTACTCATGCAGATTCAAGGGTGCTTTTGCCTATTGGGTGCAACCGAGACGGTAACACGGGTTATCTACAACCGGTTTGGATGGCGATCCAATAATAGGATAGGTGTTCAGTCATCTGGGCCTATTTTTCGCCGGTTGTGGCAGTTTTTGTTATCTTTGTCCGTTTTATGCTCCTTCTGTGAGCCTTTACTCAACTTAAGACTTTGTTTTGGATCTTCAGTTAAATAAAATGGCTGCATGCATCATTCTGATGTCCTCCTTTTCAAAAAGAAAAAAATAATAATAATCCGTTGCCAATTACACTTTATTTAACTTGTATGTTGTAACTATGTTAGATATCTCATTCAATGTTGCATTAGCTAATTGTGATTTTTCAGTATATATTGTCATTAGTACATCTAATAATGATTAATGAGGAAAATTAGCAAGTATAAGGAGGTTCCAGTGGGCACTGATGGATTTACCCTACTACTCTAATATTAAACGTCACTGTGTGATGAAACCCACAGGATTTAAAGATATTAGAGCTATATGGACACTTAATTAAGCTACCTTTAAAGCCATGAAAGCATCCTCCATGGCACGTCGTCGAACAACCATGTCAGCTCGTCGCAGATCTGCCTGGGTTTGCAAATAGCTGTTGTATTAGATCAGCATGAAACCATGTATTAAACAGTAACATACTGATAGCATATTAGCATGGTTATTAAATAATTTAAACGGGTACTACAATGACATAGATATGGGTGCAGCTTTATCGACAGTATGAATGAGAAATGTATGTTACTTAAATCTATTAACTACTTCCTACAAAATGAGTGAAGAAAGAATTTGTATATGTTAGAGTATTATATATATAGCCATGTAACCTTCTGTATTTACCCTATTGTATAAGGGTCTCCTGTATATATTCCACACCTGTACATGTATATATACTGGCCTATGGCCTCCTGGAAATACAAGTTGCATATTTCCTAACATGGTATTAGAGCTAGGTCATTTTTTTGCACACCGGAACTCGTGCCATTGATCCGCTCCTGCTGCCGGTATCCTCTCCGGTTCTCTGGATTGCTTTCGATCCAGCCGCCGGTCGCTTGCCCCTCCCGATCGATCAGATTGAGTCGAGCCGTCGTCTACCGTTAGCTCCGCCCCGTCCCGCAGTTGGGCTTTGGGCCTCTCCCTATCTGGTCGTCGTCGCCCCGCAGTCGGCCTCTCCCGATCGATCGCTCTCGCCCCGCAGAACGGGCGTCTCCCGATCGATCCCCCCGCCCCCGCGCAGTCTTTGTTCGAGCCACCAGATCGCCCCGCCACCAACCGCAGTCTTCGTTCGAGGCAGCAGATTGCCCCGCCACCAACCCAGCCGCTGGATTCCTGCTGCTGGCTCTGTCCTCGTATGCCTGGTTCGCCCAGGCTCTAAGCCTCACGACCGAAAGCTGCTGTTGGCGGATTGTTGACGCAAAAAAAAAGTCTACACCGTCAAGCTATGTCACAGTTCCTCGCTGTCCGGTGATCTTTGATGGCACTAACTACATCGAGTTTGTTGGCTTCATGCGCATTCATATGCGTGGCATTCGTCTCTGGGGCGTTCTTTCTGGCGAGGTCCATTGTCCGCCGTGACCGGTTCCACCTGTGGACCCTACTCCGCCGACGCCACCGGTTCTTGCTGCCGATGCTGATCAAGCTGTGAAGGATGCAGCTAAGCTTGCAGATGACGCTGCCGTCCGTGCTTATGATGAGCAGGTTTCGACTTATGAGGAGGCTCTTCAGACTTATCATGGGGCTCTCTCTGCTTACACTCAGTGGCTTGATGAGGATGCCCGTGCCGCAGCCGTTCTCACTGCTAGTGTTCTGCCTCAGTTTGCCCCTACCGTATCTGAGATGTGGACCCGTCTCCGTTAGCGCTATCAGCCCTCTGGTGATGCCTTATATCTGTCTGTGGTCCGGCAGGAACATGCTCTTCAGCAGGGTGATTCCTGTGTTGACGATTTCTATGCACAGAGTTCTGCTATTTGGCGTCAGCTTGATTCTCTCCGCACTGTTGGTTGCCGTACTTGTCAGTGTTGCCAGGCTGTGCGGGCTGATTTGGAGTTTCATCGTGTATACGAGTTCTTATCTCGGCTCCGTAAGGAGTTTGAGCCCCGGCGTGCTCAGTTGTTTGCTCGTGGTCGTATCTCCCTCATGGAGGCACTTTCTGATATTCGTGCTGAGGAGACTCGCCTACGTGGTGCTGGTCTACTTGAGGTTCCCTCTATGCTCGCTGCTCGAGTTCCTGTTATGTCGCCTGCTGCAACGGCTCCATCCCGCTCCAGTGCTCCTCCGCTCTTGCCTACTCCTACGGGCGGCCAGGGTGGGTCTCGTCCTCAATGCGGCTACTGTAATATGGATGGTCATGTTGAGTCTCAATGCTTCTAGAAGAAGAAACACCTGCGTAAGGCGCGATCATCAGCTTCAGGGACTTCTTCTACTTCGACATCTTCAGCCACCGCTTTGACTGAGCAGGATATTGTACGACTTAAGCGTCTGCTTGCCGCTTCCGGTTCCCCTTCGACGGGTACTGCAGATCTGTGACTGATGCTTCCCGCACTGAGCAACCACCCTCTACACAGTTAGGTACATCCTCGTGGGTTCTGGACTCCGGAGCTTATTTTCATATGTCTTCTCATTCTTCAAATTTGTCCTCTCTTAAATCGCTTGATTTTCCTGTTCATGTACTCACTGCCGATGGTACTCCTCTTTCTGTTGCTAGTCGAGGCAATCTTACCACACCTTCTTACTCTGTTCCTGATGTTGCTCATGTTCCTCGACTTACCATGAATCTTTTTTCTGCTGGTCAACTTACTGATTCTGGTAGTCACGTCATCCTTGACGTTGACTCTTGTTCTGTTCAGGATCGTCGAACGCACACTTTGGTTGGGGCTGGCCCTCGCCGCCGTGACTCTCAGGGTCTTTGGGAGCTAGACTGGCTTCATGTTCCTTCCGCTGCCACCACTATCGCCAGTCCATCCGCTTCTGTCGCTTCAGCTACCGGCTCCTTCCAGCAGTGGCATCATCGACTTGGTCATCTTTGTGGGTCTCGCTTGTCATCATTAGTTCGTCGAGGTCTTCTGGGGTCTGTCTCAGGAGATGTCTCTTTAGAGTGTCAGGGTTGTAGACTAGGAAAACAAATTCAGTTACCTTATCCTACTAGTGAGTCGGTGTCTCAGCGTCCTTTTGATTTGGTCCATTCTGATGTATGGGGTCCGGCTCCCTTCGCTTCGAAAGGGGGCCATCGATACTATATTATTTTCATAGATGATTTCTCTCGTTACACTTGGCTTTATTTTATGACTTCTCGTAGTGAGGTTCTTTCCATCTATAAGCGTTTTGCGGCCATGGTTCACACTCAGTTCTCTTCGCCTATTCGTGTGTTCTGTGCTGACTCCGCTGGCGAGTATATTTCCAAGATGTTACGTGGTGTTCTTGCTGAGCAGGGCACTCTTCCTCAGTTCTCTTGTCCTGGTGCTCATGCTCAGAATGGCGTGGCTGAGCGGAAGCATCGCCACCTTCTTGAGACGGCTCGTGCGTTGATGATCGCCGCTTCTCTTCCACCTCATTTTGGGCTGAGGTTATCTTCACCTCCACCTATCTCATCAACCTTCAGCCGTCCGCTGCTCTCCAGGGTGGTGTTCCTTTCGAGCGTCTCTTTGATCATTCTCCTGCTTATTCGACGCTTCGCTTGTTTGGTTGTGTTTGCTATGTTCTTATTGCCCCTCACGAACACACCAAACTAACCGCTCAGTCTGTTGAGTGTGTTTTCTTAGGCTATAGTGATGAGCATAAGGGCTATCGTTGTTGGGATCCTATTGGTCGTGGGATGCGTATTTCTCGGGATGTGACTTTTGATGAGTCTCGTCCCTTCTACCCGCGTCCATCTTCCTCGACTTTTTCAGTGGAGGATATCTCTTTCCTCACTTTTCCCGACACACCTATCACTCCAGTTGAGCCCTTGTCTCTCCGTCTTGCTCACTCTACTTCTCCACCTCTTGCCGAGTTGTCGCCACCATCTCCCACGGTTTCCTCACCTCGCATGTCACCGGATTCTGCACCTTCATCCCCGGTGATTTCTTCGTCTCCACCTCCTGATTCTACCTCGGCTATTCCTCCTCGTACTCTTCCATCTTTTCCTCAGTATTACACTCGTTGTTCACATAATGTGGATGCGTCTGCTGATGTGCCATCCTCCTCGTCTCAACCTACCTATGGCTTGCGTCCTCGTCCGCTTCCGCCTGTTGATCGCCTTGGTTTTTCAACCGCTGGTGCTGCTGTTCTTGAGCCGACTTCTTATCGTTAGGCTGTTGTTCATCCTGAATGGCAGTTTGCGATGGCAGAAGAGATTGCTGCTCTTGAACGCACTGGTACATGGGATCTTGTTTCTCTTCCTCTAGGTGTCCGTCCCATCACTTGTAAGTGGGTCTACAAGGTGAAGACTCGCTCCGATGGTTCTCTTGAGCGTTACAAAGCTCGTCTTGTGGCTCGTGGCTTTCAGCAGGAGCATGCTCGTGATTACGATGAGACTTTTGTTCCTGTGGCCCATATGACCACTATTCGTACACTTCTTGCCGTGGCCTCTGCACGCCACTGGTCTGTATCTCAGCTTGATGTTAAGAATGCCTTTCTTAATGGTGAGCTGCGTGAGGAGGTATACATGCAGCCACCACCTGGGTATTCTGTTCCTGATGGCATGGTGTGTCGTCTTCGTCGCTCTCTCTATGGCCTTAAGCAAGCCCCCATGCCTGGTTTGAGCGTTTTGCCTCTGTGGTGACTGCCGCTGGTTTTTTAGCGAGTGCTCATGATCCAGCATTGTTTGTCCACCTTTCTTCTCGTGGTCGGACTCTTCTTCTTCTCTATGTTGATGACATGGTCATCACTGGCTACGATCCCGAGTATATTGCCTTTGTAAAGGCCCGTCTTAGTGAGCAGTTTCTTATGTCCGATCTTGAACCTCTTCGCTACTTTCTTGGGATTGAAGTCTCTTCTACCTCTGATGCCTTTTTTATATCCCAGGAAAAGTATATACAGGATCTTCTTGCTCGTGCTGCTCTTACCGATGAGCGCATTGTTGAGATTCCCATGGAGCTCAATGTTCACCTCCGTGATACTGATGGTGACCCCTTGCCTGACCCGACTCGTTATTGTCATCTTGTTGGGAGTCTTGTCTATCTAGCTGTCACTCGTCCGGATATCTCTTATTCGGTTCATATTCTGAGTCAGTTTGTCTCCGCTCCCACTTCGGTTCACTATAGTCACCTCCTTCGTGTTCTTCGATATCTTCGGGGCACAATCTCTCACCGTCTATTCTTTCCTCGCTCCAGCTCTTTACAGCTTCAGGCCTATTCGGATGCTACGTGGGCTAGTGATCCCTCCGATCGCCGTTCACTTTCTGCTTACTGTGTTTTTCTTGGTGGTTCTCTCATTGCCTGGAAGACGAAGAAACAGACTGCAGTTTCCCGTTCGAGTGCAGAGGCTGAGTTACGAGCTATGGCTCTTTTGACGGCAGAGGTGACTTGGTTATGGTGGTTACTTCAGGATTTTGGTGTTTCTGTTACTACACCTACTCTGCTCTTATCTGACAGGACAGGTGCTATTAGCATTGCGCGCGATCCTGTTAAGCATGAGCTCACCAAGCATATTGGTGTTGATGCTTTCTATGTGCGCACTGGTGTGCAGGATCAGGTTATTGCTCTTCAGTATGTGCCTTCCGAGTTACAGTTGGCGGATTTTCTGACGAAGGCCCAGACTAGAGCGCAGCATGGCTTCTATCTCTCCAAACTCAGTGTTTTTAATCCACCATGAGTTTGAGGGGGGTGTTAGAGTATTATATATATAGCCATGTAACCTTTTGTATTTACGCTATTGTATAAGGGGTTTCCTGTATATATTCCACACCTGTACATGTATATATACTGGCCTATGGCCTCCTGGAAATACAAGTTGCATATTTCCTAACAGTATAGACCTACCTCCAAAGCACCATCACTCCAATGTTGATCTGCTGCTTTCTTCAAGTCTGAATGAGCTCGCTCCTTCAATATCTGATTATGTACAGAGGTCAAATTAACATATTAGAAGTATAATGAAACCAATATAATACATAGATGGCATATGAAACATTCCATACGAACAGATCTAGTACATACTCTAGCGAAATTGGTTAGGTGGGCTGCCTGTTCCTTCACACTGTTATCAATCTTTCGGGTGTCCTTCCTTGCACGAGCTTTCAGGCAATCTTACATTTAGATGAGGAATTAAATCTTATGGAAGGAAAAACTTATAGCTTGTTATGTGAAAGAGCATGTACCATCAAGCTTGAGAAACCCCAACCCTAATACAGCAACATCCTTAGATGCACGTTTGTTCAACCTTGTGATGCCACTAAGAGTAAAAGGATTTCAGATATCAAAATTCAGAATAGCAATACAAATAAATACATTATTTCTACCAACGAAAACAATTACATGAGGGAATATCAATGATGCACAGGGAACAAGAGTACCGTGAAAGCAAAAGAATATCACTCTGAGCTCTTTCATTCACAAACTTTGCATCATTATAGACAAATTGGCACGCTTTAGACAGCCCTTGAGTAGAATATAGTGTTTTTTCCTGAGCTGCAACTTGACTATCTGAAAAATGTGACATTCCTCTTCGATGCTCATCAAAATCCCTGCAACAGAAGATTAAGAATATGGAACTAAAAATGACGAACTATATCTGCTTAATGACCATGTGCAGTTTACCATATATGATTTTAGAATTCTGGTACAGAACTTCAGTTTATGTTGGAAGAAACTAGACATTTCTTAAAATCATGAAAACTAGTATATAAAACTAGAGGAAGTCTTCTTTGACACTGAAATTGTTTCTTAGTCTTCAGCTGACTGAGTTTAATATTACAAGTCAAAAAAATAGGACGAAGCATTATGATAGCAGGCGTTAGCTTTACGATCATATATATTGCATGAGTTCAGTGTAAACGAAACAAAATACAGACAAAGTATTCAATATTATCTTTATTTTTCATGCTAACAAAGGTACATGGATTCTGACAGATTATTCATTTGTGTGCGAATGTGTGTGTGTACCTGTAAGGATTGTTGCCATCTTCAGGAATATTGCACTCTGTAGTTTCACTGCCACTACGAGAACCATAAGAATGGCACCGAACATTCGGACCTTGTTGGAGTAGGTAACCATTGGACTTTGCATTCGTTTTCCAATGCCTATCGTTTGGAAAGGACCTGATGATATGATATCCGTTCATCCACTTCCTTACCTCTACCTCTTGTGGTAAACAATCCGATGCTACACAGCGTAGTGCTTTCAGCTTACACGGCATTCTGTGTTTATCATTATAGCACACCCCACTAGATGCTATGGTACCAGATATTTGGCTAGCCATATGTGTCGAATCTGTATGTGTGCTATAGATTATGAACCTTTGGCCCGACAAAATCCCTATGCCTTCATTTAGCAGATTTTCAGCCAATGTGAAACTGATATTTCAGTACCTGATGTCAAAGACGGGCATTAGTTTCACGTCAAAACAAATGAATACACATAGACGAAGAGTCTACTTTGCAGTGCACAAACTTATGTCTACATAATACAGGTACAGATGGTCATTTCTAGACAAAATGTAAAAAAAAAACAGTTAATAAATGCATCAAAGGTGGCACATGGGGGATAATATAGGTGGTCGATGTCAGCAACTATATACTACTCCCTCCGATCCAAAATAAGTGTCACAGTTTTGAACTGGGTTAGTTCAAAACTGCGACACTCTTTATGGAAAGGAGGTAGTATATACTCCGTAGTTTCTTATTCTAATAACTGACGTGCATAGTATTGTCGGGATTACAGCTACACACGGAATGAAGTTGTACGCTTTGTGACACCATGAGAAATTATTTCTAGTTTAACATTTTTCTTTTGAGCCGCTAGTTTAACATTGTTGGGAGTGAACACATAGTGTGTGATTCATAACGCAGACCCCAAAAACAACACTGGCCTATCACAAATACAGTCTCACTCGAGAAACTGGCACACAAATCACACACGCTACCTGCAACACAGCACGCTCGGCAGTACGAACTACTATCATGGCATGCAGATGCAGGATCCATTGCTGTCTATGCCTAGCAAAGGAAACCACACATAGCGATGAGAAGGACAGCGCCTGCACTTACTGTTTCATGCGAAGGAGTTTGGAGACCGGGGAAGGACGAGAGGGAAGAGCATGGGGGGAGGGAGATCAAGCGCGATAGTAGAGGGAGCAAGGTAGGGGACGCTAAGGACGAACGAGTATGGGAAGGAGAATCCGGTGGCGCGTGGAGGCCACACATGTTAGGTGGCGAAGTGGCATGGCAGCCACCAGTTGTCCCTGCGGCGGGAGGGAAGCCAACGGCCTGGGACCGCGTTACTATGATCCGATATTCTGTGGCCACGATTTCATTGCCCTTGACAACAGCTTGACGGTTTGTCTAAAAAAAAACAGCTTGACGGTTAGCGCATCTCCCAACGCCGACCCCCAAGAGTATCTCCACTCGTTCAACGCCCCAGGAAGTAAAATAGTGCCTTTTGGATGCGAGCCGGCGTTATTTTCGCCGTGGGGCGGTCGGGTTCCTACCCGCCACCTCAAGTTGGCCCCAGACGCCCTTTTTTGAAATATAGTTTGGCTAAAATTTGAAGAATTTGGGCGAAATTAGGACGAAATTCATTCATATTTGTACATAATTTAAAGGACATGATCTAAACCCTAAAACTACGTCGCTCGCCGCCCCGAGCCTTCTACATGCCGAGGAGCCTGTAGAAGTTGGTGTAGTCGTCGTCGTCGTCGCCCCGCACGCCGCTGCCGTCCCTGCTGCAGCCCTGCCCTGGGTCGTCGTGGCGGACGGGGTTGGACGGCCCCGACGCCTCCTCGTCGCTGTGACGACGTCGCGCTCCTCACGGCCGCGACGCCGAGCGGCGATCTCCTCAAGTGCGCAGCGCTGGCGCTACATCTGCTCGCGGACGTGGTCGTCCCGCGCTCACTTTAGGCAGGTTTCCTCATCGGCTGACATGGCAAGGTGCTCCTGCTTGACAACAGGCGGCGTCGCGGGCTCCTTCTTCGGCCTGACCAGGCGAAGGTGGCCACGGGGAGGAGGGGAAGGCTAGCGGGGGCGACCCTCGTTTATGACAAAGTTGCCGCTGCGTCGGCGCACCTGCATCTCTTGGGGCTCAGCCTTGAGGGCGGCGAGCGGCGTCCGTTCGCCGGAGGAAAGCGGCGTCCATGCGCTGGAGGAGTGGGAGTGGGAGCCGAAGGAAGACGATGACACAGTCGCCATGCGCCTCGGCAGCCACGAGCTGCCGCTCCGGCGTGAAAGGCACGGCGCCGGGTACTCCATTCCCGGCGAGTTGCAGGGTGATACGTCTCCAACGTATCTATAATTTTTGATTGTTCCATGCTATTATATTATCTCTTTTGGGTGTTTAATGGGCTTACTAAGCACTTTTATATGATTTTTGGGACTAACCTGAAGGAAATATGCCCTAGAGGCAATAATAAAGTTATTATTTATTTCCTTATATCATGATAAATGTTTATTATTCATGCTAGAATTGTATTAACCGGAAACATAATACTTGTGTGAATACATAGACAAACAGAGTGTCACTAGTATGCCTCTACTTGACTAGCTCGTTGATCAAAGATGGTTATGTTTCCTAGCCATAGACATGAGTTGTCATTTGATTAACGGGATCATATCATTAGGAGAATGATGTGATTGACTTGACTCATTCCGTTAGCTTAGCACATGATCGTTTAGTATTCTGCTATTGCTTTCTTCATGACTTATACATGTTCCTATGACTATGAGATTATGCAACTCCCGTTTACCGGAGGAACACTTTGTGTGCTACCAAACGTCACAACTGTCACGACCGGTTTTTCGGGATATTAATTTCCCAGAAAATGGCCTTTGTGCTCACCAGCCCCAGGATTACTGTTAGCTGATGAGGCACCAACTTGATACAAGGATTCCAAGAAAGTACAAAATATGTAGTACAAGACCATGGTGGCCTAGGAGTACAACACTTGGTTTGCTAGTGGTTGATGGCGGAAGCGGTTTGTGGTTCATCTGCGTCTATGGGACTCCATTTCCCACAAGAACAGCTGACCAGGATAACTCCTATCTCCGCGAGGCTGCTATCACCTTTACAAGGGTTCCGGGGCTGTCGTCGTAACGCTCTTCTCCACGCAAGAAATCTAGCCAAGACAATAGCCAGGGACAAGCCAGTGAGTACGTTTGAATGTACTCGCAAACATTAAGAACACGGGTATAATATATCAAGGGGGTGATCATACTCCGAAATATTTTATGATGGTAACGTCTGCCATGAAGTAAACGAAATCCGAGATGCACGCATGCAGGTAAAATATGAACATGCAATACGGGGATAGAAATAGAATGCGCTGATCGAGTGTCTGAAATGACTCCTCGAAAGGGTGCAAATAAATTAACAATGCCGCAGTCGGGCGTCTGAGCAACACCACATAAAGGGCTCATAAAGAATAATTAAATAACGAGCATGCCACAGTCGAGCGTCTGAGCGACACCACATAAAGGGCTTATAAAGGATAATTAAATAACAAGCATGCCGCAGTCGGGCGTCTGAGCGACACCACATAAAGGGCTTATAAAGGATAATTAAATAACAAGCATGCCGCAGTCGGGCGTCTGAGCGACGCCACATAAAGGGCTTATAAATAATAAAGAAATGACAAACACACCGCAGTCGGGCGTCTGAGCGACGCCACATAAAGGGCTTATATAAGAATAATCACAGTGAATATCCAGGAGGTAGAACCGTCCCAGGGATACTCAATAATTCAAGTAATGTAAATGGTTAGTCCATAATAATAATAAACATAATCCTCAT
Source organism: Triticum aestivum (assembly GCF_018294505.1). Classification (NCBI taxonomy): domain Eukaryota; kingdom Viridiplantae; phylum Streptophyta; class Magnoliopsida; order Poales; family Poaceae; genus Triticum; species Triticum aestivum. The sequence goes on along the minus strand of NC_057811.1, from coordinate 195,932,331 downwards.
ATGTCATAGGTCATAATCAAAGTTCTAGTCTAGCCGTTTCTCCATCCGAAGACCGTCACTAGATTCTAGTTTAGCCGTTTCTCCATCCGAACACCGTTACTATGATCCAGTTTAGCCGTTTCTCCATCCGAAAACCGTCACTAGACCCATCTCAGACTGTAGTCCTTACCCATAAACATGGCTATCCAAATAGATATGACCTCTGCAGAGGGTGTACTCTTTACCCACGAGTAACGGATTTATTCAGTCCATCGGGACTAATTCCGCCTACGGCCTTTTAACTGAAAACACGCCTGACCTGCACACACCAGCTTAACTTACCGGTGTCTGGAATCACCCACGACACCTGTCAAGCAAAACTCTAAGTGGGGAGGCTACAACCTCGACGTAGCATGGGATCAAATTTATATCGCGCGCTCTAAGGGGTGCCCCCCTCTCGGTCCCAACCGGAAACACCCATGCCCCCGGACCAGGTGGCATGCCTACCGGATGCATCCGGTATCTTCCACCATGGCCTCTCTGTACGGTGTGTGCTTTGGTAAGGGGTTGACAACTTAGTGAACCGTACCCTACCTGCGACAGGGACAAGTGGTAGTACAAAATAAGTAGGGGAAGTTACTGAACAAGACTCGACCTACGACCGACTCAGGAGGTCCAAGTATTCTCCGAATGATTAGCATAACCAAAATATTCCATTAACAGACAGAATCACCGCTCATCAAACCTCATCATGCCATACCGGACACACTCGTCTTGACGAGGAACTAGGGACAAGCTCGTGTCTACCCAAGACCACGACTCTCCCGGCTTCCTGCCGGTATGCATGAAAAGCTCGCGAGGATGATTACTATTACCAGCATATCCACACTAACAGTAAAGCATCTCCAATACGCACTTATGCGTGTGACTGAATCGATACATAGAAATAACGCATGCTCCAGGTCAAAGTGGTGTTGTAACCGTATCAAAACACCACACAACAATATTATGCCAGAGTTTAGAATGCTTGCCTTCAAGAGTATGCAAGGGATGCACTTTTTGAAAGTTTTCTTCCCTCTCTCCATTCCCTATTTTGAAAAACATTCAAACAACAAATATTTCAAAACAGTACAAAAAGTTGTCCCAAATATTTTTGAAATAAATCTTAAAATAAACTAGATGAAATTTGAGAGAGGTAGGAAAAAGAATCAACTCATTTGGAGTTTTATTTTAAAAGATATAGCCAGTCAAAGTTCTGTTTTAAATAAAACAGAAAAAGAAAACGTTTCGGGGGGCTTACGCTTTCTGTTCAGCGAAAACGTAGTTTGCGAAACACGTCACCACTTAAAACACGCGTCGGCAGGGCTGGGTCGCTGACAGTGGGTCCAGGGGGCCCACTGGTCAGGTTTGACTATTCCCCCCTCTCCCTCCTCTTCCTCTGTCCGAACGGTGCGGGACTCCGGCGATCGCCGTCGATGAACGGCAGCTCCCCACGGGTATCCGAGGGCGGGGATGGACCTGCCAGACTGGGGCGGTCCTCTCGGTGGTCGTTGGGTCGACGGTGGTGGGAGGAGTCGCCGGCGGCGAGCTCCGCGGCGGAGGGGGCTATGGGAGTGAAGGGGGTTTTGGGCTCCGGTGGTTTCCGATCGAGGCTGAGGCGCTGGGCAGCTCCGCAAGAACAAGGGGAAGTGAGTGGTGGCGCTGGATGGGCGAGGGAGTGCCTGGTTGCGACGAATGGCACCGGAAGGCAGCAGCGGCCGAACCGGCCGGAGGTGGGGGAGATGGCCTCTTCCGGTCAATCCATGGCTAGGGGAGCACTAGGGGGAGGCCTGAGGTCGCCTGAGCGCTCGGAGGGGCTCGGGGTCTCCTTTTATAGGCGTTCGAGGCTGGTCCCGCGGCGGCCGTGGATAAGAACGCCGGCGACCGTCGCTCTGTAGCCGCAGGGCGACGTGGCGGCGACGAGCGCGTGCCGACGGGCTCCAGGATAAGCTCGAGCTGTTCACAGGGGCAGCTGGCGCGCTGGTGTGGCTTGGGCGGCGCCGTCCGTGGCAGGAGCTCACTGCCGACGCCGGCGTGCCGCCAAAAGCTCTGACGACGGCGCTGTAGGGCGCCAGGGGTGGCGTGGAGAGTGGGCGAGTGTAGTGCGCGGCTCTGCAGGCGAGCAAGGGCCAGGGGCGGGACGCGGCGAGGGCGGCAGTGCGACGCGGCGGCTCGGTGCGCGTGCGTGCAAAACGTGCGCTCTGGGCGCGCCCAGAGCACGCACGGGACGTGCTCGACGAAATGCCAGGGCAGCCTAGAGTGCGAGAGGGAAGCTGGCAATTAACAGGACTAGGATAGGGATAGCTAGGAGCTTAGTGGACAAGGTTGCTGGGTCAGTGGAACAAGATCATAATGCAAACTAGGAAACATGCCCAAAACTGTCCATGAACACAAGGTGTTCGACAAAATGCTAAGGGCATCTAGGCAACTCTTGGAGTGGCCAAAAACTCCAGATCATGGTCTCCCTGGATGTAGGTGATGATGGCAAGATCATTTGGGCAAAACCAGAAACTTGCTAGTGCAAGTTTTGTAAAACTTCAGTTTTGGACAGAAAGAAAAAGGTCTCATTGCATGCACTTAAAATCCTCCAATGGGTCCACTCTCCTAGACTTAAGGGTTTTGTAGGGAGGGCTACAAGCAGGAAAAAGGTCATGGGCACTAGAGCAAAATAAAATAGGGTTGCAGTACAAATCACCAAACTGGACCAGAATGAAAAAGAGGTTGATTCACTCAAATTTTTCAAAGAACATCACTGGGTTTTAGCATAAAGTTTAATTATATGCATCTACTGATATCTCCAAACACTTGGAAGAATTTTTAAAGGAATATTTAAATAGGTTGTAGTGCAAAAATGCCTACTGGACCAGATTTGAAAAGTTGATGTAGAGCTCAAAATCTCCAATAACCAAAAGATATTTTTGCATAAAAGTGATGTGGAAACATCACATGACATCCCCAAATTTTGGTGGAAATTTTAAATGCATTTGCAAATGGTTGCAGTGCAAAACAGGCTCCAAATTCATGAAAAATCATTTTAAAAGAATAAAGCTCAGGAAAAGCAAATCTTGCAATTAAATCCACTGATAAAGAATTGTTTCATAGAGAGAGCATACAAGTCCAATAATACTTTAGGAAAGTTTCCACTTGAGGTAAAAATCCACAATATCAAAAGGGTAAATCTAGACAAATGGAAGAGTTTAATTTCCTGGCAAAATTTTAATTTATAAAACAAGGTCAAAATTTTGGGGTGTCACAACACTACCCCCCTTAAGAAAAATCTCGTCGTCGAGATTTGTTAAAAGCTGTTTTGAACAAACATTGCTCTTACCAAAAGAAATCATTCAACTGTGCAAAAAAAATGCGGCTACAGTGAGAGGGCAATAAGTGGGAGCCAATATGAGCATACATGTTCCGCTATTGGTTATTGGCCGGAGACGTGTCTCGGTCATGTCTACATAGTTCTCGAACCCGTAGGGTCCGCACGCTTAAAGTTTCGATGACAGTTATATATGAGTTTATATGTTTTGATGTATCGAAGATAGTTCGCAGTCCCGGATGTGATCACGGACATGACGAGGAGTCTCGAAATGGTCGAGACATGAAGATTGATATATTGGACGACTATATTCGGACACCGGAATGGTTCCGGGGGTTATCAGATATATACCGGAGTACCGGGGGTTACCGGAACCCCCCCGGGGGTTTAATGGGCCTACATGGGCCTTAGTGGAGAAGAGGAGGGGCGGCCAGGGCAGGCCGCGCCCCCCTCCCCCTCTAGTCCGAATTGGACAGGGAGGGGGGCGCCCCCCTTTCCTTCTTCTCCTCCTCCTCCTTCCCCCTTCTCCTAATCCAACAAGGAAGGGAGGGAGTCCTACTCCCGGTGGGAGTAGGACTCCTCCTGGTGCGCCCCTCTCCTGGCCGGCTGCCTCTCCCCCCTTGCTCCTTTATATACGGGGGCAGGGGCACCCCAAAGACACAACAATTGATCATTGATCTTTTAGCCGTGTGCGGTGCCCCCCTCCACCATAGTCCACCTCGATAATATCGTAGCGGTGCTTAGGTGAAGCCCAGCGTCGGTAGAACATCATCATCGTCACCACGCCGTCGTGCTGACGAAACTCTCCCTCAACACTCGGCTGGATCGGAGTTCGAGGGACGTCATCGGGCTGAACGTGTGCTGAACTCAGAGCTGCCGTGCGTTCGGTACTTGATCGGTCGGATCGTGAAGACGTACGACTACATCAACCACGTTGTGCTAACGCTTCCGCTTTCGGTCTACGAGGGTACGTGGACACACTCTCCCCTCTCGTTGCTATGCATCACCATGATCTTGCGTGTGCGTAGGAATTTTTTCGAAATTACTATGTTCCCCAACATAACCTATTAACCCAGAGCCTAGTACCAGTTTCTGTTTTTTTCCCTTATTTCAGTGTTTCACAGAAAAGGAATATCAAACGGAGTCCAAACAGAAACCTTCGGGAGGGTGATTTTTGGAACGAACGTGATCCAGGAGACTTGGAGTTGAAGTCAAGGAAGCTTCGAGGTTGCCACGAGGCAGGGAGGCGCGCCTGCCCCCCTGTGCACGCCCCACCCTCGTGGGCCCCGCGTGGCTCCCCTGACCGACTTCTTTCGCCTATATATATCCGTATACCCTAAAAACATCGGGGAGCAGAATAGATCGGGAGTTCCGCCGCTGAAAGCCTCTGTAGCCACCAAAAACCAATCGTGACCCTGTTCCGGCACCCTGCCGGAGGGGGGATCCCTCACCGGTGGCCATCTTTATTAGCCTGACGCTCTCCATGACGAGGAGGGAGTAGTTCACCCTCGGGGCTGAGGGTATGTACCAGTAGCTATGTGTTTGATCTCTCTCTCTCTCTCTCTCTCTCTCTCTCGTGTTCTTGAGGTGATACGATCTTGATGTATCGCGAGCTTTGCTATTATAGTTGGATCTTATGATGATTCTCCCCCTCTACTCTCTTGTAATGGATTGAGTTTTCCCTTTGAAGTTATTTTATCGGATCGGTCTTTAAGGGTTTGAGAACACTTGATGTATGTCTTGCATGTGCGTATCTGTGATGACAATGGGATTTCACATGATTCACTTGATGTACGTTTTGGTGATCAACTTGCGGGTTCCGTGACCTCGTGAACTTATGCATAGGGGTTGGCACACGTTTTCGTCTTGACTCTCCGGTAGAAACTTTGGGGCACTCTTTGAAGTTCTATGTGTTGGTTTGAATAGATGAATCTGAGATTGTGTGATGCATAGAGTATAGTCATACCAACGGATACTTGAGGTGACATTGGAGTATCTAGGTGACATTAGGGTTTTGGTTGATTTGTGTCTTAAGGTTTTATTCTAGTACGAACTCTAGGACAGATCGAACGGAAAGAATAGCTTCGTGTTATTTTACTACAGACTCTTGAATAGATCGATCAGAAAGAATAACTTTGAGGTGGTTTCGTACCCTACCATAATCTGTTCGTTTGTTCTCCGCTATTAGTGACTTTGGAGTGACTCTTTGTTGCATGTTGAGGGATAGTTATATGATCCAATTATGTTATTATTGTTGAGAGAACTTGCACTAGTGAAAGTATGAACCATAGGCCTTGTTTCAACACATTGCAATACCGTTTACGCTCACTTTTATTACTTGCTACCTTGCTGTTTTTATATTTTCATATTACAAAAACCTATATCTACCATCCATATTGCACTTGTATCACCATCTCTTCGCCCTGCGTCGGTAGAACATCACCATCGTCACCATGCCGACTCTCCCTCAACACTCGGCTGGATCGGAGTTCGAGGGACGTCATCGGGCTGAACGTGTGCTGAACTTGGAGGTGTCGTGCGTTCGGTACTTGATCGATCGGATCGTGAAGACGTATGACTACATCAACCGCGTTGTGCTAACGCTTCCGCTTTCGGTCTACGAGGGTACGTGGACACACTCTCCCCTCTCGTTGCTATGCATCACCATGATCTTGCGTGTGCGTTGGAATTTTTTTGAAATTACTACATTCCCCAACTGTGGCATTCGAGCCTGGTTTTATGCATAGATGTCATATGCACGAGTAGAACACAAGTGAGTTGTGGGCGATATAAGTCATACTGCTTACCAGCATGTCATACTTTGGTTCGGCGGTATTGTTGGATGAAGCGGCCCGGGCCGACATTACGCGTACGCTTACGCGAGACTGGTTCTACCGACGTGCTTTGCACACAGGTGGCTGGCGGGTGTTAGTTTCTCCAACTTTAGTTGAACCGAGTGTGGCTACGCCCGGTCCTTGCGAAGGTTAAAACAGCACCAACTTGACAAACTATCGTTGTGGTTTTGATGTGTAGGTAAGAACGGTTCTTGCTAAGCCCGTAGCAGCCACGTAAAATTTGCAACAACAAAGTAGAGGAGGTCTAACTTGTTTTTGCAGGGCATGTTGTGATGTGATATGGTCAAGGCATGATGCTAAATTTTATTGTATGAGATGATCATGTTTTGTAACCGAGTTATCGACAACTGGCAGGGGCCATATGGTTGTCTCTTTATTGTATGCAATGCAATCGCCCTGTAATACTTTACTTTATCACTAAGCGGTAGTGATAGTCGTAGAAGCATAAGATTGGCGAGACAACAACGATGCTACGATGGAGATCAAGGTGTCGCGCCGGTGATGATGGTGATCATGATGGTGCTTCGGAGATGGAGATCACAAGCACAAGATGATGATGGCCATATCATATCACTTATATTGATTGCATGTGATGTTTATCTTTTATGCATCTTATCTTGCTTTGATTGACGGTAGCATTATAAGATGATCCCTCACTAAATTATCAAAGTATAAGTGTTCTCCCTGAGTATGCACCGTTGCGAAAGTTCTTCGTGCTGAGACACCACGTGATGATCGGGTGTGATAGGCTCTACGTTCAAATACAACGGGTGCAAAACAGTTGCACACGCGGAATACTCAGGTTAAACTTGACGAGCCTAGCATATAACAGATATGGCCTCGGAACACGGAGACCGAAAGGTCGAGCGTGAATCATATAGTAGATATGATCAACATAGTGATGTTCACCATTGAAACTACTCCATCTCACGTGATGATCGGACATTCAAGTAGCTCTTAGGATATCTTTCCGACAGACGCATGATATGAGATTGGGGTTCGACGTCTAGTGGTCCGCCTTTCCACGGTTGGTTTTACAGTGGTCTCGTAGTGTCTTAAAGAGTCCTTGGCTATGCCGACTCGGGGACGCTTCGTATGTCATGTGCACTGCCTTGTACATGATGGTGCTGTACGATCGAGCCCGTGTGGGCCCCACCACAAAAACTTCGGACGAAATCTCTATCATATGTTTGTTCCGGCTTATTTTGCAAGCCAATCCTTTGTTGTTGTTTTGTTTCGTGGTATTCGAGTTGCTTCGAAGTCAAATGTTGAATCCATACCTTTCCTAAACGGTGTTCTCATATTTCTATGTGGATGATAATCATTCTTGATCATCGAGATCGTCATGTTAATTCTTTTCCAACCGGCGTGGTTCTCTTCAAGATGATCCCATCATTCTCCCCATCCGCAAGATCACCTCTCAGTTTCCCAACATTGTTTGTTTCATCCGTCCCAAGTTGCCTTTGTTTTTCCCGCCCTCCCACCCTCTTTCTTCAAGGACTCAGATTTCTTAACCAAGTATCCATTTTATTCATGTGAAGTCCCTTCATTCTTTTCAATCAATGTTCTTACCAAGTGGTTCTCATGAAGATGTTCTTCAAATTTATCATTCTTCATTCTTTTTCTTCTCCGGTGGACTAAATTCAAGCCTTCAATGTTGGTCACATTCCTTTCCCTGTTTCAAATCTTTTCTCATGCCGGTGTACCTCTTAATCATCCACTTCTCGTCATTCATTTGTTCCGGATTGTTGAAGATATCTCAGGAGATTCGTGTTTTCATTCAAGATCCATCCTAACTATTTTGAGGTTGTTATCTCATTCGAGCCATTTAATTCAACCGATGCAATCTCCTTTCCAAGTAATCATTTCAACGGTGGTTCTTTTCAGTGGGCTCTTACCCACAGGTCTTTTTCCAGGATCTTACCTGACTCTTCTAATTCTTTCCGGAGTTATTCCCAAATTCATTGCAAAGTTTGACGTAAGAATGAATTATCATCAGTCATATGTCTTTCTCCCAGATCTTTCAAATTCTTTTCATTGTTGATTCAACCTTTCTATTCTTCATGGTTCTGGAGTGCCTCATAAATTCATGGTGGTGTTTCTCGTCATCATTCTCAACATGTGAAGACCGAAGAAGAATTTCTCCTAAATCTTGGTCCGTTCTCTTGAAAATTCATAGTTCTAGCTTATGCCATCCTCTCATAATTGTTTTCGATTAAGAGAATTCTTTTCACCCATCCGGAGCATTTCATGAGTTGTTTTCGCTTCTTGATCATCCAAAGGCCATCATTTCAGAAGATTTCTTCGTTCTCAGCTTTCAGCTCTCGTTCTCGAATTCTTCCGGTGCATCGTTCAAATATCCTCTAATCAGTTCACGATCTCTTCGTTCTCGTGTATCTAAATTCTATCAAGTATCTTCATTCATTTTCTAATTCTTTCCGTTGAATTGTGCCTTTGCTACTTTCGTTTCCAATTCTTACGGTGGTTCGTTCAAGATTTCTCTTCCCCCGTTACCATATCAATTCATTCGTTGTTTCCAAATCCTACCGGTGTTTCGATGAAGACCTTCACTAGTTTGCGCAATATCTATCTTAATCCTTTCTACGAGAATAAGTAGTATGCAAGATCCGTTGCTTGTCATCAATCTAAATTGGTGAAGGATACGCGTAATGTAATTCTTATTCTTGTTTTCCCCAAGTGATTAATTCCTTCTTCCGGAGTTCGTTCATGATATCAAATTTTCGGCTCCAAGTTGTTCATCTTTTCTTTCCGGAGCTCCAAGTTATTTCAATTATATCATTTCAAAGCTCCATCTAAATCATTGCAAGGCTTCTCCCGGAGTTCTTTTCAATTTTACCTTTCGTTTGATCATTCTTTTATTACCGGAGTTCTTCATGGAGGCTATACATGGTGGTTCATCAAGGATTTAATTCATTCTCGAAGTGTTCTTCAAGATTCTTGTTGGAGCTCAAGCATTCTTGCATTCCGAAGTGCAATTCTTTCTACCTTATCTTTTGAGGTGGTGTTATGTCATTCTTGATAATTTCCCTTCGCGTTTCATGATTCACAAGTTTTCAAGGGTGACATATTTAAATTCCATCATGTTCTGTTTCGTTCAAGAGATCTTTTCAACCAATCAATCTTTTTGTTGGAGTTATATTGGGTTATAATTCACCTAAAGCCTTCCCTAAGGAATGTAGCTATTTGTGGTGGTTATCAATGATCCAAATTTTCTCCTTCTCGTCTCGGTGTAGAAGTTTTCATCTCCTTGTTGATATCAACCCAATCATTTGTTTCCGTTAGTGGCGGGTTGTCACCTCATAATTTTGAGAAGTTTTCCATAAGCCCACTACAAGCTTGTTCTTTTCGTTGTTGGTTTTCCAACAACTCCGTTCTAACCTTCTTGGAAGGATGCTTCCCAAATTCAATTGTGGTGGAAGTTATCATTTTATTCTCCGTTATCTTATTCCGACGATCTATCTTCTATTCGTTCGTCCCAAAGGCATTGTGATGTTGCTCTCTTCGACCAATCATCTTGTTTTGTCAAGATCATGTAATTTTTCCTTTCTTATCCGTTTAGCCGAAGTGTCGTGTTTTCATTCGAGTTTTCTCATCTTATCAAGTTTTGTCTCCTTCCTCAACCGGAGTGCTGTCTGAAATCTTTCTTACCCCTTGTGCCATTCTTTCATTAGTTCCGGAGAAAATGTGTTGTTAATTTCATCGAGTATCCTCTCATCTTGTCAAGATCATGTTCAATTCCTTCCATTTACAGTCGGAGTGCTGTCCAAATTATCTCACTCTTATTCCTTCTCTATCTTGTTTTAACCGGAGTGTTGTCGTAATTGATCTTTGTCGTTCCTTATACATCTCGTGTCAACCAGAGTGCTTGCATGTCCTTTTTGTCCATCGTAACCATTTTTGTTTGCTTTTCAACCTACAAGGTTCTCGTAATGTTCCTTGTTCCTCTTTGCAAACAGAGTGTTTGCAATCTTGTTTTTCTCCGTTGTACTCTTTCTTTCAAGTTGTCCAACCTCTCAAGGTTCGTGGTTTCACTCACTTGTCAAAGAAGCAACTTGTTTTACCTCTTCTCTTCCTCTTCCGTTTTTCTCCGGTGCCATCCTAGATCTCGGGACGAGATCCTCTCGTAGTGGTGGAGTGTTGTAACGCCCCGAGACCGACGCTTCAGAAGACTTCCATATTTTCGTGATCACCGCGTGTTTCTTTCGGTGCTTGCTCTTTTATTTTTGCATTGCATCATGTCATCATGCCATCATGTCATTAATCTTTGCATAAAAATCCACCTAAATAAATTGCATGGATCTTCGGTCCATTTAAATCGAGGGAATTCACATGGTGATTTCTCTTTATAACATATCCTCCTAATATTTAGGGAGCTATATTAAAATATTCCATTAGTTGGAGTTCACCATAACACACTTGCAAATATCCCAATGCCTTTGTTATCTTAATTCTTGGTCTCCAACCTCGCATTATATTTTTTCATCTTATTCCAGAGCCCCACCAAAAATCCGAACATTTTTGGACCTTCCCAACCCTCACTTCTTTCAAATCATTTGAATTAAATTCAAATGCATTTGAATTTATAATCTTCCAATCAGGCCACCTCTATTTTTCCTGGAACGAGCATATTTTTGTGAGTCCAGGAAAATTACCCGCATGTGCAAATTCTTTCCCTAACCCTATCTTTCTTTTTCTTCTCTCTATTACTTTTCTGCTAAAAGAGAAATAAGAGAGAGGGAGAAGAGAAGCCCAGCAGCCGCATCCCACTAGGCCAGGCCTCTGGTCAATTTTTCCTCTCCACTGGGCCGGCCTCTAAGGCCCAGCCGCCCTCACCAGCTTCCTAACCCTAGCCCTCACCACGCTCTGGCCCGATCCCCTCTCTCCTCTTCGTTCTCCTCCTGCCGCCGCACACAAACGCACGCATCGAGCAGAGCCCGCTCGATCCCCTCGCCTCCATCCTCCACGAGCCGGTCTCCCCGCCTCTGGCAACGGCCGCCGTCCCGTGCCCAAGCTCCGCCGCTCGCGAGCCTCCTCCTCTGCTTCGCCCCCTCCTCTGCTCCCTCAGCCATGGCGCTCCGCTGCCCCGAGCTGCTTCGCCTCCCTCCTCCGTCGAGCGCCGCGCTTCCTGCCTCTCCGCGACCCCCGCTGCAGCTCCCTCTCCAGCTCGTCGTCGACCCGCCGTGCCTCCTCCCTTCTGCAAGCTTCCTCCCATGGCGCCGCCTTGCCTCCATGGCCACCGGAGCCATGCCCCTTCGCCGTCGTGTCGCCTTGCCTCGCCTCCTGCCTCCCGCGTGCCCCGCTGGGCGCGTGTGTGCCCGCGTCCAGCGCCTCCCGCTCGCTCCGCCACGGCCTCCTCGACGTGGTCGAGCCCGACCACGACCCTCTCCACGCGCCACAGAGGTCTCGCCTCCTCCCTGTGGCATCGCGCGCCCGACGTCCATGGCCTCTCCAGCCTCCAGAAGCTCTGCTTCCCTTGCTCCACGCTAAGACCGACGCCGGCCCCACTTCATCTTGCTGCTGTTCCGCCATCGACCTCCTGTTGCTGCAGGACCCTTCCCATCGTGCACTGCGGCCGTTCTGTTTCTTCTCTCTCAAGGTCGAAAGGACACCAGTTACACGAGGCACGAAGAACCGCGACGATCCCGGAGACTGGATAGGTCAAGTACCAGGTCAACGAGGACCGCCAAGTTCATCTACGAAACGTGCACATCTACACCGCCAAGATCGGAACGACAAGTACCTCAACGTTGCGTGTACCACTACCGTCGCCCTAAAGACCTCGGACCCGTCAAGTACCTCTCCGAAAACAAACGTGTGCCACTACTTCCACTACCGTCGCCGAAGACCCGTGTAACGGAACAGTCAAGTTCGACTACCTCCGCGTGTACCGCTACTTCCACTACCGTCGCGAGAACGACTACTTCCTCTACCTCGTACCGAACTTGATCCGTTCCGAAACGCACGCTTCAAAGGTATAACCCCGAGACGACGCCCGTGAACGAATGCGTGTGTGTTGTATGAGATGCTCGTGGTTGCACCGTTTTCGAGTTGTCATTCCATGTTCCTCCTCGTTGCCATGCCATCGTACCGTGGGAGCCCGGAATCCGGGAGCACCCCACCATTCTCTTGCGTGTCTCACACATCCGCACAATTCTCTTTTGCGCCGGTATCTCCACGAGCTACCGGAACCGACATGTTGCCGTGGCACCATTTTCGGATTCGTTGCCGTGGCACCCTTTTTGTTCCACCACGGTAACAAACGCTTCATTACATGCTCATGTCCACGCTTTCATAAAAATTGCATATACCTTGCATTATGTCATCCGCATCATGATAACAACATGTAAAATGTCTAAAATTGATGTTTGCATTAAAATTGCTAATTGACATGAGGAGTTATCGGAATTGTTGTTTGTTATCTCCGGCCTCATTTAAACTTGCCTAAATAGGTAGATTATTATGCTTCACCTCTTGCCATGGTAATCAACATTTAATATGGTCGAGTACATAATGAGAGTGAACTAAATAATTGATGTGGTGTTTCGTCAATATGCAACTCGTTGCATATTGAGCTCCACTTCATTTGTAGTGTTGTTTGTTGCACTTTGCCATGCCATGCTCATTAAACCGGACATGCATCATATTCGTTTTTGCATCATGCCATGTGTATGTGGTGGTTGTTTACTATGTTGTTTGTTTCTTTCCGGGTTGCTTCTCTCGTTAGCTTCGGTTTCGTTCCGGAGTTGTGAGGATTCGTTCGACTACGTCCGCTTGTCTTCTTCATGGACTCGTTCTTCTTCTTTGCGGGATTTCAGGCAAGATGACCATACCCTCGAAATCACTTCTATCTTTGCTTGCTAGATGTTCGCTCTATTGCTATGCCGCGCTACCTACCTCTTGCTTTATCATGCCTCCCTTATTGCCATGTCAGCCCCTAACCTTGTCGCCCTTCCTAGCAAACCATTGTTTGGCTATGTTACCGCTTTTGCTCAGCCCCTCTTATAGCGTTGCTAGTTGCAGGTGAAGATGAAGATTGCTCCATGTTGGATTCTATTTATGTTGGGATATCACAATATCTCTTATCTTAATTAATGCATCTATATATTTGGTAAAGGGTGGAAGGCTCGGCCTTATGCCTGGTGTTTTGTTCCACTCTTGCCGCCCTAGTTTCCGTCATACCGGTGTTATGTTCCTTGATTTTGCGTTCCTTACGCGGTTGGGTGATTTATGGGACCCCCTTGACAGTTCGCCTTGAATAAAACTCCTCCAGCAAGGCCCAACCTTGGTTTTACCATTTGCTACCACCTATCCCCTTTTCCCTTGGGTTCTGCAGACTCAAGGGTCATCTTATTTTTAACCCCCCCGGGCCAGTGCTCCTTCGAGTGTTGGTCCGAAACGAGTAGACTGCGGGGCCACCTCGGGGAAACTTGAGGTCTGGTTTTACTCGTAGGATGTCTCATCCGGTGTGCCCTGAGAACGAGATATGTGCAGCTCCTATCGGGATTTGTCGGCACATTCGGGTGGCTTTGCTGGTCTTGTTTTACCATTGTCGAAATGTCTTGTAAACCGGGATTCCGAGACTGATCGGGTCTTCCCGGGAGAAGGTTTATCCTTCGTTGACCGTGAGAGCTTATAATGGGCTAAGTTGGGACACCCCTGCAGGGTATAAACTTTCGAGAGCCGTGCCCGCGGTTATGTGGCAGATGGGAATTTGTTAATATCCGGTTGTAGAGAACTTGACACTTGACCTTAATTAAAACGCATCAACCGCGTGTGTAGCCGTGATGGTCTCTTCTCGGCGGAGTCCGGGAAGTGAACACGGTTTCTGGGTTATGTTTGACGTAAGTAGGAGTTCAGGATCACTTCTTGATCATTGCTAGATCACGACCGTTCTGTTGCTTCTCTTCTCGCTCTTATTTGCGTATGTTAGCCACCATATATGCTAGTGCTTGCTGCAGCTCCACCTCATTACCCCATCCTTTCCTTTAAGCTTAAATAGTCTTGATCTTGCGGGTGTGAGATTGCTGAGTCCTCGTGACTCACAGATACTTCCCAAACAGTTGCAGGTGCCGATGAGACCAGTGCAGATGACGCTACTGAGCTCAAGTGGGAGCCCGATGAAGCTCTTGTTCGTTGTGTTGTTTCGTTTCCTGTTGATCAGTAGTGGAGCCCAGTTGGGACGATCAGGGATCTAGCAGTTGGGTTGTCTTCTTTTATTTTGGTTCCGTAGTCGGACCTATGTGTGTATCTCTGAATGATGTATGTTTTATTTATGTATTGTGTGAAGTGACGATTGTAAGCCAACTCTTTATCCCATTCTTGTTCATTACATGGGATTGTGTGAAGATGACCCTTCTTGCGACAAAACCACAATGCGGTTATGCCTCTAAGTCGTGCCTCGACACGTGGGAGATATAGCCGCATCGTGGGTGTTACATTACGGCTTAGAACCGGGACTTCAACGACGTTTTGAATGTCATGGAGCATATGAGATGTTCCAGGAGTTGAAGTTAATATTTCAAGCAAATGCCCGGATTGAGAGATATGAAGTCTCCAATAAGTTCTACAGCTGCAAGATGGAGGAGAATAGTTCTGTTAGTGAGCATATACTCAAAATGCCTGGGTATAACAATCACTTGATTCAAGTGGGAGTTAATCTTCCGGATGATAGCGTCATTGACAGAATTCTTCAATCACTGCCACCAAGCTACAAGAGCTTCGTGATGAACTATAACATGCAAAGGATGGATAAGACGATTCCCGAGCTCATCGCAATGCTAAAGGCCGCGGAGGTAGAAATCAAGAAGGAGCATCAAGTGTTGATGGTCAATAAGACCACCAGTTTCAAGAAAAAGGGCAAAGGGAAGAAGAAGGGGAACTTTAAGAAGAACAGCAAACAAGTTGCTGCTCAAGAGAAGAAACCCAAGTCTGGATCTAAGCCTGAGACTGAGTGCTTCTACTTCAAGCAGACTGGTCACTGGAAGCGGAACTGCCCCAAGTATTTGGCGGATAAGAAGGATGGCAAGGTGAACGAAGGTATATGTGATATACATGTTATTGATGTGTACCTTACTAATGCTCGCAGTAGCACCTGTGTATTTGATACTGGTTCTGTTGCTAATATTTGCAACTCGAAACAGTGACTATGGATTAAGTGAAGATTGGCTAAGGACGAGGTCACGATGCGCGTGGGAAATGGTTCCAAAGTCGATGTGAGCGCGGTCGGCACGCTACCTCTACATCTACCTTCGGGATTAGTTTTAGACCTGAATAATTGTTATTTGGTGCCAGCGTTGAGCATGAACATTATATCTGGATCTTGTTTGATGCGAGACGGTTATTCATTTAAATCAGAGAATAATGGTTGTTCTATTTATATGAGTAATATCTTTTATGGTCATGCACCCTTGAAGAGTGGTCTATTTTTGTTGAATCTCGATAGCAGTGATACACATATTCATAATACTGAAGCCAAAAGATGCAGAGTTGATAATGATAGTGCAACTTATTTGTGCTACTGCCGTTTAGGTCATATCGGTGTAAAGCGCATGAAGAAACTCCATACTGATGGACTTTTGGAACCACTTAATTATGAATCACTTGGTACTCGCGAACCGTGCCTCATGGGCAAGATGACTAAAACGCCGTTCTCCGGAACTATGGAGCAAGCAACAGATTTGTTGGAAATCATACATACAGATGTATGTGGTCCGATGAATATTGAGGCTCACGGCGGGTATCGTTATTTTCTCACCTTCACAGATGATTTAAGCAGATATGGGTATATCTACTTAATGAAACATAAGTCTGAAACATTTGAAAAGTTCAAAGAATTTCAGAGTGAAGTTGAAAATCATCGTAACAAGAAAATAAGTTTCTACGATCTGATCGTGGAGGAGAATATTTGAGTTACGAGTTTGGTCTTCATTTGAAACATGCGGAATAGTTTCGCAACTCACGCCACCCGGAACACCACAGCGTAATGGTGTGTCCGAACGTCGTAATCGCACTTTACTAGATATGCTGCGATCTATGATGTCTCTTACTAATTTACCGCTATCGTTTTGGGGTTATGCTCTAGAGACGGCTGCATTCACGTTAAATAGGGCACCATCGAAATCCGTTGAGACGACGCCTTATGAACTGTGGTTTGGCAAGAAACCGAAGTTGTCGTTTCTTAAAGTTTGGGTCTGCGATGCTTATGTGAAAAAGCTTCAACCTGATAAGCTCGAACCCAAATTGTAAAAATGTGTCTTCATAGGATACCCAAAAGAGACTGTTGGGTACACCTTCTATCACAGATCCAAAGGCAAGACTTTTGTTGCTAAATTCAGAATCTTTCTAGAGAAGGAGTTTCTCTCGAAAGAAGTGAGTGGGAGGAAAGTAGAACTTGATGAGTTAACTGTACCTGCTCCCTTATTGGAAAGTAGTTCATCACAGAAACCGGTTCCTGTGACACCTACACCAATTAGTGAGGAAATTAATGATGATGATCATGAAACTTCAGATCAAGTTGTTACTGAACCTCGTATGTCAACCAGAGTAAGATCCGCACTAGAGTGGTACGGTAATCCTGTTCTGGAGGTTATGTTACTGGACCATGACGAACCTACGAACTATGAAGAAGCGATGGTGAGCCCAGATTCCGCAAAATGGCTTGAGGCCATGAAATCTGAGATGGGATCCATGTATGAGAACAAAGTGTGGACTTTGGTTGTCTTGCCCGATGATTAGCAAGCCATTGAGAATAAATGGATCTTCAAGAAGAAGACTAACGCTAACGGTAATGTTGCTGTCTATAAAGCTCGACTTGTCGCGAAAGGTTTTCGAAAAGTTCAAGGGATTGACTACAATGAGACCTTCTCACCCGTAGCGATGCTTAAGTCTGTCCGAATCATGTTAGCAATTGCCGCATTTTATGATTATGAAATTTGGCAAATGGATGTAAAGACTGCATTCCTGAATGGATTTCTGGAAGAAGAGTTGTATATGATGCAACCTGAAGGTTTTATCGATCCAAAGGGAGCTAACAAAGTGTGCAAGCTCCAGCGATCCATTTATGGACTGGTGCAAGCCTCTCGGAGTTGGAATAAACGCTTTGATACTGTGATCAAAGCATTTGGTTTTATACAGACTTTTGGAGAAGCCTGTATTTACAAGAAAGTGAGTGGGAGCTCTGTAGCATTTCGATATTATATGTGGATGACATATTGTTGATTGGAAATGATATAGAATTTCTGGATAGCATAAAGGGATACTTGAATAAGAGTTTTTCAATGAAAGACCTCGGTGAAGCTGCTTATATATTGGGCATCAAGATCTATAGAGATAGATCAAGACGCTTAATTGGACTTTCACAAAGCACATACCTTGACAAAGTTTTGAAGAAGTTCAAAATGGATCAAGCAAAGAAAGGGTTCTTGCTAGTGTTACAAGGTGTGAAGTTGAGTAAGACTCAATGCCCGACCACTGCAGAAGATAGAGAGAAAATGAAAGATGTTCCCTAGGCTTCAGCCATAGGCTCTATCATGTATGCAATGCTGTGTACCAGACCTGATGTGTGCCTTGCTATAAGTTTTGCAGGGAGGTACCAAAGTAATCCAGGAGTGGATCACTGGACAGCGGTCAAGAACATCCTGAAATACCTGAAAAGGACCAAGGATATGTTTCTCGTTTATGGAGGTGACAAAGAGCTAGTCGTAAATGGTTACGTCGATGCAAGCTTTGACACTGATCCGGACGATTCTAAATCGCAAACCGGATACGTGTTTACATTGAACGGTGGAGCTGTTAGTTGGTGCAGTTCTAAACAAAGCATCGTGGCGGGATCTACGTGTGAAGCGGAGTACATAGCTGCTTCGGAAGCAGCAAATGAAGGAGTCTGGATGAAGGAGTTCATATTCGATCTAGGTGTCATACCTAGTGCATCGGGTCCAATGAAAATCTTTTGTGACAATACTGGTGCAATTGCCTTGGCGAAGGAATCCAGATTTCACAAGAGAACCAAGCACATCAAGAGATGCTTCAATTCCATCCGGGATCTAGTCCAGGTGGGAGACATAGAAATTTGCAAGATACATACGGATCTGAATGTTGCAGACCCGTTGACTAAGCCTCTTCCAAAAGCAAAACATGATCATCATCAAGGCTCCATGGGTGTTAGAATCATTACTGTCTAATCTAGATTATTGATTCTAGTGCAAGTGGGAGACTGAAGGAAATATGCCCTAGAGGCAATAATAAAGTTATTATTTATTTCCTTATATCATGATAAATGTTTATTATTCATGCTAGAATTGTATTAACCGGAAACATAATACTTGTGTGAATACATAGACAAACAGAGTGTCACTAGTATGCCTCTACTTGACT
Organism: Triticum aestivum; assembly: GCF_018294505.1. Lineage (NCBI taxonomy): Eukaryota > Viridiplantae > Streptophyta > Magnoliopsida > Poales > Poaceae > Triticum > Triticum aestivum. The sequence goes on along the minus strand of NC_057811.1, from coordinate 195,913,749 downwards.
AGCTCGTTGATCAAAGATGGTTATGTTTCCTAGCCATAGACATGAGTTGTCATTTGATTAACGGGATCACATCATTAGGAGAATGATGTGATTGACTTGACCCATTCCGTTAGCTTAGCAAACGATCGTTTAGTATTCTGCTATTGCTTTCTTCATGACTTATACATGTTCCTATGACTATGAGATTATGCAGCCCCCGTTTACCGGAGGAACACTTTGTGTGCTACCAAACGTCACAACGCGATTATAAAGGTACTCTACAGGTGTCTCCAAAGGTACTTGTTGGGTTGGCGTATTTCGATATTAGGATTTGTCACTCCGATTGTCGGAGAGGTATCTCTGGGCCCACTCGGTAATGCACATCACTTAAGCCTTGCAAGCATTGCAACTAATGAGTCAGTTGCGGGATGATGTATTACGGAACGAGTAAAGAGACTTGTCGGTAACGAGATTGAACTAGGTATTGAGATACCGACGATCGAATCTCGGGCAAGTAACATACCGATGACAAAGGGAACAACGTATGTTGTTATGCGGTTTGACCGATAAAGATCTTCGTAGAATATGTGGGAGCCAATATGAGCATCTAGGTTCCGCTATTGGTTATTGGCTGGAGACGTGTCTCGATCATGTCTACATAGTTCTCGAACCCGTAGGGTCCGCACGCTTAAAGTTTCGATCACAGTTATATTATGAGTTTATATGTTTTGATATACCGAAGATAGTTCGGAGTCTCGGATGTGATCACGGACATGAAGAGGAGTCTCGAAATGGTCGAGACATGAAGATTGATATATTGGGCGACTATATTCGGACACCGGAATGGTTCTGGGGGTTATCGGATATATACCGGAGTACCGGGGGGTTACTGGAACCCCCCCGGGGGTTTAATGGGCCTACATGGGCCTTAGTGGAGAAGAGGAGGGGCGGCCAGGGCAGGCCGCGCCCCCTCCCCCTCTAGTCCGAATTGGACAAGGAGGGGGGGGGGGGGCGGCGCCCCCCTTTCCTTCTTCTCCTCCTCCTCCTCCTTCCCCCCTTCTCCTAATCCAACAAGGAAGGGAGGGATTCCTACTCCCGGTGGGAGTAGGACTCCTCCTGGCGGGAGTAGGACTCCTCCTGGCGCGCCCCTCTCCTGGCCGGCCGCCTCTCCCCCCTTGATCCTTTATATACGGGGGCAGGGGGCACCCCAAAGACACAACAATTGATCATTGATCTTTTAGCCGTGTGAGGTGCCCCCCTCCACCATAGTCCACCTCAATAATATCGTAGCGGTGCTTAGGCGATGCCCTGCGTTGGAGAACATCATCATCGTCACCACGCCGTCGTGCTGACGAAACTCTCCCTCAACACTCGGCTGGGTCGGAGTTTGAGGGACGTCATCGGGCTGAACGTGTGCTGAACTCGGAGGTGTCGTGCTTTCGGTACTTGATCGGTCGGATCGTGAAGACGTACGACTACATCAACCGCGTTGTGCTAACGCTTCCGCTTTCGGTCTACGAGGGTACGTGGACACACTCTCCCCTCTCGTTGCTATGCATCACCATGATCTTGCGTGTGCGTAGGAATTTTTTTGAAATTACTACGTTCCCCAACATAACCTATTAACCCAGAGCCCAGTGCCAGTTTCTGTTTTTTCCCTTGTTTCAGCGTTTCGCAGAAAAGGAATATCAAACGGAACCTTCGGGAGCGTGATTTTTGGAACGAACGTGATCCAGGAGACTTGGAGTTGAAGTCAAGGAATCTTCGAGGTGGCCACGAGGCAGGGAGGCGCGCCCCCACCCTCGTGGGCCCCTCGTGGCTCCCCTGACCGACTTCTTTCGCCTATATATATCCGTATACCCTAAAAACATCAGGGAGTAGAAGAGATCGGGAGTTCCGCCGCCGCAAGCCTCTGTAGCCACCAAAAACCAATCGGGACCCTGTTCTGGCACCCTGCCGGAGGGGGGATCCCTCACCGGTGGCCATCTTTATCACCCCGACGATCTCCATGACGAGGAGGGAGTAGTTCACCCTCAGGGCTGAGGGTATGTACCAGTAGCTATGTGTTTGATCTCTCTCTCTCTCCCTCATGTTCTTGAGGTGATACGATCTTGATGTATCGCGAGCTTTGCTATTATAGTTGGATCTTATGATGCTTCTCCCCCTCTACTCTCTTGTAATGGATTGAGTTTTCCCTTTGAAGTTATTTTATTGGATTGAGTCTTTAAGGGTTTGAGAACACTTGATGTATGTCTTGCATGTGCGTATCTGTGGTGACAATGGGATATCACGTGATTCACTTGATGTACGTTTTGGTGATCAACTTGCGGGTTCCGTGACCTCGTGAACTTATGCATAGGGGTTGGCACACGTTTTCGTCTTGACTCTCCGGTAGAAACTTTGGGGCACTCTTTGAAGTTCTATGTGTTGGTTTGAATAGATGAATCTGAGATTGTGTGATGCATATCGTATAATCATACACACGGATACTTGAGGTGACATTGGAGTATCTAGGTGACATTAGGGTTTTGGTTGATTTGTGTCTTAAGGTGTTATGCTAGTACGAACTCTAGGATAGATCAAACGGAAAGAATAGCTTCGTGTTATTTTACTACGGACTCTTGAATAGATCGATCAGAAAGAATAACTTTGAGGTGGTTTCGTACCCTACCATAATCTCTTCGTTTGTTCTCCGCTATTAGTGACTTTGGAGTGACTCTTTTTTGCATGTTGAGGGATAGTTATATGATCCAATTATGTTATTATTGTTGAGAGGACTCGCACTAGTGAAAGTATGAACCCTAGGCCTTGTTTCAACACATTGCAATACCGTTTACGCTCACTTTTATTACTTGCTACCTTGATGTTTTTATATTTTCATATTACAAAAACCTATATCTACCATCAATATTGCACTTGTATCACCATCTCTTCGGCGAACTAATGCACCTATACAATTTACCATTGTATTGGGTGTGTTGGGGACACAAGAGACTCTTTGTTATTTGGTTGCAGGGTTGTTTGAGAGAGACCATCTTCAACCTACGCCTCCCACGGATTGATAAACCTTAGGTCATCCACTTCAGGGAAATTTGCTACTATCCTACAAACCTCTGCACTTGCAGGCCCAACAATGTCTACAAGGAGAAGGTTGCGTAGTAGACATCAAGCTCTTTTCTGGCGCCGTTGCCGGGGAGGTGAGTGCTTGAAGGTATATCTTTAGATCTTGCAATCGAATATTTTAGTTTCTTGTTTTATCACTAGTTTAATTTATAAAATAAAACTAAAAAAATGGAATTGAGTTTGTCTCATATGAATTCTTTGAATACCCATGATGCTAATGATATGCAAAGCCACAAGCTTGGGGATGCTATGTTTGATGAAGATGATATGTTTTGTCCCCCAAGTTTTGATGTGCGAATTTATTATGATGAAAGCATGCCTCCTATTTATGATGATTATTGTGATGACACATATGCTATAAAGAATAAAGATAACCATGAAACTTGTCATCATGATTTTAATTTTCAATTGGATTATGCTTCACATGATAGTTATTTTGTTGAGTTTGCTCCCACTATTATTCATGAGAAGAAATTTGCTTATGTGGAGAGTAGTAAAATTTCAATGCAAGTAGATCATGAAAACAATGCCTTAGGTGCTGGTTATATTTTTGAATTCATTCATGATGCTACTGAAAATTATTATGAGGGAGGAATATATGCTTGTAGGAATTGCAATAATATCAAGTTTCCTCTCTATGTGCTTAAAGTTTTAAAGTTATGCTTGTTTTGCCTTCCTATGCTAATTGATTATTGTTCCCGTAAGTTGTTTGATCACAAAATCCCTATGCATAGGAAGTGGGTTAGACTTAAATGTTCTAGTCATATTCTTCATGATGCTCTCTTTATGTTTCAATTCTTATCTTTTATGTGAGCATCATTGAAATCATCATGCCTAGCTAGGGGCGTTAAACGATAGCGCTTGTTGGGAGGCAACCAAATTTTATTTTAGTTTCTTGATTTTTGGTTCTGTTTAGGAATAAATAATCCATCTAGCCTCTGGTTAGATGAGGTTTTATGTTTTAATTAGTGTTTGTGCCAAGTAGAACCTTTGGGAAGACTTAGGTGAAGTCTTTATGATCTTGCTGTAAAAAGCAGAAACTTTAGCGCTCACGAGATTAGCTAAAACTTTTTACTGGAGAGTGCTATTTAGTTGATTCTTTTTGAAGATGATTACTAGACAAATTCCTCAGGTCCACCAATTTATTTAAGAATTTTTGGAGTTACAGAAGTATTCGAATGATACAGATTACTACAGACTGTTCTGTTTTTCACAGATTCTGTTTTCTATGTGTTGTTTGCTTATTTTGATGAATCTATGAGTAGTATCGGAAGGTATGAACCATAGAGAAGTTGGAATACAGTAGATATTACACCAATATGAATTCAGAATTAGTTCATTACAGTACCTTAAGTGGTGATTTATTTTCTTATACTAACAGAGCTTACGAGTTTTCTGTCAAGTTTTGTGTTGTGAAGTTTTCAAGTTTTGGGTAAAGATTCGATGGACTATGGAATATGGAGTGGCAAGAGCCTAAGCTTGGGGATGCCCAAGGCACCCCAAGGTAATATTGAAGGATAACCAAGAGCCTAAGCTTGGGGATGCCCTGGATGGCATCCCCTCTTTCGTCTTCGTTCATTGGTAACTTTACTTGGAGCTATATTTTTATTCACCACATGATATGTGTTTTGCTTGGAGCGTCATTTTATTTTGTTTTGCTTTCTGTTTGAATAAAATACCAAGATCTAAAATTCTTAAATGTTAGAGAGTCTTCACATAGTTTTTAAACTACTCATTGATCTTCACTTATATCTTTCGGAGTAGTTTGTCGTTTGCTCTAGTGCTTCACTTATATCCTTTTAGAGCACGGCGGTGGCTTTATTTTGAAGAAATATGTGAACTCTCGTGCTTCACTTATATTATTTTGAGAGTCCTAAACAACATGGTAATTTGCTTTGGTTATGAATTTAGTCCTAATATGATGGGCATCCAAGATGGGTATAATAAAAACTTTCATATAAAGTGCATTGAACACTATGAGAAGTTTGATACTTGATGATTGTTTTGAGATATGAGGATGGTAATATTAGAGTCATGCTAGTGGAGTAATTGTGAATTTGAGAGATACTTGTGTTAAAGTTTGTGATTCCCGTAGCATGCACGTATGGTGAACCATTATGTGATGAAGTCGGAGCATGATTTATTTATTGATTGTCTTCCTTATGAGTGGCGGTCGGGGACGAGCGATGGTCTTTTCCTACCAATATATCCCCCTAGGAGCATGCGCGTAGTACTTCGTTTCGATAACTAATAGATTTTTGCAACAAGTATATGAGTTCTTTATGACTAATGTTGAGTCCATGGATTATACGCACTCTCACCCTTCCACCATTGCTAGCCTCTCTAATACCGCACACTTTTCGCCGGTATCATACACCCACCATATACCTTCCTCAAAACAGCCACCATACCTACCTATTATGGCATTTCCATAGCCATTCCGAGATATATTGCCATGCAACTTACCACCGTTCCGTTTATTATGACACGCTCCATCATTGTCATATTGCTTTGCATGATCATGTAGTTGACATCGTATTTGTGGCAAAGCCACCGATCATAATTCTTTCATACATGTCACTCTTGATTCATTGCACATCCCGGTACACCGCCGGAGGTATTCATATAGAGTCATATTTGTTCTAAGTATCGAGTTGTAATTCTTGAGTTGTAAGTAAATAAAAGTGTGATGATCATCATTATTAGAGCATTGTCCCAGTGAGGAAAGGATGATGGAGACTATGATTCCCCCACAAGTTGGGATGAGACTCCCGACGAAAATAAATAAATAAAAGAGGCCAAAGAAGCCCAAATAAAATAAATAAAAAGAGTCCATAAAAAAAGAGAAAAGACCCAAATAAAAGAAATAAAAGATAAAAAAATGAGAGAAAAAGAGAGAAGGGGCAATGCTACTATCCTTTTACCACACTTGTGCTTCAAAGTAGCACCATGATCTTCATGATAGAGAGTCACCTATGTTGTCACTTTCATATACTAGTGGGAATCTTTCATTATAGAACTTGGCTTGTATATTCCAATGATGGGCTTCCTCAAAATACCCTAGGCCTTCGTGAGCAAGCGAGTTGGATGCACACCCACTTGGTTTCTTTTTTGAGCTTTCATACACTTATAGCTCTAGTGCATCCGTTGCATGGCAATCCCTATTCACTCACATTGATATCTATTGATGGGCATCTCCATAGCCCGTTGATACGCCTAGTTGATGTGAGACTATCTTCTCCTTTTTGTCTTCTCCACAACCACCATTCTATTCCACCTATAGTACTATGTCCATGGCTCACGCTCATATATTGCGTGAAGATTGAAAAAGTTTGAGAGCATCAAAAGTATAAAACAATTGCTTGGCTTGTCATCGGGGTTGTGCATGATTTAAATATTTTGTGTGATGAAGATAGAGCATAGCCAGACTATATGATTTTGTAGGGATAGCTTGCTTTGGCCATGTTATTTTGAGAAGACACGATTGCTTTGGTAGTATGCTTGAAGTATTATTGTTTTCATGTCAATATTAAACTTTTGTTTTGAATCTTATGGATGTGAATATTCTTGCCACAATAAAGAAGATTACATTGATAAACATGTTAGGTAGCATTCCACATCAAAAATTCTGTTTTTATCATTTACCTACTCGAGGACGAGCAGGAATTAAGCTTGGGGATGCTGATACGTCTCCAACATATCTATAATTTTTTATTGTTCCATGCTATTATATTATCTCTTTTGGATGTTTTATGGGCTTTACTAAGCACTTTTATATGATTTTTGGGACTAACCTATTAACCCAGAGCCCAGTGCCAGTTTCTGTTTTTTCCCTTGTTTCAGTGTTTGGCAGAAAAGAAATATCAAACGGAGTCCAAACAGAATGAAACCTTCGGGAGCGTGATTTTTGGAACGAACGTGATCCAGTAGACTTGGAGTTGAAGTCAAGGAAGCTTCGAGGTGGCCACGTGGCAGGGAGGCGCGCCTGCCCCCCTGGGCGCGCCCCCACCCTCGTGGCCCCCTCATGGTTCCCCTGACCGACTTCTTTCGCCTATATATGTCCGTATACCCTAAAAACATCGGGGAGCAGAATAGATCGGGAGTTTCGCCGCCGCAAGCCTCTGTAGCCACCAAAAACGAATCGGGACCTTGTTCCGGCACCCTGTCGGAGGGGGGATCCCTCACCAGTGGCCATCTTCATCATCCCGGCGCTCTCCATGACGAGGAGGGAGTAGTTCACCCTCGGGGCTGAGGGTATGTACCAGTAGCTATGTGTTTGATCTCTCTCTCTCTCGTGTTCTTGAGGTGATACAATCTTGATGTATCGCGAGCTTTGCTATTATAGTTGGATCTTATGATGCTTCTCCCCCTCTACTCTCTTGTAATGGATTGAGTTTTCCCTTTGAAGTTATTTTATCGGATTGAGTCTTTAAGGATTTGAGAACACTTGATGTATGTCTTGCATGTGCGTATCTATGGTGACAATGGGATTTCACGTGATTCACTTGATGTACGTTTTGGTGATCAACTTGCGGGTTCCGTGACCTCGTGAACTTATGCATAGGGGTTGGCACACGTTTTCGTCTTGACTCTCCGGTAGAAACTTTGGGGCACTCTTTGAAGTTCTATGTGTTGGTTTGAATAGATGAATCTGAGATTGTGTGATGCATATCGTATAATCATACCCACGGATACTTGAGGTGACATTGGAGTATCTAGGTGACATTAGGGTTTTGGTTGATTTGTGTCTTAAGGTGTTATTCTAGTACGAATTCTAGGATAGATCGAACGGAAAGAATAGCTTCGTGTTATTTTACTACGGACTCTTGAATAGATCGATTGAGAAAGAATAACTTTGAGGTGGTTTCGTACCCTACCATAATCTCTTCGTTTGTTCTCCGCTATTAGTGACTTTGGAGTGACTCTTTGTTGCATGTTGAGGGATAGTTATATGATCCAATTATGTTATTATTGTTGAGAGAACTCGCACTAGTGAAAGTATGAACCCTAGGCCTTGTTTCAACACATTGCAATACCGTTTACGCTCACTTTTATTACTTGCTACCTTGCTATTTTTATATTTTCATATTACAAAAACCTATATCTACTATCCATATTGCACTTGTATCACCATCTCTTCGCCGAACTAGTGCACCTATACAATTTACCATTGTATTGGGTGTGTTGGGGACACAAGAGACTCTTTGTTATTTGGTTGCAGGGTTGTTTGAGAGATACCATTTTCAACCTACGCCTCCCACGGATTGATAAACCTTAGGTCATCCAGTTGAGGGAAATTTGCTACTGTCCTACAAACCTCTGCACTTGGAGGCCCAACAACGTCTACAAGGAGAAGGTTGCGTAGTAGACATCACAGGGGCACGTGGACTCCTCCGGCGCTGAGCCTCCACGAGCCCAGCACACGCATGTCTGGCGGTGCCGGGTAGTCCGCCTCGTGGAGGAGGCGCGCCTCCCACTCATGGATATGGCGGCGGCCGAAGCTGTTGGCCGCCGCTCCGTTGCCGGGGAAACGCTCGACCATCGGTCGCTGGAAACGGGGGAGAGAGAGGGCTCGGCGGCGAAGGAGAGAGGGGTGAAGAAGAGAGGAGCGTCATCGGCAGGGAGAGAGGGAGGCTGTGGGCGAGGCAAGTGCCACCGGCGAGGGGGGTGTTATAGCGGCGAGTCGGCGGTGGGCAGGCGGCAGTGTGTGGACGCGTGGCGGGGAGGGGGTGGGACGCGCAGCAGCACACCTTCACTACGCCACCCGTGAGGAATCAATGGAAGGCTAACCGGTGGCAGTCTTCGCATTGATTCCCACGAGAACCGAGGCGATGAGGACGATGAACATTCTCGGCGCCGCCAGTCGCTGATTCGGTGGGTCCACCAGTTTTCGTGCCAAAACCGTTTCGCCCGGCGACCCCGGGCGCCGCCCAGCGCGCCGGGTTCGGCCTGGGTCCTCCGGCGCCAATTTCGGCCCTAACTAGCAAAATTTGGGCTTCTAGGGACGCGATTGGGCCGATTTTTTCGAGCCGGCGCTAAAAAGGGAGCCCAGGGGCCTGTTGGGGCGTGAATGGAGATGCTCTAGGGCCTCATTTGGTTGCACGAGGAAACATGCCCAGGGTAACAAACCCCATCGGGGGATTTTGTGGGGCAGGTAGGATCTCGTTCTCCCATGGGGAAATCTCCCCAAAGTCAACCATACCAAATTGCAACAGATGGAAGGGCCAAAATCCCCAGAAGACAAAAAACACGAAAATGAAGAATTTAATATGATAAATTCAGAAACGGCTCAGAAAAATACCATGAATAATTACGAAAAAAACACAGAAATACTCAAGACATTACATATAGTTATAGAGATAAAAAAGTCAAGGAATTTGCAAATGTATAAATAATCACTAATTTAGAATATCGTCTTGGTACACTCATAAGAATATAGCAGAACTAAAGATGATTACATAACATCTAGAGAGGCAACATTTCTTAGGTACTCTTATACAAAACTAGTAATCAAGTGTCACTCCTCTCGTGCCGAGTGGCAAACTGGCGATCCAAATGGAACTGCGACCTTCGTGACCTAGAGGTGTAAGAATGTAGCTGACGTCCAACAAAAAATATGTCGTAGGCTCATAGCCAAGTCTCAGAAGTCTAGCCCCCTTGATTCGCAAAAATGAAAGGATCATAAGCTGGGAAAGAGAAGCATATGAGAAATGTATTAACAGATTCTAATATGACATGACAACACCATGTTAATAGGCACAAACTAATTCAGTGAACAAAAGATATAGTGCAATCGCGTTGGCACTGCAGCTTGAATCTTTAATGTGCAAAATTACTGCAAGAGATAGATGATAATTTGGGCATTTCAAGGAAAACAGGAAACATGAAATACAAAAATAATTAGCAAAATTACGAATAATTCAACTTACCTCAACAATTACACGAGTCGAATTGTTGAGTATGGTGATTATTAGGAAAGCTAGGATAGCTTAGAATATTATTCTACCTTGCCTTGTACTTCAAGATGATTATGTACTCCTATATATATGCGCACGAAACTCAAACAATACAATCAACTATTTCACCAATCCCTCTCTCTCCTTTCTAAGATGGCATCAGCCTTACCTCGATCCTAAACCCTAGCCGCCGCCGCCGCTTCCGCACCGCGCTGCCCCTGGGGAGGTCGATCTTCAGGATCTCCAACGAGGTCTGCGCAACCCGTAGCTAGGGTTTGTCCGTCGACCGTGTTGATCGGTTGCCCTACAGTGTTTTTCCGGATCCACTAATCGGGGTTTTTTCTCTCTCACCGGTTATTTGATCGGTGTTCTTTTTTGGTTTTCCGATCTATAGATCGGCTTGCATCACCATCGCCGTTTGTCATCTACAATGTATGTCTACTTTAGCATCTTCATCAACCCCGACGGGATCTGGATCGGCGCCCGGCTCCCGCATGCTGCGCGTCAGGCCGCTGGTTCAACGGTCGCTCGCTGGCCTGCCATCTTCGCCATGGCCTGCGATCTCTAGCGCCGAGCTGCTCCTTCTATTCACAACGTGGCCTCATTACATGCATGTTCCTGCTAGTTGATTTCATGCATGTTGCGTCTCATGTGATTGAAGGTTGCTCACGCATGTACGCTTCTAGACCAGCCTCCCTGCTCGTGCGTCTAGCACACATCGTTTAGTCTGATCAACCGCCGGATTATGTGAAGTTTGTCATCGGGTACTTATGCATCAACATCGATCGAGCAACGGGCTGCCATTGTATCGCCCCGTCGGGTTGCAGTGCCGCCGCCCTGTGGTTCTCCCTGTGGCTACACAGATCCATGCCGCTGCTTCGTCGCCCCTTCAGGCCTTACCGCCGCGGCATATGGTCCCCGCCGTCGCCCCGAGGCTGTTCCCGTGGTTGCACCACCACGCGCGCTGCCGCTGCGTAGCCCCTTCGGGTCGTAGTGCCGCGACCCGCGGTTAACCGTCGCCCTGACGCCTTCCGCTCCAGGCCATCCCCGAGGCTACACCGACCCTCATGTTGCCGCTGCGTCGCCCCATCGGGCCGTAGCGAGCGTGGCACACGGTCCCTGCAACCGCCCTGAGGTCTTCCCCGCCGTCGCCCCGACCCGCACGCTGCCGCTGCATCGTCCCGTCGGGCCGTAGCGTCGCGGCGCGCGGTCCACTCTGTCGTCCCCGCGCGTCAACTTCTACGTGGTATGTGTCGCGCCGCCTCCCTAGGCGCGGGAAAGCCACCGTCCGCGCCAGTCCTCGTCACGCTGTCAGGTTCTTCCTCGCCTACTTCTAGCACCATCACCGCGCTTCTGACCTAGCCGCCGCCGCCGCTCTTCTTCCCGGTCCACAATGACTACCTCGACACCGGCCACCCGACTTGACATTGACCACGACGTCCCTCAACAACGGCTACACCACCCTACGCTCTCGGGTACATCGACATCAGCACAAAGGGCTACCGCCTTGCTTGATCAACCTTGTCGGTTTCCACTCCAGCCACGACTTCCATGATACGTCGACCGTTACGACTGTGGGGGGTGTCCGTCGGCTTGCCTGCAGATTCTTCTCTAGTCTCACCGTCTGCGTCGCTATCGTTGTGACTGCGGGGGACGTTGAGTATCGTGATTATTAGGAAAACTAGGATAGCGTATAATTTTATTCTACCTTGCCTTGTGCTCCAAGATGATCATGTACTCCTATATATATGCCCACGAGGCTCAAGCAATACAATCAACTATTCCACCATCCATCTCTCTCCTTTCTAACACGAATCACATGAACCTCATAGCAGCTAGGATTAATTTATCATGAATTGAAGAAAAATGTATTGGGGGGGGGGGGGCTAACCCTGATTAGATGAATACATCTGCGAAACCATCATTGTCGCCATCGCGGGAGGGGATCGGAGCTTGGAGGCGGAGGGGAGATCCGACAAGGAAAACGGTGGCAGTCGCTGTCCGTCGCCGTCATTGGAGGGGCGGAGCTTTGATCCGTAGCACCAGAGGGACGGGGTCGGGGGCGTCGCTTCTGTCGCCGGCGAAGGAGCTCGGAGGCGGTCGGGGGCGCTGGATCTTGGTCGACGGCATTGTCGTTCGCTCGTCTCGCTCGGGACGTGGGTTTCCTCCCGAGCTATGGGGTCGTGGGTTTCGTCCCCGTGGAAAGGGCGTGGGTCGGGTAGGGTTACCCCAAGAACGATGCGGTCCAAATGACCAACTCGATTTCCTTGGGCCAACTTGGCTCGTGGTTCTCTGGCCTGGGGAAACGGCGAGGATCCCCCGGGAAACCCTGCAACCAAATGAGGCCTAAGAGCATCTACAGCCGGGAGCTCCAAACCGGCCTCAAACGCGCGGCCAGCCCGCCCGATCACTAACCGATCACGAAAATCTGACTCAGATAGACGCCTCAAACGGGTCTCAAGCGCTTGGGCTGACCGGCACCCCTCATATCCAATCCAAATATGGAACAGATATGGGTGAGCCCGGGAGCGCTTGCCACGCCGGATCCGGCCCATGCTGGCCCACCCGACCCACATATACTCTTCCCCATCCACTCACCGGACCAAAGCCTAGCCACTTCCCCCCACTCCCCTCCGCCACCCAAGCTCGTCCCAGCGCCGTACAACCATCTTCGGCATGGCGAGCAGCGGATCCGAGTCCTTCACCTCCACATCCGTCGACCTCGAACTCATCCCACGCAACCCAAGGAGGAGATGACCGTCCGGCTTGAGCTGCACCACTGCTAGTAGGAGGCCCATGCACGACAGCGCTCGGACTCCTTCTGTCGGGAATCCATTGCATCCGCCCAAATGACGCATTGATCCGGAGCTAGGGAAGTCATCGCTGCCTCACCGGAGGTGGTGCGGTCCGTCTGGCGTTCGAACGCGGTGGCAGACGCGCAACCCCTCCATTGGCGCCCCGAGGCCATGGACACACCATGGGCGCCGTCCAACGCAAACATGGCGCGGCGTGCCTGCCGTGCGAGGCAGTGGGCGCGGAGGCGGTGGTAGCCCTTGAGGTGGTGGACATCGGCGAGGCAGAGTCGCATTCTCTGCCGCCTCGTATGGTGCACCAGTCCGGGCACAGCAACGACGTCGTGGTGGATGTCCCCGGCTCGTCCTAGGATGGATCCATCATTGATCTGACGTCCACCGGCACCCAACCGGTTCCAGGCTCCAACGAGGAAGAGTAGGGCATGAGAAAATGGTGGCGCCTTGAGTCCCGTGAGCCGGCTCGTGTCTCCAGCCCTACTCTACCTTGCTGGCTACCGGTCCAACACTCTAGGGAGCGCAGCCGGCCACCGGACATGGCCACGGCGACCGAACAAGCTCCGCTTAAAGATCGCTACATTACATGTAATAATATGGAATTGAGGTATCCGGATGTGAATAGCATTATTTGAGGCGTGACCGGTCAGTGTCCGCGAACGCGTTCGCAGGCATTTGAAGGGCGGATTTACCCATAACGGCTATAGATGCTCTAACACGGACATACTATTTGTTCATGTTTTGACATACACGGATACTAAGGATGAAATCAAAGTGGAAACAAATGAAATTAGGTACTACTACATTTGTTTTCATATATATATTTTTGCAAAAGCTTTTTTTTTGATAAAAGGGCGCTTTTATTATCTCCAAATGTAGCATCTAGCAAATACAAAGCATTATGAGTAACACATGTCGTCTGCATAATTAGGATGTACCCTGCCATACATCAAAAGTCTGTCAATAAGAAATAAAACAAAACTAAGAAATCGACAACACTATCCTATGGACCGACACTATGCCTATGTCGAAGATGGTGGTGGATTTATGCGGAGGTTATGCTGCCACCCATGTTGGGAAAAAGCCACCGTAGCCACCTGCTCCAATCGCCTACACCCCGCCTTGAACATCGGTTGGTACTTTGCTTGTTGTAGTGCAGACCACGTACGAAGCTACTTGTAGGATCGAAAGTATGTCTAGAGGGGGGGTGGTTAGACTACTTGACCACATAAAAATCTAGCCTTTTCCCAATTTGAAGTCTTGGCAGATTTTAGCAACTTATCACAAGTCAAGCAATCAACCTACACATGCAAATCTAAGAGTATAGCAGCGGAATGTAAATCACTGCATATGAAGGTAAAGGGGAGGAGTTTGGAGGGGGCAAATGCAATGTAGACACAGAGATTTTTGGCGTGGTTCCGATAGGTGGTGCTATCATACATCCATGTTGATGGAGACTTCAACCCACGAAGGGTAACGGTTGCGCGAGTCCACGGAGGGCTCCACCCACGAAGGGTCTACGAAGAAGAAAACTTGTCTATCCCACCATGGCCATCGCCCACGAAGGACTTGCCTCACTTGGGTAGATCTTCATGAAGTAGGCGATCTCCTTGCCCTTACAAACTCCTTGGTTCAACTCCACAATCTTGACAGAGGCTCCCAAGTGACACCTAACCAATCTAGGAGACACCATTCTCCAAAAGGTAATAGATGGTGTGTTGATGATGAACTCTTTGCTCTTGTGCTTCAAATGATAGTCTCCCCAACACTCAACTCTCTCACACAGATTTGGATTTGGTGGAAAGATGATTTGCGTGGAAAGCAACTTGGGGAAGGCTAGAGATAAAGATTCTTGTGGTTGGATTGGAATATCTTGGTCTCAACACATGAGTAGGTGGTTCTCTCTCAAAAAATGAATGCTGGAAGTGTAGGCACGTTCTGATGGCTCTCTCCATGAATGAAGGATGGGTGGAGGGGTATATATAGCCTCCACACAAAATCTAACCGTTACACACAATTTATCAAACTCGGTGGGACCGAATAGTGAAACTCGGTCAGACCGATTTAGTTCAAAATGTGAACGTTAGGACTTTCGGTGGGACCGACATGTCAACTCGGTGGGACCGATTTCATTAGTGTTAGGGCATAACGTAATCTCGGTGAGACCGATCACATGAACTCGGTGAGACCGATTTCTGTAATAGGCAAACAAATAGTTGGTCAGGCCCTCAATGGGACCGATCGCTCATTTCGGTGAGATCGAAACGTTACGTAAAGGAAACAGAGAGTTTGCATAGCGAACTCGGTAGGACCGATCGCTCATCTCGGTTAGACCGAAACGTTACGAAGGGAAACAGAGAGTTTGCAATCCCATCTCGGTGAGACCGAGACCCCTATCGGTGAGACCGAACTGATTAAGGTTTCTGGCTATGACTATGTCAAATGAACTCGGTGGCGCCGGATAGATCAAATCGGTGGGGCCGAGTTTGACTTTTGGTTTGGGACATATGTGGAAATGAGAAAGTGGTTGAGGGCTTTTGGAGCATATCACTAAGCATTTGGAGCAAGCAAGCCATTAAGCAACACCTCATCCCCTTTTAATAATATTGGCTTTTCCTATGAACTCAATGTGATCTTGGATCACTAAAATGAAAATGTAGAGTCTTGAGCTTGAGTCAATATGTGTCCTTTGCATTTTGAGGGGTCCCCTGTAACATCTCAATTTTCCATTTGGATGTTATACATGAGTGATCATATGCATATCATATTTTATTTGCATTTTGTTTGCGATCCTAGAAATCCTAAGCAACTCAAGGACCCACAGGGAGAGTTGGGGATTTCATTTATTTTCATATTTGAATTTTCTCAAATTTGAAAAGAGGATCATTTTGGTTTTAATAATTTTTCTCTCCGACATATTTCCGATATTAAAATAAAAGAGAGAAGATAATATGACTTCTTCAAAAAGAGAGAAATATTGGAGGAAAGATTTTTTAAATCAAATAAATATTTTATTTAGATTTTATTCGAGATTTTATTGGAATTAGAAAAATATGCATTTTTCAAAATTGCATGTTTAGGCCAGAAAAATGTTCACTTTGTTCTAAATATTTTATTTAGATGGTGAAAATTGTTTTTGGCATTTTTAGATTTTTTATATTTATTTAGGATTTTTCTCCAGCGAATTTTTTTTTAAAAAGTTTTGGGCCGGCCCGAGCTGAGCCGGGCCAAGCCCAGCCGCGCCGCAGCGTGGAGTCGCCGGACTCCCGAAGGAGTCCGACTCGCCGCCGCCTCGCCGACCCCCTCTCCAAGTCGGAGACCCGGGGGGGCCCTTTATAAGCCGCCGCGGAGCCCCCTCGCCTCCCCACCCAGCACCGCGCCGCACCACCGCCGCCAGCGCCGCCGCCCGTTGACCCCGCCCTGCAGCCCCGCGCCGCACCACCGCCGCCGGTTTTCCTGAAGAACCGGTAAAAAACCGCCGCTGCCATAGGTTTTTTTTCCGGTTAGATCAGTTTTTTTGTTAGGGTTTTCTCGGTTTTCTCAGTTTTTGTCGGATTAGATCTGTTTAGCGAACGTTCACCCGTTAGTTTGTTTTAACAAACGAATTCGTTCGTTTGCCTCTGTCAGCGAACGTTCACGCCGTAGTCTTTTTATTTTTATTTTTTTCAGCTAGGGACCTATCCGCGATTATTTTTATCACAGATTAGCCCTGAACTTCAAACCCTCGCAACTTTTTAACCGTTCGTCCAAATCCAGGGAAACCAACGCCAAAATCTTCGTCTCGAACCCCTCTTTCCAGTTAATCAACTTGAATATGGTTTTGACAATTTAAAATTTGGTTTCAAGCAGATTTGTTTTCGAATTTCTTTTGACCGTAGTTTCAGTTCCGTAGCTCCGATTCGATTGATTCTTTTTGCAAATCAAAGCTCTTCAGTTGAACTTTCAGATTTGATCTTTCTCATCTGAGTTTTACCCTTGCATCTATCCTTGAGTGCTTATGTGTGCTATTGCTTGTTTGCGATAGAATTTCCAGAGTGCGAAGCGTGCTACTACGAGTCTCTAGGGTTTGCGGATCATCAGCAAGGCAAGTAACACTTTGATCATACCCCTTTATTACCCAGTTTTTATGCATTAGTTACAATCCTGAAACACTTCATGATTAGGATGTGATTAACTTGTGGGTATTGGGAAGTAGATGATGAGGTAGAACCTATTGTCCTTTATTATCAAACCCAGGGAGTTACTTCTACCTTATGCTTATACCGCTATGCTATGCTAGTAGACGTTGTTTGGGTTTGAGTGTATCCATGACAGATGTGATATTGTTAATTAATGGTTAACTTAAGGTGGCTACCTAAATACACATCTGGGTGAATTGGTTGCGGGCACCTGGAGAATCCAGTGTTGTCCTAGGATATCCCGGAGTACCCGTGTGATCATCCTACGGTTCGCCACCCAGGCTCAAAGGGATCATAAGATTATTCATGCTAGAAACTTCCGTGTGCAGCCACAAGCCATTATGGGCTCTGGCATAGTTGAGTATGTTGTGTGAACTCTTTCAGTGGTAGACTAGCAGATGTAGGGGATGTAGGTGGTACTGTCTACCCAGAGTAAAGAGTTAATGCTTCTGAAAGACTGTGTCTCGGTCATCCGTTTCTCAAACACCATGTAGTGCAAGAAATCCAATGGAGGAGATCGAGCCTTGTGGGGAAAAGTGCGCAAACCTCTGCAGAGTGTACAAACTAATCATGATTAGCCGTGTCCCCGGTTATGGACATCTCGAGTATCTGGTTTTTGAAATGTCATGTTGATCTCATCACTCTAAATTAATTTGTTGGGTTAATAATACTGCTTAATTGGGATTGAGTTGGAGGAACCTTCTCAATTTTTATCAACTACCATGATAGTTAAATAAAATATATTCCTTTGTTGTAGGAAAAAATTGGCATTTTTGCAAAAACATGATAACCATAGAGCCTCCACCAGCCATATATGCATGTAGTGATAGCATTTACCTGTTCATTGCTATACTGTGTTATTTTGCTAGCATATTCCATGTGTTGACCCGTTTCGGGCTGCAACGTATTATGTTGCAGACTTTTCAGACGAAGAGTAAGGTGCGATAGGTCGTTGTCATGCACTCAGCTATGCCGTTGGAGTTGATGGACTCACTTACCTTCGATGCTTCCACAGTTATCTTATTTAGATGGCCTTAAGCCATATTATTGTAATAAGTTCTCTTTTGAGACATTCGATGTAATAAGTGTGTGATTGCACTCGGTTATAAATCCTTCAAGTACTGTGTGTGTCAGCATTACCGGTCCAGGGATGACACTTATGCACAGAGATTTGACCGTCTGAGGTCAGATCGCTACAAGATGGTATCAGAGCACACACTGATTGTAGGACGCGACCACTAAGCTAAGCCATAGGTCACTCTTCTGTACTCATTTCTGACTCCTCTCCATTTTCCACTCTATAGACGGCGGACCCAAGGAACAAGTTTGCTCAACCGGATGAAGACACACCTTTTGGACGACACTTGAAGGAAGTCACTAGGTACCTGAAATTGGAATACCAAGCTTCGCCGGGACCTACATCGCCACTTTACCAGAAGAGGAGCGTTGGATGATTCGAGTTCAAGTTCCAGGAAGGACGTTCACGCCAGTCATTGAGCCCATAGAGTTTTCCTTTGACGCACCAACCTAGAGTCTAGGAAAGAGCATGGCAGCCCACATCGCCATGGGACGCATCGGTGAAGTTTACCACAAGGATCTTAAGGACACCATCTATCAGATATGTGGGCGCTGAGATGAGCAATGGGAGATGATCAGCACCAGGAGGGACAGGTCCATTGCAGCTTTCATCCAGGAGTTAAACCAGCACATTCGCTGCCAGCAGAACCAAATGTGCGCAAGCATGATAGATCTGAAGAAGGTGATGACTAGGAACATGGAGCTTGAAGAAGAACTCAAGTCTACACGCGATGGATATGAGGAGGAAATCGCAATACTAGTAGAAAAGAATGACGACCTGATGAGGAAGCTAGGAGTATTCATGGGAGACCCCACGCCAGGAGGAGATGACGACCACCCCGAAGACTACATCATCATCAACGACACCGACTCCGACCCCGACAGTAGTGATGATGATTACGAAGACAAAGCTGGAGCGGATATCATGGAGTCTTCCACCGATCAAAATTTCTAGATGACCACCATATTATCAGTAGTATTCCCCCATTTTATAGTAGTAGTCCGAGTATTTTGTAACGGTAGTTAGATCGATTGTATGCCCTTGTTTGAATTGAGTGGTGTGATATGATTGTGTTTGTCACATGTGCATATGGGTAGTGCTATTCTCTTTAGACCTCATTCTATTCTAATCTCTTCCCTCTAAACCCATCAGATGCCTCCGAGACGTGACCCCGGATTTGTCTTCCCACCGGAGCTCACTCAGTTGATCCAACAATAGAATGCCTTGATGCAGCTACTAGTCCAGAACCAAGGCAACAACAACAACAACAACAACCCACCGCCACCACCTCCAGTTGATAACTTAGCCCGTTTTCTGAGGTTGAATCCGCCGGTGTTTTCCAGTAGCACCGAGCCGATTGTTGCTGATGACTGGCTACGCAGGATTGGAAGGGAGTTGACCACCTGTAACACCCCGGATGTAACTTTCCATATTTGTAACTCCAACTCGTACCATTTTCGGCCATGTGTTATGATATTCCCTTCGTGGTCGGGTTTTGTCTTTTGTTTCGCATTTTGTTCTTGTCATGCATTTCATATCATGTCATCATGTGCATCGCATTTGCATACGTGTTTGTCTCTTGCATCCGAGCATTTTCCCCGTTGTCCGTTTTGCAATCCGGCACTCCCACCTCCTCCCGCGCACCCCTCTTGTTTTCTTTCATTAGCGGGTGTCAAACGTTCTCGGAATGGACCGAGGGTTGTCAAGTGGCCTTGGTATACTACCGGGAGACCACCGGTCAAGTTTCGTTCCATTTGGAGGTCGTTTGGTACTCCAACGGTTAACCGGGTAACCGCAAAGTCCGTTTGTGTGTTGCAGCAAAACCCCCCTCAAAACCAGCCCAAAACCCCTCTAACTCACCTCCATGCTCTAGGTCGTTCGATCACGATCGTGTGGGCGAAAACCACACCTCATTTGGACTCTCCTAGCTCCCTCTACCTATATATACACCTTTCCCTTCGAATACATTCGCAGATCAACCCTAGCATTTTTCCCCTGCCGCCGCCGGACACGTCCGTACCCCGCCGGACGAAGCCCCGCAGCCACTCCGAGCACGCCACGTGGCAGCCCGCCGCCGCCCGTACCCCGCGCCGCCGCGGCCCGCCGAGGCTCGGGGCAGGCCCCCGCGGCCCACATCGCCTCCCCGCCGCCCGTCTCCTCCAGCGCGGCCGCGCCCGAGCCCTCTGCTCCTTCGCCAGTCGCCGCCGTCGCCGTGCCCGCCGCCGTCGCCGTCTTCGCCGCCGCCGCCGCGCCCCGAGGCCGCCGCCTCGACGCCGGTCGCCGCCGCCTCCCCGTCCTCGCCTCCTTCCCCGAGCCCGGCCTCCCTCTCCTTCTCCTCTGCCGCCTCCCCGCAGCTCCGGCGAGCTTCGCCCGAGCCGGCCCCGATCGGATCTGGAAGAGACCTACGGTTGACTTTTCCCGTACCCCGATTTTTCTCCGTGTCTTTTATATTTTACAGTATGTGCCCATGTTCAGAGCATCATAACTCTCTGCATATAGCTCTGTTTCGCGCGTGTAATATATCGAAATGTTCGTCTCATGATGCTCTACATTTTGTTCCATTGCACAATGTTCATTAGAGTCCATCTTGAGGCTCAAATCTCTGTTGCAAGAGTGCTAGTTGCTGTTATCTGCTGTTACTTATCAGAACTTGGAGATTTGTTATTTTTGTTGCATTTAATCTGTGCATCTTATGGGCATGAGCTCTATATGTGTTTTGTTGTATGCCATGCCATATTTCCAGTGGTGTATGCCATGTATTTTTGTGATCTCTGTGGTGACTAGCACAAGCATGCAAACTAGGCTCCGTAATGTTTCTGATTTCAGGGACTTGGTAATTTCTGTCTTTGTCTGCTGTTATTTTGTTGCCTGGTAAACTTGATGCTACAGAGAGATCCATGCATATTTTGGAGATGTTCAGTAAAGATGTTTTGTAGATATTGTTGTAATTGATCCATTCCTGCCCTTGTTTGCAATTATGGAGTGTCATAGCATGACTCAATCTTGCTCTACTTTTGCTATAAAATATTTCTGGCAGATTGTTTACGTGTTATTCAATTTTGCCAAGCTTGTTGTAGTAGATCCATACATGCTATGCTTTTGTTCTTGCCATGTATAGCTTCATAAACATGCCATCTTGCTGTAGGTATGCTTGTTTTGTCATGCATTGCTTCGTGGTGAGTGCATCAAGCTCACCAAGATGCCTTTATATTATTGTTTCTGCCATGCTCTGTTTTCTGCCAAGTCTGAAACCTGTTAACGAAACTTGCTATGTTTGCATGGTTGCCATCATATCTTCTGGTCCTTTTTGTCTTATGGTCAGTAAGGGAATTTTGTCATATGCCTTTAGTAGAATACTTTCATGCCTTGTTTTGCTATGTTAAGTTCCTGTAGCGTGTTGATTTCGTGCTCTGAACATTGCTACCTGATGCTGTTTCAGTCATGTCCAGTAATTTCACCAAGTCTGTGAACTTGATTTCTTTTGCACTTTTGCCATGCTTGTTTGAGCCTGTTATGTTGTGATCTAGCCATAGCTCAGTGTTCATCTTTTGTCAAGCATCTCCTGTAGATTACTGCCATATGCTTTGTTGCTATGTTGGAGTGCTGTAGCATTGTTACATGTTGCATTCTAAGTGCTATCATGCTGTTAATCGCAGATTCGTGTCATTCTTGTTTTGCTTGCCGTTTGCAAACCGTGCATCCGTTTCCGGTGATCTTTATATCGATTTCAACCGAAATCATCTCATCTTTCCAGTGGCATGCTTGGTTTGCCAAGTTAGTGCCTTGTTCATCATTTTCCTTCCGGAGCACGCATATACATCGCATATCATATCTTGCATATCATTCATGTATTGCATCATGTTGCTTGTGCATTTCCCGTGATTTATTGTGGTTCCATTGCTTGTGTTCTTGTCTTGGGTAGAGCCGGGAGACGAGTTCGTGAACGAGGAACCTGTTGAGTACGCTTACGAGGATCAAGCTTTCGACAACTCTGAGAATATTGCAGGCAAGATGACCATACCCTCGATATCACTTCTATCTTTGCTTTGCTAGTGGTTCGCTCTATTGCCATGCTGCGTTACCTACCACTTGCTATATCATGCCTCCCATATTGCCATGTCATCCTCTAACCATCCTTTCCTAGCAAACCGTTGTTTGGCTAAGTTACCGCTTTTGCTCAGCCCTTCTTATAGCGTTGCTAGTTGCAGGTGAAGTTGAAGTTTGTTCCATGTCAGAACATGGATATGTTGGGATATCACAATATCTCTTATTTTCATTAATGCACCTATATATTTGGTAAAGGGTGGAAGGCTCAGCCTTATGCCTGGTGTTTTGTTCCACTCTTGCCGCCCTAGTTTCTGTCATACCGGTATTATGTTCCTTGAGTTTGCGTTCCTTACGGGGTTGGGTGATTTATGGGACCCCCTTGACAATTCGCCTTGAATAAAACTCCTCTAGCAAGGCCCAACCTTGGTTTTACCATTTGCCACCTAAGCCTTTTCCCCCGGATTTTCGCGAGCCCGAGGGTCATCTTTATTTTAAACCCCCGGACCAGTGCTCCTTCGAGTGCTGGCCCGAACTGGGCGATGTCCGGCGCCCCCTGGGCAACCAGGGTCTATGCCAACCCGACGTCTTGCCCATCCGTTGTGCCCTGAGAACGAGATATGTGCAGCTCCTATCGGGATTTGTCAGCACATTCGGGTGGCTTTGCTGGTCTTGTTTTACAATTGTCGAAATGTCTTGTAAACCGGGATTCCGAGACTGATCGGGTCTTTCCGGGAGAAGGTTTATCCTTCGTTGACCGTGAGAGCTTATGATGGGCTAAGTTGGGACACCCCTGCAGGGTATATCTTTCGAAAGCCGTGCCCGCGGTTATGAGGTAGATGGGAATTTGTTAATGTCCGGTTGTAGAGAACTTGTCACTTGACTTAATTAAAAATACATCAACCGTGTGTGTAGCCGTGATGGTCTCTTCTCGGCGGAGTCCGGGAAGTGAACACGGTTTGAGTTATGAATGACGTAAGTAGGAGTTCAGGATCACTTCTTGGTCATTACTAGATGACGACCGTTCCGTTGCTTCTCTTCTTGCTCTCTTTTGCGTATGTTAGCCACCATATATGCTTAGTGCCTGCTGCAGCTCCACCCCATTTCACCATCCTTTCCTATAAGCTTAAATAGTCTTGATCTCACGGGTGTGAGATTGCTGAGTCCTCGTGACTCACAGATTCTACCAAAACAGTTGCAGGTGCCGATGATGCCATTGCAGATGATGGGATCGACCTCAAGTGGGAGTTCAATGAGGAACGTGGTCGTTACTACGTGTCTTTTCCTGATGATCAATAGTGGAGCCCAGTTGGGACGATCGGGGATCTAGCATTTGGGGTTATCTTATTTTCATTTGGATCTTGACCGTAGTCGGTCTATGTGTGTATTTTGGATGATGTATGTATTATATTTATGTATTGTGTGAAGTGGCGATTGTAAGCCAACTCTTTATCCCATTCTTGTTCATTACACGGGATTGTGTGAAGATGACCCTTCTTGTGACAAAACCACAATGCGGTTATGCCTCTAAGTCGTGCCTCGACACGTGGGAGATATAGCCGCATCGTGGGCGTTACAAGTTGGTAATCAGAGCCATCCCCGACTTAGGAGCCCCATGCTTGATCGAATCGCTGGCGTTGTTGAGTCTAGAACAAAAATGTTTTGAGTCTTAGGATTATATATATCGGAGAGCAGGATTCTTTTTACTCCTCAGTCCCTTTGTCGCTCTGGTTAGGCCTCCTGACGTAGTAGTTTTGACTCTTCTCTCCTGAAATTTCACTAAATTTTTTTTTAGGATCACGCGGGTATCTTGGAATCGTTCCGATGGTTTTGTGACGAGAACATTGTTCTTGGTGCCTCCTGACATTTAGGGGGTGTGGCAGTGTCCCGGGGAGTTGAGCTCCGAGGTGTTGTCGTCACAATTTTATCGTTGCAGTTCTGGAATACCTGAGTTTCGCCGACATCGAAATCTCTTTTATGCAGTTGTTGGTGAGATCACCTCGACGCCACCCAGTACTGGGGCGGGAGTTCGGGAGTATTGCCATAACTCGTATGACGGATGTTTTTCGAAGGTCGAGGTACACGATTTCCAAAGGTTTCTTGGTTATGTGTTGATGGCTGGATATAGCTGGATCTAGGGATTGTTAGTTTGGGTGATATATTTTGTGTCCCCTGTATCCCCAACACCAGATTGCATAACCAGAAAGTTTCTGGAGTTTATAAATGGGAATTCAAGTAGCTCTTAGGATATCTTTCCGACAGACGCATGATATGAGATTGGGGTTCGACGTCTAGTGGTCCGCCTGTACACGGTTGGTTTTACAGTGGTCTCGTAGTGTCATAAAGAGTCCTTGGCTATGCCGACTCGGGGACGCTTCGTATGTCATGTGCACAGCCTTGTACATGATGGTGCTGTACGATTGAGCCCGTGTGGGCCCCACCACGAAAACTTCGGACGAAATCTCTATCATATGTTTGTTCCGGCTTATTATGCAAGCCAATACTTTGTTTTGTTTTGTATTGTGGTATTCGGGTTGCTTCGAAGTCATATGTTGATTCCATATCTTTTTCAAGTGGCTTCTCAACTTATGGAAGTGTGATGATTTACTATGGAATTCATTCGTTCATCTTCGTTCGAATGTTTATTGTGAAGACTATATGTTGCAATTTCTACCCGTTGATTCTACTTATCTATTTGTCTATCAAGATGCTAACGGATGTCACCCTCTTCAGGATGGCTCCGCCAACGCGTCAGAATCCGGATCGCAATGAAGGGAGTCAAGCGAACCCTCCGCCACCACCTCCGCCTCCGGAGGCATGGCAAGCTGTCATGGCAGCCACCAACGCCAATGCTCAGATGATTCTGCAACTCTTGCAAGAACGCACCCAAGGGCAAGGCAATCAAGGAAATCAAGGCCAAGGCAACAATCAGTTTCATTTTGCTACCCTCAACCAGTTTCTCGCAAATCAGCCCAAGTCTTTCAGCTACTGTGCCGAGGCCACGGATGCCGATGATTGGCTCGTGGACATCAACAAGCATTTTGAATGTAGCAATGTCAGGCCTGAGGACTATGTCAAGTTCGCTTCTTTTCAGCTCAAGGACCAAGCTGCTGATTGGTATCAACAATACAAAGATTCCAGAGGAGGTCGTGTGATCACTTGGACTGACTTCTGTTGTGACTTCAAAGCGCACCACATTCCACAAAGTGTTGTTGAGAGCAAGCGTGAGGAGTTCCGCAATCTCAAGCAAGGCAACATGTCTGTGTATCAATTCAACATCCAGTTTCAGAAACTTGCTCGCTTTGCTAAACAAGACGTTCCTGATGAAAAGAGCATGATCTATCACTTCAGAGGTGGCCTTAGAGAGGATCTGCATTTAGCTCTCGTTCTTGTTGAGCCTACTCAGTTTGATCAATTCTATAACATGGCACTGAAGCAAGAGGCTGCTCAGCTCAAGTGTGAGGCTTCTAAGAAGAGAGTCAGGGACGCAGTTCAGTCTTCTTCTTCCTCACTTGTGGCAGCTAAGCAACAGAAGTTCTGGTTGCCTCCTCCTCCGTTTTGTCAGCCTTACCAGCAGAAGAACAAAGGTGGCCATGGATCATCCCACTCTTCCAACCCTGGCTATCAGAACAAGTCTCAGAATCAAGCTCCAAAGTCGAATGCTCCTTATCATCGTCCACTCTCAGAGGTGACTTGCAACAAGTGTCAGCAGAAAGGTCACTATGCTAACAAACGCTTCAACCAAAGGCGCCTTCCGCCTCCTCCTCCTGTCAGATCTTCCAGCAATGCAGTGGTCAAGCATAATCCAAAGTTTGCAAAGGTGAACATGATGAATGCAGATCAAGCGGAGGAATCTACTGATGTGATAATGGGTAATCTTCCTGTTAATGATATTCCTGCAAAAGTCTTGTTTGATACTGGTGCATCTATTTCTTTCATATCAAGACCTTTTGCATCCATGAATAATTTGCATATTGTTGATCTGCCTAAGCCGATAGCGGTTTCCTCTCCGGGATTATTCATGAATACCAAAATGATGGCTCCAGATGTTTCTATCAAGATGGGCAATTATAAATTTCTGTCTTCTCCAATGGTTCTTGGTGACTCGGATATTGATCTTATTCTCGGGATGGACTGGCTTTCTAAGCACAAAGCTCAACTTGATTGTGCTGCCAGGGAAATTCAATTGACACACTCTTCTGAGGATGTAATCGTTTATGCCGCTCGTGATGAAACCATTCGGTTATTTTCTCTCAATGAGAAGGGCGAATTGAATGCCATCTCTCAGATTCCAGTCGTTTGTGAGTATCAAGATGTCTTTCCAGAAGAGCTTCCGGGTATGCCTCCTCACCGGCCAGTTGAGTTCGTTATCGATCTTGAGCCGGGCACTGAACCCGTTTGCAAGCGTCCATACAAGCTTGGACCCAAGGAGCTGAAGGAATTGAAGAAACAGCTCGATGAACAAGAGCGTCTAGGTTTGATCAGACCGAGTTCATCTCCATGGGGTTGTGGTGTTCTTTTCGTCCAGAAGAAGGATGGCACGGACCGACTTTGTGTCGACTACCGTCCATTGAAAAAGAAGACAATCAAGAACAAGTATCCACTTCCCAACATCAATGAGCTATTCGAGCAACTTAAAGGTGCTAAAGTATTCTCCAAGCTTGACCTTCGTATGGGTTATCATCAGATTCGCATTCGTGAACAAGATATTCCCAAGACAGCATTCAGAACAAGCTTTGGTTCTTATGAATATACTGTCATGTCTTTCGGCCTTGTCAATGCTCCTCCAACATTCTCTCGGATGATGAATTTCATCTTCAACCCCTATACCAATGAATTCGTCCTGGTGTATCTCGATGATATATTGGTCTTCTCCAAGAATAAGAAGGATCATGCCAAACATTTGCGATTGGTGCTCGAAAAGCTCAGAGAGTATCAATTCTATGCGAAGTTCTCAAAATGTGAGTTTTGGCTTGATGAAGTTCTTTACCTTGGTCACATCATCTCTGCCAAGGGCATCGCTGTTAACCCCGAGAAGGTGTCCGCAATTGTGAATTGGGAACCTCCTCAGAATGTCAAGCAGCTCCGCAGTTTTCTTGGTCTTGCAAGCTATTGCCGAAGATTTGTTGAGAATTTCTCTAAGATTGCAAAGCCTCTTTCCAACCTCCTCCAGAAGCATGTGAAGTATGTCTGGTCTCCTGAGTGTTATGTTGCTTTCAACACTCTCAAAGAGAAACTAGTCACAGCTCCTGTCTTAACTCCTCCTGACGAATCCAAGCCATTTGAAGTTTTCTGTGATGCTTCTCTCCAAGGTCTCGGTGCTGTGTTAATGCAAGAGAAGAAAGTTGTGGCCTATACCTCTCGTCAGTTGAAGCCCAATGAAAATAACTACCCCACTCACGATCTTGAGTTGGCGGCAGTTGTCCATGCATTGATAACATGGAGATATCTCTTGTTGGGAAGACAAGTGGACATATTCACCGATCACAAGAGTCTCAAGTACATCTTCACTCAGCCCAACCTCAACCTTAGGCAGACTCGATGGGTCGAAATGATTCAAGAGTACAATCCGAGTATTGAATATACTCTAGGCAAAGCCAATGTCATTGCAGATGCTTTAAGCAGGAAGGCTTATTGCAACAGCTTAATTCTCAAGCCATTCCAACCGGATCTTTGTGAAGCTTTCCGCAAGCTGAATCTCCAAGTTGTTCCTCAAGGCTTTCTTGCCAACCTCATAGTCTCTCCTACTTTGGAAGATCAAATTCGTTAGGCACAACTCCTGGATACCACGGTGAAGAAGGTGAAACGTGGTATCGACAAGGGTCTTTCCAAATACAAGTGCTATCGCATTGATGACAGAGACACTTTATTCTTCGAGGACCGGATTGTGGTTCCTAAAGGTGATCTAAGGAAAGTCATAATGAACGAGGCACACAATTCTCTCCTTTCCATTCATCCTGGAAGTACGAAGATGTACCATGACCTCAAGCAGTCGTATTGGTGGACTCGAATGAAGCGAGAAATTGCTCAGTTCGTGAATGAATGTGATGTCTGTTGAAGAGTGAAAGCAGAACACCAACGACCAGCTGGTCTCCTCCAACCTCTTGCTATCCCAGAGTGGAAGTTTGATCATATCGAAATGGACTTCGTGACTGGTTTTCCAAAGTCCAAGCGCGGAAATGATGCTATCTTCGTTGTCATCGACAAGCTTTCTAAAGTGGCTCATTTCCTCCCAATCAAAGAATCCATCACAGCAGCTCAGTTGGCAGAGCTATACACCTCCAGAATTGTCTCTTTGCACGGCATTCCACAATTGATTTCTTCAGATCGTGGAAGCATCTTCACCTCAAAGTTCTGGGACTCCTTCCAGAAGGCCATGGGCACAAATATTCGCTTCAGCACAGCTTTCCATCCTCAAACTAGTGGCCAAGTCAAGCGAGTCAATCAAATTCTTGAAGATATGCTCAGGGCTTGTGTCATTTCCTTTGGCATGAAATGGGAATATTGTCTTCCATATGCCGAATTCTCCTACAACAACAGCTTCCAAGCGAGTTCGGGCAAGGCCCCATTTGAGATTCTCTATGGCAGAAAGTGCCGTACTCCTCTCAATTGGTCAGAGACTGGTGAACGTCAACTTCTTAGCAATGACTTAATCACAGAGGCTGAAGAAATGTGTAAAGTCATCCGTGAAAATCTCAAAGCCGCGCAATCGCGCCAGAAGAGTTACTACGATAGTAAGCACCGTGATTTGGCTTTCGAGATCGGAGAGCATGTCTACCTCCACGTCTCTCCAATGAAAGGCACTCGTCGCTTTGGTATCAAAGGGAAGCTTGCCCCTAGATACGTGGGTCCTTTCAAGATCATTGGCAAAAGAGGCGACCTCGCCTATCAACTTGAGCTTCCTTCCAACTTCGCGAACGTGCACGATGTGTTCCACGTGTCATAGCTCCGCAAGTGCTTCAAGACGCCTGAGCGCACTATCAACTTCGAAGAGATTGACCTCCAAGAAGATCTGTCTTATCATGAGCACCCCGTTTCTATTCTTGAAGAAACTGAGCGCAAGACTCGCAACAAGTCAATCAAATTCCTGAAAGTGAAGTGGTCGCACCATTCCGACCGGGAAGCCACCTGGGAACGCGAGGACCATCTCCGTTCCGAATATCCAGAGTTCTTTCAGTCCTAGATCTCGGGACGAGATCCTCTCGTAGTGGTGGAGTGTTGTAACACCCCGGATGTAACTTTCCATATTTGTAACTCCAACTCGTACCATTTTCGGCCATGTGTTATGATATTCCCTTCGTGGTCGGGTTTTGTCTTTCGTTTTGCATTTTGTTCTTGTCATGCATTTCATATCATGTCATCATGTGCATCGCATTTGCATACGTGTTCGTCTCTTGCATCCGAGCATTTTCCCCGTTGTCCGTTTTGCAATCCGGCACTCCCACCTCCTCCCGCGCACCCCTCTTGTTTTCTTTCGTGAGCGGGTGTCAAACGTTCTCGGAATGGACCGAGGGTTGTCAAGTGGCCTTGGTATACTACCGGGAGACCACCGGTCAAGTTTCGTTCCATTTGGAGGTCGTTTGGTACTCCAACGGTTAACCGGGTAACCGCAAAGTCCGTTTGTGTGTTGCAGCAAAACCCCCCTCAAAACCAGCCCAAAACCCCTCTAACTCACCTCCATGCTCTAGGTCGTTCGATCACAATCGTGTGGGCAAAAACCGCACCTCATTTGGACTCTCCTAGCTCCCTCTACCTATATATACACCTCTCCCTCCGAATACATTCGCAGATCAACCCTAGCATTTTTCCCCCGCCGCCGCCGGACGAAGCCCCACAACCACTCCGAGCACGCCACGTGGCAGCCCGCCGCCGCCCGTACCCCGCGCCGCCGCGGCCCGGGGCCGGCCCCTGCGGCCCACATCGCCTCCCCGCCGCCCGTCTCCTCCAGCGCGGCCGCGGCCCACATATGCATTTATTAGAATACTGTCATGCCTTGTTTTGCTATGTTAAGTTCCTGTAGCATGTTGGTTTCGTGCTCTGAACATTGCTACCTGATGCTGTTTCAGTCATGTCCAGTAATTTCACCAAGTCTGTGAACCTGATTTCTTTTGCACTTTTTCCATGCTTGTTTGAGCCTGTTATGTTGTGATCTAGCCGTAGCTCAGTGTTCATCTTTTGTCAAGCATCTCCTGTAGATTACTGCCATATGCTTTGTTGCTATGTT
The DNA here is from genome assembly GCF_018294505.1 of Triticum aestivum. Taxonomy (NCBI): domain Eukaryota; kingdom Viridiplantae; phylum Streptophyta; class Magnoliopsida; order Poales; family Poaceae; genus Triticum; species Triticum aestivum. Next base: position 195,883,360 of record NC_057811.1, on the reverse strand, counting down.
GGAGTGCTGTAGCATTGTTACATGTTGCATTCTAAGTGCTATCATGCTGTTAATCGCAGATTCGTGTCATTCTTGTTTTGCTTGCCGTTTGCAAACCGTGCATCCGTTTCCGGTGATCTTTATATCGATTTCAACCGAAATCATCTCATCTTTCCAGTGGCATGCTTGGTTTGCCAAGTTAGTGCCTTGTTCATCATTTTCCTTCGGAGCACGCATATACATCGCATATCATATCTTGCATATCATTCATGTATTGCATCATGTTGCTTGTGCATTTCCCGTGATTTATTGTGGTTCCATTGCTTGTGTTCTTGTCTTGGGTAGAGCCGGGAGACAAGTTCGTGAACGAGGAACCTGTTGAGTACGCTTACGAGGATCAAGCTTTCGACAACTCTGAGAATATTGCAGGCAAGATGACCATACCCTCGATATCACTTCTATCTTTGCTTTGCTAGTGGTTCGCTCTATTGCCATGCTGCGTTACCTACCACTTGCTATATCATGCCTCCCATATTGCCATGTCAGCCTCTAACCATCCTTTCCTAGCAAACCGTTGTTTGGCTAAGTTACCGCTTTTGCTCAGCCCTTCTTATAGCGTTGCTAGTTGCAGGTGAAGTTGAAGTTTGTTCCATGTCGGAACATGGATATGTTGGGATATCACAATATCTCTTATTTTAATTAATGCACCTATATATTTGGTAAAGGGTGGAAGGCTCGGCCTTATGCCTGGTGTTTTGTTCCATTCTTGCCGCCCTAGTTTCTGTCATACCGGTATTATGTTCCTTGAGTTTGCGTTCCTTACGCGGTTGGGTGATTTATGGGACCCCCTTGACAGTTCGCCTTGAATAAAACTCCTCCAGCAAGGCCCAACCTTGGTTTTACCATTTGCCACCTAAGCCTTTTCCCCCGGGTTTTCGCGAGCCCGAGGGTCATCTTTATTTTAAACCCCCGGACCAGTGCTCCTTCGAGTGCTGGCCCAAACTGGGCGATGTCCGGCGCCCCTGGGCAACCAGGGTCTATGCCAACCCGACGTCTTGCCCATCTGTTGTGCCCTGAGAACGAGATATGTGCCGCTCCTATCGGGATTTGTCGGCACATTCGGGTGGCTTTGCTGGTCTTGTTTTACCATTGTCAAAATGTCTTGTAAACCGGGATTCCGAGACTGATCGGGTCTTTCCGGGAGAAGGTTTATCCTTCGTTGACCGTGAGAGCTTATGATGGGCTAAGTTGGGACACCCCTGCAGGGTATTATCTTTCAAAAGCCGTGCCCGCGGTTATGAGGCAGATGGGAATTTGTTAATGTCCGGTTGTAGAGAACTTGTCACTTGACTTAATTAAAAATACATCAACCGTGTGTGTAACCGTGATGGTCTCTTCTCGGCGGAGTCCGGGAAGTGAACACGGTTTGAGTTATGAATGACGTAAGTAGGAGTTCAGGATCACTTCTTGGTCATTACTAGATGACGACCGTTCCGTTGCTTCTCTTCTTGCTCTCTTTTGCGTATGTTAGCCACCATATATGCTTAGTGCCTGCTGCAGCTCCACCCCATTTCACCATCCTTTCCTATAAGCTTAAATAGTCTTGATCTCGCGGGTGTGAGATTGCTGAGTCCTCGTGACTCACAGATTCTAGGAAAACAGTTGCAGGTGCCGACTATGCCATTGCAGATGATGGGATCGACCTCAAGTGGGAGTTCGATGAGGAACGTGGTCGTTACTACGTGTCTTTTCCTGATGATCAGTAGTGGAGCCCAGTTGGGACGATCGGGGATCTAGCATTTGGGGTTATCTTATTTTCATTTGGATCTTGACCGTAGTCGGTCTATGTGTGTATTTTGGATGATGTATGTATTATATTTATGTATTGTGTGAAGTGGCGATTGTAAGCCAACTCTTTATCCCATTCTTGTTCATTACATGGGATTGTGTGAAGATGACCCTTCTTGCGACAAAACCACAATGCGGTTATGCCTCTAAGTCGTGCCTCGACACGTGGGAGATATTGCCGCATCGTGGGCGTTACACCACCGCAGGTTGCACAGATGCTAAGAAGGTGCGTTTTGCCGCACATCAATTGGATGGACCCGCAGCCTCATGGTGGGAGAATTACACAACCACTCTCCCCATAGCCAATGTCACTTGGGATCAGTTTCAGCAAGCGTTCTGCACTGCACATGTCTCAACCGGAGCTATGTGCATGAAGAAGCGTGAGTTTCGCAACTTACGCCAGGGAAATCGTACTGTGGGGCAGTACGTGGATGAGTTCAGTAAGTTAGCTCGCTATGCCCCGGATGATGTGGCCACAGACGCCGCGAAGCAGGAGAAGTTTATGGAAGGGCTGAATGATGAACTAAGCATGCAGTTGATGGTAGCAACATTTGCTAACTACCAGGAGTTGGTAGACAGGGCTCTTTTGATTGAAGGGAAGCAGCAGCAGATAGAGAGCTGCAAGAGGAAGTATGGACAAGGGAAGTACAATTCAGGAGCTCAGCAGAGACCTCGTTTTACCCCGAACTCGGGAGGACACACCCACCACAACCATGGAGGCCACACTCACAATGGAGGAAGTTCACATAACCAAAGTGGCCCCAAGAATGGGAATGGAAATGGAGGAAGCAGCAGCCAGGACCGTTCCAACCCCTCTACACCTGCCAAAAAGGACCTAAGTCACATTACTTGTTTCAAGTGTGGGAAGACTGGACACTACGCCACCGAGTGTTCTGAAGCAAAGAATGGAAATGGCAATGGAAGCTCTGGGAAGAAGCCCAATCCTTTCACCAGATGTCAGGTGAAATACGTCAACGTGGAGGAGGTTGAGGAGCAGCCAGATGCAGTTATCGGTAAGTTTTTGGTTAAGTCATTTACCGCTCTCGTTCTTTTTGATACTCGTGCATTGCGTTCATACATATCAAGGGGATTTGTGGACAAGTTTAAGTTACCCACCTTAGCCCTTAGGTCACCCATGTTAGTAAGCTCGCCAGGAGCAGAGTATATGGCTAGCCGATGGTGCGATCGGTTACCCTTAACCATTGGTAGCCATGTTTTCCCCTCAGACCTAATAATTTTGGAGTCACAAGGATTGGATATAATTCTAGGCATGGATTGGCTATCGAAGTATGGAGGGAACATTGACTGTGCTAGTAAGTCAATTCTGCTCACCACCCCGGAGGGAAAAAGGATCAAGTATGTATCCAGGCATGCGCCAAAGAGGACCCAAGTAAAATCTCTCTCGGGAGTTGTTCAGGAGGAAGTGCCTGTAGTGAAGGATTACCCGGATGTATTTCGAGAGGAACTACCAGGCATGCCGCTGGATCGAGACATTGGATTTTTGATAGAGCTGTTGCCAGGCATCGGACCGATATCAAAGAGACCATACCGGATGCCCGCAAATGATCTGGCGGAAATCAAGAAGCAGATTAAGGAGTTACTGGATAAAGGTTACATTCGACGAAGTTCATCACCGTGGGGAGCCCCAGTGCTCTTGGTTGAGAAGAAAGATGGATCATTGAGAATGGTTGTTGATTACCGTGCGTTGAATGAAGTGACAATCAAGAACAAGTACCCACTACCGATGATCAATGATTTGTTTGACTAGCTGCAAGGAGCTAAAGTATTTTCCAAGATCGATTTGCGATCAGGATACCACCAGCCGAAGATCCGAGAACATGATATACCCAAGACAGCCTTCACCACAAGGTACGGGCTATACGAGTACACGGTTATGTCTTTTGGATTGACAAATGCCCCTGCCTATTTCATGAGTACGATGAATAAGGTGTTAATGGAGTTCTTGGATAAGTTTGTTGTGGTGTTCATTGATGATATTTTGGTATACTCGAAGAATGAAGAGGAACACAAGGAGCATTTGCGTTTAGTTCTCGAGAAGCTCAGGGAACATCAGTTATATGCCAAGTTCAGCAAATGTGAGTTTTGGTTGAAAGAAGTTGGATTTCTTGGACATGTTATATCAGGAGAAGGTATAGCAGTAGACCCTACCAAGGTTCAGTCAGTCACTGATTGGCTAGCACCCACCTCAGTTGGAGAGATCCGCAGTTTTCTAGGACTCGCGGGATATTATCGGAGATTCATTGAGAATTTTTCCAAGATTGCGAAGCCCATGACGGAGTTATTGAAGAAGGACACTAAGTTTAAATGGATAGATGAATGTGAGGCAAGTTTTCAGGAGTTGAAGAAACGCTTGGTTACCGCCCCAGTGCTAATTCTGCCGGATATACGCAAGGATTTCCAAGTATATTGCGACGCTTCTTGCTTAGGACTTGGAGGTGTACTTATGCAAGACGGAAGAGTGGTTTCATATGCCTCACGACAGCTTCGACCTCATGAGTTGAATTATGCCACGCATGATTTGGAGTTAGCAGCCGTAGTACATGCGCTCAAGACCTGGAGACATTTTCTTATTGGAAACCCTTGTGATGTGTACACGGATCACAAGAGTTTGAAGTACATTTTCACGCAGAAGGAGCTGAATCTCAGGTAGAGGAGATGGTTGGAGCTTATAAAGGATTATGATATGAAGTTGCATTATCATCCAGGAAAGGACAATGTCATAACAGACGCTTTGAGCCGGAAAAGTTATGTCAATACCCTTGTAAGCGGAGGATTACCTAAGGAGTTTGTCGATGATCTCAGGGAGCTTCGTTTGGAGATAGTCCCTAGAGGTTTTGTTGCAGCAATGGAAGTTCAGTCAACATTATTGGGAAGATTCGAGAAGCTCAGAAAGATGACAAGGAAATTGCTGAGATAAAGGAGAAGATGAGTAACGGAAAAGCCAAAGGTTTTTCGTGAGGATGAGTACGAAACCTTATGGGTTGAGGACCGTGTTTATGTACCCAATCATGCAGAGATCAGGGAGTTAATACTTCAAGAAGCACATGACTCGCCATACTCGATTCACCCCGGAAACACCAAGATGTATTTGGATTTGAAGAAGCATTTCTGGTGGACTGGTATGAAGAAGGATATTGCAGAGTATGTAGCAGTATGTGATGTATGTCAGAGAGTGAAGGCAGAACATCAGAAGCCAGCAGGATTACTGCAGCCTATGCCGATACCCAAATGGAAGTGGGATAAGCTTGGCATGGATTTTATCATAGGATTACCCAGGACCCGATCGGGATATGATTCTATTTGGGTAGCAGGTGACCAAAGTGGCTCACTTTATCCCTGTGAAAACCACCTATACGAGTGCGAAGTTGGCCAAGATATATATGACCAGGATCGTATGTCTGCACGGAGTTCCGAGGACCATCGTATCAGATAGAGGAACACAATTTACCTCGAAGTTTTGGCACCAGCTGCACCAGACTTTGGGTACTAGGCTAGAGTTCAGTACATCTTTTCATCCGCAGACAGATGGATAGACTGAGAGAGTCAATCAGATTCTGGAGGATATGTTGAGAGCTTGTGCGCTAGATTATGGATCTAGTTGGGATGATAATTTGCCATACGCGGAGTTCTCACACAACAAAAACTACCAAGTCAGTTTGAAGATGGCCCCTTTCGAAGCTTTGTATGGAAGAAGGTGCAGGACACCATTGATGTGGGATGAAGTTGGAGATCGTCAGTTGTTTGGACCAGATTCGATCCAAGAGTCAGAAGAGAAGGTTAAGTTGATTCGAGATAGACTGAAGGTAGCTCAGTCCAGGCAGAAGAGTTATGCAGACTCAAAATGCAAGGAGGTAATCTATGAAATCAGAGACAGAGCATATCTTCGCGTGTCACCTCTGCGAGGAGTAAAACGATTTGGAGTTAAGGGAAAGTTAGCCCCGAGATTTGTAGGGCCATACCGAGTTTTGGAGCGTATGGGAGAAGTGGCCTACAAGTTGGAGTTACCCGAAGGACTGTCAGGAGTTCATGATGTGTTTCACATTTCCCAGTTGAAGAAGTGCCATGCTGAGATGGCCGATATTCCTCTAAGAGATACAGTACCCCCGAAAGCAATTCAGTTGGATAGTGATTTAACCTACGAGGAGAAACCCGTCAAGATTCTCGAGTTTGCAAGCCGAGTTACGCGTAGTAAGGTTATCAAGTTTTGCAAAGTTCAGTGGAGCCACCATACTAAGGATGAAGCCACCTGGGAACGGGAGAAAGACCTACGGAAAGACAACCCACACCTATTTTCTAGCCAACCCAAATCTCGAGGGCGAGATTCATCTTAAGGGGGTAGGTTTGTAACATCCCAATTTTCAATTTGGATGTTATACATAGGTCATCATATGCATATCATATTTTATTTGCATTTCGTTTGTGATCCTAGAAATCCTAAGCAACTCAAGGACCCACGGAGAGGGTTGGGGATTTCATTTATTTTCATATTTGAATTTTCTCAAATTTGAAAAGAGGATCATTTTGGTTTTAATAATTTTTCTCTCCGAAATATTTCTGATATTAAATTAAAAGGGAGAAGATAATATGACTTCTTCAAAAAGAAAGAAATATTGGACGAAAGATTTTTTAAATCAAATAAATATTTTATTTGGATTTTATTCGAGATTTTATTTGAATTAGAAAAATATGCATATTTCAAAATTGCATTTTTAGGCTAGAAAAATGTTCACTTTGTTCTAAATATTTTATTTAGATGGTGAAAATTGTTTTTTGGCATTTTTAGAAATTTTTTTAATATTTTTTTAGGATTTTTCTCAAGCAAAATTTATTAAAAAAGTTTTGGGCCAGCCCGAGCCGAGCCGGGCCAAGCCCAGCTGCGCCGCCGCCTTGCTCGCGCCGCCGCGTGGAGTCGCCGGACTCCCGAAGGAGTCCGACTCACCGCCGCCTCGCCGACCCCTCTCCAAGTCGGAGACCCAGGGGGGGCCTTTATAAGCCGCCGCCGGAGCCCCCTCGCCTCCCACCCAGCCCCGCGCCGCACCACCGCCACCGCCGCCTGCCTGCGCCGCTCGCCGCCGCAGCTCCGCCGCGCCGTGCCGCCGCCCGGTGACCCCGCCCCGCAGCCCCGCGCCGCACCACCGCTGTCGGATCTCGTCGTCGCCGCCGTCATTTTTTTTGGTTAGATCGTTTTTTTTCTCGGTTTTCTCGGTTTTCGTCCGATTAGATCTGTTTAGCGAACGTTCACCCGTTAGTTCGTTTTAACGAACTAATTCGTTCGTTTGCCTCTGTCAGCGAACGTTCGCGCCGTATTCTTTTTCTTTTTCTTTTTTTTTTCAGCCAGGGACCTATCCACGATTATTTTTTTATCGCAGATTAGCCCCTGATCTTCAAACCCTCGCAACTTTTTAACCGTTCGTCCAAATGCAGTGAAACCAACGCCAAAATCTTCGTCTCGAACCCCTCTTTCCAGTTAATCAACTAGAATATGGTTTTGACAATTTAAAATATGGTTTCAAGCAGATTTTTTTTCGAATTTCTTTTGACCGTAGTTTCAGTTCCGTAGCTCCGATTCGATTGATTCTTTTTGCAAATCGAAGCTCTTCAGTTGAACTTTCAGATTTGATATTTCTCATCTGAGTTTTACCCTTGCATCTATGCTTGAGTTCTTATGTGTGCTATTGCTTGTTTGCGATAGAATTTCCAGAGTACGAAGCGTGCTACTACGAGTCTCTAGGGTTTGCGGATCGTCAGCAAGGCAAGTAACACTTTGATCATACCCCTTTAATACCCAGTTTTTATGCATTAGTTACAATCCTCAAAAACTGCATGACTAGGATGTGATTAACTTGTGGGTATTGGGAAGTAGATGATGAGGTAGAACCTATTATCCTTTAATATAAAACCCTGGGAGTTACTTCTACGTTATGCTTATACCGCTATGCTATGCTAGTAGACGTGGTTTGGGTTTGAGTGTATCCATGACAGATGTGATATTGTTAATTAATGGTTAAGTTAAGGTGGCTACCTAAATACACATTTGGGTGGATTTGTTGCGGGCACCTGGAGAATCCAGTGTTGTCCTAGGATATCCCGGAGTACCCGTGTGATCATCCTACGGTTCGCCACCCAGGCTCAAAGGGATCATAACATTATTCATGCTAGAAACTTCCGTGTGCAGCCACATGCCATTATGGGCTCTGGCATAGTTGAGTATGTTGTGTGAACTCTTTCAGTGGTAGACTAGCAGATGTAGGGGATGTAGGTGGTACTGTCTACCCAGAGTAAAGAGTTAATGCTTCTGAAAGACTGTTTCTCGGTCATCCGTTTCTCAAACACCATGTAGTGCGAGAAATCCAATGGAGGAGATCGAGTCTTGTGGGGAAAAGTGCGCAAACCTCTGCAGAGTGTACAAACTAATCATGATTAGCCGTGTCCCCGTTTATGGACATCTCAAGTATCTGGTTCTTGAATTGTCATGTTGATCTCATCACTCTAAATTAATTTGTTGGGTTAATAATACTGCTTAATTGGGATTGAGTTGGAGGAACCTTCTCAATGTTTATCAACTATCATGATAGTTAAATAAAATATATTCCTTTGTTGTAGGGAAAAATTGGCTTTTTTGCAAAAAACATGATAACAATAGAGCCTCCACCAGCCATATATGCATGTAGTGATAGCATTTACCTGTTCATTGCTATACTGTGTTATTTTGCCAGCATATTCCATGTGCTGACCCGTTTCGGGCTGCAACGTATTATGTTGCAGACTTTTCAGACGAAGAGTATGGTGCGATAGGTCGTTGTCGTGCACTCAGCTATGCCGTTGGAGTTGATGGACTCACTTACCTTCGATGCTTCCGTAGTTATCTTATTTAGATGGCCTTAAACCATATTACTGTAATAAGTTCTCTTTTGAGACATTCGATGTAATAAGTGTGTGATTGCACTATGTTATAAATCCTTCAGGTACTGTGTGTGTGTCAGCATTACCGATCTAGGGATGACACCTATGCACAGAGATTTGACCGTCTGAGGTCGGATCGCTACATCCACATCTCTAGTCCATGCCATGCCAATCATTGAACTTTCTGAAATGATCATCCTGAAAGAGTATTAGCTCAATGAGCTATATTGTGATGCCCGGATAATCAAGCTACAGTAATCCCCTCTTAATGATGCCATGTCATCGCAGTAATTTGCTAAACCTCACTTTGATCCAAACCCGATTCAAATTCAAATTTAAAATAAAGTCAAATTGTTATTTCTTCAAACGGTAAAACAAAAATGTTTGGTGGGTTACAAATATTCACTAACAATTTGTCATGAAATAATTGACATTTTTCAAAATATAAAATTGCCCCTGGATATTAAAACAGTGGACCAACAACACCTTTTTATCCCATTTAAATATAAACTCAAACTTAATAAATTATTTTGAATCCAAACTTGTTGTGGTAGTGCACAATAATGCATAGTAATTGTATGGCAAGGTTTAACATTTTACAAAAGTATTTTGATGCTAAAAGAAAGTACAAAACAATAGCTAAATAAATAAACAGAAAAGTAAATGGAAAAATACTAGTAAAGAGAAAAGAAACCTAATCTACTAGGCCCCTTGGCCCATTTAGCAAAACAGGCCCAGCCCACCCCAACTCCTTCAACCTATCGCTACAGGAGGCAAAGGAGGCGTGGCGGCCATCCACGGCGCCATGGCCGCGGTGGCAGCCATCCCGCGGCTCCCCCGGTGGTTAAGGCCTCGCCCTACAAGACCCCGACGCCCCGTCATCAACCCTAGCCCCTGCACATTTCCCCCCCTTTCCTCGCTCTCCTTGATTTCTTTGACGCCCGAGCGCCGCCGTCGTTGCGCCATTGCCGTACACGTGGCCACCGACTACCGTTCGCTGTCCATTGGCGTCCAGGAGGTTCGCCGTCGTCCCCTACGTCGTCTATGAACCACCGTTTGAGCCCGAGGCCACTACATCGAGCGGATCGAACTCTTCTTCAACCTTCGGCCACCAGCGCACCTCCGTCGACCCGTCGTCGTCCAGCGCTCCCGGCCCTCACCGAGCCTTTCGTGCGCTCCCCGGTGAGCTCCCGCTCGAAAGCCCTCTCCCTAGTTCTCGAATTCGTGTCCGTAGCTGCCGTTCCCATTGTGGCCGAAGCTCGTCGCCGCCGGCCATGTCGTCACAAAGCTCATAGCTGCTTTTGCTTGCACCCGAGCTTAGTATCGAGCCCCTGGAGCTCCCACGAGGACAACGCGCGCACTTGCAGCTCCGGCCGTGCTCCACGCCGTTGAAACCAAGCTTGCCCGAAACCGCCGCCCGTTGCCGTCGTCGGAGTGCTCAACTCCGGCCGCTCCAGCTGTTGTAACCACCACCGTTAGACGTGGCTCCCCGCGTACATTCGAACGCGACCAGGCGCATGTCAAATGGGTGCCTGTAGCGCAACCCCGACGACCCCCATACACGGGCGCCGTGACCGGAGCTCCGCTCCCGCCGCAAGCCCCTACTGCGCCCGGGCCACGCCCTAACAACCCCGGCTGCGCTCCCCGCACGTGCCCACGCGCCGACCGCGCCCGCCTCGTCCGCTCCTGCGCGGCCGCTGCTCTCTGCTACTGCACTGCTGCTCCTGTTGCCGCCTGAAGCTGCTGCCTTGCCGCTGTTGTTGCCCTGTTGTTGCTGCTGCTCGGCTGTGTCGCTGCTGCCCGCTGCTCCCTGTTGGTGCCTTGCTGCTCTTGCTCGCTATTGCTCTCTGTCGCCATTGCCTGCCGCTGCTGCTGGCCAAGGCCATGGCCAAGGCAGAGCGCTTGTGCATGTGTGTGTGGCCGGCTTGGGCCACTACAGCCCCAACCCACGACTAATTAGGTAGAATCCTAATTAGGGTAGCCTAATTCCCTCTTAGCACAAAACCCCCTGCTTAGATTAATTTAGTTTTAGTTAAGTGTTTTAAGTGGACCCACCCTCTAGTTAAATTAGTTAAGTGTTTTAATTGGCCCATGTGGCAATGGCAGCTGGGTCCATATTGACCCATTGACCAGTCAGCCTTGACCGGTCAACTATTGGCTCAGCTCCCCCTGGCCCCACTGGTCATTCACATAGACTAGCTACAGCTAGGTGCATTTAGCATTTTTCTATTTTAATTTGAATTAAAGTTAATTTCAAAAAATCATTTTAAACTTTAGAAAATCATATAAAATAACCCGTAACTCGGATGTTGTACATGAAAGTTGTTCAGAACGACGAGACGAATCCAGATACGCAGCCCGTTCGCCCGCCACACATCCCTAGCATAGCAAACTCGCAACTTTCCCCCTCCGGTTCATCTGTCCGAAAACGCGAAACACCGGGAATACTTTCCCGGATGTTTTCCCCTTCGCCGGTATCACCTCCTACCGCGTTAGGGCATACCTAGCATCGCGTATTGCCTCGTTATGTTTTGTGATGCTTTGTTTGCTCCGTATTTACTGTTTCTCCCCCCTCTTCTTCCCCGGTAGACCCCGAGACCGGCGCTGATGCCACCGAGTACTACTACGTCACCGACGACCCTTCTTCCTGTACAACAAAGCTTCCAGGCAAGCCCCCCTTGATCACCAGATATCGCCTATTCTTCTCTCTACTGCTTGCATTAGAGTAGTGTAGCATGTTACTGCTTTCGGTTAATCATATTTTGATGCATAGCCTGTCATTGTTGCTACAGTTGTTACCCTTACCTGCAATCCTAAATGCTTATAATTGGATGCTAGTATTCCATCAGTGGCCCTACATTCTTGTCCGTATGCCATGCTATACTACTGGGCCGTGATCACTCGGGAGGTGATCACGGGCATATGCTATATACTTTATATTGTGACATTACTTATGATACTGTTCGGAGATGGGGGCTGAAGGGGCAGGTGGCTCCATCCCGGTAGAGGTGGGCCTGGGTTCCCGACGGCCCCCGACTGTTATTTTGTGGCAGAGCAACAGGGCAGGTTGAGACCACCTAGGAGAGAGGTGGGCCTGGCCCTGGTCGGCGTCCGCGGTTACTTTAAAATAACACGCTTAACGAGATCTTCGTATTTGATCTGAGTCTGGCCACTGGCCTATACGCACTAACCAACTACGCGGGAACAGTTATGGGCACTCGACGTCGTGGTATCAGCCGAAGCCTTCTTGATGTCAGCGACTGAGCGGCGCGCACCGGATTGGAACGTAAGCCTGCTCTTGTATTAAGGGGGCTAGTTCTGCTTCCGGCCGCCCTCGCAACCTGCAGGTGTGCAATGGGCGATGGGCCCAGACCCCTGCGCCATAGGATTTAGACCGGCGTGCTGACCTCTTTGTTGTGCCTAGGTAGGGCTGCGACGTGTTGATCTTCCGAGGCCGGGCATGACCCAGGAAAGTGTGTCCGGCCAAATGGGATCGAGCGTGTTGGGTTATGTGGTGCACCCCTGTAGGGAAGTTTATCTATTCGAATAGCCGTGATCTTTGGTAACAGGACGACTTGGAGTTGTACCTTGACCTTATGACAACTAGAACCGGATACTTAATAAAACACACCCTTCCAAGTGCCAGATATAACCCGGTGATCGCTCTCTAACAGGGCGACGAGGAGGGGATCGCCGGGTAGGATTATGCTATGCGATGATACTTGGAGAACTGCAATCTACTCTCTTCGACATGCTGCAAGATGGAGGCTGCCAGAAGCGTAGTCTTCAACAAGACTAGCTATCCCCCTCTTATTCTGGCATTCTGCAGTTCAGTCCACTGATATGGCCCGTTACACATATACCCATGCATATGTAGTGTAGCTCCTTGCTTGCGACTACTTTGGATGAGTACTCACGGTTGCTTTTCTCCCTCTTTTCCCCCTTTCCCTTCTACCTGGTTGTCGCAACCAGATGCTGGAGCCCAGGAGCCAGACGCCACCGTCGACGACGACTCCTACTACACCAGAGGTGCCTACTGCTATGTGCAGGCCGCTGACGACGACCAGGAGTAGTTTAGGAGGATCCCAGACAGGAGGCCTGTGCCTCTTTCGATCTGTATCCCAGTTTGTGCTAGCCATCTTATGGCAACTTGTTTAACTTATGTCTGTACTCAGATATTGTTGCTTCCGTGACTCGTCTATGATCGAGCACTTGTATTCGAGTCCTCGAGGCCCCTGGCTTGTATTATGATGCTTGTATGACTTATTTTTTATGTTTTTAGAGTTGTGTTGTGATATCTTCCCGTGAGTCCCTGATCTTGATCATACACGTTTGCGTGCATGATTACTGTACGATTGAATCGGGGGCGTCACATATATGTTGTAAAGAATTACTAAAACCACCCAGGGATTTGTTGCACTTTCAATCTCCCCTTTTTGGTAATTGATGACAACATATAGATCGAAGCTTCGACAAATGATAATAAGAATGAAATACATCGTCGCTTTGAGATGTATGTGATAAGCAAGAGCTCCCTGTAAATTTGTGCATTATTTAAAATTTTCTTTTGAATGCAAATGCACAACTGATTAGGATCATGGGTTACTCTTCGATGTCACATACATCTTGGTGGAGCGCTCAAAATTATAGCATATTAAATATACACTCATCACCAAGACAAAGTGAATGATCATACATGGGAAATATATAATATCGTCATCCAAGCACAAGCATTAACGTATGATATGATCAAACACATGATCATACAAGTATCTCACACATGCATAAAGTAACATCCAGGCAAGCAAACAAATAAGTATCAAACAAGTAGCAAATGAGATAGCAAAAAGAAGCAAATCTCTCTCTCTCTCTCTCTCACGAAGCCTATGATCTATACACTTTCTCCCCCTTTGGCAACACGTTACCAAAAAGCTCGAAAATGCATAGTGCTATGCGGCTCTCTAGGCTTGATTTTTGGGAGGTGGCGTGGAGAGGACTCCTAGGACGAATGCATCTGTTGAGGTTGTTGGAGCTGGTGGAGTTGCAACCGGAGGAACAACTGAAGCTGTGGCTGCAGGTGTAGAAGTAGTAGCTCGAGTGTGTGTCACTGGCACTACTGCAGATCTCTGTGACCTAGCCACTCTGTGAAAAACTTCACTGGTAGATTTCCCTTTCCTCTCTTCAGCTTCTTCTTGGAGCTGCCCAACAACTGTTTGCATCTCCGTGACCTTCAAGTCTAGATCATAAAACCTTGTTTCAATGATCCTCTCAAGACTCTCTTGATTCTGAGTCAGGGTGGCCAAACCTTTCTCAATCCTCAAAGTGGCTTAAATAAGATATCCAAGTTGATCTTGTTTTGACTTGAGGAAAACTTATGAAGCCTCTTCAACACTTGGCATTTTGGCTGCCTTCTCTACTTTTGCTTTCTCCCTCTTCTCTTCAGCCTCGACAGATGTAGGATCTTCAGCATCCATGACAACTATGTTGTCCTCAAAGTAAGGCCTCAAGGGAAGGTGTTCTTTATCCAACAAGTATGTGCTTGTGCCCATCTTGGAGTTGATGAGCATCTGGATGTGTGGAGCATACCCACATGATCTCTTTTGGTCAGCAGCTCTTCTCTTGATGGTTTCAACAATCAAACTCATCACCTTGAATTTCTGGGGCACATCAAACAACTGAAGCAAATTTATGGAGTGGCCTCTGATCATCTTGTGATCTCCTGATTTGGGCAACAAGGTGTGCCTCAAAATGGTGTTGATAGTGGCCAGTCCAGACAACAGATAATGTACTGAGCCTAGCTTGTGAGTCTCCAAGGCCTTATCAGGTATCTCCTTGTACATGTTGGCCGTGGAGTTGTGATATTTCTTTCGCTTGGCATAGACTTCAATGTCATCCTCATGCTCTTCAGGGGCATTGATTAGCTTGGCCCACTCAGCAACAATAGATTGGTACCTTGTACCTTCAGACATCCAAACAATCCTTCCATCAGGATAGAAATGAGCTGTAGAATAGAATTGCATAACGAGCTCATCATTCCACTTGGTTAATTTCTGACCCAAAAAGTGTCTACTCCATTGAGTCTGAAGCTCTGATGCACTCCTGGGAAGTGATCTTCATTGTTGTCGATGTACTTACAATCTGCCCACTTTATGTCACACACTATGGGCTTCTTATCCAACAGAATTGTCTCATAGAAGTCATGTTGCTCCTTGGTGTGAATCTATAGTCCACAGTAGTCATTCTCCTCATATCATAAGGATCTGATTGTCTCCACAATCTGAGGTCTGCATCCTTTCTGACTTTCATGTTTTCAGCCACTGGATGATTGTCATCATGATCAGGGATCTTGGGCTTTAATTTTTCGAGCACTTGGGCTTCATCATCTTCTTCTTCTATTTCAAGCACTGGGGCCTTGTTCGTCTCAGCAGCTGGTATGTTCCTGGTGCTCCTCTATGGTGCAGTTTTGGGGGCTGGAGCAGTAGCTAGGGGCAGTCTTGGGCTTTGAAGGAGTAGACCCAGACTTGATGGCATCCCCCATCAGCTTTTGTGCTTTAGGTGCTGGTGCAGCACCCTCTTCTTCATCTTCTTCCTCACCCTCAGCTGGGTCTCTCATCATAGAGGATCTGCCAATTACTCTAGCCATGGTCTTCTTGACCCTTTCCTTCCTCTTCTTGCCCTCACTAGCAGCCTCCTTTGGTTCAAGAGTGAACTCAATGGTTTCCTGTGTTGAGGCTCTGGCCTTAGACATGGGCACTCTCTTTTCAGGAGCCTTCTTGTTCAAACTAGGCTTTGTTGAAGTAGCTGTGCCAAATTCCTTCTTGACAACCTTCTTCATGGAGCTGACCTCCTCCTCAGCAGCAACATAGTCTTCATCCTCTGAATCAGAATTTCTCTTTCTCCTCTGCCTAGTAGCCGCCTTAGGCAGGTTGCTAGGAGTACCTCTGCTGCCTTCATCATAACTGCTAGAGGGACTAGTGCCCTCACTCAGGTTAACTTGCTCCTCAGACTTGTTCTGGCTATCACTCTGATATGACATGTCTGACACTGCAAACTGAAAGCTGACCCTGTGAATAGATATAGATGAGATAGAGTGGATGAGCATCACAAAGTGCAAAGATTTTGCAAAACAATTGAGTCAAAAACTTAGTTTTAGTTTTCCACAGAAAGCATTTAGGAGCTACCGATTTGTTAAACTCGGTGACACTCAAGCAATATTGGAATCTGAACTAGTGAGATCGGTCAAACGGAGACACAGTTCGGTGAGTCCGAGATTGCTAGGGTTTCACTGAGAGTTGAACTCGGTCACACCGATTTTCAAGTTTCGGTCAGACCGAAAGTTACAAGTGCAATGGCCTAAGCCAAATCGGTGAGCCTGATTCCTACAACCCGGTCGGTCCGAGATGAGTTCGGCGGAAACCTAACCCTAATTTTTAGAATCAAAACTAATCTAAAGGAAGTTTTTATTGGATAGATTGATCCCATACGTGGTAAGAATCATGGCATTGACTTTGTGCTAAGAATCGGAGGTAAGGATTGCACAAAGGATCGAACTCATACCCTAACTTGGCGATGAGCTCGCTACGGCGGCAACGGCGGTGAAGATTTCCGTTGACGGCGGTGGAGACCAGCGACAGGAGGTCGCTGGCGATGAGAGGACGATCCGGAGAGTCGAGTTGGCAGAGCAGGAGACGCGCAGGCGAAAATATTTTGGAGAAATTTCCAAAATTTGACCTGTCAGTATATACATCCTGACCCTGTCGGTGTGACCGAGTGGAACAACTCGGTGGCACCGAGATGCAGAATCGCAAGCGGTTTCTGCAACTCGGTGTGACCAAATGGTTCTAATCTGTTGCACCGAGATTGAAAACCTAGATCGACTCAATGAACCTGGTTTGACCGAAAGGGATGAATCGGTCAGACCGAAATACACAAAGAGGTTTTGGAAGTTTAAGTCTATGACGAATCGGTGACTCCGAGTGCTCCTCACCCAGAGGGTTCGAATCTGACTTGATCAAACTTTGTGATGTAGCATGAATAGAGTTTGAGACGAGAAAAGCATAGATAGCTAGAGGAGGTTCTTAGGCATTCTTGTCCATTGATTTGGCAAAAGAAAAAGAGCCAATCAATCAAAGCAACAAATGGATGTCATCGAATGACAAAAATATGCAATCAACATGCTCCCACAATAAAATGGCAAATGAAATATGTGGCAAAGCATGCACAATCACTCTAGCATCTATCAAGCAATTGGCGATAACTAGGTCATCTATATATGAGTATATTGACTTAGGAGTCAAATGAGAACATTTTATCATAGGTCATACTCATCGTTTAAGCACAAGTGGGGTTACCACTTTTACATAAAGCATTATTGTGTTCACACCATTAGAGTTGCTTTAGCTCAATTCTTAGAGTAAAGCTCCCCCTATATGTGATATCCCCCCTAAGAGGGATGAACTAACCTTGGGTTTTGTCGATGATGACTTCATGTAGATGTTGAAGAAGTGGATGCTCAATGTTGATGTAGATCATTTGGAGCAATCCATTGGAGTGAGTTGCACTTTCAATACCTACATGGGTTAGTCCCACAAGGAACAAACAAGGATATCCATAGACATAGAGTGAAGTTCACACAAGATGATGTCCATGAAAGCATTAGGTTACCTTGTCCCTTGTCTTACCAAAAAAGGGTTTGTGACTCCTTGAACTAGTGCAAGATGTGGAAGTTGTTTGCACTTGTTCTTTCCAAAATGATATGAGTGAAGTATGTTGGCG
Source organism: Triticum aestivum (assembly GCF_018294505.1). NCBI lineage: Eukaryota > Viridiplantae > Streptophyta > Magnoliopsida > Poales > Poaceae > Triticum > Triticum aestivum. The sequence continues at coordinate 195,865,834 of NC_057811.1, read as the reverse complement.
GAGTCACCCTCAAGAACTCTCTAGTTCTTCTTCTTCGGGATCCACATCAACTTGATGCGAATCCTTGGAGTCGTAGTCGTACTTGATGAAGTAGAACTTGATGTAGTCTTGGGAACCCACTTTACCAAGGCCTTGGGAGCTTCTTCAAATGCATCAATCTCCTCTTGAAGCTTGTCCTTGCCTTTTTCCTTGTGGTCTTGTGGTGGAAGATCATCTTGAGCTTGTGTTCCCTTGAAGGAAGTAGGATCATACTTCTCTTGTTGAGGAACAAACTTTGTCTTGGGGTATTGATCTTCTTCCCACTCAACTCCATTGGCATTGAATTTTCATTCAAAACCAACACCTTGATTCTTCCGGTGCCTTCCTTGCTTGCGTACAATTTCCTCAAATTGCTTACTCCCAGCAAGTCTCTTGTAAACACCTTTCTCTATAATTCCCTTCAACAAGCTATTTTCTTGCTCAAGTGTAACTTGGCTAAGAGAATCATTAGTGGAATCAAGAGAACTACTAGAAGCAACAACATTGGATTTAGCATGATTATTGTTACTACTAGATGAAAAACCTTTCTTACTCTTGTTGCTAGATTTTACTTGTGGCATGTAAGTAGACAAGAGTAAACGCTTGGAAATGTAAGAAGAACTTTTCTTACAAAGATCATCATTGATTGCTTTTAAGAACCCATGCTCTTGCTCAAGGTTGAGCTTTTCAAAGCGTAGCTTCTCATGAATCTTTAAAAGCTCTTGATGATCTTCTAAGGTAGTTTCATGAGCTAACTTAAGAGTGTTTAGTTCTTTAGTTAGACGCTCAATCTCCTTCTTATCATCGTCATTCTTTTTATCTTGATTAGCATGATTAATAGCAAGTTCACCATAGTTTTCATGACTAGAGTTGTCAATAAGTAAATCATCATCACCTAGCAAATCATCTTCATCACTATTGAAATCAACATCACTATTGATATAATCTTCATCTTCCAATTCCTTCATTTGGTGAGTCAAATATGTCATAGGAGTTGGTTGACACAAGTGCTAGACCGGCAACACCTTCATCTTAAGTATGTTCCGAGTCGGAGTGATAACTTCTCTCGGAGTGATGGTCGGAGTCGGAGCCGGATACCCATTCACCAACATGAGTTTGATGTCTTCGTTTTGTGTAGCTCCTTGATGACTTGTCCTTCCTCTCCTAATCCTTGCTTCCGCGAGAGGTTCTTCGTTCATAACGATCATCTCTACTCCTTCTCTCTCTTGGAGGTGATTCTTCTCTTCTACTTCTCCTTTTAGGTGAGTCTTCTCTTCTTTTGTAGGGAGCCGTACACTCATTGGAGTAGTGTCCGGGTCTTCCAAAATTGTAGCTATTACACTCACGACTAGAAGATCTTTTATCATTTTAGGACCTTGACTTGGAACTTCTTTCCTTGCTTCTACTCTTGTAGAATTTTTGAAGTTCTTCAACATTTGGGTCAATTCCTCATTGAAGACTTGTTTCTCACTTGATGATGTAGGAGCATCACATGAGGCTTTGTAAGCACCACTAGACTTGTTGTGAAGCTCTTCTTTATCCTTGAGTGACATCTCATGAGCAAAAATTCTTCCAATGACTTCCCTTGGCTTGAGATCTTTGTAATTGGGGATCATTTGGATTAGTGTGCACACGGTATCGTATTTTCCATCCAAGGCTCTTAGGATCTTCTTGATGATGAATCTGTCGGTCATGTCTTCACTTCCTAAGCCGGAAATCTCAATTGTGATGAGAGTAAGCCTAGAGTACATTTCAGCGACACCTTCACTATCCTTCATTTTGAACTTGTCAAGCTGACTTTGAAGCACATCCAATTTGGATTCCTTGATGGAGTCGGTACCTTCATGCATATCAATCAAAGTATCCCAAATTTCCTTTGCATTCTCAAGACGGCTTATTTTGTTGAATTCTTCGGGGCACAATCCGTTGAAGAGGATATCACAAGCTTGAGCATTGTATTGCAGCATCTTCAATTCTTCCGCGGTAGCTTCACGATTCAGTTATCTCCCATCGAAGAATTCACCTTGCAAGCCAATACACACAATAGCCCAAACGACGGGGTTATGTCCAAGAATATGCATTTTCATCTTATGCTTCCAACCAGCAAAATTAGTACCATCAAAGTAAGGATCTCTATGGTGGTAATTTCCCTTGCTAGACGCCATGCTCTCCTAGGTTGTGAAACCAAGGCTATGATCACCAAAGCTGTGGAAATCAAGGCAAATGGAGACCAAAGCTCTGATACCACTTGTAGAATCGAAAGTATGTCTAAAGGGGGGGGGGTTATTAGACTACTTGACCAAATAAAAATCTAGCCTTTTCCCAATTTTAAGTCTTGGCAGATTTTAGCAACTTATCACAAGTCAAGCAATCAACCTACACATGCAAATATAAGAGTATAGCAGTGGAATGTAAATCATTGCATATGAAGGTAAAGGGGAGGAGTTTGGAGGGAGCAAACACAATGTAGACACAGAGATTTTTTGCGTGGTTCCCATAGGTTGTGCTATCGTACATCCACGTTGATGGAGACTTCAACCCATGAAGGGTAAAGGTTGCGTGAGTCCATGCAGGGCTCCACCCACGAAGGGTCCACGAAGAAGCAACCTTGTCTATCCCACCATGGCCATCGCCCACGAAGGACTTGCCTCACTTGGGTAGATCTTCACGAAGTAGGCGATCTCCTTGCCCTTACAAACTCCTTGGTTCAACTCCACAATCTTGACGGAGGCTCCCAAGTGACACCTAACCAATCTAGGAGACACCACTCTCCAAAAGGTAATAGATGGTGTGTTGATGATGAACTCCTTTCTCTTGTGCTTCAAATGATAGTTTCCCCAACACTCAACTCTCTCTCACAGATTTGGATTTGGTGGAAAGATGATTTGAGTGGAAAGCAACTTGGGGAAGGCTAGAGATGAAGATTCTTGTGGTTGGATTGGAATATCTTGGTCTCAACACATGAGTAGTTGGTTCTCTCTCAGAAAATGAATGCTGGAAGTGTAGGCACGTTCTGATGGCTCTCTCCATGAATGAAGGATGGGTGGAGGTGTATATATATCCTCCACACAAAATCTAACCGTTGCACACAATTTACCAAACTCGGTGGGACCGAATAGTGAAACTCGGTCAGACCGATTTAGTTGAAAATGTGAACGTTAGGATTTTCGGTGGGACCAATATGTCAAATCGGTGGGACCGATTTCATTAGGGTTAGGGCATAACGTAATCTCGGCAAGACCGATCACGTGAACTAGGTCAGACCGATTTGTGTAATAGGCAAACAGAGAGTTGGTCAGGCAAACTCGGTGGGACCGATCGCTCATTTCGGTGAGACCGAAACGCTACGAAAAGGAAACAGAGAGTTTGCATAGCGAACTCGGTGGGACCGATCGCTCATCTCGGTTGCACTGAAATGTTACGAAGGGAAACAGAGAGTTTGCAATCCCATCTCAGTGAGATCGAGATCCCTATCGGTGAGACTGAACTGATTAGGGTTTCTGGCTATGGCTATATCAAATGAACTCGGTGGCGCCGGATAGATCAAATCGGTGGGGCCAAGTTTGACTTTTGGTTTGGGACATATGTGGAAATGATAAAGTGGTTAAGGGCTTTTGGAGCATATCACTAAGCATTTTGAGCAAGCAAGCCATTAAGCAACACCTCATCCCCTTTTAATAGTATTGGCTTTTCCTATGGACTGAATGTGATCTTGGATCACTGAAATGAAAATGTAGAGTCTTGAGCTTGAGCCAATATGTGTCCTTAGCATTTTGAGGGGTCCACATCTCTAGTCCATGCCATGCCAATCATTGAACTTTCTGAAATGATCATCTTGAAAGAGTATTAGTTCAATGAGCTATATGTTGTTAAGAATTACCAAAACCACCTACTGATTAGTTGCACTTTCAATTGCGTACACCGAAAAATAACCTGTAGAGGAGAAGTATTTTTGTCACTAAAAACCATAACATTTCTACATTGTCAAAGTGACCAACTTAAGGGACACGCTCACACCCTTATTAGCATTTTGAACCTACTAGTCGAATGCCCGTGCGTTACCACGGAATAACGAAGAAATATATATTTAGGAAAAAGATGTAATTCAAAAAGGTGTGTCAAACAACCAATAATGATTTGATCATGTTTATTTTCTCCTTCATGGTAGTTGTGTCTCCTTGACTACCCTATCCTTACAAGATAAAAATACAACTTTCAAAGATTGGGGATGTCACCACACTATCACTTGGGCCCGTTTTAAAATGGTTAGCAAATACATAAATAATCCTCAGTTATCATTAGAGATGATGGCTTATTGAACGTATGAATTACAAATGCAACGTTCTGACCTACCATGAAAGATGATGTCGTATTAAACTTATTCATAATCAATGAAAGATGTCTTAGTGCAATAATCTTTTGAGTGCAAGTCTCTATACAAAATACAATTCAAAATACAAATCGTAGTAGCCCATATTCATAGTGGAATAGAATATTGTGTACAAATGGTACTTACATGAGAGGATGAATAAATGAACAAAATGCACTGCTTAAGCATCTTCCTACAGGGGAAGCTCGGTCACAGAATTGAATCTAATGTTGTAAAATCCTAATGTTCATACAAGAAACCAACCAGCTTAAGCGAAAGTCCCTTTAAAAGTGGTTGTGTGCTAGAAGATCAGACCTTGGAAATATATATTTTTTGGCTCTAATCCAATCGCATGACAATGACTAGCCAAATGGATAAATAATAATGAGGTTAACAATTAAAAAAAACGACTTGGTGGAGACTGGAGAGTTAATCCAAATTTTCCAGATTCTATTTCTGCAGATTTAGAATAAGTTGTCCTTTCCTTTCCTATTTGCAGCAAGTCAACATAGCATTCAGCATGGCTTGTTATTGACTCATATAGACCTACTGCCGACACGACCTGGTTCAGTAGACACTACATGGAAAGGACAATGGGTGCCTAACGGTGTAGTAAAATTGGTACTAGATGTCAGCCTGGAGTTAGCTTTCATTATCATCTGATTTAACATTATTTCTGACATAACCCAGATTTGTTACAACAAAACCATCACAGAAAATTGTGGTCTACCATATGCAAGAAATTACCAAGACATTATTATAAAATGTGAACCCTTATTACACAAATTTGTGCCACTTGTCAGAAGGAAACCATCGAGATGAAAATTTGTGCACGGAATTTAACCCTCATGGGACTTGAACTCACGTGGGAACTTTCCAGCTGTGAAATCCCAAATCTGGCAAGGAAAAACTAATTATAGTTCAAACCAGTAGACTATATAACGATCACACTTCTCTACTAACATAATATAACACCAAGAAAATTCAATATGTAGCGAGATTGAATCATAATGAAGTACTACTTTGTAAAAAATGACAGATCAAATAATAGGCAACATTACTTCATTGAAACTATAAGACTACATCACCCTTATTACTCCTATACTGAGAAAAACATTCAGATGCAAATGGATGCCCCTTCCATAAATTGATAAATGTGAGATTTCCTCACCTTCAGATGTGTGAATTGCTTTCACACCGTTATGTCTTCTGGCCACTACAATAAAGTTGCATGGCTCATATTTGAGAGTTTCTTCAAATATCATATTTGTATGGTCCTCTAGTATAGTAGCTTCCCTTTGTTGTCCCTAGCTTCCTTGTCCCCAACACAGAGTTCAGTGTATCATCAGAAAATTCAGCTACAACAGTATACAACATACATGTGTATAAGGCATCATACAGATTGTGACTAAAAGATTTAGATTGTATACTTATAATTAGCTAAGGAGTATTTACCTATAGGAGAAAATAAAGTAATATAAGAAGCACATTTTCTTTACTAATTTGCAAATTTTCATAAAAGAAAGAGAAAAGGATTAATAAATAATAATGCAAATCGGAAGCATACCATGGTGAAATGGTTGTTCAATCCAACAACTATCATAGATGATAGTTTTTTTCTCCCACTGACCTCTCACATTCTTGACATGCCAATTGATGTTTTAAATAAGATCATATTACTATATTTTGACAGCAGTATGAGGAAACTGAAATACAACAAAGGTCCATTGCTGAAATGTTGTTACAGCCTATCTGGGCAAAGATTCCAAACATAGAAACACTGAATTATAAGCTCAAAGATTTATAATCCATGCATAAAAGCTCTGGATTCATGACACTATTCTCTTTTACCACTCGGGCATATATTAGTTACCAATTTGCAGTAGAAACAATGCAACCTTTTCAACTCACTACAAGCTGAGATCATAATTGATAGACGTATACTCCTACATGAGTATAACAACCATGTCCAGTACATGACCTATTATTGCCACACAAAAACTATTGAGTATAGAATGAGGCCTATCTATTATTTTGAAACTACACAAGGAAGGCTGCTGACTTTTCAATATGATGAATTATGACAGATCTGTGGACGGAGATAGGAAGGCCGGGGGTGGAGGTGGAGAACGTGCTCCATGGGGTTCTTTCGCTTTTGTTGTTTCAATTTTTTCCCAAATGATAACGCCCACACGTGTGGCACGATGCAACAAGGCTCAAACGCCCCCATTACTATTCATTTTGCCACGTCAAAACATATGACATCAGCGGAAATCTTTTTGGTTTTCGGCTTAAAAATGTTTTATCTCGTAATTAAAAAATTCAATTAAAAATCCGTTTTCACCATTAAATTGGTCTCGACGAGACCTTCAAAACGAGATCCCATGTTGATATGTTTCGACGAATTTTTTTTGGCCAAAAGTTGCCATGCTGTTTACATTGTAGTTGCCATAGTGTTTACACTAAAGTTGCCATGTGGCAATTTTAGTTTATAGATCATGGCAATTTTAGTATTTTGACCATGGCAATTCCAGTACTTTGACCATGGAAATTATTTTTGGTATGAACCATGGCAATTTTAAGTGCATGTATCATGGTAATTTTAGTTTATGGTTCATGACAAGTCTAATTTCTTAATTCCCCATTTTATAATATGTTAAAAATACTTTTAAAGGTAGAAGAAAAAATAGCCGAAACATATCATGGCAACTTCAGTGTAAACACCGTGGCAATTCATGTGCAATAGACATGGCAACTTTTAACCCCAAAAAATGTCGTCAAAAAATATTGATATGGGATCTAGTTTCGAAGATCTCGTCGCATGGATTTAATGGTGAAAATGGATCTTCAATCGAATTTTTCATTTAAGAGATAAAACATTTTAAAAACTAGAAATCCAAAAAGATTCCCACATGCATGCATGCGGTGACATGGCGCAATCTGTGTGTTGTAGGGCGTGTGGAAGGGTGTTGCTCCCACCACACGTGTGGGCGTTATCAGCGTCCAATTTTTTCTCGCCGTCCATGAACGTGGTCTGTTCCCTGCAGTTTTTTTGTTGCGGGTTCGTTCGAGGGAGAGGGGAGATCGAACGAGGTCGAACCATCACTACGTTGGATTCTGCTTTAATAGTAGAGATTTGGAATATGGTCCAACCAATGACAAAAAAATGACGCTATTTGGATGACTGACCACGTAGAACGTGCAAACTTGCATTGAGAAAAGAAGTGTTTGATTGTCTAGTCATGAGAAAAAAACAACACTTCTTACTCTCTGCCAGTTGCGTCATGTGACATTGTCTCTGGTTAGTACAATTACCCTACAAAGATACCACATGAAGATTTTAACTTTTAGTAAGATCTTTGACTTCCAGATTTTTTTGTTATTACTAACCGGTACCTCAGAATGCATGAGCGCATGGTACATAGAGTCTACTATGAAAGACCCTGATGTAGTAAGTTCCCAGCGAAACACATCCCGGCCTTGTGTCGGGTTAATCGAATCCAGTCGAGACAAAACTTTATGCCATGACATAAGACGGGGGCCAATCAAATCCCGTTTGAAGAAAATATTCGGCTGGGATGAACTGAAGACCTGCTCAATAGTATTATTCTTATCATGAGCAATGATGTACAAGGCTGGATAATGTTCTCGGAGACTTGCATTGTCTAGCCAGATATCTTCCCAGAAACGAATCTCCGACCCGTCCTTTATTGCAAAAGACTCAAAGCGGTAAAGATGCTTCTTTGTCGCCATTAGGCAGCCTAAAAGTGTGAGTGTCCGGGTTTTGCGAAAACGTACATAAATACGAAAATAGATACTACTTGAAATAGGATAGAACGAATATAGAATGAACAAAACAACAAGAGCGGGCCTTGAATCATACAGAAATACACATGGAAACCAAGAAAAGTTAATGAATTGTTAACATGGATACAAAATAATATGATTATGTTAGCAACTTAGCGTAATATTGTAGTAGTAGTAGTGGACAATTGCATACAAGGTCTAGTTGAGCACATGTGTGTTACTAAAAGTTGAGTCTCAAATGGGTCACCTCATTGTGTCATTGTGTGTCATTTGATGTTTAGGCTACATAGCAGCTATATGCCTATAGTAAAAATGAAAATTCTATATTCATGGAAATGAAAAATTCCGTTTGTCCATTTTTGTTTCTGTTTCCGCACAAAAATTTCATTTTCATTTTCATTTCATATTTCCTCTCTATTTACCCTTTTCCACCGAAAAAGCTGGAATTTTTCGCTCCGTTTTCGTCCCTCACGGATACAGGTGTCGGCCATCCAACCATGTCCCCTAAATGTCCGCCCCAGTTTTCCCATTAAGTAGGCAACACTCAAAATCATTATTGAAAACAACACAATTCATCCATAAATTACTTGTGAATATCCCTAGTACAACAATAGTTTGAATGTAAATATTACATCTTGGATAACTTGATGTTCAAAAAGTTTCTTTAATTTATCTATTCTGAATTCAAGGATACTCGAGACAGAATCGACACAAGTCATGCCACGCATTGTGCCCCTTGAGCTTCATCGAACAATGTATGAACATTGATGGCCTCCCCTCGGTCATGTGGTATAACACAAGAACACGTCTGGGCTCTATAATCTGATTATTATCAAGTTGCAACATTTAGTGAATCAACGAATTGACGAACATGTAGAGCAACAAGAAGCAAACATTGCGATATGCATGGTCGATGAGCCCGATGGCCACATTGTCTCCACTCATGTAACCACAATGCACAAATTCATGATAGAGCTGGGGATGTTGTACCACTAACGGGCTAGCAACTTCACATTGTGATCATAGATCACGTGCAATTCGTAGGGCGTGAAGTGTTTTTACTCAAGAAAGGAAGAACACACATTTTGCCAAAACATTGAGCTCCTTGCCTCATGTCTACAATGTCCGCAAATACGACATTCCACGCATAGCACAACAACTCATCCTCCACAACAAGTACCCTTCCATCATGCTTACTCTAGAAAACAATGAGAAGTTCTACAAAAAAACTCAATGGCATTTGACCGAACACCTATTGGGTGTGGTGTCTGCCATGGATGCATTACTTCTTGGGAGTTGCGTTGGGATTTCCTCGAAGAGTAGAGGATGAAGCAGTATAGTAGAGATAAGTATTTCCCTCAGTTAAGAACCTAGGTTATCAATCCAGTAGGAGAACCACACAGAACCTCGTTAGCAACACCTGCACACACAAAAGAAAATACTTGCACCCAACACAAACAAGCACTACTGCAGGATGCTGCTAACACGACACTACGATAAGAGACCCTTTGACAAAACTGTGTGCGATGCATTAATCGCAAACGATGATGTAAAAAACCGTCAAAAAAGATGCAAAACGTTTGCGATGGCGGAGCCATCCAACACGATTCCGATTTTAGTTGCGTGTGCGATGCAGGGCACACAGTTGAACCCTCCGAACTATTTGCGATGAGACAGAACAACAGAAATGGGCGGCCATATAAAGGTATGTGCGATATACGCCATACAGTTCACTCAGATGAACTATTTTCTATTCGGGAGTGCAACAAAAACGGTTAGCCAGATCAAGGTGTGTGTGATATATGGCATACGGTTCATGCGGACGAACTGTTTTCGATTAGGGAACACAAGAGAAACGGTTCAACTTAACAAGATGTGTGTGATATGCGGCATACAGTTCACATAGATGAACTGTTTGCGATGAGCCAAAAGAATACAAATGAGTCGTGTAAACAAGATGTGTGTGATACGAGGTAAACAACCGACTCGGATAAACAGTTTGCGATGAAAAATAACAACACAGACTTACAGTTAATTCGTGTGTGATTATGTGTGTACAAAATACTTTGAAAATTGCAAACTAGTTGCTTGTGGTGGCTAGGAGTATCGCACACGATGCGTCTGCGAGTACTCGTGTGCGATGATTAGTAAGCTACACATACGTTTCCTTATGTTAACACGTGTGTGAATTTGCAATATGGACAATTAATATGCAAATGCCTTCTGGACATCGGGCACATGCTTAAACTCAATGAACTGTGTATGATACTAATACTTTCCATGAAAATTTAAGAACTTGGCTAACAATATTTGAGTAACATATATATAGTGGTTACACTATTCGACAAAAGGAGGATCTTCGTAACATGGTTTTGACAACCATATGGTCCATATCTACATACTTAACATAGTAACAACTATCACATTTTAAGAGGCTGAGGGCCAACAACCATATGGTCCATATCTACATACTTAACATAGTAACAGCTAGCACATTTTAAGAGGCTGAGGGCCAACAACCACAACTACCCGCTGGAAGTAGCTTGATCACGGCGACTCGACATCTTGTCCATGAAAAGGAAGAGCCCTCCTGTGCCTTGGTAGAGCATGAGTAGAACAGTGTCTCCAATTTTCCAATATGGATGCATTGCCATGACAAGCGAGAACTTGTTAATTTGAATGGTTCCATTTCTGCAGGAAATGCAGTACCTTGCAATCACTTTGGCGTTATTAGCAGGCACAAGTGTAATTCGACCACGCCGGGAAATCAATCCAGGAACCGCTACAGCGGGCAATTTCTGTTGAAATGTAGAATCAAAACCAATTGTAATATATCGTTGAAGATATATATAGTTTATGAGCATCAACATAAAAATAAGACTTTGTACCAGCATTTTGTGCACACAATTGGTCTTATTCAATGTGTGCACCGTAGGTATAATTAATCCCATCCAAAATCCAGCTTTGATACGCTATTCTATCTCTGTCAGATTATCAACAAAGGTTATAACATGTTTCAAGTCCTTCCAATGAAATTTGGTACGCTTAGTAACATACAAATTGTTCACTATGCATCCAACATATCCTGCTTAAAAGGTGCAAAGGTATTATTTATTCAGAACATGGCAGAAGAATATATAGTGCACATAAATTGGTAAATAGAATTTGTTACTTCCTAGGAACGGAGTTAGAAAATGAAATCACAATTGGTTGCTTAAATAGTGATCAACTAGTTAGAAAAAATACCCCGATTTTGCTAAGTAATGTGCTAGCATGGAGAAATTTGAAAGGACACTAACCTCGATCAGACTTTGATCGGCTGATGACGTTGGGGAAGTAAACATCCATGTTAATTAGACCAGGCTATGGTGCACGCACTAGAATTTTATTGCCAGCTTTCAGTTCATAACACTTAGACATTTTTCTCCAAAGGTCCGCATCAAAATAGGAGTGACCATCTTTATCAACTTTTCCGCTAATCATCATTCTAAATCCATGCCGCGTTGTCAATATGACATCCATGGAGTCACCAACAAAGTAAAGCCCAAGATTTCCTTCTACTCTTGTTTTTGCAAAGCAAGGGTTGTACTGCTTGATATGAAAATTAAGATCGTAAATTAGATATATTGAAATAACAGAGTAAGATGCAAATATGGGAGTAACTGATAGAACAGATCAATATATAGAGGAAAGCAAAGTACAAAAATATATAATTAAAAATTGATAATGTAACAAACATTTGATGCAAATATGAGAGTAACTGAATGAATGTAACACACATCATATATTTGCCTAATATAGGGGGGGGATCGGCTCCGACATCTAGGCTGCACGTGGCACCGTACCTTTTATCCAAATGTAGCAATAACCAGTATATGTTCACAAATTTAGGCCATGCCGACCATGGTAGGTTGAGACTGAGCATACCGAGCGCTCCTTGAAGTCATCCGGAATGGTGAATAGAACTTCGTTTTCGACTGGCCGCGACCAGACTTGCCCGATTTGTGCTCGCGCTGTGGACACATGAATGAACACCCACGAATTAGCTAGAAGAAAAATGAATCCACGACGATTTCCGCTGGTTGATTAACAGCGATGGATGGACTGCAATAAGAGATGAGTGTATATTTCGCTAAGTTGATTACCTTCTCCATGAGAAAAATCCCCGGCCCAATCCCGCAAAAAACCCCAATCGACCAGAGTCTAGAATGTCGGTGCAGATAGGCGGCGGAAACCGGTAGGGGTGAAACCCGTGCCGTTTGGAGCGCGACCTCCGCCCGCCGACAACAGTCGTTGAGCTTAGTGTGGCCGCCGCGATACAAGTTGATGAGGTAAAGAGTTGCGGAGGTGTCCGCGGTGAGTGGGTGGGGACAAAGTGGGTGAGGGTTTTCTTTTTTCCTTTTACATGTGAGGGTGAACACACACGGTTCGCAGAGGCGATGGAGATGAATCCTGTGTGATAGTAAATCACCAAGATTGAAGGGGAATCCAAATTTCCTTTGTCCTTTGTCCATGAGTTTTTTTGTACGATGAACATAAACCCTGCAAATCACCGTGTTCAAATTTGGCACTTTTCCGGGTTCATTTACAATATTTAGGGGATTATGTGAATTTTCTAGGCATTAATGCACATAATTCAAATTCAAACAATCGGTGCACACTAGAACAGTCTGGAAAACCATGATCGTGCTATTTAGTAAATTCTCATGCCTTTTACAAGGAATGGGCAAATATTTCACGGAAATGTGTGGTAGTCAACCAAAAACACGTCGTTTATTGGTTTTTCAACTGTAGAAAAATGAAATACATGCTTGAAAAACATGACGGCTGGCATGGTGCCATGGTATGGCCTCACCATGCCCTGGTACAAATTTGAGAAGGTTTGGCTTATGTCGTCGTCTACGCCATTCATAAATTGAACCATCACCGAGGAATTTTCATGGTTTCGAGGGGGAAATCAGCAAGATTGAAGGGGCCGGGAATCCAAATTTCCTTCCTAGCTTGTCATTCAGTTTTTTCTACAATCAACATACCTCCTCGAATGCAACGTGTTCAAATTTGGCATTTTTCCGGGCTCATTTACCATATTAGGGGATTATGTGCATTTTCTAGCCATTAATCCACATAATTCAAATTCGAACAGTCGGTGCACGAAAAGGTGCACAAGAACGGTCTGGAAAACCATACTCGTGGTATTTAGTAAATTCTCAAGCCTTTTACAAGGAATGGACAGAGATTCCAAGGGAATACGTGGCAATAGTCAACCACAAACGCGTCATTTATTGGGTTATCAACTATAGAAAAATGAAATACGTGCTTGAAAAAATGACGCCAGGCATCGTGCCATGGTATGGCCACACCGTGCCCTGGTAAAAAGCTGAGAAGCTTTGATTTATAGGAAGTGATGGCATCTCACCGTACTGAGTTAATCGCCGCCAGTGGCCACACAGTTACGTGGGCGGACATTGAGGCTACCATGGTCAAATGGGCGGTGGATCTAGAGGCGGCCAAAGCCGCACAGAAGGAGCGGAAAAGGCAGAAAGCAGTCAAGAAAAGAGAGTCCCGCCGATGCAAGAAAGAAGAGGCCGCCCGCCATGCTGATGGCATCTCAAAGGAAGCAAGCGCAGACGTGGAGTACGGAGGCATCAGGCAAAGGTTTCCATATCAGTGCAACGAGACCAAGACCAGCAGGCCAGCAGGACGGAGGTCACCATGGAGCCCAAGACGGCGTCATCACCAGAGCCTTTCGCAGGTGAAGACCGCTTTTGTCAGGATAGCTTGTACTAGCTGTTCCCTTTCAAATTGCCCGCCCTTGTTGGCTCCCTTCCCGCTCAATATTTGGGGAGAGGACTAGGGCCTATATAAGTAGAGCTAGAGTAGGGTATTACAGTAGGGGGGCGTCTGATCTGATAACGTACTCAGGGGCATCGAGTCCTCACCCCCACAAGTCCGACAAGCACAAGAACACCTCAACCTCAGGAGGTCGTTCTTCCCCTTGTACTGTTCATCATCAGCCCAAGAGGCAATCCACCACGACACACTAGATTAGGGTATTACACCACAACGGTGGCCCGAACCAGTATAAATCTCGTGTCTTTCTGTGTTGCGAGTTTGTCGAGTTCATCCGTGAGATCTTAGCGAGCTAGGGCGTGGATCGGTAGGAGGGAAAAAACTTCGTGCACACCCCAGAGTTCGAACCTTAAGGGTTTGCCGGAACCCCACATCCGACATTTGGCGCGCCAGGTAGGGGTGCGCCGTAGCTTCCCTTTCGTCGACCGAGGCTCCGTCGCTCCGTCGCTTCGTCGTCTCCATGGCGGACGCACGCCGCGCTCGAGCTGAGCGCCGGGCTGCCCTCACCGCCCGCGTTGCTCAAACGGCTCCCGTCGGCAGGCCACCTCGTCGTTCTCCGTCTCCTGCCGCCAACGCCGCCACTGGCCCGGTGGGGAACGAGCAGCAAGCATCCTCGCTGCACCCATCGGTCCGGCAGGACGGCCGCACCGCCACTCCATCGCTGACCCCCCGCCGGTTCCTCGTCCCACGCACGTTGCGCTCCCATGGACGCGCAGGCCGCGCTCCTCATGCCAAACGAGCTCCTGCGCTACCGCCCGGTCGACGACCTCTACGAGGACTGGCTCGACCGCGTCGCCGAGCTCGTCCGCGCCGCAGGGGGCTCCCCGGCGCCGTCCCTTTCTCTGCCTCGCCCTCCGCCAGCCATGGGTGACATGGGCTCATGGGGCGCCTCCACCACCTCTGCCCCAAGACGGTGCCTTGGCGCCAAGGCGCGCGCCCCCATGGCGCGATCCACCATGCCTGGTGCCCGTGCGCGAAGAGATAAGATGCCAAGAAATTCCTCGGCCGCGAGAAGCTGCACCTGTGCTCCCCGCGCCACCTCGCCAAGACAGTGCGCCACCCGCGGTGGTGGCACGCGGGCCTCATCAGGACCAAGCTCCACCTCCGGGACGGGCCCCGGCAACCACGGCCGGCTGCCGCGCCTTCACCCCCGAGCTGCGTAGCGTCGCCTGGCCGGGCAAGTTCAAGCCGGATCTGCCTCCTCGCTAGAACGGTACCCTCGACCCTGCAGAGTTCCTGCAGCTCTATGAGCTGAGCATCGAAGCAGCCAACGGCGACGAGAAAATCATGGCGAACTGGTTTCCTATGGCTCTCAAGGATGGTGCCCGCTCCTGGCTCCTGAACCTGCCGCAAGGCTTGATCTCCTCCTGGGACGAGATGCGCGACCGCTTCGTCGCCAACTTCCAGGACACTCGCGACCACCCGCCGGCCGCGGGTGACCTGCGCTGCATCAAGCAACAACCAGGAGAAACCCTCCAGAAGTACATCCAGCGCTTCAACAACACCCACCTCAAGATCCCCAAGGTGACGGATGAGGCCATCATCTCCACGTTCTCTGACGGCGTCCGCGACGCCAAGATGAAGGAAGAGCTCGCTATCCACGAGGAGCTGTGCACATCTCAGGAGTTGTTCAACCTGGCAACCAAGTGCGCAAGAGCTGAGGAGGGGCGCCTTTCCCTCCTCGAGCTGCCGGCTGCAGGTGCAGAGGAGAAGAAGGCCAAGGACGTGAAGCATAAGGAAGCTGCAATGCTCGCAGCGGAGCCGGACACCAAGCGAGGCAGGGACCAGCCCGAGTCATCCAAGAACAGCCGGCCGTTCAGCGCCTTCCACAACCTGAACACCCACAACACCAGGGACTGTCAAGAGCTCAGAGCCATTCGTGAAGGATGCTCCGGTCGACGCCCCGAGCGCAGCGACCGGGGCTACGGCCGAGGAGGAGGACGTGGTGGCGGACGCTGGGACGACCGTGGCCCACGCCAGTAGTGGCGCGGCCGGCCTCGTGAGGACCAATGGCAAGATCATCCTCGTGAGGGCGCCTGGAGAGACTAGCCTCGCGAGGACCGTCCTCAGGGAAACACCGGTCTTCCCCCGCTGCCGCCACCGCCAAGAAGGAACGACGACCACCATCAGGACGAGGGGGGTGGGGGCTTCCAGGAGCCACGTGCTATCGCCTGCATCTTGTGCGGAGCCCAGGCCCCAGCCTCGCAGCGCATCTTCAAACAGTTTGCTCGTGAAGTGAATGCAGTCCTCCCCAAGCTCGAGGCCACGCGCCCGCTCAGGTGGTCCCAGTGCGCCATCACCTTCAACTCGGCAGACCAGCTCAAGTGCGCAGCCACCGCTGGCGCCCTCCCGATGCTTTGCTCACCAGTCATCAGCAACGTACAAGTCACCAAGACCCTCATCGACGGTGGCGCAGGGCTCAACGTCCTATCCGTCGACACGTTCGACAACCTCCAAGTCCCGTATGACCAGCTTCAGCCTACCAAGCCTTTCTCAGGAGTGACCGACGGTTGCACCACACCGATAGGGCAGGTCCGCCTGCCTGTCACCTTCGGGGAACGCAAGAACTACCGTACCGAGCTCATCGACTTCGAAGTCGCGCACATCTGCCTGCCATACAACGCCATCCTCGGGTATCCGGCCCTGGCCAAGTTCATGGCGGTGACCCACCACGGCTATAACATCCTCAAGATGTCGGGAAGCAGCGGAATCATCACGGTCCCAGGTGAAGAGAGAGATGCGGTATGCTCCCTCGAGCGTGCCTTCCAAGCTGCAGCAATCGACGACCCCGACAGCAAAGGCAAGGGCCCTCCTGAGGCCCTCGCCAAGAAGAAGAAGTAGCTGCGCCGTGCAGGATCTCAGGAAGATGGCGTCATAACTAGAACCTCGACAGGATCAGCGCCCGCTCTAGGGGCGCCTCCCTCCATCGCATAGGAAGGCGCGCCCGGCGCCGTCCTCGGGCAGGGCTCGGGGGCTCTCTTCTGGAGGGCCTTAGACCTTGCCAACCTCACGAGGGAGGTGCTTGGGCACTACTTGGAGGCGTGCTTCGCGGCACGTTTCCCTCAGGAAAACATAGGGCAAGGAGTGCCCACCACTCAGGAGTTCATCACCAAGACCACTCAGGAACTGCAAGATGCAAGGGCCATGCGCGGCGACCGCTGCTCACCAGGCGTAGCTCCCCATCCAGGCGAGGATGCCGGGCTGCGCCTCTGCATCGACGTTCCAGGGCTCAAGAGGGCCGCATCTCAGGAGCCTTTCTGGCCTTCGCGCGTGGGCAGTTGCGAGGGTCCACCACACAGCTACGTTCGCATGCCCTTCGGCTTGCCGAGCGTGTCGTCAGCCTATCAGCGCAACATGCGGCGTGTCCTGGCGGCTCAGGAGGCCAGGCACCACGCCGTCCTGGCAGAGATGGACATGGTCCTCAGGGAACCACCTGAGCCCCAGAGCCTCCCGAGGCTCAGGGCCCCAATGGCTCGTGAGGAGCCACTCCTTCGACGCGTACCTTTAGCTGCCCCAACTCTCCTTCGTCAAAAGAACCAGGTGACATTTTCCAAGTTCATTTAGCTGGGAGCGGCCCTCGGGCTGCTTTATTCCCAGGCCGTGTGGGTCCGTCCCTGTGGCATGTATCCCTTTTGCTTATGTCTTTAGCTTACCTTGCTGGGGGCGCCCCTCGGGCTGCATCATCCCCAAGCCGCTCGGGCCAGACCCAGTGGCATGTATCTTCTGCATTTACCCAAGCTGACTTGCCTTCCATGCTTAATCTGCCTATGATTGTCACCTACCCGATTACCACCTGGTCGATCGTCGCCTCCCGCAGAGCCTCCTCACACGGGCACGGCGCTGGTGCATGGGTCCATCCCTGCCACGTCGACAAACCTGAGCGGTCGAGCTCTGGCTCGCGGCACGCCCCGCGCACGTCACCTCACCAGGCCCTCAGTGCCTTCATCTCCTCACAGAGCAACCAGTGGCAGACTAGCAACCATAACGGCAAAACCGTGTTTTCTGCTTGTGCTGGCTTGCAGGAATGTCATAAGGATAGCACCAGGTGGCACCGCGAGCTCCCACCTCTTCCAAGTAATCTGCTTGCACGTTAAAAGGGGGGCTCCTGAGCATCACGACTCAGGAGCTCTTACTGGCTCTCCAGCCCTCACCCCTGGCCTTCTCCACGGCATCATGACCTGGCATACCAGCGGTGGCTGAGCTCGCTCGAGGGCCGGGACTTGAGGACGTAGAGCACGAAGGAAAGCATTGGAAGGGGGAGGACCCGTACGGGCCTAACCTAGCTACACTGCGGAAGTTAGCGCACAGGCCTGGCGCATCGCGAAGAATCGACCCCGAACTGCCAAGATAAGTCACGAGCTCGGAACAACTAAGTTGTTGGAACCTAGGCGTTACGCTCACCGCATCCCTGTTGCGGCCACGTCGCGTCCCTTTCCTGCCTTACCATAGCTGCTTGGGCGCTAAGGGGGACCTCCTGAGCATCGCGCCTCAGGGGCTCTTACTGGACCTCGGGTCGCTCACCTCCTGGCCTTGACCACGACATGTGACCTGGCATACCGGCGACGGTTGCAGCCTGCCTGGGGACCGGGACCTATAGGCGTAGAGCAACAAGCTATCGCGAGGATGGAAAGGGGAGACCGAGCCTGAATAGGACATGCGTTCGCAAATTTTCATAACAGGGAATATATACGCAAAAGACATTACAGACCCTTTACACACCCCCACGGGGTACTTCATGATTCTTCGCAGGGAACAAAAGCAAGAACTAAGAGGAATCCTATCTACACCCTCCCGTGGCGGACGCCATCATCAATAGTGGGCCACGGGAGGCCGGCACCGACCCCATCCAGATCAGCGGCGGTGGCGGCTGGATGCCGCAGCCCTGCTCCGAGCCCGACGAGAGCTCGGGGGCACGTAGCTGTCGTCGCTCGTCTCCGGAGTCTCGTAAAGCTCAGGAGAATCGCTAGACTCCCAGGGGCTGCTGCTTCTGGAGTAGCCACGAGCGGAGCGCACGTCAGCCTGGCGCTCCCCTCCAGGGCAACACTCCAGGCGGCGGCCCTCCGCGTCGAAGACATTGAAGAAGAGCGTGGAGGCGCCATCATACTCAAAGTGGATCACGAGGGCGCCTTCCGCACAGCAAACCCGCGCAACCTCGCCCCAGCCGCGGGTCATGAAGATCTTGCCGGTGGGGACCGCTTCGATCTCTGCTCCAGTCGCCGGAGCGTTGCAGTCGGCATGCTGCAGCCAGAGCTCGAGAGGCCCCCTCAGCAGCATCATGTCGGAGAAGAACCGTGGAAAGTGGATCCAGGAGCTTGGAGGCATCGGCGCCCATAGCACGAGCTCGCACGAGGAATCCGAGGCATGGATTCCAAGGGCGACAGCGCGTATCGCCGTGGCACGGAGACCACGGGCGCGGCGTAGGTGGCGCTGCTCGTCGCTCCTCCCTCCTGAGCCCTCGACTCGGGCGTATAAGGGTAGCGGATACCCTGGAGGAGGCCGCTCGCACCAAGGCCTCGTCACCACCTGCATCGCCGCTTCGTCGCGATGATGGACCGACCTCTTCTTCGGCGGGAGCGGCCCTGGATCATCGCAGGGGGCCTTTCCTTTCTCTTCAGCGGAGAACCTTTGGATGGGTGCCATTGCTGCCAGCAGTGGAGCAAGGAGGAGGAAGCAAGTGAACCATGGAAGAGATGGGCGACGGGGGCTCGGCCCCCCTCCCCATTTATAGCGGAAGAAGGCCATTCGGCGCCTCCCACGATCACAAGTAATGATGGTTTTCCTTGCATGTCGCAGGGACTTGTCAAGTCGGGCAGTTGCCGAGGCAGCGTGGGGAAGTGGAGACGCCCACGTCCAATCAACCGCCATGCGTCGACCAAGGCCGCAAGCTTTTGGGGCCCGCGGCGCTCTGTACTTGACCTTTGGCTTTGCCTCGAAGCCAAGCCCGAGCGCACCTTGGGCCTGGGGGCTACTATAGGCGTTCTGGGAACGGGGGTCCCCAGACTTGCCTGCTTGCGGCCCACGGCGTGGCTATGCTAGCAGGCCTGTACAACCCATCTTCATCAACAAGGCATTCAAGACCCTCGCGAGGGGCCAAGCCTCACGAGGCGGACGACGCAAGATCTCCTCAGGGGCGGCCTCTTCAGGTAGGCTCATGAGGAGCGGAGATATCAAGGCGGGGCAAACCTCGCGAGGCTCTTGTGACGTGAGCCATGATGATCGATACGAGGAGGGCGCCAGCGCGTGCAGTGTCCTTGTTTCCTCTTTGGTGCTAAGGAAGCAAGCGCAGATGCGGAGTACGGAGGCATCAGGCAGAGGTTTCCATATCAGTGCAATGAGACCAAGACCAGCAGGCCAGCAGGACGGAGGTCACCATGGAGCCCAAGACGGCATCATCACCAGAGCCTTTCGCAGGCGAAGACCGCTTTTGTCAGGATAGCTTGTACTAGCTGTCCCCTTTCAAATTGCCCGCCGTTGTTGGCTCCCTTCCCGCTCAATATTTGGGGAGAGGACCAGGGCCTATATAAGTAGAGCTAGCAACCATAGTAGGGGGGCGTTTGATCTGATAATGCACTCAGGGGCATCGAGTCCTCACCCCCACAAGTCCGACAAGCACAAGAGCACCTCAACCTCAGGAGGTCGTTCTTCCCCTTGTACTGTTCATCATCAGCCCAAGAGGCAATCCACCACCACACACTGGAGTAGGGTATTACACCACAACGGTGGGCCGAACCATTATAAATCTCGTGTCTTTCTATGTTGCGGGTTCGTTGAGTTCATCCGCGAGATCTTAGCGAGCTAGGGCGTGGATCGGTAGGAGGGAAAGAACTTCGCGCGCACCCTAGAGTTTGAACCTTAAGGGTTTGCCGGAACCCCACATCCGACATATGATTGCTCATTGGGTGTCACCTTGCCTCGTTTGAATAATCCTGATACAACGAAAGAGATTTTTGAAATTATGTGCGGTTGGAGATGCTGATAGATATAAGAATTATAAGAAGATCACAAAACACACGGTTTATATGGCGTACCCGTGTGCGTTTTTTGCGTTAATGATCCATAAGGCAGTTACTTGTGCAATGTTTCCTAATAAACCACGCGTACCATTGACCAAAAAAATCAACTACACGTGTACATTTTTTTGGAGACGGGATCTGCCAATTTTCTCTTTTCTCGCATACGAGTATTTTACGCGCTTTGTCTGCGTTGTCTTTTTCCCCCGCCCAAGTTTGAAGTTTCGCATCGAAATTTTCATTAGGCGCGCGATTTTGGAATTTATTCCTCCAACCACATCCCTACACATGAAATTTCCTCAGTATCTCCCCCGTCCACCCTCCACCAACCGGCAGCTCAAACCGCCGCCGTCCCAGCCACAACTTCAACCACATCTACATTCTGCTCGGATCCAGTCAGGTTACCCACCGATCTCTATCATGGCCTGGCCTGATTGCTTAAATGGTGCCTGCGAAACATCCTCATGCCTCCAAATCCCCACCCCTACCTCTAGAGCATCGCTGCGGAAGCCCAACCACATATCACGTGGAGGTTGAGGAGCCGATGGCGGTCCATGGAGCGATAGCCGCTGTGCGTGTTGAGCCAGAGGAACACCTCGCCTCCGCCGCCGCCGACATGCTGCAGGCTCTGGCCCAGATGAAGTGCCGCAGCGACTGCCCCCCAGAACTTAACATGTATGATCTGACCAGCTCAATCATACCAATATCACTTGCAGTGGCTATGTTTTGTATGGTTGATGTATTAAGCAAGCATGTTCGTGCCTTGTTTATTTCAGTACTGCACATTGTGTGATGTTCGAGTATTAACTGTCCACCTCAATTTCACCAATACTAGCAACAAACGTACAATACATGACTCAGGATATCACTAGAGATGCTGCCCATTTGCTATTTTTGGTGGATGCTAACCCTGTTGTACTTAACATGCATGTCCATGTACTTACGCAGGGTCATAACGGCCAATGCTGTTGTTTGCCATCGAGGTTAGCTGCATCCCATCTCTTACAGTATTTCACATCATTTATGCAATTGCAGTTTAACTTCTAACATTTACTGGTTGCCTGTAGGTACACATGTCAGTGGCACAGATCCACGCTTCGACCCGGAGGAACAGCTCGCCTCCGTTGCTGCTGACTTTGGGCACGCTCAAGCCAAGATGAAGTGCCCCAGCAACTACCTCTCAGGACTTACCAAGTATGTACTCACCAGTTCAATCTTACCAATACCAGTTGCAATTAATGGCTATGTTTTGTACGGTCGATGTATTAAGCATGTTGTAGTAAACATGCCTAACACGTTTTAGCTACTTTCCCTACCTTTTTATAGACAACTGGGCCATCCTCTGCTCTGGCAGCACCTGCCTTGTGATGTTTAACTCTGCCAATTGCATTTTTATCAGTACTGGTTTCAATGGCTACGCCTATTGCAATTAACAGTTGTATCCATTTTTAAACAGTTGTATTTCAATGGTACAAACTTACAAAACATGACTTAGGATGATGTTAAGCCTATTGCAATTAACAATTATATCCATTTTTTAATCTGTCCCTTTGCTATTGTGCTACTATCTGCAATGAAGATATACTAGAGATGCTGCCCATTTGCTATTTTTGGTGGATACTAACCCTGTTGTACTTGACATGCCTTTCCATGTACTTACACGGGGCCAGAAAGGGCGAGTTTTGTTTGCCGTCGAGGTTAGCTGCATCCCATGTCTTATAGTATTTTATGTCATTTGTGCAATTGCAGTTTGGCTTCTAACATTTACTTGCTTCTTGTACGTACACATGTCGGCGGCACTGATCCACGCTTCGTCCAGGAGGAAGAGCTCGCCTCCGCCTCCGCCGACTTTGGGTGGGTTCTGGCCAAGATGAAGTGCCCCAACAACTTCCTCTCATGACTTACCAAGTATGAACTCACCAGTTCAATCTTACCAATACCAGTTGAAGTTAATGGATATGTTTTGTATGGTTGATGTATTAAGCATGTTGTAGTAAACATGCCTAACATGTTTTAGCTATTTTCCCTACCTTTTTATATACAACTGGGCCATTCTCTACTTTGACAGCACATCACCTGCCTTGTGATATTTTACTCTGGCAATTGCATTTTTATCAGTACCAGTTTCAATGGCTATTAAGCCTGATGCAATTAACAGTTGTATCCATTTTTAAACAATTGTATTTCAATGGCTACAAACTTACAAAACATGACTTAGGATGATGTTAAACCTGTTGCAATTAACAATTGTATCCATTTTTTAATCCATCCCTTTTCTACCGTGCTACTCTTTCTCAATGAAGATATCCCTACAGATGCTGCCATTTTATTACCATTTGCTATTTTTGGTGGAGGTTAACCCTGTTCTAGTTAACATTGGCTTTCCATGTACTTACACAGGGCTACAATGCACGATGCTGTTGTTTGCCATCGAGGTTAGCTGCATCCCATGTCTTATACACCATATGTTCCTAAATATAAGTATTTTCAGAGATTACAATATAGACTACATAAGGAGCAAAATGAGTGAATCTAGATTCTAATCTAAACTATATCTATAATTCTATAAACATCCATATGTAGTTCATATTGAAATCTCTAAAAATACTTGTACTTAGGAACGTAGGTTGTCCGAATCGGGGCTCCGCAGACCCAAGATAGATTCGAACTCTAGGGTGCGTGCGATGAACTCAACCTCCACAGTCTGCCAACTCGTCGATCCCACAGCCTAGCTCGATGAACTGGAAGGAAACAGGACACAACAATTTACCCAGGTTCGGGCCACCTTGCGGTGTAAAACCTTACTCCTGCTTTGTGATGGATTAGCCTCGAGGTGGGCTGAGGATGAACTAGTACAGTGGGAGAACAACCTCAAGAGGTGTGATCTTGTGTTTGTGTGAGATGGTGAGGGTGAGGATGGACTGGATCCAGATCCTCTACTATGGTGGTGGCAAGGCTCTATTTATAGTGGCCTTGGTCCTATTCCCAAAATGAAGGCAGGAAGGGATCCCACAACGGCCAAATTCGAAGGGAGACATCTAGTACATCTTATCCTGACAAAAGGTGGTCTTCGCCTGCAAAGCTATTGGTCGTGACGCCGCGGTGGGCTTGGCGATGACCTCCGTCCTGCCGTCCTGGCAATCTTGGTCTTGTAGCATGGAAATGGAATCCTTTGGTTGATTCCTCGGGACTCTGCACCTACACTTTCATCTTTAGCACCAAAGAGGAAACCTGTTGTCCTGCGCCCGCTGGCGCCCGCCTAGCCTCGGTCGTCATGGCTTGCATCATCCGAACCTCACAAGGTGAGGGCTTGCATAGAAATCTCTGCTCCTCAGGAGCCAGCCTGAGGAGGCCGCTCCTTCTGGAGGTCTTGATGTCGTCCGCCTCGCGAGGCTTGGCCCCTCGCGAGGGTCTTGTGTTGTTGGTGCTGAAGATGGGCAGTACCAGGCCGCCCAGGGAGCCACGTTGCGGGGCGTAGGGAGGCAACTCTAGGTACCCTAGTTCCCAGAACGCCTATAGTAGCGCCCGGACCCTAGGAGCGCTCGGACATGGCTTCGAGGCAAAGCAAAAGAGCAAGGGTGGAGCGCCACGGGCCCCAACCGCCTGCGGCCTCGGCCGACGCGTGGCGCTTGATGGGACGTGGGCTTCTCCGCTCCCCCATGCAGCCTCGGCAACCGTCCGGGCTGACAAAAAGGATGGCGCCTACCGCTGAGCCTTCATTGCCTTCCCTTCGTCTTTGCTCCAGATCCCCTTCTCTCCCGACTCAGAGCGCCTCCAGATCTGCCGAACCTTTCCCTAAGCTCGCCACCGATGGCCACTGATAAGGCGAAGCCCGCCGCCCCTTTTGCGCGCTCGGCCTCCTCCTTCGAGGCGGCCCTCAGTGCGTCCACCGTCACTGAGGAGAAGCACCATTCCATCGTGCTCCTGCTGACGGCGAGCAGCGGCAATGTGGGAGGAGAGATGGTGCTCTGGGTTGGCTCCGCCAAGCCGGAAACCTTGGGGGAAACCTTCTACCCCTTCTTTCTGCACATCGTCTTTGCGGGGCTCGTTCCCCCTTCTCCAATTTCTTCTTTGCCGTCCTCAACCATTTCCAGATCCACGCCTTTCATCTTCGTCCCAACTCCATCCTCCTCCTGTCGATCTTCGCCTTCTACTGCGAGGCGTTTGTGGGGGTGATTTGTTGCGCTGTTCCGCCACTTCTTCTACCTCTGGACGGGTGGCTCCTAGTGCTTTGGGTGCGTCTACTTCGTCTTGTCTCATGGCAGCAACAAGATCTCGAGGGCCGGGAAGAAGGTGAAGGACTTCCGACACAAGTGGATCTTCATGGACGCCAAGCGCTCTCACGCTCGGCTGGAGCTCCCGACTGTGTTGCCGACGAAGCTGGACCGGTGGGCTCACGAGAAGCTCACCGACCCCCGGGCGGAGCTGCTGCTGGAGAAGATGACGGCTGATCGGAAGGCGGAGAAGCTCACAAGAGCCATGCTTGTCAGGGACCTGACGCAGCGCCTGGCCCCTCTCCAGGCGCACTCACGCCCTCTGTGGAGCTTCAAGGGCGCGGAAGGCAACCTCTGGCTGCGCCTGGATGACCTGTCTGACGAGGAGTTGAGCAAGGTCGTGCGTACCTTGCTCGAGAAGGACCCGGGCGGCCTCCCGGAACCCTATCTCCCACTGTACCGCCGCATTGACAGGGAGAAGGTAGCCGCCGCCATGCCCATCTTCAATGAGTGGGGTCTCGTGCTGCTAAAGCCTTCCCAGGCCCCTAGTTCCCCAGTGTCGGTGTCCTCCGGCGAGTACTCCGAGGAGGAGGGGAAGGAGGACTCAGAGGCGACCTTGGAGGGGGTTGGGGAGACCTCTCCCCCCGGCAGAGCGATCTTCTCTACATCCTCTCCAATGATGACGCCGCCGGTGAGTACCTGGCCGAGGGGTCGCCTTGCTCCACCGGGGTTGCCAAGAGGTCTGGGGGCATCCCTCTGAAGAGGATGAAGCAGGTGACCCCGAAGAAGGGCGGGACAGCGCCGCTTCCCCAGGGCGGCGCCTCCGCCTTATTGCCGACAACCGCCGTCAAAGAGCCAGCCGCCATGCACTCGTTCGCTCATGGGATCGTGGCGAAGGTCGTGCCCCAGAAGTTTGGGGGCGCCGCGTTCCTAGCCAAGAGGAGGGCGCACATCGCCGATGACGAGTAAGTGTTTTACCTTGTTTCTGCTCCTTATCTTTGATGCCGTGCTCACGAAACCCTTCCCCTGGTGGCTAGGTTGCAGCCGGTGCTGAAGAGGAAGAAGGAGGAGGCCAGGACCGTTGAGGCCAGGCGGCCTGCCGCGGCCACAATGACCCAGGTGCAGGAAGAATGGGCGCCTCATGTCCGTAGCTGGCCTCGCGAGGCTCAGGGGTCCAGCCTCAGGAGAAGGCTGCCCCTGTGGCCAAGCCAACTCTAGAGGCGCCCGTCTTCAGCGCGCCTGCTGAGGGTCTGAGGACTCTGGAGCCCCCTGCCGTCCTTGATATCGTTGCTTCGCCAGCCCAGGCGCCGGTGCCGCCTCCTCCCCAAGCCATCACGCCGGCAGGCCTTGGTTCTTCTGCCATTCCCAGTGCTCTGGAGGAAGCCTTCTCCGTGCTGGACCGGCTCTGGGCTGATCTTCGGGGCGCCGACCGGCGCATGGTGATGGGGTGTATGGAGCTGGTCTCGGGGTGGCTCCAGGCCGACTCGTTCGTCAGGGCGGCCTGGAGCCAGGCCGAGGCTACCGCTGAGGAGGGCAGGAAGGTGGCCGGTGTGGCCGCAGCCGCAGCCGCTTGTGACGCAACGTTGACCTTGGTGCGCTGCTCGAGCCTATGGATCACGAGCTCCATGATGCTGTCGCCAAGGCCGTGAAGAAACATCTGGAGGCCCTGCTGCAGAAGTTCCTCTGCGTCGACCCTGCAGTCGCGGCTGATGGCAAGGACGGCGGCACCGTTGTTGATGACGGGCTTCCCCAGGTGGGCGACAGCGGTGTCCAAGGCTGGGGAAGGGGCTCAAAGGCGGCGCTTCCTCCTATTTTAATCATCCAACATTTATCGTGCCTCGTGGAGGCGTAAGAACTTATGCTTTGAGCTTTTAAGAGACTATATGTTTCGTAATAATTTGCTAGGGTTTCTCGATTTCCTTTTCGTTTGCTTTAGCGTTCTGCATCGGCAGGGCCTGGCTGCCGTTGGATCGTCAGGATCACCAGGACGAGACCAAGGGGTGAGGGGCTACACGACTAGTGAGGCCCCCCGAGTCATGGTGCTCAGCGGTGCCCCTTGACGTACGAACATCCCTCGGGTAGGAGATGCGGGTGTAGGTTTTAGCGTTCTGCGTTCGCAGGGCCCGGCCCCGCGCATACCTCAGCCACTGTTGGGGCGTCCGGATCACCAGGATGAGACCAGGGGGATAGGGGCTACGTGACCAGTTAGGCCCCTGGGTCGCGATGCCCAGGGGTCCCCCTTGACGTACGAAAAAACCTTCATACCTTTCCTCGCCGAGCTTTCGCTCGGGAGGGACACGGGAAGACCAGGTCCAGGGACCCGGTGAGGTGGCATATGCCAGGCGTGACCTAAGCGTAGCCCCCGTGCCCAGCCCCCTCGCGTGGCCTTCCCGAGGGAGAAGCATTGCGGTGAGGCTGAGTGGCGAGCCTGGTGGCTCTCCTGAGGTTACTGCAGCCGCTAGGTTTCCCTTAGTTGTTTATTCACCAGCTCTCCGAGCTTGGTGCTTCTGCTCTTGCACGAGCATAGCCGCTCCTCGACCATGTTGTCCGCCAGTGCGGAGCATGGGGCTTCCACTGGTACGTGGCTGGGAGCTCCCTCTGAGGGGAGACTCCGAGGTGTGTGCAGCCCCGTCCTCACACGTGGCTTGCACAGTAGGACTGGAGGAGGTGTCTATGGGCACTCGTGAGCTAGCGCGGGACTCCCGAGGCCCTACCTCAAGGAGGGTTGCGCCTGAATTTGATTCAGAACACTTAAGATGGTCCTGCAAGATGGTTAGGCAGCCTGCACCGAGTGAATCTCCTGAGGATATCGCATGAGAAGGCCAAACACCAACGACCCCAGGAGGTGACGTGAACGGGACCGGACCGCCAGACAAAGCTTAGCCGTTAGGTTTGTCGACGCTGCAGGGACGGACCCGAGCACAAACGTCATGCCCCTCTTCTCATGCAAAGATCCTGAAGAAAGACAACCGGCGCGCAGCTCCCACGGCGGCGAGGCACCGGGTCGCGCCTCTAACTTATCCACCCCGATCAGCTCATGCGAGAATAAGGCACCAAGGACCATGGGAGGTGACGTGCACGGGAGTTGCCCCGCCAACCAGAGCTCAACCACTTGGGTTTAGCGATGCTGCAGGGACCGACCCGAGCACAGATGTCGTGCCCATCCTTAATCATAAAGCAGCTCATGGATAGGGTAAAGCCGGTCCTGATAGATGCAAAGAACAATACATGTCGCAGGGATGAACCCACACGGCTTGCGGATAATGCAGCCAGAGGGGCGCCCCCAACTGAACAAACCAAAAAATGTCACCTGTCACCGTTGCTGAAGAAGTGTTGAAGTAGCTGAAGATGCGTGCTGCAGAAGTAGCTACTCATGAGTCCCCAGGTCCCGAACCTCGCGAGGCTCTGGACGCCCGGGGGGCTCGCAAGGATCCATCGCCACCTCCGATAGGATTGCCTGGTGCCCGGCCTCATGAGCCGCCAGGACGCCCCGCATGTGGCGCTGGTGCGTGGCAACCCTGTTCAGCAAACCGAAAGGCGTGAGAACGTAGCTGTGAGGGGGGCCCTCGCACCAGCCAACGTGGGACGGCCAGAAGAGCTCCTGAGACGTGGCTCTGTTGAGCCCTGGGATGTTGACGGAGGCGCGCAACTCGCTGCTCTCGTCAAGGGAGGAAGCTACGCGGGGTGGTGCGGGGCGATGCTTGCTTTGCATGGCTCTCGCCTCCTGTAGCTCCTTGATTGCCTTGATGACGAACTCCTGAGCGCCTGGGGCCTCGAGCCCTGCGCTCTCCTCACGGAAGCGCGCGTTGAAGCATGCCTCCACATGGTGCCTGAGCGCCTCCCTCGTGACTTTGGCCAAGTCCGAGGCCCTCTAGTGGAGAGCCCCCAAGCCCAGCCTGACAGGGGCACCGGGCGCGCCTTCCTATGGGAGAGGGGAATGCGCTCCGTCAGTGGGCGCAAGTCCTGGGGCAGGGCCACCGGCCGCCCCATCCTCCTGAGGTCCTCAGTGGAGCAGCTGCTTCTTCTTGTTGGGGATGGCCTCAGGAGGATAGACAGCACCCTCGTCATCTGGGTTCTCGACCGCTGCAGCCTGGTAGGCGCGCTCGAGGGAGCACACCGCCTCCTTCCCGTCGCAGGCGACCGTGATGATGCCGAAGTTTCCTGGCATCTTGAGGACATTGTAGCCATGATGAGTCGCAGCCATGAATTTGGCCAGGGCTGGATACCCGATGATGGCATTGTACGGGAGGCGAATGTGGGCGACGTCGAACTCGATAAGCTAAGTGCGGTAGTTGTCGCGCTTGTCGAAGGTGACAGGGAGGCGGATCTGCCCTATCGGGGTAGTGGAGCCGTTGGTCACTCCTGAGAAAGGCTTGGTAGGCTAAAGCTGGTTGTACGACACCTGGAGCCTATTGAACGTCTCAACGAAGAGAACATTGACCCCGCGCCGCCATTGATGAGTGTCTTGGTGACGAGGATGTAGCTGATGGTAGGCAAGAAGAGCATCGGGAGGGCGCCGGCAGTGGCCGCGCACTTGAGCTGGTCAGCAGAGTCGAAGGTGATGGCGTACTTGGACCACCTAAGCGGGCACGTTGCCTCAAGCTTGAGGAGGGATGTGTTCACCTTGCGAGCAAAATGCTTGAAGATGCGATGGGAAGCAAGGGCCTGAGCGCCGCCTAGGATGCAAGCGATGGCACGAGGCTCTTGGAAGCCCCCAACCCATCATCTTGGTGGTGGTCGTCATTCGTTCTTGGCGGTGGCGGCAGCGGAGGAAGGCCAGCGTTGCCCTGAGGACGGTCCTCACGAGGCTGATCCCTCAAGGGACCCTCGCGAGGCTGATCTCGCCAGTCCTGGCAGGGGTCGCGGTTGTCCCAGCGTCCTCCGCCTCGGCCTCCTCAACGGCCGTAACCTCGATCATTGCGCTCAGGGCGACGACCGAGGCGCCCGTCACGGATGGCCCTGAGCTCCTGGCAGTCATTGGTGTTGTGGTTGTGCCTGTTGTGGAAGACGCAGAACAAGCGGCTGCTCTTGGATGACTATGGGTGGTCGCAACCACGTTTCATCTCAGGTTCGGCTGCGAGCACAGCCGGCCCCTTGCGCTTCACGTCCTTGGCCTTGGTTTTCTTGTCTTCTGGGACAGCCTCCGGGAGCTCCCGGAGGGAGAGGCGACCTTCCTCAGCTCTCGCACATTTGGTTGCCATGTTGAACATCTCTAGAGCCGTGCACAGGTCCTCGTGTATGGCGAGCTCTTCCTTCATCTTGATGTCCCGGACACCATCAGTGAACGCCAGAATGATGGCCTCGTCCGACACCTTGGGAATCTTGAGGCGAACGCTATTGAAGCGCTGGATGTATTTTTTGCAAGGTCTCCCCTGGCTGCTGCTTGATGCGCGACAGGTCACCGATAGCTGGTGGGCGGTCGCGAGTGCCTTGGAAGTTGCCGACGAAGCGCTCTCACATCTCACCCCAGGAGGATATCGATCCCGCGGGTAGGTTTAGGAGCCACGAGCGCGCACCATCCTTGAGGGCCATGGGAAACCAGTTCGCCATGACCTTCTCATCGCCGTT
Source organism: Triticum aestivum (assembly GCF_018294505.1). Taxonomy (NCBI): domain Eukaryota; kingdom Viridiplantae; phylum Streptophyta; class Magnoliopsida; order Poales; family Poaceae; genus Triticum; species Triticum aestivum. The sequence goes on along the minus strand of NC_057811.1, from coordinate 195,834,998 downwards.
GGCCGCCTCGATGCTGAACTCGTAGAGCTGCAGGAACTCGGCAGGGTCGGGAGTGCCGCCGTAGCACGGAGGCAGGTCGGGCTTGAACTTCCCTGGCCAGACGACACGGCGTAGCTCCGGGGTGAATGTGCGGCATCCTGCCGTGGTGATGGGAGCTCGTTGTGGAGGTGGAGCATGATCTTGGCGCTCGCGCACCACCACCTTGGGTGGCACGCGGTCTTGACTTGGCGGTGCTGGGGCGCGCGCGCATCTCCTTGCGACCGTTGCACCACTTGGCAGCTTTCTTCGTCACGCGTCGGCGCCCTGTGCGGCGGGTCGCGCCATGGAGCCTCGCGCCTTGGCTCGGGGACGACGTCTTGCCTGGGAGGTGGAGGAGGTGCACCGTGGGCCATGTCACCCGCAACAGGCGGCGGGGGTGGCTGCCATGGATTTGTCACAGCAGATGTCCTAGTATGAGGACTTAGTCGTGAGGCCAAGGCATCTACGTGGTAGCTTGAAGGGGCTGGTCAGAATCGAGAGACGCGAGGCGGGTTAACACACAAGACAAGGGTTTAGACAGCTTCGGGCCCCAGGAAACATCATCCAGTAATAGCCCTACATGCTGTTTGTGGCTAGGTCTCATTATGCTCATGAGGGAGTTGCTGTATAAGCCGGCTCCCATTTTGTTGTGTCTAGCCTTAGAGATTATTTTTCTTCCCCCTTTTGGGGTGCCCTACCCCTCCTTATATATGTTGAAGAGCCGGGTTATATGACTAGTCCTAGTAGGATTAGGATTACTCTATTACAAGTGGAGTCCTAGTCTTGCTTCCTTTGTAGGAGAATATTCCTTATGCCTTTCCTCTTAAGCCGGCCCACCATCATATGAACCGGCCTACTGGGCCTTGGGCCTTGTCATCCATCCGAACCGCCTTCTGGGTCACCAGTGAGTCGTAATGTTCATGCAGGCTGTCCGTAAACCGCCAGGTCCGGGCGGGTTGCCAGTGAGTCGCCAAGCTCCTGCCGGGTCATACATCCGGCGGGTTACACCGCGGGGTATATCCCCGACATTAGCCCCCAGTTTAGCTTGGATTTATCCATGGTAAACTTATCATCCTTAAGTCCTTGTCATTTCCTCCTAGATGCGTGTCCATGATCTCATAGCAAATCTCCTTTAGTAGATATGTTGAAACTTTTACCAATGCAAAAAAAATCCGGGCACTTCTTCTGAAAAATCCGGGTCAATAGGCCAGCTTTATAATCAATTTGCTGACATTGGTTTCTTGCAGAAAAAATATTATAAAGAATAATCCATTTGACTCGGCTTCCAATGCTCTAGCTTGACAAAAATATTGGTCATGAAATACTCATCTGATTTTCAGCCGGCTTAAAGATGTAGAGCCTGCCGAGTTTATGATTGCCAAAATTGCCAGTTTGTAAATATTGCTGGCACCAAGTCATAATTGTTGCTAACACCAAGCTTGAAAGTGTACCTCCCTTATATGCATATCACCTGTAGCCCCCAAGTCTTAAGAAAGGAGCGTAGAAATAGCTTAAGACTTGCTTCAATATAAATGTTGCAATCTTGAAGAAATCCAAGTTGTTCATCTCAGTCACTAGTCAAAACTGAATATTCCACATATGTAGCCCCCAAGTGCCGGGTTGTCATGCTTGCAGCAACCTGGGACTTGAAATTGCGTTATGCTCATAAAAACTTCAACCAGTGTAGCCCCCAAGGGCCGGCTCATTATGCAATAATGAGCAGGGACTTTGTAGATATGATTATGTAGACTTGAAAAGCAATGTGTAGCCCCCAAGGGAAGGCTCAGCAAGACCTTACTGATCTGGAACTTCATTCAAAATAACATCATATGATGTAACCCCCACCATGGGGCTTGAACCCACGTCCACAAGGTTAAGAGCCTTGTGCTCTACCAACTGAGCAATGGACCCTTCCATATAATGGATTAAGACTTGTGTACTTTGAATTTTTGACAGGAGCAATTGGTAGCCCCCAAGGGCCGACTCATTTCGATGTGATGAGTCAGGTCTTCAATAAGGCAGGTAAAAAATGACCTTGCATTAGCCCCCAAGTGTCATGGTGCATGCTTGCAGTGACATGGGACTTCCATATTTGGCATAATCATGATTTGAATAATGTAGCCCACAAGTGCTGGGTCATATGCCTGCAGCGACTCAGGACTATTCCTTCCATTGTAGAATAAATCATACCATTGATAAAGAAATAATAGCCATTGCGCTGACGCGACTTTTGAAAGCCTCAATCATTCAATATCATAATGAAAATCCAGCCAAGTTGGCTATTAAAGATTGGAATAATATAATCTGGCGGCTCTTAGCCAATAGTGACTTAATGCGCATCCATTGTCCTCTGGGATACAACCCGGCGGCTTATAACCTTTGCAAAAATCAGGAATTGATAACCCCATCCATGGCGGCTCATAGTCATGTCTAGTTTTGAAAAGATCACTTTGGTGGCTCATAGCCTCAATAAACTCAATATTGAACAATATAACCCGGAGCAGGATAACCCAGCAATATCTGTAGAATTGGCTCATACTGCCGGCTTACATCGCCATATCCAATGAAGGCAATAACCCAATGATTTATAAGCGCATAATTTCAATGGCGCAATCCAAAATATACTAGCGACTTAACGTCCAAAACCAGGGTGCAATCCGAAGATTTTATAGCGCATAATTCCAATTGCGCAATCACAGTATATCGGTGACTTAAAGTCCATAGCCAGGGCGGTTTACCAAGGCCAAAATATTCATACCATTATTGAAAGACATACCTATAGATTAATACCATGGTATTGCCTTGATAATTAAAGTCCGGAGCCAGTATCAACCCGGAGTCATGAAATATCATCATTTTGATTGCTCCAGGCAAAATATCCTGGCAGCTTAAAGTCCGCTATCAGGGCGGGTTATCAAACCCAAAGATGCTCAATGATGAGTCATATAATCAGGGCTACACTGCCTGTGAAATCAATTCATACTGCCGGCTCATCATATACCTGGCGTTTCAAACCAAGCAGGTGTTATCAAAGCTATGTTCTGTGAATCAGGGAGCCCCCAAGGGATGTATTTTGAACCATCAAGGCCGGGTACCTATGTTTGAGCTATGCTGTGCAACAGACTCTCTTTAGTCCCTTTAACCCGGGAATTAAGCCTCCAAGTAGGTCAGAGCTATGCTCATAGGAAGTTATAGTATTGGCTTGGTAGCCGGATTACCAAAGTAATCAGAGCTATGCTCATATGAAGTTATAATATTGGCTTGACAGTCGGATTACCAAAGTAATCAGAGCTACGCTCTTATGAAATTATAATATTGGCTTGATAGCTGGGTTACCGGAGTAACCAGAGCTGTGCTCTTATGAAGCGATAACATTGGCTTGATAGCCGAATTACCGGAGTAACCAGAGTTGTGCTCTTATGAAATGATAATATTGGCTTGATAGCCGGATTACCGAAGTAATCACAGCTGTGCTCTTATGAAATGATAATATTGGCTTGTTAGCCGGATTACCGAAGTAATCAGATTTGTGCTCTTATGAAATGATAATATTGGCTTGATAGCCGGGTCAATAGGGTAGTCATAGCTATGCTCAATGAGCAGGAAGCCCCCAATTGACCAATGATATGATTTGCCAATAAGGCAGGATACCCATGTTTGAACCGCGCATCATGGGAGCAAGTTCTCTTTGGCAACCTTTAATTTTTCCTGAGAACTCGAACTTGTGAGAGATGGACTCTTTTCAAACCAAATATTGCGAGCTTCAAAGCTTCGTGAGAGACAGATTTCCCTTGAGCCGGATTTTACACCAGAATTCTTCATTTTGAGCCGGAAATTTTCTGACGGCCTTTAAATTTTCATCAACATAGCAGTAGTCTCCGGGACCGGGTTATCTTCCCTCCAAGGACCCGGGGCTCTTGAATTCACTGAAACCGGCTAATTCTGTCGAGTCATGTCATTGTAGCCCCTGAGTCTTAAGATTACTCGAGGAGTTGTCTTAAGATTCTTCATACTCAACCTCTTGATATTTGTATATCTCTCGTATATGTCATGCAACAAATTCCGTGACAAGACGATTATCTTTGCAGTAGGCACTTGCCCTGCATTTAAAGATTTTGCAAGAAAGAGTAATTGCTCTTTTAAAGAAATTCATATGTAATATGAAAAATATACTGAATGGATTTCACCTGATATGTTAGGCCAGAAATTATGCGCCGTAGAGTTGATGATCACTATGGTGAAGCTGAAATCAATTTTAGGCAAGTCGGCGGCGGGAGCAGACAGATGTGTCGGCCGTGGCATTGTAAAACAGCACGAACGAGCAAGTTGTCCTCCGTGTTGTAAGCCGTCGCGGACGCGTGAAACGGCCGCGAGGGCGGACGGGCGAGTCGTCCGTGGCGTTGTAAGGCGACGCGGACGGGTGAGTCGGCCGACGCCTTGATGTAAACTGGACCACGACACGCGTGTCCGTGAAGCCACGTGGCACAGCCGAACGTGCATCCACGGTATAATACCACCCCCTTTTCTATTAATAGTCGTCCTGCATAAAAATATTACAGGCCAGAGTAATTGTTGTCGGATGAATTAACATGTACTGACAAAATACATACGAAAAATAACACCTGGTATCTTTTGCCGGATGAACACGGATGCTGGTGCTGGATAATGCATAGTGTTGCTTTCGTTTTTGACAGAAGAATTGATTGGTTCTTTTGTCTTCAAGTGCCTGAGGTCTCCACGTGACCTTCTCCTCCCTTTTTTCTTAAACAAATCCAAAACAGTGCACACACGGCCCCTCGAGCCAAGTTTCTCTTTTTCTCTTTGAAGCAGTGGGCAACACGAGCCGGCGGCCAGCCAGGGGGGCAATGCAGTAGGCAGGAGCTTGCCGACCGACCGGCGGCTCAGCGCGGATCCAAGTGAGCGGTGTCTTGTAGCAGAGAGACAAAGGGCCGGTCCGGCGACTCATAGGCGGCCGTAGCAGAGATGGCAAGCTGGATTGAACGGGGATCACGGTGGAGACCACGACAACAGCGACTCGCGGTGGCGGAGCAGCGGCTCACTGGAGACCGCGGCGGCGACTCGCCGGCAGTGGCTATGGCTGGGTAGCGTGGATGCAGCCAGCAGCAGCGAGTCGTGCGGGCACGCGGGCGGCTCGGGCAGGCGCGTTGGAAACAACTGGGTCAGGGCCGCGTCCTAACGGTTGCAGCGCAGGAGCAAAGGCGAGCGGCAACTCGGAGGTGACTCGGAGCAAGACCAGCTCGAATCCACATCGGCCGTCGGCGGGTCAAATCAGTAGCGGCTGATAAGCAACTCGGAACACCAGCCTAGGCAGAGAACTATAGAGGCAGTGGCGATTCAGCGGAAGCCAGCGGGCCGGCTCAAGGCAGGCCATGTCTTTGAAGGCAGGCCACGACACTGAGACGAGGCTACGCTGGCGAAGGCAAGCCACGGTGTTTGAGGGCGGGTCATGATGTTGAGACGGGGCCAGGCGGCCACGACAGCTTGGCGCAAGGCCGATGACCGCAGCGGAGACCGAGACGGAAGCCACTCGTTGCGATGGCTGCAGATGAGGAAATCTCCAGCGGCTCAAGGTGCAGCAGCTGAGGAGGCAGCCACAGTGGCCGACCACGGAGGTAACGACGATGGACGGCGGCTCTGCGGGGATGGATCGAAGCGGCGGTGTTTGACTTGCAGATGGAGGCAGGCGGCTCGGAGGCGCATCGGCATGGGCGGAGGTGGGACGGCGAAGCGGCAGAGTTGGAGTCGATCCCCCGTCCTCGTGCCTCTCCTGGTCGTTGTCGGTTTCATGCTTTGACTATCCTTGTCCGTGTCCTCCGTGTTTTCGGCTCGTGCCCCCTTGAGCAGTATTGGGATGTGGTAGCCGATCCTAACTTGAAGCAATCCTTCCTTTTTTCATTGGCAATTGTTTGATACGTACACCTCTTGGCAACTGTCCGAGCTTTTCGATCCTTGGATTCTAATCGATGATCTGCCCTCCTGCGGTCGCAACACTCTGGTGGATTATCAAGAGACAGTGTAACCGAGCCATATACGAGAATTGCTCGTGTCTAGACCCTTCGTGTCAGTGCAGCAATCTGATCATATGAGTCGCATGAATTTTCTTCATCCGATGAAGTGCGAGCTTCTCGACCGCTGGGAGGGATCCCTCCAAGAACTCAACACCATCGTGCGCGAGCCCCACGGTGGGCGCCAACTGTCGTGGATTTGTCACGACAGATGTCCTAGTGTGAGGACTTAGTTGCGAGGCCGACACATCTACGTGGTAGCTTGAAGGGATTGGTCGGAATCGAGAGACGCGAGGCAGGTTAACACACAAGACAAGGGCTTAGACAGCTTCGGGCCCCAGGAAACATCATCCGGTAATAGCCCTACATGCTGTTTGTGGCTAGGTCTCATTATGCTCATGAGGGAGTTGCTGTATAAGCCGGCTCCCCTTTTATTGTGTCTAGCCATAGAGATTATTTTTCTTCCCCCCTTTTGGGGTGCCCTGCCCCTCCTTATATATGTTGAAGGGGCGGGTTACATGACTAGTCCTAGTAGGATTAGGATTACTCTATTACAAGTGGAGTCCTAGTCTTGCTTCCTTTGTAGGAGAATATTCCTTATGCCTTTCCTCTTAAGCCGGCCCACCATCATATGAACCGGCCTACTGAGCCTTGGGCCTTGTCATCCATCTGAGCCGCCTGCCGGGTCACCAGTGAGTCGTAATGTTCCCGCGGGCTGTCCGTAAACCACTAGGTCCGGGCGGGTTGCCAGTCAGTCGCCAAGCTCCAGCCGGGTCATACATCCGGCGGGTTACACCGCGGGGTATATCCCTGACAGTGGCAGTGAACGTGATGGTGCACGGGCCTCTCCGGCCGTGCTGACGAGCTCGGCGATGCGGTCCAGCCAGTCCTCATAGAGGTCGACGGTCGAGCGATAGCGTAGGAGCTCGCGTGCCATGAGCAACGCAGCCTGCGCGTTCTCCGGTCCGCGATGAGCATGAGAAGACGAAGCAGCCGCCGGAGTCAGCGATGGAGTGGCGGTGCGGTCATCATGCCGCACAGAAGGTTGCAGTGACGATGCCTGCTACTCGTGGGCTGCGGAGCCGATGGCGGCGTTGGCTGCAGGCAACGGGGACCGACGGGGTGCGCCGTCGCCTGCCGGCACCGTCTGGGTGGCCCGGCGCTGAGCTGAACTCGACGAGCTTCAGCCATGGGAACGGCAAAACAGTGAAGAACCAACCGGAGGACGTGAGGCTCCGACACACCCCTACCTGGCGCGCCAAATGTTAGCTTCGGGGCTCCACAGACTCAAGATAGGTTTGAACTCTGGGGTACGTGCGAAGAAATCAACCTCCCCAGTCTGCCAACTCGTCGATCCCACAGCCTAGCTCAATGAACTGGAAGGAAACGGGACACAACAGTTTACCCAGGTTCGGGCCACCTTGCGGTGTAAAACCCTGCTCCTGCTTTGTGGTGGATTAGCCTCGAGGTGGGCTGAGGATGAACTAGTACAGTGGGAGAACAACCTCAAGAGGTGTGTTCTTGTGTTTGTGTGAGTTGGTGAGGGTGAGGATGGACTGGATCCGGATCCTCTACTATGGTGGTGGCTAGGTTCTATTTATAGTGGCCTTGGTCCTCTTCCCAAAATGAAGGCGGGAAGGGAACCCATAGCGGCCAAATTCGAAGGGAGACAGCTAGTACATCTTATCCTGACGAAAGGTGGTCTTTCCCTATGAAGCTACAGGTCATGACGCTGTGGTGGGCTCGGCGATGACCTCCGTCCTGTCGTCCTGGCGGTCTTGGTCTTGTAGCATGAAAATGGAAACTTTTGGTTGATTCCTCGGGACTCCGCGCCTGCGCTTGCCTCTTTAGCACCAATGGGGAAACCTGCTGTCCTGTGCCGCTGGCGTCCGCCTGGCCTCGGTCGTCATGGCTTACATCATCTGAACCTCACGAGGTGAGGGGTTGCATAGAAATCTCCGCTCCTCAGGAGCTAGTCCGAGGAGGCCGCTCCTTCTGGAGGTCTTGACGTCATCCGCATCACGAGGCTTGGCCCCTTGCGAGGGTCTTGTGTTCATGGTGCTAAAGATGGGTCGTACCAGGCCGTCGATGGAGCCACGCTGCGGGCCGCAGGCAGGCAAGTCTCGGTACCCTGGTTCATAGAACGCTGACATAGGTAGTTGTATTTTACATCATTTGTGCAATCTCAGTTTAGCTTCTGACAATTACTGGTTGCTTGTAGGTACATATATGAGCGATACTGATCCACGCTTCGATCCCTTTTGCTTATGGGGCAATGAGATATTCATGAGCAAGCGTCAAGTGAGGAAACTAAGAAAGATTGTTAGGCGAAAGAAATGGGTGATGGGAATTAAGCTCTTTATTTACACTTTGTCCAAGACAACAATGAACTTTAGGATAGTAAGTAATGCGTTGCCTTTTTTCCCTACCCACAACAAGTTACTCTATTAGACCTCGGTATCTGATATTTTTCTCTTTTCAGTGGTTTTCGAAGCTATTTACTAATGATTACCTTGCAAACTACATGACCGGAGTGGAGGCAACTAAGGTTAAAGTATATAATTCATGCTACCATGATAATGCTCTAGAAGTCTTTCTGAAGGCGGTGAAGGATGGGCGGGCGATCGTCACAAGGGGTTGGACAAAATTTGTTCATGCCTATGGCATGCAGGAAGGCACATTATGGGCATTCTGCTTCTTCAACACTGTCGACAGTCAAAATGATTTACACTTGTCTCTTCACATTTACCGCCTCTAAATATTGTGGTTCATCCAGTACTGCTGGATGCTGCTAACGCGACACTATGATCAGAGACCCTTTGACGAAACCTGTGCGATGCATTAATTGCAACTGGTGATGTAAAATAACCGTAAAAAAGATGCAAAACGTTTAAGATGAAGGATACATAAAACACAGTTCATATTTTAGTTGCGTGTGCGATGAGGGGCATACGGTTCAGTTCAATGAACTGTTTGCGATGAGGCAGAACAAAAGAAACAGACATCCAAATGAAGGCGTGTGCGATATACAACATACAGTTCACTCAGATAAACTGTTTGTGATGAGGAGGAACAATAGAGACGGGCAGCCAGATGAACTGTTTGCGTTGAGACAAGAGAACAGAAACGGTTAACCTTAACAAGATGTGTGTGATACGCGGCAAACAAGTCTGTAATCGGAAATGTGTGGAAGATCGATAACAACACAGACGATTCCTGTTAACAAGCCGTGTGTGTTGTGAGCAAACGATTGCTGGTATACAATTGTCAGTGATTGATGAAATCATCACCGACGGGTTCCATTGTTTAGTCCATGTGCGATGTGATTTGCTCTATCTACAGAGAATCAATATATATACTTAAAAATACAGCATTGCAAAACCAAATTAAGCATACAATTACACAAGTGACTACACACATAACATTTCCACACACCAAAGTAGGCAATTACATGCATACTAAACTAGGAGAAACGATGATCTAATCATCTACTTATTGTTACGACGACGCTTGCCATTGCTCTGCTTCCGGCTGGATCCCTGTTCGTTTTGGGGAAGGAGGCACTTCCTCATGTCAACGATCGGCCTGTACATGTCGTAGCTCGTGTATGCTTCCTTGGCCGCATACACAACATGAGGTTTGTCGAGTTTCTCCATCCAGGCCGAGTGCCAGGCATGCTTGTCCTTGTTGCAGGAATCCTTCATGTCTTCGTAGTAGGGGTCAATCATGGCCTCGGCGAGGTGAACCAATAAGTCCTTCTCATGCTCTGATACGTCCCTTTTGCATCATGTTTTTCTACAGTTATATATATTGTTTTTATGCATAATAATGCCTTTTGGAGTAATTGTAATGCCTTTTCTCTCTAAAGAGGGAGAATACCGGCAGCTAGAATTCTGGACCTGAAAAAGCTACGCCAGGCTACCTATTCTGCACAATTCCAAATTAGCTGAAACTGTCGGGGTAATTGACCACGGGTACCTCGAAGACGGCGAGACAATATTTCAAGACATCGGGGCTAGCAAAGCCCCTCAGTCCGACTGCACCGTCCGACTCGCCACCTGGCTCCAGACGGCAGTCGGATGGGGCGCCCGCCGGCCCAGGCCGACTGCTCCAGCCGGCCTGCTATGTGGAGTCAACTGCAGTTCCGACCCGACAGCGACAAGACAGTCATACCGCAGACGTGATGGCAGTACCTGACACTATGAGCGACTAGTGGCGCACTATAGCCTATGCGTCATGTCACCTGGCATGACATCTGGAATAGTGTAGTTGGTGGGTGGGCCACCACCCACCATACCACCTAGCTTTAGATGTAAGCTACCCTCACACTATAAGAGGGAGCTAGCCAGCCATCCATCCCCTCCACTCTCTTACGGGCATGCATGCCCAAGTGCTCACACACGCACACAAGACTAGCTGGCCACAATGGCTCCTGGTTCTCACACCACACACTAGCTAGCTAGCTCCTGGCTACTGCCTCCAGTCCAATACAGCTCCAGGAGCACTCTGTACTGCAGATATGCCACATATATACAGACATGCAGGAGTAGGGGTATTATCTCTCTGGAGAGCCCCGAACTTGGGTAGACCCCGCGTGCTACTTGCGTACCCGTCCCCGGATATTCCACGACAGTCTTGCCCTCACCTTAAGCCACCCTGTGGAATCTGTCGTCTCGCAACCCCCCGTGAGAATACCACGACAGTTGGCGCCCACCATGGGGCAAGCTGTCCGGACGGGACCATCTTTGCCTTCACCGTTGCGGCGTCGCGCCGTGTCTCTGATAGCGGTTGGGGATTCGACATCGACATGCCCCCGGAGTGGCCGCGAGGGGCGACGCGTCCTCACCGTCGGCCTCGCCATCTTGATCATCACCGCGACGTCGCCGCCATCTCTCCGGCACCGGTCGCGGGCTCGACATCAGCATGCCCCCGGCGCGACCGTGCTGGACGACGCGTCGTCGTCGTCGTCTGCCCTCGGTCTGCGCACTCGCGGCTTCGCACTACTCCACGGCTGTCCCGAGCACCTCCGGTCTCTGTGCATGCACGCTTTCATGCATAGCTAACTAGCTAGCTAGCGAACCCAATGGATTCGGCAGCAGCAACATGTGTACTAGCTCGCTAGCTAGCTCAGTTCGTGTGCACACATGTGACCCGCCGGACGTGTGAGCCTCGCCGTCGCTCCGGCCGGCGACTCCGTCGCTGCGCTACGCTGTTTCTGCTGCTACCTACCACCACTCATACATTATCCATGCATTTGTCAATGCAAGTCAAAACTGCATGTACGCCGCCTCGCTACGGCAGGCTGCGCCGCATCTGCGCCGCATCCCGGCCGGCCCGCGCCTCCGCCTCCATCCCGCGCGCTCCTTGCCCGAGTCCCGCCACTCGGCCGCCGACTCTGCCCGCGCTGCAACCGACTGCGCCTCCCCAGCACCCGGCGTCACGCTCAAGCCGACATCCCTCTGCCCTGGCCACCTGCCGCGCTGGCCTTCCGCGCATCGCGCACGCGTGCGCCTGCAGTCCTCCCGTCGGCTGCGCGAGCCTGGCCGCATGCTCCTCCGACCGCGCCGGCTGTAGCCCCGCCCCGACCCGGCCGCCTCCCGCACCGTTTTCCTTTTGGCCGCCCGCAGCGCCGTGTCTCCGCCTGCTCCGCCTCCCACGCCGTCCCCGCCGGGTGCTGCCGTCCCCGCCTGCTCCATAGTCGGTCGCCGGTTGCCTCCCGCTGCCGGATGCCCCGCGCTCGCCGACTCCGGCCGGGCCAGCCCTGCCTCTCCCAGCGGCCGGATGACTTGCACCTGCCTGCTCCACCTCTGCATGCGGCTAGGCGCCAGTTTTCGTGCGTTGGCCTCGGGCCGGCTCCCCATCGCCGCCCAGCTCCGCCCTCGCCCTCCACCCGGCCTTGCCGCCTTCCAGCCTCGCCCGCCCCGACTGCTTGGCCCGGCCGCCTGCTGGCCTTGCCCTGCACCCGGCCGGGCCACCTGCTGGCCTCGCCCGCCACCCGGCCCGGCAGCCTGCAGGCCTCGCCGGCCCCGGCCGGTTGCCGGCTCCGTGCTCACGCGCTGGTTTCCTCCGCTCGGCAGCTGCGGCCAACTGCCCGTGTGCTCCCGGGCTGGCTGGAGATGAGAAGAAGAAAGAAGAAAGAAAGAAGAGTCCGAATATTAGAAAAGAGTCGGTCCGGGTGCTAAGAAAAAGAAAAAAAAGGAGAGAGAGGCCGGCTGCCCGAGAAAGAAAAGGAAAGCACCGAGCCGGCTGCTCGTGTAGAAGAACTTCCGGCTGCCCACAACCGACGGTAGAAAAAGAAAAAGTATAAGTCTGGCTGCCAGCAGCCGGCCAGAGAAAAGAAAAAACGTCCGGCTAGCCCGTCCGCCTGCTTCGCCATTCGGACGGTCAGTCGCGACCCGCACTGCCGGCTGTGCCAAGCCGGCTGGACCGCCTCCTGCTCCGACGCCTGGCCGGCAGACGAGCCAACCCGGCCGCCGGTCCGCTTCGACGACTGTTCGGTCGAGCCCGACCGGCTGGGGCGTCCCTCGAGCACCCAGAGGCTTGGGCGGCCTGCCAGAGATCATCTCCACCTCTACTGCGCCAAAAGCAATGTGAGCTCCTCACCCGCATATTTTTGCACCGCGCAAAACACGGATAACCCCGAGCGACGCTCGGGGACCAGCTCCGCTTTTATTACAGTTGCACCACTGTTCGCCCCGGCGCCAGCCAGAGTCAGCCCGGAGGCTGGCCGCTTGGCCTGAGACGTTCATTCCCGCAGACGGCTTAGAAGCGTGCGCCGAGCCGAAGGCCCACTCTCAGCCACAGACCACAAAGCGGATGTCCGACAAGCGAGAGCGAAAGCTGGAGGCCACCCATGCAAAAAACGTCCGGGAAGAAAAACGGTTGGGCCAACCCGGCCATTTGCTTTATGAGTACCTGCTTGGTCGAATCTGCTCCCAGAGTTTGAGTACTGTACACTCCACTCCGCAGCCCACTCTCAGCCACAGACCGCAAAGCGGCTGTCCGGCTAGCGAGAGCGCAAGCCAAAGAGCGGAGGGGACATGAAAAAGATTGAAGGGGGCTCGGACGAAGCCGAGTTGGCACCCTCCGCATAAAACTTGCAATGCTAAAAGCAAACATTTGATATATCTGCGCGGACTAACTTTGTCTTTTGCATGATCATTTCCGTGGGGAACCCCCCCTCACTCGGAGGCTACACCCAGTGGGTGAGCTGGCCCGCCCCCACTGGAAGCAAGCCGAGCCGGCTGTAGCCCCAGCCGGCTGTCAGCAACAGCATCAGTCGGCCGACCCCCTGCGTCCGCGCCCGACACCATCAGTCGGCGGACCTTACGTCCGCGCCACACAGCTTCAGTCGGTAGACCCCGCGCCCGCGCCCGACAGCACCCGCCGGTGGACTCTATGTCCACGCCCAGCACCCTCGACGTCGCCGTCGGCTTCATCATCAACAACAGGACCCTCCACCCAACTTTTCCAAGTTGCCTGGAGGCTACACCCAGTGGGTGCGCTCGCGCGCCCCCGCCAGAAGCAAGTCGCGTTGGCTGCGGCCTGCAGCCAACCGTCATCAAGCATATTATACATCAACACCCGCTAAAAAACCTCCACCCAACTTTGCCAAGTTGCCGGAAAGGAGGCTCGGAGGCTACTGTCGGGGAAATTGACCACGGGTACCCTGAAGAAGGTGAGACAATATTTCAAGACATCGGGGCTAGCAAAGCCCCTTAGTCCGGCTACTCCGGCTGGCTCGCCACCCGGCTCCAGACGACAGTCGTACGCGGCGCCCGCCCGCCCGGGCCGACTGCTCCCCCGGCCGACTGCTCCAGCCGGCCTGCTACGGGGAGTCAACTGTAGCTCCGACCTGACACCGACAAGACAGCCATACCGCAGACGTGACGGCAGTACCCGACACTATTAGCGAATAGTGGCGCACTATAGCCTGTGCAGCATGCCACCTCGCATGACATTTGGAATAGTGTAGTTGGTGGGTGGGCCACCACCCACCATACCCACCTAGCTTTGGATGTAAGCTACCCTCACACTATAAGAGGGAGCTAGCCAGCCATCCATCCCCTCCACTCCCTTATGGGCATGCATGCCCAAGTGCTCACACACACACAGAAGAGTAGCCGGCCTCAATGGCTCCCTGGCTCTCACGCCACACACTAGCTAGCTAGCTCTTGGCTACTTCCTTCAGTCCAATACAGCTCCAGGAGCACTCTATACTTCAGATATGCCACATACATATAGACATGCAGGAGTAGGGGTATTATCTCTCCGGAGAGCCCCGAACCTGGGTAAACCCCCGCATGCTACACACGTACCAGGGACGTGCTCAAGACCAGAAGCATAAAGAGCAGAGGGGCGAGGTGAAACTCCCACGGCAAGGCCCTTGCCGGGGCAACTTGCCCAACACCAACGGGGCCGCCACCCTTGAGTCTAAAAGTTCCGATGCCATCAACCACATTGGAACCAAGGCTCGGGAGGTGCCTCCATGGTGGCATGCAGATCTTTGTGAAGACAAAGGGCCCGCGAGGCCTAGGTAGGAACCAGAAAACAAGACAACAGCGAGGCTCCTTGCCTAGGATGCCCACAAGGCCCCGGCAAGACCCTTGCCGGGAATATCAGCAAATCCGCATCAAGGCCTTGCTGCCCTGTCGCCGCCCCAGCTCATTGGCTGACCCACCAACTAAGCAGGTACCCACGTGGCAGTTCTTGGCTCCTAAACCAACTAGTCAAGCGCCTACGTGGTGGCATGCATATCTTCGTGAAGACCCTGCCACCACACCAGCTCAGCAGCCTGCCAGCCTATATGGCGCTGCATGCCTCGCTGGCCTAGACGCGTGTCGGAGCAAGGCGAAGTGGCGACAGACGGGACGGGCCTCATTGCCGTCCCCGATAAAGTAAGAGGACACCTAAGTAGCACATTTAATGTGTTTTGTCTGACGGTGCTAGAGATAAACTCGACTATTGTACAACTTGCCACCTCCTGTGTGCCACTGTGGCAGCCCCTTTGACTATAAAAGGAGGCCCGTGTCGTACTGAGAGAGGATTCAGACTTTTTGGACCCTGCACATTTTGTAGCTAGTCCAAGAACACCAGATAAACACAAGCCAGCAGGAGTAGGGTATTACACATCACTTGCGGCCCGAACCTGGATAAATTTCCCGTGTTGATCTCTTAAACCCACTCTTTCCACAGCCCCGCGCCTGCCGACGGTAGAAGGGATTCCCCGTGATCCGATAGGTGTCGTTTCCAACGACATCTTTGGCGCGCTAGGTAGGGGCGCAAGCTGTGAAAATCCGGTTCGAAGGTTAGCGCATCTACTTCATCATCACCATGGTCCCCAAGAGAAAGGGGATCAGAGCGATCGGGTCACCCAGAGCCGGCCCGTCCGCGCCAGCGTTTACAGGTGACCGGGTGGCCACAGATGGGGCCGGAGACGTGGCCCGCAAGCATCCACAACACATGGCGATCGGAGCCAGGCGAGCGGCGTCGTTCGAATCCGAGACGATGAGCCACACGCCGCTGGGCCCGGGGGCGGGGCGCTGCTACCCACGGGCGATGCGGCAACCTCTACGGCACCCCAGCTGGCACCCGTGCCGCGGCCTTCCCAGGCCACGCGCGATGAGCGACACCGCGATGCCGGAGCCCCCGGGCATTGCCACGGAAAGAGCCCTGTGCGCCACTCGCAGGACGCACCAGGCCAGCTTGCGCGCTCGGACGCCCGCGGAAGCGGCGTGCGACCACGAGACCGTGACAGAGCCCCTTCTAACCTGGTTAGAAGTTGGAGCGCGTCACGGTCTATGCAGCTCTCGCCGCCGCCCACGCCAGCAGAAGCGCTGGCGTGCGTGCAACTGCTTCTCGACTTCCCCCTGCTGCGGAGAAGCTCGACGAGTGGAGGGCCACCATCCGAAGCCTTGTCAGCTTCGCCAACAAAGACGAGCCGCTCCCAACGGGACCCTGACGCCAGCGTTTTGTCGAGCCGGTGCATGCCGGTGGTGGGGGGACCGGAGACGCTGCGACCATGGTGCACCCTCCTCCCTCGCGGCCGTGACAGCAGCTACCGGCCCGTCGGGCCAACGCCTGTGACAACGTTTCCACCGCATCGTCCGACCCGCGAACCCGCTACGACCAACGTCAAGTTCTTTGAGAGCGAGCTCAGGAAGACACTCGAACTACCATCAAGCGACGGCGGGAGGCGCGCTGTCAGTCAGATCCACG
Organism: Triticum aestivum; assembly: GCF_018294505.1. NCBI lineage: Eukaryota > Viridiplantae > Streptophyta > Magnoliopsida > Poales > Poaceae > Triticum > Triticum aestivum. Next base: position 195,818,736 of record NC_057811.1, on the reverse strand, counting down.
TGTGGGGCCTTCTATGGACCACCCAGCGCCGGGGGGCCCTGGCGGCCCGCCTTAAGAGGTGGGCTGTCCAGCCTTTACCCGAGAGTTGCGGCAGTTCCAGTGGCCCTCCCACCGCACGTTCAAGCCTGATGTTGGGGAAAAGTACAACGACAAGACTCACCCGTCAGAGTTCCTCATCATCTACACCATCGCGATGCAAGCCGCCGGGGCTCGCGACGATAAGGTGCTCGCCAACTACTTTCTGTTGGCACTTAAGCCCAACGTCATGTCGTGGTTGATGCACCTACCAGTGGATTCCATCTCTTCCTAGTCAGACCTGTGCCACGAGTTTGTTGGCGCCTTTACCGAAGGCCACCAAGCTCCTGGCCAGGCAAGTTACTTGCATGTCATCCCCCAGAAGGATGGTGAGTCCCTGCGTAAGTACACACAAAGATTCAGCCGTGTGTGCAGTACACCATCCCAGATGTTCATCCCGCCGCTGTCATCAGGGCGTTCCAGAACGTACGCAACTGCAAGATGCGTGAAGAGCTGGCGATGAACAAGGTCAAGGATGTAGCCGAACTTTATGTTTTGGCGGATAGGTGTGCTCGGGCTGAGGAAGGAAGGAAGTACCCCGGCGAAGACGCCGGCACGGAAACCGACTCCACGGACAAAGACGCCGCTGCCCCAACGAAGAAGGGCTGGCGCCGTAACAGGAAACATAAGGGCAAGATTGTGCTTGCCGTTGAGGGATCCGGCGACCCCGGGGCCGCCAAGAAGGCCAAGGATGACGACCCCGACAAGGAGGTTGCTGGGTGCGCTGCCTGCCGGGCCTTGGCGGCCGCCAACGAGCCAGGAGGCTCCGACAAGCAATACTGCAAGATCCACCGCACCAAGGACAAGGTTGAGCTGCTTGCTGAAAAGCAGAAAGCTGAATATGAAAGGCGGGACAAGGAGAAGGGTCAAGATGGTGCTGAGGGGTCCGGCAAGAAGCATGGCGGCCAAGGGGGTCACCACGGCAAAGATAATCAACAAGACAGGCCCGCTCGGGGCCGCGACAAGAAGGAAGAAGATGGTGATCATGACGAGGACGACGAGTCCGGCGAGCACGAATTCCAGAAAGCTACAGAGTCCATGTGCGTCAATGGTGGCGCCTCGCTGCACACCTCTCACTGCAAACTGAAGCAGTGGACGCGTGAGGTCTCTGCGGTAGAGCCATCGTTCGATGCCCAGAAGCCACTGAAGTGGTCCCGCACGCGCATCATTTTTGACACCGAGGATCACCCAGATCGCACGACTGCGGTCGGGTGTTTGCCGTTGTTGGTTTCACCAACAATACACAACCTCAAGGTGACCAAAGTGCTGCTTGACGGTGGGGCCGATCTAAATTTGATCTCGCCCGCTGTGATCAAGAAGCTACAGATTCCTGATGGAGATCTCGAGGAGACGGGCAAGTTCCAAGGGGTCAACCCGGGAAGGAGTCAACCGAAAGGTAAGATCACGCTGCCCGTTACGTTTGGGGGCGAGCTGAACTATAGGACGAAGAAGATCGTTTTTGATGTTGCTGAGATCCCCTTGCCATACAATGGGATCCTTGGCCGCCCAACACTGGCCAAGTTCATGGTGGCGTCACACTATGCCTACAACACATTGAAGATGCCGGGGCCGCTGACCATCATCACCGTCCCCTCTGACAAGAAAGACGCGCTCATCTGCGCCGACCAACTCTACCGAGAGGCAGTTGCAGCAACTTCCGCCAAGGCACTTGCTCCTGCCGCCGAAGCCCCGGGAAGGAAGAAGGCCGACAAGACCTCTCGCACCCACTCCGGCAAGCGCACTCTTCGGAGTGTTGTGCTCCCGTTGAGGATGTGCTAGAGAGCTCCACCGGCAAGAGCAAGAAGTCCAAGGCTGCACCACCAGAAACTAAGAAGGTGTCCGTCAAGGAGGACGGCACGGGCTGGGCTTTCACTCTAAGATCCACCCTCGACAACAAATAGGAAAGCGCGCTCGTCGCCTTCCTACGGGCGAATGTCGATGTATTTGCATGGCAAGCATCTGACATCCCCGGCGTTCCCAGGGAGGTGATTGAGCACCATCTTGCTGTCTGTCCTCACGCGCGGCCCGTCAAGCAGAAGGTCAGGAAGCAAGCTTTGGAGCGACAGGAGTTCATCATCAAAGAGATCAGGAAGTTGGAGGTGGCACGCCTGGTTAGAGGAGTACTCCACCCCACGTGGTTGGCCAATCCGGTGGTTGTGCGTAAGGCGAATGGGAAGTGGAGGCTTTGTATTGACTACACAGATATCAATAAAGCTTGTCCAAAGGATCCTTTCCTCTGTCGCACATCGACCAGATTGTAGACTCCACTGCCGGGTGTGACCTGCTGTCATTCCTCGACGCCTGTTTGGGATACCACCAGATCTTCATGATGAAGGAACACGAAGAGAAGACCGCGTTCATCACCCCATGTGGTACGTATTGTTTTGTACGAATGCCTTTCAGGTTGAAGAGCGCTGGTTCAATGTTTGGCCGGGCGGTCCAAATTGGTTTTGAGCCCTAGCTGCATAGAAATCTGGAAGCCTATATGGACGATATAGTGGTCAAAACCAAGGACAAGGCCACGCTCGTGCAAGATCCAGAAGAAACATTTGCAAATCTGCGCAAGATCAACCTCAAGCTCAACCTAGAGAAGTGTGTGTTCGGTGTCCCGTCTGGCAAACTTCTTGGGTTCTTTGTGTCTCAACGCGGAATCGAAGCAAATCCTGACAAGATCAAGGCCATTGAGCAGATTGAGGCGCCGAAACGAGTCAGGGACGTCCGTAAGCTTGTCGGCTGCATTGCCGCCCTGAGTAGGTTCATCTCCAAATCCGCTGAGCGCGCCCTCCCTTTTTTCAAAGTTTTGAAAAAGGCGGGTCTAGTAAAATGGACTCCGGTGGCAGAGGTAGCGCTGCAAGATTTGAAGAGGTACCTTTCCTCCATGCCGGTACTAGTAGCACCTAAACCACAAGAGCCGTTGCTGCTATACTTAGCGGCAACGAATCAAGTGGTCAGTGATGCGCTAGTGGCGCAGAGGGAACGCGAGGGAGAAGCGGCAGTAGTAGTGGAGCCGTCAGATGATGGGCCGGGGCCCTCCTCGGCGGGGCTTGAAGCCGGCAAGGTGGAACCCCCGGCTAGGCCCGGTCCCGGCGAGGCGAAGTCTGCGCAGATGGGCGAAGTTGAACAGAAGAAGAAGATGGTGCAGCACCCAGTTTATTTTGTCAGTTCCCTCTTGCAGGGGGCTAGGTCAAGGTATTCTGGTATGCAGAAGCTACTTTTCGGCCTCCTCATGGCCTTGAGAAAGCTACGCCACTATTTCCAAGCACATGAGATCACCGTTGTCACCCGCCTCCCGTTGCAACGAATCTTGCACAACCCAGATGCAGCTGGGAGGATTGTGGAGTGGGCATTGCAGCTGTCGAGCTTTGGCTTCAAGTTTGAAAGTACTTCAACTATCAAGATCCGAGCCTTGGCAGAGTTCGTAGCAGAATGGACCGCAACGCCCGACGAAGAAGTTCAAGAGACCACCCTTCCCGGCAAGGAAACGTGACGCGATTGGATTATGTACTTTGATGGAGCTTTCTCATTGCAAGGTGCTGCTGCCGGCGTACTACTCGTCGCGCCCACCGAAGAGAACCTCAAGTACGTAGTCCAGATGCGCTTTCCCCGGGAAAAATCGACGAACAACACGACGGAGTACGAGGGATTGCTTGCCGGTCTCAAGATCGCGGCAGACCTTGGGATCAGGAAGCTCATCGTCAGGGGTGATTCATAGCTCATCGTCAAGCAAGTCAACAAGGATTACCAGAGCCCGTTGATGGAAGCCTACGTGGATTAAGTGAGGAAGTTGGAAGAGCGTTTTGACGGATTGCAAGCAGAGCATGTCCCCCGAGCGGAGAACAACATTGCTGACGACCTGTCGAAGCGCGCTGCCCTGAAGTTGCCTATGGAACCAGGTACCTTTGCGCTTCAATTAACTCAATCGTCCGTCGAGCCATCAGTAGGACAGAACAAGCGAAGGAAGGCGGGCCCTGTTGTAGAGGCAGTTGCCCCTACGGCCGAAGATGTGCCTTTAGTCCTGGCCATCGAGCCCCAGGCTCCGGCATGGGTGCAGGCCACCCTCCATTTCCTTCAAACAGGGGAGCTTCCTGAGGAACAAGAAGAAGCAGAGAAAGTAGCCCGTCGGTCCAGCATGTACCAGTGTGTGGATGATGCCCTGTACAGAAGGAGAACGAACGGTGTGAAGTTGAAGTGCATTCCTCGGGAAGACGAACTGAGACTGTTGGCAGAAATACACGGAGGCATGTGTGGCTCCCACATAGGGTCGAGAGACCTTGCCGGCAAAGCGTTTCGGCAAGGCTTCTTTTAGCCCACCGCCCTCCAGGATGCAACTGCCCTAGTAACCAAGTGTGAAGCGTGCCAGTTCCATTCAAAGAAGCTTCATCAACCAGCCCAAGCCCTTCAAACAATCCCTCTTTCCTGGCCATTTTCGGTTTGGGGGCTTGACATACTTGGCCCCTTTCCTCGTGCTGTCGAGGGCTTTGAGTACTTGTACGTCGCGATCGACAAGTTCACAAAGTGGCCGGAAGTGGAACCAGTGAGAAAGGTGACAACACAGTCAGCCGTCAAGTTCTTCAAGGGGCTAGTCTGCCGTTTTGGTGTGCCCAACAGAGTCATCACCGACAATGGCACGCAGTTCACGAGCCGCAACTTCATGCAGTACATTCAAGACCTCGGCAGCAAGGTCTATTTTGCTTCTGTTGCCCATCCCAGAAGTAACGGCCAGGCCGAAAGTGCGAATGCAGAAGTGTTGCGTGGCCTCAACACTAGGACTTTTGACAAGCTGCACAAGTGCGGAAGGTGCTGGGTTGATGAGTTGCCAACAGTTCTTTGGTCGATCAGAACGACGCCAAATCGAGCTACTGGCCAGACATCATTTGCCCTGGTTTACAGGGCAGAGGCAGTTCTCCCCACGGAACTCATATACGGGTCACCTCGAGTGCTTGCTTATGATGAGCTTGAGCAAGAGCAGTTGCGCAAAGAGGACGCGACGCTCCTTGAGGAAGATCGTCTTCGGGCTGCTGTGCGATCCGCTCGCTACCAGCAGGCCTTGCGCCACTATCATAGCCGCAAGGTTCATGCCCGAAGTCTTGAGGAAGGCGACCTTGTTCTTCAGCGGATTCAATCCGCCAAGAATTCAAACAAGTTGACACCAAAGTGGGAGGGCCCTTATCGAGTAATGCGAGTCACCAGGCCCGATGCAGTCTACCTGGAGACCGAAGATGGCATTCCAGTAAGCAACGCCTGGAATATCGAACATCTTCGCAAGTTTTACCCCTAAGGCGTGGATGCCGGGAGCCCCGGCAACCCCCAGTTTGTACTAGCCTTGCCGGAAAGGCATGTAACCCTATGTACAAAGCCAGGCGCAGACCCTGAGCATAAATAAATGAAGCGCTGGTGCCCTAGAATTAGCATGCATGCTAGGTTTAGTCTCTCTCTCTGTTAGGGTTGATAGTGCTTGGCGGCAACTAACCCCTAGCATAGAGGTCGAGTGCGTGTTCTTCTGTCTCTTTCAGTCCTCTTCTTTGGATCGCAGGCTACGCAGGCATTCCTGCAGAACCATTTGGGGAAAATAAGATGGATTGACACCCTGGTCCCGGCAAGCCAAGGTTGTCGGGGGGCTGCAAGTTCAGATGAGTTTTCTCTCCCCTGCTATGCGTTTCCGTATGAAACTTGAACGTATGAAATCTCGCTCGTTCCTGCACCACCGTGCTCCCTCCTCCCCATGCTCGAAATCCCTTTCAGGCTGGAGTCTGGTTGTAGTTGCGGTGGAAGGGGAAACAAGCAAGGAGCCCGATCCTACTCTACCCCCGCTCCCCTCCAAGAGCGTGGGTTTAAGCCTGGTATAAGGCAGGAGAACGGCAAGGTTTGTTGTCGGGCAACATTGTTTATTTAAAATAACAAGGACTCACTCCTTGGTGTGAGCCTCGCTCAGGCACAAAAGGTCCCGACAAACACCCTTTTTCATTAATACTTAATCAAACAAGCACAATTCGTACAGAATAAGAGCACGAGCAAGGGGTTACAAAGTCTAGAATTCAACGAGTGCCCGCAGGCATAAAGATCTAAGGAAAAAAAGAAGATAAGATGCCCGTAATCCCTTTCTTGTCCCTCTCTTCAGGAAGCAGACCAGGATAAACAGGAGGGCAAAAGAAGCGCCTAGGCGAGGTACGAGCAGCAGAAGACACCAAGAGAAGGCTGGTGATGACGGTGTCGGCGAAGAAGCCGTAAGATGAGGCAGCAGGCCGGTAATACGCGACGAAGGCGTCGGTGCCATCATACTCCGAGTTGACGGCCCGCCACCCGCCTTCTTCGTCTTCTCCGGCCCTCCAGCGCCAGCCGCCAGAAGCAGTGGCCCCGAGAAGTTCAAGGAGCCGGCTCGAGGAACCGCCGCCAAGAACTACCCTGCCCCCAACAAATCATCCTGCCGGGGAGAAGGCCAGGTGCAGGTGGTGCTGCTGCCGGCGTTGCCTAGGGACAGGGCGTCCGACGCCTAGTCGGACCCGTCCACGTCGTCTTCCCTGCTGGTCGAGCTCTCCGCGCAGCACCCTGGCCTGTGTCCTCGAGCGCCCGAAGACCTTGACGGAGAGAAGGTCGCTCTCCACCAACTTTAAGCAGAGAACGTGCACCTTCATCAAGCAGTGGGCTCGTGCGAAGGTTTTCCACCCCCGACGAAGGAGCATCACATGAGGGACGGGGAACCCTGTGTTCACCCACATGTCGTCGTTGCAACACCCATTCATGTGGAGCCTCAACCTTGATGGCTTGTCGATCTCCAGCACCCTCGCGAATGCCTTGGGAAGGCGAAGGCGGTTATGCGGCGGCTCGCACAGCTGCAGGATGAACTCCAGCGCCGTGTCCCCAACGTGGCCACTCGACGATGCAAGCGGAGATGGTGGCGGAGATGGTGACAGAGATGGCGATGACGCGGGTGTCCCCCTTCTGCGCCCACCTCGGCCTCGACCGCCTCTGCTTCGACCGCCTCGCCGACCGCTGCCCTGTCCGGCACCCCCACCTCGAGCGTGGTCTTCGCCTTGGGAGGCTGGCACTTCCTTGACCGCCGCGGCTCTCTAGCGGGAGGAGGACCTGGTCGCCTCCGCGGGAGAATGGCCGTGGCCACGCCCTCTCGCCATGGCGGTGGATGGAGAATGAAGACGAAGGGGAGATGCGAGGAGATGCTCCTCCTCCTCCCCCTGAGTCCCCTTTTCTATAGCTGAGTTGGGGGGGGGGGGCTAAAAGACTAGCTCTACGCCTCTAAGGAGCCTGTTCAGGTCCGGCTCATTAAGTGGCAACGAGCAAGACCATCGACCACCGTCCCCACCCAATCAAAGGCGCATAAGTATCGGCCACCACGCGCCTTCCCATATCCCGTGCATCTGTCACCTACCCCAGGCCGTGCATGCAGCGTACGTGGCACAAGGGGCAGGCGTAGTGGGAAACATGGAACGACGGTTCCAAGGGAGAGAGAGTAAATGAGCAGCGGCCCCGCAGTTTTAAAGGGACACGCAAGCCGCCTCTTTACTATTCACCGTGGGATGACGCGAGCATGCTGCGGTCATTCCACGCGCTACCCCCCATGTCACGCATTCAACGCAGGTCATGGGGAAGCGCAACTAGCTGGGGAGTTACTGGGATAAAACTCCGCCACGCGCGCACCCACGCACCGTTCGGGGCCTGGCTCAATAATGCCCCGCGCTTATATGTGGCCCAGGCCCGGGGGCTCCTGTCGGTGTACAAAAGTAGGGGTCCTTTTTGCACCCCTTTACTTGTGCGCGGGCAGTCGCAGCCACGCACCCGCAGCCACGCTTGGCTGGACAGAAGAGGAAGCCAAGACACAAGACTACCAGAGCCGTGCTCAAGACCAGAAGCATAAAGAGCAGAGGGGCGAGGTGAAACTCCCCCGGCAAGGCCCTTTGTAACGCCCCGAGACCGACGCTCTAGACGCCTTCCATGTTTTTCGTTATCGTCGCGTGTATTTATTTGCTTGTTGCATTCATCATCGCATCATTCGCTTTGCATCGGCACTTCGTTGCCGTTATTTTTCAAAACTTGCTTCTGCTCATAGTTGCCGCTTATTCCTTGTCTCTGTTGACCTGTCATATCAACCGGACCGCTCTCTTCTCTCTCTTCTCTAAGCCCGTCAAAACCCCCTTATCTCCATGGCCTTTCGTCAAACCTCTCGCGCGCGTCCGAAAGCTGTCCCGAACCAAACCCGGGCAGTCGTGACCGATGGGTCCGGATCATCCCCAAACATCTATAAAACATCTCTGTTTTCTTAGTTGGACTTCCTAACCTATATTTTCTCAGCCGTCCGATTTAGATCAAAGGGCTTCCATTAGTCTGCCTTTAGATCCACTTGCTATATAAACTAGACCAACCCTAGAATCGAGGGAGATGTCCCATCGATCCCTCTAGGCCGCCGCCACTATCTTCCTCGGGATCCAGATCCACCCACTCTCCCTCGATTTCCCCAGCGAGCCAACCACAACATTGCAGCCGCCCGAATCCCGCAGCGCCCCTCCTTCTCCTGCCCGAGCCATGCCTCGTCCCTGGCACCCTCCTCGCCTCGCTGTCCGACGAGCAGCACCGCTGCCTGCAACCACCAGATCAGTCCCTCGCGCACTGTCCTTATCCTCCTTCCTTCTTTTCTTCTCCGTGTCCCTGCTCAACTCCCTCTTGACTCTCTCTGTACAGGAAACCGCCTTGGACACCCGAACCCGACGGCAACCTCGAGCTTCAGGCCACCCGGACGCGCCCCTACTTCCTCGACCTCCTGACCCCCTCACGCCCGAGCCGCACGAGAGATGAGCACCCCGCAGCAGCGCTCGACCCTGCGCTCGTTGTAGGATCGAAAGTATGTCTAGAGGGGGTGGGGTGATTAGACTATTTGACCAAATAGAAATCTAGCCTTTTCCCAATTTTAGTTCTTGGCAGATTTTAGCAACTTAGCACAAGTCAAGCAATCAACCTACACATGCAATTCTAAGAGTGTAGCAGCGGAATGTAAAACAATTGCATATGAAGGTAAAGGGAGGAGTTTGAGGGAGAAAATGCAATGTTGACACGGAGATTTTTTTTATTTGTGGTTCTGTTAGGTGGTGCTATCGTACATCCACGTTGATGGAGACTTCAACCCACGAAGGGTAATGGTTGCGCGAGTCCACGGAGGGCTCCACCCACGAAGGGTCCACGAAGAAGCAACCTTGTCTATCCCACCATGGCCGTCGCCCATGGAGGACTTGCCTCACTCGGGTAGATCTTCACGAAGTAGGCGATCTCCTTGCCCTTACAAACTCCTTGGTTCAACTCCACAATCTTGACGGAGGCTCCCAAGTGACACCTAGCCAATCTAGGAGACACCTCTCTCCAAGAGGTAACAAATGGTGTGTTGATGATGAACTCCTTGCTCTTGTGCTTCAAATGATAGTCTCCCCAACACTCAACTCTCTCTCATAGGATTAGATTTGGTGGAAAGATGATTTGAGTGGAAGGCAACTTGGGGAAGGCTAGAGATCAAGATTTATGTGGTTGGAATGGAATATCTTGACCTCAACACAGGTGTAGGTGGTTCTCTCTCAGAAAATATATATTGGAAGTGTAGGCATGTTCTGATGGCTCTCTCCACGAATGAAGAGTGGGTGGAGGGGTATATATAGCCTCCACACAAGATTCATCTCGGTTTGACTGAAACATTACGAAGGGAAACAGAGAGATTACAATCCCATCTCGGTGAGACTGAGATCCCTATCGGTGAGACAAAAAAGACTAGGGTTTTTGGCAGTGGCTATGTCAAGAGAACTTGGTGGCGCCGGATAGAATGTTTCGGTGGGGCCGAGTTTGACTTTTGGTTTGGGACATATGTGGATACGAGAAAGTAGTTGAGGGCTTTGGAGCATATCACTAAGCATTTTGAGTAAGAACCTCATTAAGCAGCACCTCATCCCCTCTTAATAGTATTGGCTTTTCCTATGGACTCAATGTGATCTTGGATCACTAAAATGAAAAATATAGAGTCTTGTGCTTTGAGCTTGAGCCAATCCTTTTTGTCCTTAGCATTTTGAGGGGTCCACTTTTCTAATCCATGCCATGCCAATCATTGAGCTTTCCTGAAATATTTATCTTGAAATAGCATTAGCTCAATGAGCTATATGTTGTTAGGAATTACCAAAAACACCCAGGGATAGTTGCACTTTCAATCTCCCCCTTTTTGGTAATTGATGACAACATATAGATCAAAGCTTCGACAAATGATAATAAGATTGAAAAACATCGTCGCTTTGAGAAGTATGTGATAAGCAAGAGCTCACCCTAAATTTGTGCATTATTTAAAATTTGCTTTTGAATGCAAATGCACAATCGATTAGGATCATGGGTTACTCTTCCATGTCACATACATCTTGGTGGAGCGCTCAAAATGATAGAAATTGAAAGCATGCACTCATCACCAAGCAAGTAAATGATCATATAAGGATATAAGAGATAAGAGAATATCATCCAACAAGCATAAAGGTAGCATATGATCAAACACATGATGAACAAGTGTCTCACAAGGACATAAAAGTATCTCACACAAGCACACAATCAAAAAGTAGTTCGACCAAAATAGCAAGAGAGATAAAAAGCAACACTCTCTCTCCAAGCCTATGATCTATACATTTTTCTCCCCCTTTGGCAACAAGTTACCAAAAAGTTCAAAAAAACATAGTACTAAACATCTCCCAGGCTTGATCTTCGGTAAGTGGTGTAGAGATGACTCCAAGGACGAAAGCTTCTGTTGATGTAGCTGGAGCTGGTGGAGTGGCTGCTGGAGGTGGCACTAGAGCTGTAGCTGCTGGAGCTGATGCTGTAGCTCTAGTATCTGTGACTGGCACTGCAGCAGACCTCTATCTTCGGGGCACTCTAGCAAAAGCATCTGTAGTTGACTTGCCCATCTTCTGCTCCACGTCCTCCTGAAGTTGCTCAACTGCTGATTGAATCTCAGTTACTTTGACATCAAGATCATAGAATTTCTGCTCAGTGATCCTCTCCAAGCTCTCATGGTTTTGAGTTAGGGTGGCCAAGCCCTTCTCAATCCTCAAAGTGGATTGGATCAGATATCCAAGTTGATCTTGCTTGGATTTCAAGAACACTTGAGATGCCTCTTCAACAGTTGGCATTCTTGCAGCTTTCTCTGCCCTTGCGTTCTCTCTCTTATCTTGTGCTTGCACAGATGTGGGGTGTTCCTCATTCATCACAATAGTGTTATCTTCAAAATCAGGATGCAGAGGAAGGTGCTCCTTGTCCAACAAGTATGTACCTGTGCCCATCTTGGAGTTGATGAGCTCCTGAATGTGTGGATCATACCCACAACTTCTCTTTTGGTCAGCATCTGTCCTATTGATTGTTTCCACAATCAGACTCATCACTTTGAACTTCTGAGGCACAGCAAAGAAGTGTAGAAAATTGATAGCATGTCCTCTAATCATCTTGTGATCTCCAGACTTGGGTAGCAATGTGTGCCTAAGGATCCAGTTGATGGTAGGCAGACCAGACAACAAATAGTGTACAGATCCAAGCTTATGAGTCTCCAAAGCTTTGTCTGGGATCTCCTTGTACATGTTGGGCATAGTGTTGTGGTCTTTCTTCTTGGTGGCATACACATCCAAGTCATCTTCATGTTCTTCAAGGGCATTGATCAGCTTGGCCCATTCTTCTACTGTGGATTGGTACCTAGTACCCTCAGACATCCATATAATCCTCCCATCTGAATAGAAATGGGCTGTAGAATAGAATTGCATGATCAGCTCATCATTCCACCTAGTGAGCTTCTGTCTAACAAATGTATGTACTCCACAAGCCTTGAAGTTGTCATAGACTCCAGGATAGTGATCTTCATTTTTCTTGATGTACTCCCAGTCTATCCATCTCATGTCACATACTATGGGATTCTTGTCAAGCAGGATTGTCTCATAGAAATCTTGCTGTTCCTTTGTGTGGAACCTGTAATCAACTGATGTTCTCCTCCTGACATCATATGGATCAGACTGTCTCCACAGTCTTAGTCCTGCATCCTTTCTGATCCTCATATCTTCTGCAATAGGATGTGCATCATTATGGTCAGTGATCTTTGGCTTCAACTTTCTCAAGACAAGAGAATCATCATCATCTTCTTCTTCTTCTTCTTCTTCTTCTTCTTCTTCTTCTTCTGCTTCAGGCACTGGGGCCTTGTTCTTTTCCTCAGCTGCAATACTCCTGGTGTTCCTTTTGGGTTTTGGGGGCTTCTGAGTTTGAGCTTTGGGAGCAGACTTGGGCTTAGATGGAGCAGCCCCTGATCTGATTGCATCTCCCATAAGCTTCTGAGCTTTGGGTGCTGGTGCAACATACTCTTCTTCTTCCTCTTCTCCTTCAGAATGTCTCTTCATTGAGGGCTTGCCAAGAACTCTGCCAGTAGTGGTTCTTGCCCTCTTCTTCTCCTTGTCCTCACCAGCTGCTTCCTCTTCAGATTCAATGGTGAACTTCATAGTTTCACCTCTGGCAACTTTCGTTGGCTTTGACATTGGCATCCTCCTAGCAGGTGCCTTCTTGTTTAGTCCTGGCTTAACTGCAGCAGCTGTGCCATACTCCTTCTTTAGCACTTTCTTCTTGGAGCTTACTTCCTCCTTAGTGGCCACATAGTCCTCATCCTCTGATTCTGAGGTTCTGTTCTTCCTAGACCTGGTGGCTGCCTTTGGCAAGTTGCTTGGAGTGCTCCTGCTGCCATCATCAGAAGTGCTAGAGGGATCTGAGCCCTCACTCATTTGCACATGTTCCTCTGTCACGACCGGTTTTTCAATAAAATATTTATTGAGAGACCAATCCCTTTTACGGACCAGTAAAGAAGAATTCCTTCTCACTGGTAGACAATATCTTGGTCACAGAAGAAAAATACCAGGAGTACTGAATATAATACAAAGTTGAGCGGAGACTGCTCAACAATTTATTACATGTACGCCGATAGAACACAACGGCGGATAGGGTGGCATAACTACTAACTCATGATAACAACGGTGGTGGATATATCACAACGAAGCAGGTGATATGACTCCTGAAAACTAACAGCTCTTCGAGCGTCGGAGTGAAGCTCGAGGAGATTTATTGCGGGTGGCAGAAGCGTATATAATACAAGTGACCAATATCCAGGATCGCACGGGACTGACTGGGATTCCTCTAGGCGTCGGACTCACTATCAAACTCTTCATCCATGAGATCGCCTTCGTCAACATCTGGCCAAATGAACAAGCCAGGTGAGTACTATGAAAGTACTCGCAAGACAGTTCGGACATAAGATATAACAAATGTAGACATGATGCATATGAACAGGTTAACAAGTGCACTCAGACATAGAGATAATACTGCACGGAAAATAAAAGAGAAGTCGGGCGGTAGTCCTCCCGAAATCCCAAAATAATATACTGGTTGCCAAACGAGGGTCTGAATGACTCCTCGAGAGGAAAATGCAAGAATAACAATGCCGCAGTCGGGCGTCAAGGCGACACCACATAAAGGGCTTATAATGGAAAATAAAAGGCAGTGCGTGCCACAGTCGGACGTCTGAGTGACATCACATAAAGGGCTTATATTGAAAGTAAAAGACAAATATGCCACAGTCGGACGTCTGAGCGACATCACATAAAGGGCTTACATTGAAAGTAAAGACAAACATGCCACAGTCGGACGTCTGAGCGACATCACATAAAGGGCTTATATTGAAAGTAAAAGACAAATATGCCACAGTCGGACGTCTGAGCGACATCACATAAAGGGCTTATATTCATAACTTAGTAGCTCATGAATTTTTAAATCATATCAAGAGAATAATCAGACATGAGATAAACAACAGGGTTAGTCCATCCACAGGAATAACGTTCAGCCAAGTTTACTACTCACGCTCGCTTACCGGAAAGAAAAATATACCACGAGGTTATGACATAGACATGGATGCGCTGATCACGTTACTTGACCATGGATACGATGACTCGGAAGGATTTGACTCTACAGAGTTTGTACTTTAACCACAGCCAACGGATTTCAGTAGTCACGGGGACTAGTTCCGTTTACGGTGTTTTGGAAGAAACACGTCTAACCAGTACACACCCATTCAACATTCCGAAGCCAGGAATCACCCTCGGCAACGTTCAAGAAAAACCTTGAGACGGGGAGGCTACAACCTCGCGTAGCATGGGATCAAATTTCTATACGCGCGCTCTAAGGGGTGCCCCCCTCTCGGTCCCAACCGGAAACACCCATGCCCCCTGACCGGATGACTGGCTTTAATCCAGGGCCATGGAACCATCATCCCGGCCCCTCTGTTTGGTGTGTACACGGAAAGAGGTTACCAACTTACTAAACCGCATTCTGGCAGAAAACATGTGGTAGCACGGAAGGGGGAAGAACGACAACGTGACTCCGTCCACGTTAACTTCGGAATTAATCGGATGACGTAAGGCTGGCATGCTACAACAGTACCACCTTACTGCCCTTCATGTCACCACATGACTAGGCCATCTCTCATCAGAGATCACAGTAACTTTGGAACACACGGGTAGTTGCCTCACATGCAATGAGATACTCACCGATACTCATATGCCATGCACAACCTTTCACGCAAACATGCAAAACACCTATCAGATGAAAGGTTCAAACATGCTTGCCTGGTTTGAAGAAGTCGGAGTCTAGCTCGGCGAAGTTCGCGGCTCCGTCACCTCTCCCGGAACCTACGGTATAGCGAAAAATGCATACTAACATGAAAACAAACGCGTGCAGAAAAGATGTTCCAATTTTTTTTCAAATAAATCCCATAAAAAACTAGACAAAATTATAAGACTATCAGAAAAAGAATCACTAAAAAATCACTTTTTATTAAAAAGTTATAAGGGTTTCTGTCCAGGGACTCATCTGTAATGAAACAGAAAAGTTCCAGGGGCTAAACTGAGAAAATAGAAAACGGTTCGAATAGAAACGCGCCAGCCCACAGAGAAAACATACTCTGCCCGAAGGCGCCAACAGAAAACTCTTCGGGGGAGAAAGAAGAGAGGCTGACGTGGGGGTCCACATGTCAGGTTTGAAAAACCTTGCCGGCGCCCGAAGGCTGCGGTGGTCGCCGGCGTCGAACCACGGCGAGTCAGGGAGATCGGAGTGTACCAAGAGTATCAGCGTGTCCTTCCGCGTCGGTGGGTGGTGGACTTGGGCGTCGGAGAGCACCACGTCGACGGCGACACTTTCTCCGGCGGACGGCGGCTCGGGCGATGGTGGGGAACTCCGGTGGTGTGCTGCAAACTTCGAATTGAAGCGCGGGTCCGAAGGAGGGATGCACTAGAGAGCTACTGGCAAGAGATGGGAAGCAGAGGTGCATGCACGGGAGCGAATCGAGCTGGATCCCGTGGCGGGTCGCGGCAGCCGGAGTTGAGGAAGGAGACTCCCTCGGGGCTCTTCCAGTGGCTAGGCGGGGTCTTGGTGGAGTGCAGAGGTGGTGTGGGTGCTAGCTGGAGCTCGGGGCCTCTATTTATAGGCGGCTCGAGGGGGTGGCCGTGAACGGAGAATCTCCAGCGAGCGATTACGGTGAGGCAGTGGCTTGGCAGAGGGTTTAGGTGGCCAGGCAGCACCATTGAGAGTTACTGGTCCCGTTCCACTGCTAAACTCGGTCGGGCATGGCGTAATGGCGTCGGTCTTCGTCGGGGTCGCCGTACTGGCACGGCGGCGGCAGAGAGCGCGCTCCACGCCTAGTGGTTCACAACGAGGGTGGCAGCGCACACGGGGGAGTGGAAGACCACGCGGCGGCCTCCGGTGGCTTGGGCGGCGCTGGACGGCGCCGTCTGCGCTGCGCCTCTCTCTGGCGGCCGCAAAGCCGCCGCTGGCGTCGGTCACGGGGCGGCGCACCTCCTCCTGCTCGTCGCCGACGCCCGCAAGCATCTAGGCGTTCGTGCGATGCAGAGGACAAGGGGGAGGGGACAGGAAACATGGCGACGTCGGGGCACTAGTGAGATTGGCAACGGACACTGAAGAAACGACAGTGGTTCAGACACTGTTAACTGAATTTGACTGAACATGACATTGAGAGTGCTCTGAAGGTGTTCGATGAAATGATTTGGTGTGAAGAATTTTTTTCCTGGAGCTGGGACTTGGTGAGGTGACCTCTCAATGCACCCAGAGGCTGCCTGATTTTTCTCAGAATTTTTGGAGAAGGATTTGAATGAATTTCATCAAATTTGGCAAATCTGGTCCAAACTTGCAGCAAGTATAGTTTGAAAAATTTGAACTGGAGACCAGTGGATCTTCATGGATCTTGGGTGAGGGTTCAAAGGACTAGGAAGGGAAATTGGTTTGGGGGCAAAAATCAAAACAGAAAGGGTAGCTCCTTTGTAAATCTCCAAGAGCTAGAATAGAAGGCAGAAATTGTTTTTGATGAGAGATAAATGGAAATAATTATATGGAGAGGTTCAACTTGCTGTAGTTGAGGTACATCATGATCCAAAGGTGGGGAAAGGTTTGCGGAAGAGGATTTGCACATAGGTCATGGCAAGAGAGATTTGTTGAAAGTGGAAAAAGATCATTCCAAAAGCTATAGGGCTTTTCAAAGGAATTGTCAAAAGACATTTTTTTCCAAGAGAGAAGTATTTTGGTTTGAGTCCAAATAAAAGAGGAAAACCTCCAAGACCAAAATCAAGTTTTGGGTGAATCCAAATAAAAACTCTTGCCAACAAGAAAAATATCTTGAGAGGAAGGGTTCTTTTGAAGGAAAAATTTAAATCACCTCCCTCAAGTCAAATAAATTTTTTGAAAAATCCAAATAAAAATTTGGGTGTCACATCCTCAGACTTGTTCGGGCTGTCACTTTGATCAGACATCTTGCAGGCAAACTGTTAGCAGACCCTGTGAATAGGTTGTAGATGAGGTAGAATAGATGAGCATCACAAAGTACAGAGGTTTTTCAAAACAATTGAGTCAAAAAGCTTAGTTTTAGTTCTCTACAGAAGTGATCTCGGAGCTACCGAATTTACAAACTCGGTGATACCAAAGCAACACTTGGAACCTAAACTAGTGAACTCGGTTGGGCCGAGTCACAGTTCGGTGGCACCGAGATTGCTAGGGTTTCACAGAATCTTGAACTCCGTCACACTGATTTGCGCGTTTCGGTCGGACCGAAAAGCGCATGTGCAATGGCCTAAGCCGAATCGGTGAGACCGATTTCTACAGTTCGGTCGGTCCGAGACGAGTTTTGCGGAGAGCTAACCCTAAATTATTTGAATCAATCTAGACCTAAGGAAGTTTTAGCTCGATGGATCAATCTCAATCGTGGCAAGAAACATGGCATTGTCCTTGTGCTAGGAATCGGATTGAAAAAGACAGCACAAGGGGTCGAACACTTACCCTAGAGCGGCGAGTGTTCGCTACGGTGGCAACGGCGGGGCAGATTGCCGTTGACGGCGGCGGAGACCAGCGGCGGGAGGTTGCTGGCGGCGAGAGGACGATCCGGAGACCCGAAGAGGCAGAGCAGGTCATGCGCGGGTGAAGGGTTTCGGAAAAATTTCCAAAATTTGACCCGTCAGTATATATAACCTGACCCTGTCGATGTGACCGAGTGGAACAACTTGGTGGCACCGAGATGCAAAACTGCAGGCAGTTACTGCAACTCGGTGTGACCGAAAGGTTCTAATCGGTTGCACCGAGATTGAAAACCTAGATCAACTAAGTGATCTCGGTAGGACCGACAAGGATGAATCGGTCAGACCGAAATGCACAAAGAGGTCTTGGAATTTTAAGTCTATGACGAATCGGGGACTCCGAGTGCTCCTCACAGAGAGTGGTTCGAATTTGACTTGATCAAACTTTATGATGTAGCATGAATAGAGTTTGAGACGAGGAAAGTATAGATAGCTAGAGGGAGTTCTTAGGCATTCTTGTCCATCCATTTGGCAAAAGAGAAAAATCCAAACAATCAAAGCAACAAATGGATAACCTCGAATGAGAGAAAACTATGCATCCAACATGCTCACACAATAAAATGACAAATGAAATATGTGACAAGGCATGCACAATCACTCTAGCATCTATCAAGCAATTGGCGATAACTAGGTCATCTATATATGAGTATATTGACTTAGGAATCAAATGAGAACATTTGATCATAGGTCATACTCATCGTTTAAGCACAAGTGGGGTTACCACTTTTACATAAAGCATTGTTGTGTTCACACCATTAGAGTTGCTTTAGCTCAATTCTTAGAGTAAAGCTCCCCCTAGATGTGATATCCCCCCTAAGAGGGATGAACTAACCTTGGGTTTTGTCGATGATGACTTCATGTAGGTAATGAAGATGTGGATGCTCAATGTTGATGTAGATCATTTGGAGCATTCCATTGGAGTGAGTTGCACTTTCAATACCTACACTGGTTTGTCCCACAAGGAACAAACAAGGATATCCATAGACATAGAGTGATGTATACACAAGATGATGTCCACGAAAGCATTAGGTTACCTTGTCCCTTGTCTTACCAACAAGAGGGTTTGTGACTCCATGAACTAGTGCAAGATATGGAAGATGTTTGCACTTGTCCTTGCCAAAATGAAAAGAGTGAAGTATGTTGGTGGAGTCACCCTCAAGGATTCTCTAGTTCTTCTTCTTAGGGATCCACACCATCTTGATAGGAATCCTCGGAGTTGTAGTCATACTTGATGAAGTAGAACTTGATGTAGTCTTGGGAACCCACTTGACCAAGGCCTTAGGAGCTTCTTAAAATGAATCAATATCCTCTTGAAGCTTGTCCTTGCCTTTTAGCTTGTGGTCTTGTAGTGGAAGGTCATCTTGAGCTTGCGTTCCATTGAAAGAAGTAGGATCATACTTCTCTTGTTGAGGAACAAACTTTGTCTTGGGGTATTGATCTTCTTCCCATTCAACTCCATTGGCATTGAACTTTCATTCAAAACCAACACCTTGATTCTTCCGGTGCCTTCCTTGCTTGCGTACGATTTCCTCAAATTGCTTACTTCCGGCAAGGCTCTTGTAAACACCTTTCTCTATAATTCCCTTCAATAAGCTATTTTCTTGCTCAAGTGTAACTTGGCTAAGAGAATCATTAGTGGAATCAAGAGAACTACTAGAAGCAACAACATTGGATTTAGCATGATTGTTGTTACTACTAGATGAAGAATCTTTCGTGTTCTTGTTGCTAGATTTAACTTGTGGCATGTAAGTAGACAAGAGTAAACGCTTGGCAATGTAAGAAGAACTTTTCTTGCTAAGATCATCATTGATTGCTTTTAAGAACTCATGCTCTTGCTCAAGGTTGAGCTTTTCAAAGCGTAGCTTCTCATGAGTCTTTAAAAGTTCTCGATGATCTTCCAAGGTAGTTTCATGAGCTAACTTAAGAGTGTTTAGTTCTTTAGTTAGACGCTCGATCTCCTTCTTATCATCATCATTCGTTTTATCTTGATTAGCATGATTAATAGCAAGTTCATCATAGTTCTCATAACTAGAGTTGTCAACAAGTAAATCATCATCTCCTAGCAAATCATCTTCATCACTATTGAAATCAACATACTCGGGGTGTGTCACCTTTGGACCTTTAGCCATGAAGCATCTTCCAATTCCTTCATTTGGTGAGTCAAATATGTCGTAGGAGTTCGTTGTCACAAGTGCTAGTCCGGTAACACCTTCATCTTGAGTATATTCGGAGTCGGAGTGATAACTTCTTTCGGAGTGATGGTCGGAGTTGGAGCCAGATATCCATTCACCAACATGAGCTTGATGTCTTAGTTTTGTGTAGCTCCTTGATGACTTGTCCTTCCTCTCTGAATCCTTGCTTCTTCGAGAGGGTCTTTGTTCATAATGATCATCTCTACTCCTCCTCTCTCTTGATGGTGATTCTTCTCTCCTACTCCTTCTCTTGGGAGAATCTTCTCTTCTTTTGTAGGGAGCCGTACACTCATTGGAATAGTGTCCGGGTCTTCCACAACTGTAGCAGTTACGCTCACGACCAGAAGATCTTTTGTCATTGTAGGAACTTGACTTGGAACTTATTTCCTTGCTTCTACTCCTGTAGAACTTGTTGAAGTTCTTCACCATTAGGCTCAATTCTTCATTGAAGGTTTGCTTCTCACTTGATGATGTGGGGGCATCACATGAAGCTTTGTAAGCACCACTTGACTTGTTTTGAAGCTCTTCCTTATCCTTAAATGACATCTCATGAGCAACAATTCTTCCACTGACTTCCATTGGCTTGAGATCTTTGTAGTTGGGCATCATTTGGATCAATGTGCACACGGTATCATATTTTCCATCCAAGGCTCTTAGAATCTTCTTGATGATGCATCTATCGGTCATCTCTTCACTTCCTAAGCCGGAGATCTCATTTGTGATGACAGCAAGCCTAGAGTACATTTCAGCGACGCCTTCACCATCCTTCATTTTGAACTTGTCAAGTTGACTTTGAAGCACATCCAATTTGGATTCCTTGACGGAGTCGGTACCTTCGTGCATATCAATCAAAGTATCCCAAAATTCCTTTGCATTCTCAAGACGGCTGATTTTGTTGAATTCCTCGGGGCACAATCCGTTGAAGAGAATATCACAAGCTTGAGCATTGTATTGCAGCATCTTCAACTCTTCCGCGGTAGCTTCACGGTTCGGTTCTCTCCCATCAAAGAATTCACCTTGCAAGCCAATACACACAATAGCCCAAACGGCGGGGTTATGTCCAAGAATATGCATTTTCATCTTATGCTTCCAACTAGCAAAATTTGTACCATCAAAGTAAGGACCTCTACGGTGGTAATTTCCCTCGCTAGACGCCATACTCTCATAGGTTGTGAAACCAAGGCTATGACCACCAAAAGCTATGGAAATCAATGGAAATGGAGACCAAGGCTCTGATACCACTTGTAGGATCGAAAGTATATCTAGAGGGGGGGTGATTAGACTACTTGACCAAATAAAAATCTAGCCTGTTCCCAATTTTAGTTCTTGGCAGATTTTAGCAACTTAGCACAAGTCAAGCAATCAACCTACACATGCAATTCTAAGAGTGTAGCAGCGGAATGTAAAACAATTGTATATGAAGGTAAAGGAAGGAGTTTGAGGGAGCAAACGCAATGTTGACACGGAGATTTTTTTATCCGTGGTTCCGATAGGTGGTGCTATCGTACATCCACCTTGATGGAGACTTCAACCCACGAAGGGTAATGGTTGCACGAGTCCACGGAGGGCTCCATCCACGAAGGGTACACGAAGAAGCAACCTTGTCTATCCCACCATGGCTGTCGCCCACGAAGGACTTGCCTCACTCGGGTAGATCTTCACGAAGTAGGTGATCTCCTTGCCCTTACAAACTCCTTGGTTCAACTCCACAATCTTGACGGAGGCTCCCAAGTGACACCTAGCCAATCTAGGAGACACCACTCTCCAAGAGGTAACAAATGGTGTGTTGATGATGAACTCCTTTCTCTTGTGCTTCAAATGATAGTCTCCCCAACACTCAACTCTCTCTCATAGGATTGGATTTGGTGGAAAGATGATTTGAGTGGAAAGCAACTTGGGGAAGGCTAGAGATCAAGATTTATGTGGTTGGAATGGAATATCTTGACCTCAACACAAGTGTAGGTGGTTCTCTCTCAGAAAATATATGTTGGAAGTGTAGGCATGTTCTGATGGCTCTCTCCACGAATGAAGAGTGGGTGGAGGGGTATATATAGCCTCCACACAAAATCTCACCGTTACACACAATTTACCAAACTCGGTGGGACCGAATCATGAAACTCGGTCGGACCGAATTGGTTCATAATGTGACCGTTAGGGTTTTTGGTGGGACCGACATGTCAACTCGGTAGGACCGATGTCATTAGGGTTAGGGCATAACGTAATCTCGGTGAGACCGATTACACAAACTCGGTGGGACCGATTTTGGTAATAGACAAACAAAGAGTTGGTCAGGCAAACTCGGTGGGACCGATTCACTCATCTCGGTTGGACCGAAACGTTATGAAAGGGACAAAGTGTTTGCATTGCAATCTCGGTGGGACCGATCGCTCATCTCGGTTTGACCGAAATGTTATGAAGGGAAACAGAGAGATTACAATCCCATCTCGGTGAGATCGAGATCCCTATCAGTGAGACCGAAAAGACTAGGGTTTCTGGTAGTGGCTATGTCAAGAGAACTCGGTGGCGCCGGATAGAAAGTTTTGGTGGGGATGAGTTTGACTTTTGGTTTGGGACATATGTGGATATGAGAAAGTAGTTGAGGGCTTTGGAGCATATCACTAAGCATTTTGAGCAAGAACCTCATTAAGCAGCACCTCATCCCCTCTTGGTAGTATTGGCTTTTCCTATGGACTCAATGTGATCTTGGATCACTAAAATGAAAAATATAGAGTCTTGTGCTTTGAGCTTGAGCCAATCCTTTTGTCCTTAGCATTTTGAGGGGTCCACTTTTCTAATCCATGCCATGCCAATCATTGAGCTTTCCTGAAATATTTATCTTGAAATAGCATTAGCTCAATGAGCTATATGTTGTTAGGAATTACCAAAACCACCCAGGGATAGTTGCACTTTCACTCGTCTTCTCGCCCGGACGGCCACCTCGCCAGCATCCCAGGGCCCGAGCTCCGCCGCTGCTTGCGCCCTCGCCAAGACGTGCCGCCGCCGCGCCTACATCGCCTGGAGTCGGCGCGCCAGGTTCCTCTGCCTCCTCTGCACTAGAACCGGAGTGCGCCCGCTTCCTGCAGCCACCAGAGCCTCTGACCAGACTCACCGTGTGGACCTCCTCCCCCACCTGGCAGAACCGGCCTCTCCTGCCCGGTGACCACGCCGCCGGAGCCCTGCATCACGCCAAGTCCGCCGCTGCATCCTCTTCTTCCCCTGCGTTGCTGTTCGAGAGGAGCAGAGTGCAGCGCTTCAGCTACATTGACCGCGACCGCCCGAGCTGGCCTGCTGCTGCTGTTGACCCCGACGCCAAGGCCCAGCCGCCCGCAATACGCGCCGGCCCCGCTGCTTCCCCTATAGATCCAGCCTGCCCCACCGCTCCACCAACTGGGCCTCAGCCCATGGTGAGCCACCGCTGCGCCCCCTTCCAATGTTGGCCCAAGTGCAGATTCGGCCCATAGATGTTTTTTCCAGTTTTGTGAATTTAGCATTATCCAGTGTTTTACTGTTTTGTAGAAAAACCCTCATGTTCATGCATATAATGATTCACAAACCGTGCATCGGATTAAAATGTTTTGAACATGTAAATCCTTAGAATTTTATCTAGTTTCATAATATGAAACTTTCATCCATGTTTAAAATGTTTAACTTGCTGTTTGCTTTAATTTGCATGAATGCCATGTTAAAATGGTTTATTTCATAACTAATTACCCGTAGCTCAATTTTAAATAAACTTTATATGTAAATGGGGTAGAAAAATGCCTAGTTTAACGTGGTGCACTCATCTTGCATGTTTAACATCTCTAAAATATGGTTTAGGTCAGAACAGTACCAAATTCAAAATATGCACATGAGGATTTTTCGGAATTGTTGTTTGTTATTTCCAGCCTCATTTAAACTTGCCTAAATAGGTAGTTTTATTATGTTTCACCTCTTGCCATGTTAAGCAACATTTAATATTGATGTGTACATAAATGAGAGTGAACTAAATATTTGAATGTGGTGTATCGTCAACATGCATCTTGTTACATGTTGAGCTCCACTTAACTTGTAGTTTTGTTTGTGCACTTTGCCAGGCCATGCATATTTAAACCGAACATGCATCATCCTTGATTGTGCATCATGCCATGTTTATGCTTGTGTGTTTACCATGTTGCTTGCTTCTTTTCGGTTTGCTTCTCTCGTTAGCTTCGGTTTCGTTCCGGAGTAGTGAGGATTTGTTCGACTACGTCCATTTGTCTTCTTCATGGACTCGCTCTTCTTCCTAGCGGGATTTCAGGCAAGATGACCATTCCCTCGATATCACTTCTATCTTTGCTTGCTAGTTGTTCGTTCCATCGATATGTCTCGCTACCTACCACTTGTTTATCATGCCTCGCATATTGCCATGTCAAGCCTCTAATCCCACCTTCCTAGCAAACCGTTGTTTGGCTATGTTACCGCTTTTGCTCAGCCCCTCTTATAGCGTTGTTAGTTGCAGGTGAAGTTGAAGATTGCTCCATGTTGGAACATGTTTATGTTGGGTTATCACAATATCTCTTATTTGAATTAATGCATCTATATACTTGGTAAAGGGTGGAAGGCTCGGCCTTATCCCTGGTGTTTTGTTCCACTCTTGCCGCCCTAGTTTCCGTCATACCGGTGTTATGTTCCTTGATTTTGCGTTCCTTACGCGGTTGGGGTTATGGGACCCCCTTGACAGTTTGCTTTGAATAAAACTCCTCCAGCAAGGCCCAACCTTGGTTTTACATTTACCTCACCTAAGCCTTTTTCCCTTGGGTTTCCGGAGCCCGAGGGTCATCTTTATTTACCCCCCGGGCCAGTGCTCCTCTGAGTGTTGGTCCAAACTAGAGCACCGTGCGGGACCGTCCCTTGGCAACTTGGGTTATGTTGGTCCTTGTATGCTTAGCTTATCCGGTGTGCCCTGAGAACGAGATATGTGCAGCTCCTATCGGGATTTGTCAGCACAGTCGGTTGGTCTTGCTGGTCTTGTTTAACCATTGTCAAAATGTCTTGTAACCGGGATTCCGAGACTGATCGGGTCTTTCTAGGAGAAGGAATATCCTTCGCTGACCGTGAGAGCTTGTGATGGGCTAAGTTGGGACACCCCTGCAGGGTATAAACTTTTTAAAGCCGTGCCCGCGGTAATGTGGCAGATGGGAATTTGTTAATGTCTGGTTGTAGAGAACTTGACACTTCTCTTAATTAAAATGCATCAACTGCGTGTGTAGCCGTGATGGTCTCTTTTCGGCGGAGTCCGGGTAGTGAACACGGTTTTGGGTTATGCTTGAAAGTAAGTAGTTTCAGGATCACTTCTTGATCACTTCTAGCTTCTCGACCATTGCGTTTCTTCTGTCCTCGCTCTTATTTGCGTATGTTAGCCACCATATTTGCTTAGTGCTTGCTGCAACTCCACCTCATCACGCCATCCTACCCATAAGCTTAAATCGTCTTGATCTCGCGGGTTTTGAGATTGCTGAGTCCTCGTGACTCACAGATACTACCAAAACAGTTGTAGGTGCCGATGATACCAGTGCAGGTGATGCTACCGAACTCAAGTGAGAGTTCGACAAGGACCTTGGTCATTACTATGTTTCTTTTCTGGATGATCAGTAGTGGAGCCCAGTTGGGACGATCGGGGATCTAGCATTTGGGGTTATCTTCCTTTTCTTTTGGATTTGACTGTAGCCGGTCTATGTGTGTATTTTGGATGATGTATGAATTATTTAAGTATTATGTGAAGTGGCGATTGTAAGCCAACTCTCTTTATCCCTTTCTTGTTCATTACATGGGATTGTGTGAAGATGACCCTTCTTGCGACAAAACCACAATGCGGTTATGCCTGTAAGTCGTGCCTCGACACGTGGGAGATATAGCCGCATCGCGGGCGTTACACCCTTGCCGGGGCGGCCTTCACAATCCCGGCAAGAGCCTTGCCGGGGCAACTTGCCCAACACCAATGGGGTCGCCACCCTTGAGTCTAAAAGTTCCGACACCATCAACCACATTTGAACCAAGGCTCGGGAGGCACCTCCATGGTGGCATGCAGATCTTTGTGAAGACAAAGGGCCTGCGAGGCCTAGGTAGGAAGCAGAAAACAAGACAACAGCGAGGCTCCTTGCCGAGGATGCCCACAAGGCCCTGGCAAGACCCTTGCCGGGAATATCAGCAAGACCGCGGCAAGGCCTTGCTACCCTGTCGCCGCCCCAGCTCAGCGGCCGACCCACCAACTAAGCAGGTACCCACGTGGCAGTACATGGCTCCTAAGCCAACTAGTCAAGCGCCTACGTGGTGGCATGCAGATGTTCATGAAGACCCTGCCACCACACCAGCTCAACAGCCTGCCAGCCTACATGGCACTGCATGCCTCGCTGGCCTGGACGCGTGTCGGAGTAAGGCGAAGCGGCAACGGACGGGACGGGCCTCATTGTCGTCCCCGATAAATTAAGAGGACACCTAAGTAGCGCATTTAATGCGTTTTGTCCTATGGTGCCAGAGATAAACTCGACTACTGTACAACTTTCCACCTCCTGTGCGCCACTGTGGCGGCCCCTTTGACTATAGAAGGAGGCCCGCGGCGTACTGAGAGAGGATTCAGACTTTCTGGACCCTGCACATTATGTAGCTAGTCCAAGAACACCGGATAAACACAAGCCAGCAGGAGTAGGGTATTACGCATCACTTGTGGGCCGAACCTGGATAACTTTCCCGTGTTGATCTCTTAAACCCGCTCTTTCCACAGCCCCGCGCCCGCCGACCGTAGAAGGGATTCCCCATGATCCCATAGGCGTCGTTTCCACCGACAGTCGTCTCGCAACCCCCCGTGAGAATACCACGACAGAAACTTCACGAAGATTTTTTATGGAATATATAAGAAATATTGGAGCCAATAAGTACTAGAGGGGGCCCACCAGGTGGCCACAACCCACCTGGGCACGCCAGGTAGCCCAGGCGTGCCCTGGTGGGTTGTGCCCTCCTCGGCCCACCTCCAGTGCCCCTCTTCTGGTATATAAGTCATTTTGACCTAGAAAAAAAATAAGGAGAGGACTTTCGGGACGAAGCGCCCCCGTCTCGAGGCGGAACATGGGCATGAGCACATTTGCCCTCCGGCGGAGCGATCCTTACGGGGGAACTTCCCTCCCGGAGGGGGAAATCATAGTCATCATCATCACCAACAACTCTCCCATCTTGGGGAGGGCAATCTCCATCAACATCTTCAACATCCCCATCTCCTCTCAAACCCTAGTTCATCTCTTGTGTTCAATCTTTGTACCGGAACTGTAGATTGGTGCTTGTGGGTGACTAGTAGAGTTGATTACATCTTGTAGTTGATTAATATATGGTTTATTTGGTGGACGATTATATGTTCAGATCCATTATGCTATTTAATACCCCTCTGATCTTGAGCATGATTATCATTTGTGAGTAGTTACTTTTGTTCTTGAGGTCATGGGAGAAATCTTGTTGCAAGTAATCATGTGAACTTGATATGTGTTCGATATTTTGACGGTATGTATGTTGTGACTCCCTTAGTGGTGTCATATGAACGTCGACTACATGACACTTCACCATATTTGGGCCTAAGGGAATGTGTTGTGGTGTAGTTATAAGATGATGGGTTGTGAGAGTGACAGAAGCTTAAACCCTAGTTTATGCGCTATTCCGTAAGGGAATGATTTGGATCCAAAAGTTTAATGCTATGGTTTGAATTTATTCTTAATACTTTTCTCATAGTTGCGGATGCTTGCGAGGGGGTTAATCATAAGTAGGAGGTTTGTTCAAGTAAGAACAACACCTAAGCACCGGTCCACCCACATATCAAATTATCAAAGTAGGGAACACGAATCAAACCAACATGATGAAAGTAACTAGATGAAATTCCCGTGTACCCTCAAGAACGCTTTGCTTATCATAAGAGACCGTTTTGGCCTGTCCTTTGCCTCAAAAGGATTGGGCTACCTTGCTACCGTTACCGTTACTTGCATGTTACAAGTTATCTTTCTATCAAACTAGTCGTTACTCATAATTTTAGTGCTTGCAGAGAATACCTTGCTGAAAACCACTTGTCATTTCCTTCTGCTCCTCGTTGGGTTTGACACTCTTACTTATCGAAAGGACTACTATTGATCCCATATACTTGTGGGTCATCACGGATCTTTTCTAGCGCCGTTTCCGGGGAGTGAATCGCTTTTGGTAAGTGGAAATCGGTAAGGAAAAGTTATTACTACGTGCTGAAATTTACTGTCATTTGTTACTATGGAAAACATTCCTTTGAGGAGTTTGTTCGGGGTATCTTCACCTCGACCGGAACCACAATTAGTTACCCCTCAACCTACTTCACCTACTGGAAATATTGGTTATGACATTCCTTCGGGTATGTGATAACCCACAAGTGTAGGAGATCGTTTGTAGCCTTCTTCGAAAAATAAGAGTGTCGAACCCAACGAGGAGCTAAAGGCAGAAAAAATATTCCCTGAAGTTCTATCGACCACCGATACAACTCTACGCATACTTGACGTTTGCTTTACCGAAAACAAGTATGAAACTATTTTGTAGGTGTGATGCTAGAACTACTTTGCATGAATAAAACTAGAAGTACTTTGCAGGATAATAAAAGTTAGGTGTTTAGAAAAAGGGTTTGTGTCAACAAGAAAGTTATTTGTCCCTATGCAATCATTAACAAGTACAGGTAATCATTCTTGTAATTTTATATGAGGGAGGGGCATGAGCTAACATACTCTCTCTACTTGGATCATATGCACTTATGATTGGACCCCTAGCAAGTTTCCGCAACTACTAAAGATCATTAAGGTCATGAAACCCAGCCATAGCATTAAGTATCAAGTCCTCTTTATTCCCATACGTCATACCCCACTTACTCGGGTTTAAGCTTCTGTCACTCTCGCAACCCACCATAAGCGAACCATGAACATATTGCAACACCCTAAAGTGGGGACCCCTCACGTTTGCACAAGAACGGAGGGCACCGTAGGACAGCACCATAAAAAAATATACAATCATACCAACCAAGATCACGATTAACCCATAGGACAAAACAGATCTACTCAAACATCATAGGATAACCATAGATCATTGGGATGGAGTTGAGCACCATGTTTAAGTAGATATTACAGCGGGGAGAAGAGGTGTTACACCACTGCATAGAGGGGGAGAAAGTTGGTGTTGATGGTAGCAAGATTGTTGATGTAGATCGCCGTCCCGATCGTTGCCCCGGCGGCACTCCGGCGCCACCGAAAGTGAGGGGGAGAGAGCCCCCTCCTTATTCTTCTTCCTTGGCCTACCCCATAGATGGGAGGAGGGTTCCCCCTCTGGTCCTTGGTCTCCATGGCGGCGGAGGGGCGGGAGCCCCTCCGAGATTGGATCTCCCTCTGTGTTCTTTTTTGTCTCACGTTCCTAGATCTGGCCGAAAACCGTTTCTTATATTCCCGGAGATCCGTAACTCTGATTGCGTTGATATTTTAACACGATTTTTTTCCGGATATAAGAGTCCTTGTGCCCAAAGTAGAGCTCCAACCGATGTATGAGGTGAGCACAACCCACCACCACGCGTGGCTCAGGGGTGGTGCGCTGGTGTCTTGTGCCCTGTGTGGGCCTCCGTTTGCGGTGATTCCAACTCCCAAAAATCACATATATTCCAAAATAATTCTCCATAAAATTTTATTGCATTTGGACTTCGTTTGATATGGATATTCTGTGATACAAAAAACATGCAAAAAAAGGAACTGGCACTAGGCACTGGATGTTAGTCCAATGAATCATATAAAAAGTTGCCAAAAGCATGTAAAAGTTGTATAATATTGGCATGAAACAATAAAAAAACTTAATTCTTGCTCGTCCTCGAGTAGGTAAATGATAAAAAAGATAATTTTTGATGTGGAATGCTACCTAGCATAAACTTGATTATATATCTAATCATGGCATTAATATTAATACATAAGTGATTCAAAGCAATAGTCTATAATTTTACATAAAGACATCAATAGTCAAGCATCCCAACAAACAATCATGTCTTTCAAAATACCAACGCTAAAGAAAGTTATCCCTACAAAATCATATAGTCTTGTCATGCTCTGTCTTCTTAACACAAAGTATTTATCATGCACAACCCCGATGACAAGCCGAGCAATTGGTTCATACTTTTTAACGCGCTTCAGCCTTTTCAACCCTCACGCAATACATGAGCACAAGCCATGGATATAGCACTACAGGTGGAATAGAGTATGATGATAGGGGTAAATATAAAGAAGACCAAAAAGGTAAGAAAGTCTCACATCCACGCTGCTAACCAACGGGCTATGGAGATGCCCATCAATTGATATCAATGCGAGGAGTAGGGATTGCCATGCAACGAATGCACTAAGAGCTGTAAGTGTATGAAATCTCAATATGAAAACTAAGTGGGTGTGCATCTAATCCTATAATGAAAAATTCCCACTAGTATGTGAAAGTGAGAACATAGGAGACTCTCCATATGAAAAACATGGTGCTACTTTGAAGCACAAGTGTGGTAAAGGATACTAACAATGCCCCTTCTCTCTTTGTTTATTTAAGTTTTTTCTTTTTCTTTTTCTTTTTTTCTTTTTTCTTTATTTTTTCTTTTTTTTCTCTCATTGTCCAGAGTCTCATCCCGACTTGTGGGGGAATCATAGTCTCCATCATCCTTTCCTCACTAGGGCACTGCTCTAAAAATGAATAATGATGATCATCACACTTCTATTTACTTATAACTCAAAAGAAATAAAAATTACAACTCGATACCTATGACAAAGTATGACTCTATATGAATGCCTCTGGCAATGTACCAGGATGTACAATGATCTAGCATAACATGTAGGAAAAATGATGAACGGTGGCTGAGCCACAACTACTATGTCAGCTATATGATCATGCAAAGCAATATGACAATGAATGCTCAAGTCATCAAACGGAAGCGGTGGAAGTTGCATGGCAGTATATCTCGGAATGGCCATGGAAAAGCCATAATAGGTAGGTATGGTGGCTGTTTTCAGGAAGATATAATAAGGATTATGTGTGATAGAGCATATCATATCACGGGGTTTGGATGCACCTGCGAAGTTTGCACCACGTCTCGAGGTGAGAAAGGGCAATGCACGGTACCGTAGAGGCTAGCAAATTGCGGAAAGGTAAGAGTGTGTATATTCCATGGACTCACATCATTCATAAAGAACTCATATACTTATTGCAAAAGTTTATTAGCCCTCGAAGCAAAGTACTACTACGCATGCCCCTAGGGGGATAGATTGGTAGGAAAAGACCATCGCTCTTCCCCGACCGCCACTCATAAGGAAGGCAATCAATAATAAATCATGCTCCAACTTCATAGCATAACGAGAGACTATACGTGCATGCTTTGGGAATCACAAACCTTAACACCAATATTCTTACTAAACACAACCATTTACTAGTACCTTCCACATATTCCATCTCTATATCACAAAACTATTGCCAGGAATCAAACATATCATATTCAGTGATCCATAAGTTTTATGTAGGATTTTGTGACTAACCATGCAATTGACCAATTCCTGTTGACTCTCTAAATAGATTTAAGTGAAGCATGAGAGTTTAGTTCTTTCTACAAAGGACCATGCTCTAACAAATATAAGTGAAGAAAAAGAGCATTCTACAAATAACAGTTTTCTATGTGAAGAGAAACAGGCAATCCAAACTTTAAATGATATAAGTGAAGCACATGAAGCATTCTACAAGGCCATACTCAAAAGATATAAGTGAAGTGCAATGAGAATTCTACAGATAAACCATGGACTATCTCATACCAGCATGGTGCATAAA
The DNA here is from genome assembly GCF_018294505.1 of Triticum aestivum. Classification (NCBI taxonomy): domain Eukaryota; kingdom Viridiplantae; phylum Streptophyta; class Magnoliopsida; order Poales; family Poaceae; genus Triticum; species Triticum aestivum. The sequence continues at coordinate 195,787,178 of NC_057811.1, read as the reverse complement.
AGAAAAAGGGAAAAACTAAATGCAAAGACGCTCCAAGATTTGCACATATCACATGAACGAAACGAAACCAAAAACATACCGATACTTGTTGAAGAAAGATGGGATGCCTTCCGGGGATCCCCAAGCTTAGACGCTCGAGTCTCCTTGAATATTTACTTGGGGTGCCTTGGGCATCCCCAATCTTGAGCTCTTGCCTCTCCTTCTTCTCTCCATGTCGTGACCTCCTCGATCTCTGATCACTTCATCCACACAAAACTCAACAGAAAGCTCGGTAAGATCCGTTAGTATAATAAAGCAAATCACTACTATAAGTAATTTTGCAACCAATTCATGTTTTGTTTTTGCATTGTAGCTACTGCAATATAACTTTTCCATGTCTTATACCACCAATAAAAATTGATAGTTTTCATCAAAACAAGCAAAACAATGCAGCAAAAATAGAATCTGTCTTAAACAGGACAATCTGTGGCAATCTGAACATATACCATACTTCTGGTACTCCAAAAATTCTGAATAATTAGGACAATGTAAACAATTTGTGTAGCAAGACTGTGCAAAAAGTTTCAGAACCTTTTGACATTCCAGTAAAAAATGAAAATTCACATGCTACAGCCAAAGTTTCTGTTTCTGCACTACACATACCAACAAGCAATCTAATCATCCTAAAGGCAAATCTTGGCACATTATTTTTATAATAAAATGGAATTGTACAAGGGGATAATTATTTTTGTTGAAAAGTTTCTGCAATTCAAGATCCATAAAGTTTCCATGGGCATGAACAAAGTTCAAGGACGTCCCCCACTTTCACAATGCTCGTCTCTCTCACTTCCGCATTTCTTTTTTTGAAGTGTTAAGTTCTCCTCTATTTTTTTAAACTTTATAAAAGCACTCAATAGAAATAAATGACTCTCTAAAACTTCCGGGTTTTCTCCCTGGCAGCGCTTTCTTTAAAGCCATTAAGCTAGGCATAAAGTGCTCAAGTAATGAATCCACCCGGATCCCAAGGTATATCAAAGCCAATTTTAATTAACAATGATTTGGCATTTAGTAAAGAGCACAAAGCAACATATATCATGCAATGACAAAGTCTAACTCTCTTCCTATGCATAGGCATGTCATACAAGAACAATTTATACACATCAAGTAAAGGCCAATGCATAGTATAAACAGTTTCTTGCAATTCTTTCGTGTTGGAAACATAAAGAGGTGGAGATGTAGTTCCTCTCTCATAATAATTGCAAGTAGGAGCAGCAAGCACATGCATATTATATTCATCAAAATCATCATGTGTAGTAGCAAAATGCAACCCATAAATATAATCCTTAATAAGTGCAAACTTCTCCGATATAGTGTAGTCTGGAGAATTTAAAAAGATAATAGGACTATCATGCGTGGGTGCAATAGCAACAATTTCATTCTTAACATATGCAACTATAGCAAGTTCATCTCCATAAGCATGATTCATATTGGCATCTTGGCCACAAGCATAGCAAGCATCACTTTCATTGAAAATGGATATTTCAAATGAATCAACGGGATCATAGCAATTATCATAGCATTCATCTTTCGGTAAGAACGAAGGGACACTAAACAATGTATGAGTTGGAGGGTTACTCTCATTAGAAGGTGGGAACGGGTAGCTAATCCGCTCTTCCTCCTTTTGTTCTTCGCTCTCCTCATCATCTTTTTCATCCAATGAGCTCGCAATTTCATCAATTTCTTCTTACATAGACTCTTGCAAAATATTAGTCTCTTCTTGGACAGTGGAGATTTTCTCAATAAATTCATCAATATCGGAATTATATTTATAATTATCATACCAATATTTAAGGATGGCAAAAATTTAGGTCTATAAACATCATCATCAAAAGCTTCATACTTTTCAAACAAAGATTCAAATTCATAAGCACCCTCAAAAGCAACAAATTCTTCTATTCTTTCCACATCATAATAATCATATATACCATTAGCGTAAGAAGCCAAGGTTTCATTATCATTAAATTAGCATGAAAAGGGAAGGTGTATAGCGTTCATCCAAGAGCAACAAGTATAATCATATCTCAAGCATAAATCCCGAGCATACCAATGCAACATATAAATTTGATCCCATAAAAGTTTCCCTTTTTGTGTCAACCGATAATCCCTAAAGTATTCACGTTGATCCAACGTTACCCCCATTATCATGTTGAATGGGGTTTTCTCAGGATTATCAAATTAGTGCATATTTTTCACATAACGAGCATCGAGGGTTTTAGGAGGTTCCCCATCTCCATGTAGCAAGTACCACTATTTTTTTGGTGTTTCGTGTTCCATATCCGGAACTAAAGATAGAGAACAACTTAGAACAGGAAATGAAAACTACTTTAGTGATAAAGCAAACAACCACACACGAGAATATTCACCCCACGCTATTGCTCCCCGGCAACGGCGCCAGGAAAAGGTCTTGATAACCCACAAGTATAGGGGAGCGTTTATAGCCTTCTTCGATAAATAAGTGTCAAACCCAACTAGGAGCTAAAGGCGGAACAAATATTCCCTCAAGTTCTATCGACCATCGATAAAACTCTACGCACACTTGACGTTTGCTTTACCAAAAACAAGTATGAAACTATTTTGTAGGTGTGATGCTAGAACTACTTTGCATGAATAAAACTAGAAGTACTTTGTAGGATAATAAAAGTTAGGTGTTTAGGAAAAGGGTTTGTGTCAACAAGAAAGTTATTTGTCCCTAGGCAATCGATAACAAGTACCTGTAATCGTTCTTGTAATTTTATATGAGGGAGAGGCATGAGCTAACATACTTTCTCTACTTGGATCATATGCACTTATGATTGGACCCCTAGCAAGCATCCGCAACTACTAAAGATCATTAAGGCCGTGAAACCCAACCATAACATTAAGTATCAAGTCCTCTTTATCCCCATACGTCATACCCCACTTACTCGGGTTTAAGCTTCTGTCACTCTCGCAACCCACCATATGCGAACCATGAAAATATTGCAACACCCTACAGCGGGGCCCCCTCATGTTTGCACGAGAACGGAGGGCAGCGTAGGTCGGCACCATAAATAAAGTGTACAATCATACCAACGAAGATCATGATTAACCCATAGGACAAAACGAATCTACTCAAACATCATAGGATAACCATAGATCATTGGGAAATAATATATGGAGTTGAGCACCATGTTTAAGTAGAGATTACAGCAGGGAGAAGAGGTGTTACACCGCTGCATAGAGGGGGAGAAAGTTGGTGTTGACGGTAGCAAGATTGTTGATGTAGATTGCCGTCCCGATCGTTGCCCCGGCCGCACTCCGGCGCCACCGGAAGCGAGGGGGAGAGAGCGCCCCCTCCTTCTTGTTCTTCCTTGGTCCCCCCTAGATGGGAGGAGGGTTCCCCCTATGGTCCTTGGTCTCCATGGCGGCGGAGGGGCGGGAGCCCCTCTGAGATTGGATATCCCTCTCTGTTCTCTTCTGTTTCACGTTCCCAGATCTGGCCGAAAACCGTTCCTTATATTCCCGGAGATCCGTACCTTCGATTGCGGTGAGATTTTAACACGATTTTTTTCCGGATATAAGCTTCCTTGTGCCCGAAGTAGAGCTCCAACTGACGTACGAGGTGAGCACAACCCACCACCACGCGCCTGGCTCAGGGGTGGTTTGCTGGTGTCTTGTGCCCTGTGTGGGCCTCCGTTTGCGGTGGTTCCAACTCCAAGAATCACATATATTCCAAAATAATTCTCTGTAAAATTTTATTGCATTTGCACTTCGTTTGATATGCATATTCTGCGATACAAGAAACATGCAAAAAACAGGAACTGGCACAGGGCACTGGATCAATAGGTTAGTCCAATAAATCATATAAAAAGTTACCAAAAGTATGTAAAAGTTGTATAATATTGGCATGAAACAATAATAAATTATAGATACGATGGAGACGTATCAGTATGATAGAAAAAATGCTAGCTAAACCTTATGCAAGAGATGGAACCGAACATCCTGATATGCACTTGATATATATGGATGAAATTTGTGGATTATTTAAGATTGCAGGTTTACCTGGAGATGAAGCTAAGAAGAAGGTTTTCCCTTTATCTTTGAAGGTAAAAGCATTGGCATGGTATAGGCCATGCGATGATATTGGATCTTGGAATTGGAATTGATTGAAATTGGAGTTTCACGAAATTTTTTATCCTATGCATCTAGTTCATTGTGATCGGAATTACATATATAATTTTGGGCCTCGTGAAGGAGAAAGTATCGCTCTAGCTTGGGGAGGCTTAAGTCAATGTTGTATTCATTCCCCAATCATGAGATCTTAAGAGAAATTATCATTCAGAATTTTTATGCTCAGCTTTCTCATGATGATTGATCCATGCTCGATACTTCTTGTACCAGTTCCTTTATGAAGAAGACTATTGACTTCCGGTGGGATCTTTTAGAAAAAATTAAATGCAACTCTGAAGATTGGGAACTCGACGAAGGTAAAGAGTCAGGTATTAAGCTTAAGTATGATTGTGTTAAATCTTTTATGAATACCGATGCTTTTCAAAAGTTTAGCACTAAATATGGACTTGACTTTGAGATAGTAGATTCCTTTTGTGAATCTTTTGCTACTCATGTTGATCTTCCTAAGGAGAAGTGGTTTAAATATCACCCACCTATTAAAGAAGAAATAAAAGAACCGGTAATAGCTAAAGATGAAACTATTATTTATAATGTTGATACAGTTGTTCCTACTGCTTATATTGAAAAACGACCTTTGCCTGTTAGGATAAAGGAACATGCTAAAGTTTCAACTGAGGTCAACAAAAGTTATATTAGAACACCTAAACCAGCTGAACAAATCAAGGTAGAACGTAGTGTTGCTATGGTTAAAGATCTCTTGGTAGAAAATATAGATGGGCATGTTATTTACTTCTGTGATGAAGCTGCTAGAATTGCCAAACCCGATGAAAAAGATGAACATAGACCCGTTGTTGGCATGCCTTTTGTCTCAGTTAAGATAGGAGATCACTGTTATCATGGTTTGTGTGACATAGGTGCTAGCGTGAGTGCCATTCCTTTTACCTTATATCAAGAAATTACAAATGATATAGCACCCGCTGAGATAGAAGACATAGATGTTACTATTAAACTTGCTAATAGAGACACCATGACACCACTTGGGATTGTTAGAGATGTTTTTGAGTCTTGTGCAGGAAAATATAATACCTTACTGATTTTCGTGTTCTTGGTTCCCCACAAGATGACTTTTGTCGCATTATCTTTGGTAGACCTTTCTTGAACACGTTAATGCTAAAATAGATTGTGAGAAGCAAACCGTTGTTGTAAGTTCTGGTGATGAGTCTCGTGAGTTTGATTTCTCTAAGTTTAGTAGAAAGCATCATAAGAAAGAATTGCCTAGTAAGGATGAAATAATTGGTCTTGCTTCTATTGCCGTGCCTCCTTCTGATCCATTAGAACAATATTTGCTAGACCATGAGAATGATATGCATATGCATGAAAGATATGAAATAGATAAGATTTTCTTTGAACAACGTCCTCTGCTTAAACACAATTTTCCTATTGTAAATCTAGGAGGTCCTCCTCCACATAAAGGTGATCCTGTGTTTGAATTAAAAAAATTGCCAAACACATTGAAATATGCTTATCTTTATGAGAAAAATATATATCCTGTTATTATTATTGCTAACCTTTCAGAACATGAAGAAGAAAGATTATTGAAGGTTCTGAAGAAGCACCAAGCTGCTATTGGATATACTCTTGATGATTTAAAGGGCATTAGTCCCACTCTCTCTCAACATATAATTAATATGGAACCTGATGCTAAACCCGTTGTTGATCACCAACGAAGTTTAAATTCTAAAATGAAAGAAGTGGTAAGAACTGAAATATTGAAGCTTCTGGAAGCAGGTATAATTTATCCTATAGCTGATAGTAGATGGGTAAGTCATGTTCATTGTGTCCCTAAGAAGGGAGGTATTACTGCTGTTCCTAATGATAAGAATGAACTTATTCTGCAAAGAATTGTCATTGGCTGTAGAATGGTAATTGATTTTAGAAAATTATATAAAGCCACTAGAAAAGATCATTACCCTCTGCCTTTTATTGATCAAATGCTAGAAAGATTGTGAAAGCACACACAGTTTGCTTCCTTGATGGATATTCTATTTTTTCTCAAATACCTATCTCACAACCTGATCAAGAGAAAACCACCTTTACTTGTCCTTTTGGTACTTATGCTTATAGACGTATGCCTTTTGGATTATGCAATGCACCTGCTACCTTTCAAAGATGTATGACTGCTATATTCTCTGATTTTTGTGAAAAGATTGTTGAGGTTTTCATGGATGATTTCTCTGTATATGGAACTTCTTTTGATGATTGCTTAAGCAACCTTGATCGAGTTTTGCAGAAATGCGACAAACTAATCTTGTCCTGAATTGGGAGGCCACTTTATGGTTAATAAGGTATTGTCTTGGGACATAAAATTTCTGAACGAGGTATTGATGTGGACAAAGCTAAAGTTGATGCACTTGAGAAAATGCCATGTCCTAAAGATATCAAAGCTATTCGTAGTTTCCTCGGTCATGCTGGTTCCTAGAGGAGGTTCATTATAGATTTCTCTAAAATTTCTAGGCCTCTTACAAATCTTTTACGAAAGGTTGTTCCATTTGTTTTTGATGATGATTGTGTAGAAGCCTTTGAAACACTTAAGAAAGCCTTGATTTCTGCACCTATTGTTTAACCACCTGATTGGAACTTGCCTTTTGAAATTATGTGTGATGCTAGTGATTATGTTGTTGCTGCTGTTCTAGGACAAAGAGTTGATAAGAAATTAAATGTTATCCATTATGCTAGTAAAACTCTAGAGAGTGCTCAATGAAATTATGATACTACTGAGAAATAATTCTTAGCAGTGGTGTTTTTTTGTGATAAATTCAGATCTTAAATTGTTGATTCTAAAGTAATTGTTCACACCGACCATGCTGCTATAAAATATCTTATGGAAAAGAAAGATGCGAAACCTAGACTCATTAGGTGGGTTCTTTTGCTACAAGAATTTGACTTACATATCACTGATAGAAAGGGGGCTGAGAACCCCATGGCTGATAACTTGTCTAGGCTTGAAAATATTCTTGATGACCCACAACCTATTAATGATAGTTCTCCTGATGAACAATTAGCTGCAATAAATGTTTCTCATAACACTCCTTGGTATGCTGACTATGCTAATTACATCGTTGCTAAATATATACCACCTAGCTTCACATACCAACAAAACTTTTGGGATGACCCACATCTTTATAAAGAAGGAGTAGATGGTATTATTAGACGTTGTGTACCAGAGCATGAACAGGGACAAATCCTACGGAAATGTCAGTCTCAAGCTTATGGAGGGCATCATGCGGGAGACAGAACTGCTCACAAGGTATTGCAATCTGGTTTTTATTGGCCTACTCTCTTCAAGGATGCCCGTAAGTTTGTTTTATCTTGTGATGAATGTCAAAGAATTGGTAATATCAGCAAGCGTCACGAAATGCCTATGAATTATTCACTTGCTGTTGAACCATTTGATGTTGGGGTTTTGATTATATGGGACCTTTTCCTTCCTCTAATGGGTATACACATATTTTGGTTGCTGTTGATTATGTTACTAAGTGGGTAGAAGCTATTCCAACTAGTAGTGCTGATCACAACACCTCTATTAAAATGCTTAAGGAAGTTATTTTCCCAAGGTTTGGAGTCCCTAGATATTTAATGACTGATGGTGGTTCACACTTTATTCATGGTGCTTTCCATAGAATGCTTGCTAAGTATGATGTTAACCATAAAATTGTTGGGGAACGCAGTAATTTCAAAAAAATTCCTATGCACACGCAAGATTATGGTGATGCATAGCAATGAGAGGGGAGAGTGTTGTCCACGTACCCTCGTAGACCGAAAGCGGAAGCGTTAGCACAACGCGGTTGATGTAGTTGTACGTCTTCACGATCCAACCGATCAAGTACCGAACGTACGACACCTTCGAGTTCAGCACACGTTCAGCTCGATGACGTCCCTCGAACTCCGATCCAGCCGAGCATTGAGGGAGAGTTCCGTCAGCACGACGGCGTGGTGACGATGATTATGTTCTACCGACGCAGGGCTTCGCCTAAGCACCGCTACGATATTATCGAGGTGGATTATGGTGGAGGGGGGCACCGCACACGGCTAAGAGATCCAAGGGATCAATTGTTGTGTCTCCAAGGGGTGCCCCCTGCCCCAGTATATAAAGGAGCAAGGGGGGAGGTGCGGCCGGCGAGGAGGGGCGTGCCAGGATGAGTCCTACTCCCACCGGGAGTAGGACTTCCTACCTTCCTTGTTGGAATAAGAGAAGGGGGGAAAGAGGGGGGAGAGAGGAAGGAAAGGGGGGCGCCGCCCCCCTCTCTTTGTCCTATTTGGACTAGGGGGGAGGGGCGCGTGGCCCTGCTCTGGCCGCCTCTCCTCTTCTCCACTAAGGCCCACTATGGCCCATTAAGCCCCCGGGGGGTTCCGGTAACACCTCGGTACTCCGGTAAAATCCCGCTTTCACCCGGAACACTTCTGATATCCAAATATAGGCTTCCAATATATCAATCTCTATGTCTCGACCATTTCGAGACTCCTCGTCATGTCCGTGATCACATCCGGGACTCCGAACAACCTTCGGTACATCAAAACTCATAAAATCATAATATAACCGTCATCGAAACTTTAAGCGTGCGGACCCTACGGGTTCGAGAACTATGTAGACATGACCGAGACACGTCTCCGGTCAATAACCAATAGCGGAACCTGGATGCTCATATTGGCTCCCACATATTCTACGAAGATCTTTATCGGTCAAACCGCATAACAACATATGTTGTTCCCTTTGTCATTGGTATGTTACTTGCCCGAGATTCGATCGTCGGTATCTCAATACCTAGTTCAATCTCGTTACCGGCAAGTCTCTTTACTCGTTCCGTAATACATCATCCCGCAACTAACTCATTAGTTACAATGCTTGCAAGGCTTATAGTGATGTGCATTATTGAGTGGGCCCAGAGATACCTCTCCGACAATCGGAGTGACAAATCCTAATCTCGAAATACGCCAACCCAACAAGTACCTCTGGAGACACCTGTAGAGCACCTTTATAATCACCCAGTTACATTGTGACGTTTGGTAGCACACAAAGTGTTCCTCCGGTAAACGGGAGTTGCATAATCTCAGTCATAGGAACATGTATAAGTCATGAAGAAAGCAATAGTAGAATACTAAACGATCAAGTGCTAAGCTAACGGAACGGGTCAAGTCAATCACATCATTCTCCTAATGATGTGATCCCGTTAATCAAATGACAACTGATGTCCATGGCTAGGAAACATAACCATCTTTGATCAATGAGCTAGTCAAGTAGAGGCATACTAGTGACACTCTGTTTGTCTATGTATTCACACAAGTATTATGTTTCCGGTTAATACAATTCTAGCATGAATAATAAACATTTATCATGAAATAAGGAAATAAACAATAACTTTATTATTGCCTGTAGGGCATATTTCCTTCAGTCTCCCACTTGCACTAGAGTCAATAATCTAGATCACATCGCCATGTGATTTAACATCAATAGTTCACATCGTCATGTGACCAACACCCAAAGGGTTTACTAGAGTCAATAATCTAGTTCACATCGCTATGTGATTAACACCCAAAGAGTACTAAGGTGTGATCATGTTTTGCTTGCGAGAGAAGTTTAGTCAACGGGTCTGCCATATTCAGATCCGTATGTATTTTGCAAATTTCTATGTCTACAATGCTCTTCATGGAGCTACTTTAGCTAATTGCACCCACTTTCAATATGTATCCAGATGAAGACTTAGAGTCATCTGGATCAGTGCCAAAACTTGTATCGACATAACCCTTTTACGACGAACCTTTTGTCACCTCCATAATCGAGAAACATATCCTTATTCCACTAAGGATAATTTTGACCGCTGTCCAGTGATCTACTCCTAGATCACTATTGTACTCCCTTGCCAAAATAAGTGTAGGGTATACAATAGATCTGGTAGATAGCATGGCATAGTTTATAGAACCTATGGCTGAGGCATAGGGAATGCCTTTCATTCTCTTTCTATCTTCTACCGTGGTCGGGCTTTGAGTCTTACTCAATTTCACACCTTGTAACACAGGCAAGAACTCTTTGTTTGACTGTTCCATTTTGAACTACTTCAAAATCTTGTCAAGGTATGTACTCATTGAAAAAACTTATCAAGCGTCTTGATCTATCTCTATAGATCTTGATGCTCAATATGTAAGCAGCCTCACCGAGGTCTTTCTTTGAAAAACTCCTTTCAAACACTCCTTTATGCTTTGCAGAATAATTCTACATTATTTTCGATCAACAATATGTCTATCACATATACTTATCAGAAATGTTGTAGTGCTCCCACTCACTTTCTTGTAAATACAGGCTTCACCGCAAGTCTGTATAAAACTATATGCTTTGATCAATTTATCAAAGCGTATATTCCAACTCCGAGATGCTAGCACCAATCCATAGATGGATCGCTGGAGCTTGCACACTTTGTTAGCATCCTTTGGATCGATAAAACCTTCAGGTTGCATCTTATACAACTCTTCTTCCAGAAATCCATTCAGGAATGTAGTCTTTACATCCATTTGCCAAATTTCATAATCATAAAATGCGGCATATGCTAACATGATTGGGAAAGACTTAAGCATCGCTACGGGTGAGAAAGTCTCATTGTAGTCAATCCCTTGAACTTGTCGAAAACCTTTTTGCAACAAGTCGAGCTTTATAGATAGTAACACTACTATCAGCGTCGGTCTTCCTCTTGAAGATCCATTTAATCTCAATGGCTCGCCGATCATTTGGGCAAGTCAATCAAAGTCCATACTTTGTTCTCATACATGGATCCCATCTCAGATTTCATGGCCTCAAGTCATATTGCGGAATCTGGGCTCACCATCGCTTCTTCATAGTTCGTAGGTTCGTCATGGTCTAGTAACATGACCTCCAGAACAGGATTACCGTACCACTCTGGTGCGGATCTCACTCTGGTTGACCTACGAGGTTCGGTAGTAACTTGATCTGAATTTACATGATCATCATCATTAGCTTCCTCACTAATTGGTGTAGGAGTCACAGGAACAGATTCTTGTGGTGAACTACTTTCCAATAAGGGAGCAGGTACAATTACCTCATCAAGTTCTACTTTCCTCCCACTCACTTCTTTCGAGAGAAACTCCTTCTCTAGAAAGGATCCATTCTTAGCAACGAATGTCTTGCCTTCGGATCTGTGATAGAAGGTGTACCCAACTGTCTCCTTTGGGTATCCTATGAAGATGCACTTCTCCGACTTGGGTTTGAGCTTATCAAGATGAAACTTTTTGACATAAGCATCGCAACTCCAAACTTTAAGAAATGACAGCTTAGGTTTCTTGCTAAACCACAGTTCATACGGTGTCATCTCAACAGATTTAGATGGTGCCCTTTTTAATGTGAATGCAACTGTCTCGAATGCATAACCCCAAAACGATAGTGGTAAATCGGTAAGAGACATCATAGATTGCACTATATCCAATAAAGTACGGTTATGACGTTCAGACACACCATTATGCTGTGGTGTTCCAGGTGGCACGAATTTGTGAAACTATTCCACATTGTTTTAATTGAAGACCAAACTCGTAACTCATATATTTGTCTCCGCGATAAGATCGTAGAAACCTTATTTTCTTGTCACGATGATTTTCCACTTCACTCTGAAATTCTTTGAACTTTTCAAATGTTTCAGACTTATGTTTCATCAAGTAGATATACCCATATCTGCTCAAATCATCTGTGAAGGTGAGAAAATAATGATATCCGCCACGAGCCTCAATATTCATCGGACCACATACATCTGTATGTATGATTTCCAACAAATCTGTTGCTCTCTCCATAGTACCGGAGAACGGCGTTTTAGTCATCTTGCCCATGAGGCATGGTTCGCAAGTACCAAGTGATTCATAATCAAGTGATTCCAAAAGTCCATCAGTATAGAGTTTCTTCAGGCGCTTTACACCAATATGACCCAAACGGCAGTGCCACAAATAAGTTGCACTATCATTATCAACTCTGCATCTTTTGGCTTCAACATTATGAATATGTGTATCACTACTATCGAGATTCATCAAAAATAGACCACTCTTTAAGGGTGCATGACCATAAAAGATATTATTCATATAAATAGAACAACCATTATTCTCAGATTTAAATGAATAACCGTCTCGCATCAAACAAGATCCAGATATAATGTTCATGCTTAAGGCTGGCACCAAATAACAATTATTTAGGTCTAATACTAATCCCGAAGGTAGATGTAGAGGTAGCGTGCCGACAGCGATCACATCGACTTTGGAACCGTTTCCCACGCGCATCGTCACCTCGTCCTTGGCCAGTGTTCGCTTAATCCGTAGTCCCTGTTTCGAGTTGCAAATATTAGCAATAGAACCAGTATCAAATACCCAGGTGCTACTACGAGCTCTAGTAAGGTACACATCAATAACATGTATATCACATATACCTTTGTTCACCTTGCCATCCTTCTTATCCGCCAAATACTTGGGGCAGTTCCTCTTCCAGTGACCAGTTCCTTTGCAGTAGAAGCACTTAGTCTCAGGCTTAGGTCCATACTTGGGCTTCTTCACTTGAGCAGCAACTCGCTTGCCGTTCTTCGTGAAGTTCCCCTTCTCCCCTTTGCCCTTTTCTTGAAACTAGTGGTCTTGTCAACCATCAACACTTGATGTTTTCTTGATTTCTACCTTCATCGATTTCAGCATCATGAAGAGCTTGGGAATCATTTCTGTTATCCCTTGCATATTATAGTTCATCACGAAGTTCTAGTAACTTGGTGATAGTGACTAGAGAACTCTGTCAATCACTATCTTATCTGGAAGATTAACTCCCGCTTGATTCAAGTGATTGTAGTATTCAGACATTCTGAGCACATGCTCACTAGCTGAGCAATTCTCCTCCATCTTGTAGGCAAAGTACTGTCAGAGGTCTTATACCTCTCGACACGAGCATGAGTATGAAATACCAATTTCAACTCTTAGAACATCTTATATGCTCTGTGGTGTTCAAAACATTTTTGAAGTCCCGTTTCTAAGCCGTAAAGCATGGTGCACTAAACTATCAAGTACTCATCATACCGAGCTTTTCTCAAACGTTCATAACGTCTGCATCTGCTCCTGCAATAGGTCTATCACCTAGCGGTGCATCAAGGACATAATACTTCTATGCAGCAATGAGGTTAATCCTCAGATCACGGACCAAGTCCGCATCATTGGTACTAACATCTTTCAACTTAGTTTTGTCACGCCCAAGATGCGACCCTATCCTAAAGGAACTCGAAGGTCCCACCAAGGGTAGAAGCGCATCTTGAAGACGCTTTTGCAAGGTGGATATCACTACATCAACATTACATAATAGATGGGGATACATACAAGGCATACAAATGCCGCAAGAATACATCAATACATCATACATAAGATCCACATCCGTCTACGGATGAAACACAAACAGAAGCTCAAACGACATCCACCCTGCTAGCCCAGGCTGCTGACCTCGAACCTATCCCCTGATCGAAGAAGAAGCAGAAGAAGAACTCCAAAACAAGAAACATCGCTCTCGCGTCATGATCATCGCAAAACCTGTACCTGCAACTGTTGTTGTAGTAATCTGTGAGCCACGAGGACTCAGCAATCCCATTACCATGGGTGTCAAGACTAGCAAAGCTTAATGGGTAAGGAAGGGGTAAAGTGGTGAGGTTGCAGCAGCGACTAAGCATGTATGGTGGCTAACATACGCAAATAAGAGCGAGAAGAGAAGCAATGGAACGGTCGTGAAACTAGCAATGATCAAGAAATGATCCTGAACTCCTACTTACGTCAAACATAACCCATAAACCGTGTTCACTTCCCGGACTCCGCCGAGAAGGGACCGTCACGGCTACACACGCGGTTGATGCGTTTTAATTAAGTCAAGTGTCAAGTTCTCTACAACGGGACATTAACAAATTCCCATCTGCCACATAACCGCGGACACGGCTCTCGAAAGTTTATACCCTGCAGGGGTGTCCCAACTTAGCCCATTATAAGCTCTCACGGTCAACGAAGGATATTCCTTCTCCCGGGAAGACCCGATCAGTCTCGGAATCCCAGTTTACAAGACATTTCGACAATGGTAAAACAAGACCAGCAAAGCCGCCCGAATGTGCCGACAAATCCTGATAGGAGCTGCACATATCTCGTTCTCAGGGCACACCGGATTGTCCAAACTTCCGGTAGGCCAGCCCAGAGTTGCCCCTGGTGGCCACCGACGGCTGACAGGTTGGACCAACACTCGAAGGAGCACTGGCCCGGGGGGGGGGGTAAATAAAGATGACCCTCGGGAGCGTGACTCCCAAGGGAAAAGGCTAGGTGAGGCTAATGTAAAACCAAGGTTGGGCCTTGCTGCATGAGTTTTATTCAAAGCGAACTGTCAAGGGGGTCCCATAAATCACCCAACGCGTAAGGGACGGAAAATCAAGGAACATAACACCGGTATGACGGAAACTAGGGCGGCAAGAGTGGAACAAAACACCAGGCATAAGGCCGAGCCTTCCACCCTTTACCAAATATATAGATGCATCAATTAAATAAGAGAATATTGTGATATCCCAACAAAATTCATGATATCCATGTTCCAACATGGAACAAACTTCATCTTCACCTGCAACTAGCAACGCTATAAGAGGGGCTGAGCAAAGCAGTAACATAGCCAAACAACAGTTTGCTACGAAGGGTGACAAGGGTTAGAGGTTCATGGCAATTTGGGAGGCTTGAAGAGCAAGTGATAGGTAGCACAGCAAAGCGATAGAACGAAGCAGCTAGCATAGCAATTATAGTAGTGAGATCCAAGGTGACGGTCATCTTGCCTGAAATCCCGCTAGGAAGAAGAACGAGTCCATGAAGAAGATGAAGCCACGAAGACGAACGAATCCTCACGATCGCAACGACACAGGAACTATCGAGAAGAAGCACACAACATGGTAAACACACCACACATGAACAAGGCGTGATACTCAATCAAGTATGATGCATGACAAGGCTGTATGAAGCTACTCATGGCAAGAGATGATGCATTCAAGAACAACACATCAAAGCAAGTTTAAATGAGGCCGGAAAAAACATATAACAATTCCGGTAAGTCCTCATATGCAAATTTCAAAATTGGTCCAGATCTGAATAAACCTTATGTTCAAGTTGTTAAACAGCAAGTTAAGATGCACCAAGATGATCTACATGAAATTCTAGTCAAGTTACATATAAAGTTCATTAGATTCGCAGCTACGGCCTAGAAGATATGAGCAAAACAAGTTAAACATGGCATTGATGCAAAATGCATACAAACATCAAGCAAACACCTCAAAACAAGGAAGCAACAAGGGAATATGAAACTACATGCAAAACTAAGCAAGTTTCATATAGAGCATGCTCAAAACGGAGCAACGGTGCAACACATACACTCCAACCAAGATATAGCAACAATCTGTCCAAAACAGCAACTAGGCATCTAGCAAGCATCAAAACAATATGCTACAACAACTCAACATGCAAAAAAAAGGCACGGACATGATGTACAGGTAAAACATAACAAAACATGAAAACTAAGCTATCTCCAGAAACCAATAGAACATGCTCAAAAGGACATGTCAAAATTGCAAATAATAACAGGTTCACAGACTTGGCAGAATTCCAGGACATGGCAGAAATAACATCAGGTTGCAAGGTTTAGAGCTATCAAACAACATACTACATGAACAGATCATGGAAAATGAAAGCATGGTATGATTCAACTCAAAGCATATAACAAATGTCCCTTACTGATCAGGAGCCAAAAGTGTACAGAAGATATGATGGCACCCACGTAAACATAGCAAGTGATATGACAGATTCAGACGGTGAAAATAACAGTTCAAGGCAGAAACAACGATAAGTAGGCATGTTGGTGAGCTTGAACCACTCACCACAGAGCAATACATGGCATGACAAGGTAACTAGAAGTAAGATGGCACAAATATGAAGCTAAGCATGGCAATATCATAGTCATAGCGTGCATGGATCACTAGCAAAACACATGTCAAAATTGAACTTCATGCTAACAGGCTGACAGCAGCATTATTTAGCAAGTTTGGAGCATCATAACAAAAAGCTACAGTAGGCTATAAATGAAAACAAGGGAATGGATGGATAGAGCATAATATTTATAAAAAAACATCCTTAGTGAACATCTCCAGATAATGCATAGAATGACTTGTAGCAGCAGGTTTACATGGCATCACAACATAACAGACTGAGACAGCAGAAATGACCCAAGTCACAGAAAACAGCAACATCATGGAGGCTACTTTGCATGCTTGTGCTAGTCACCACAGAAATCCTAAAAATACAAGACTAGAACCACTGTAAATACAGCAAGATGTAGTTCAAAACATATGTAGAGCTCATGCTCATAGGATGCACACACAAAATGCAATGAAAAAGACAAATCACCAAGTTCTGTAAACAGACACCAGTTAACAGCATATAACACTCTTGTAACGATGATTAGGGAATCAACATGACCTCAAACAAGCATGGCACAATGGAACAAAATGAAGAGCACATCATGATGAACATTTCGATATATGATGCACGCAAAATGGAGCTATAGTCATGGAGATATGGCAGGCCAAAGTATGCAACATGCAACAGTTTCCAGGGACTTGGCCAAAATCGCAGACAACAAAAGTGAGCGCATGATACTATCCTACGCCCAGGGCGTCGGATAGAGCAACGGGGCAGGCTGGGGGATTCTCACCTAGCGGGCCGAGGCCCAGGGCAGTTGAGGGGCCGGGCAGGGCAGGCTGCAGCTGGGCCCGGGGCTGAGCCGGACGCGGGGCCCACGCGGAGGCCACACGCGGTCGACGCAACGGCGGATCGAGGCTCCTCCCGATCGGCCATGGCAGCGCCGGCGACGGAGCTCGACGGAGGCGGCGGGGGAGGACAGGGACCCACCGGGCAGGGGCGGATCTGGACGGGATCCACCGGATCCGTCCGTTTCCCGGGGCCGGCGGGGACGAGGGACGGCGGAGGACGCGGGATCCGGCGATGCACTCACCGACGGGAGGCGAGGCGCCATGCGGCGGTAGGGCGCGAGACGAGGGGCTGCAGAGCAAAGGCGACGGCGAGGGGCGGCTCGGGGCGGCGCTCGGGCGCCGGCTGGAGGAGCTCCAGCGGCGGGGGAGGCAAGGTCCGATGGTCCATGGCGGCGGGGTCGCGCTCCTCCTGACCTGGATCTCGGGGAGGCGGGAGCTCGGGCGAGCGGGCGAGGGAGCCAGGGGCGCACGAGGCCGGGCCCGGTCGCGGCCCGGGGCGGGCTCCCCGTGGGCTTCGCTGGCCGCGGCGGAGGGAGTTGGTTGGGGGCGACGTGGCGCACTGGGTGGTTCTGGCGGCGACAAGTGGCGGCGGGGCATCGGTCCGGCGCGGATTCCGAGGAGGATAGCGGCGGCGCTGGATCCGAGGGGGAGGGGGGTTAGGGTAGGTTAGGCCCAAAATGGCAGGTTAGGGGGGTTTAAATAGGCGGGGGGTCTAGGTTAGGGGGATTTCATCCGTTTTTGGACCGTTCGATCGCCATCGGACTGCTCCGGAGCGGAGAGGGACTAGGAGAGGTGTCGGTGGGCTGTGAAGAGAGGGCTTGGGCTGAGGGGAGAGAAGAGAAGTGCAGCCTGGCAACTGTTTCCGGAGACCAAAAACGTCCGACGAAAGACCGGCTATACTGCCGCTATAGTTATCCGTTGGGGCATCAAACGGACTCCGAATGCGATGAAACTTGACAGGCGATCTACCTACACTATAATAAGACCGCACGCCAAGTTATATCCCATTCCGAGAACATTTTTATACCACTTATAAAATAATATTTTGGAGGTGCCGCGGGTGCGTGCGAGTGTGGTTGGGCTCAGAACGGACAACGGAGAGAACCGGGGGAACCCGAACGGATGCAAGTTTTGAAAAGCATGCATATGAAATGCAGATGACGACATGGCAAAATGCAACACGCAAGCAAAAGACATGGCAACAACGACGAATAACTGGAAGACACCTGGCGCATCAGATCCGGGGCGTTACAACTTGAGCTATATCTCCAATTTCGAAGAGGCGATATCGCCTATCAACTTGAGCTTCCCTCCAATTTCGCGAACGTGCACGATGTGTTCCACGTGTCACAGCTTCGCAAGTGCTTCAAGACTCCTGAGCACACCATCAACTTCGAAGAGATTGACCTCCAAGAAGATCTGTCTTATCATGAGCACCCCGTTGCTATTCTTGAAGAAACTGAGCGCAAGACTCGCAACAAGTCAATCAAATTCCTGAAAGTGAAGTGGTCGCACCATTCCGACCGAGAAGCCACCTGGGAGCGCGAGGACCACCTCCGTTCTGAATATCCGGAGTTCTTTCAGTCCTAGATCTCGGGACGAGATCCTCTCGTAGTGGTGGAGTGTTGTAACACTCTAGATGTAACTTTCCATATTTGTAACTCCAACTCTTGCCATTTTCGGCTATGTGTTATGATATTCCCTTCGTGGTCGGGTTTTGTTTTTCGTTTTGCATTTTGTTCATGTCATGCATCTCATATCATGTCATCATGCGCATCTCATTTGCATACGTGTTCGTCTCATGCATCCGAGCATTTTTCCCGTTGTCCGTTTTGCAATCCGACACTCCCACATGCACCGGCGCACCCCTTTTGTCTCTTTTCGTGAGCGGGTGTTAAACGTTCTTGGAATGGACCGAGTCTTGCCAAGTGGCCTTGGTACACCACCGGTAGAACACTTGTCAAGTTTCGTTCCATTTGGAGGTCGTTTGATGCTCCAACGGTTAACCGGGTAACCGCGAAGGCCGTTTGTGTGTTGCAGCCAAACACCCCTCCAAACAGCCCAATAACCCATTGAAGCCCCCTCCATGATCTCGCTCGTTCGATCACGATCGTGTGGGCGAAAACCGCACTCAATTTGGAGTCTCCTAGCTCCCTCTAGCTATAAATAAGTGATCCCACCGGATTTTTCGCGCAGACCAACCCTAACCCTTTCCCCTCTCCGCCGCCGGACGCGTCCGTCCCGTGCCGGACGAACCCACGCCGCCGCCCGCAGCCAACCGGGGCGTGCCACGTCAGCACCCCGGCCACCCACCACCGCGCGGCCCGCCGAGCCCATCGCCGCCCGAGCGCGCTGCCCCGCGCGGGACCCCGCCTGCGCCGCCGCCGACCGCCGCCGTTCCCGCACCCCGCCGCCTCGCCGCCTCCTCGCCGCCGCCGACCGCCGCCGTTCCCGCACCCCGCCTCCACGCCGCGCCGCCCTCGACGCCGCGCTTCCCCTCGCCGGATCCGGTTCCCCCCAACCCCGGCGACCTCTCCGAGCATTTCTACGGCCGCCGCATGCTCCTACTCCGGTGAGCCGCCGCTGCCTCGGTTCGCGTGAGGAACCCTAGATCTGAGAGGTTGTCCCCGTATTTTCCTCTCAAGTCCCGAAGATATCACATTATGTTGCTCTGTTCATCATGGCATATCTCATTGCATACTGATCTGTTTTGCGTGCATGATATATCAAAATGTTCATCATGAGATGCTCTTCATTTTGTTCCATTGTGCCATGCTCGTTTGAGTTCATCTTGATGCCCAAATCTCTGGTGCAAGGGTGCTATATGCTATTTACTGCTGTTACTTACCAGAACTTGATGTTTTGTTATTTTTGTTGCATTTGATGTGCGCATCTTATGGGCATGAGCTCTACAAGTGTTTTGATCTATGCCATGCCATCTTTACAGAGTTGTATGCCATGTATTTTTGTGATTTATGTGGTGACTAGCACAAGCATGCAAACTAGGCTTCGTGATGTTTCTGTTTTCAGGGACTTAGGATTTTGCCGTCTTTTACTGCTGTTATTTTGTTGCCATGTATCCATGTGTCTACAGTGAGATCCATGATTCTTTTGAGTATGTTCAGTAAGGATGTTTTGTAGATATAGTTGTTCTCTATCCATCCATGACCCAGTTTGCAAATTTGGAGTGCCCTAGCATGTCTCAATCTTTACCTACTGTTATTTTGTTGCCATGTATCCATGTGTCTACAGTGAGATCCATGCTTCTTTTGAGTATGTTCACTAAGGATGTGTTGTAGATATAGTTGTGCTCTATCCATCCATGCCCATGTTTGCAATTATGGAGTGCCCTAGCATGTCTTAATCTTGCTCTACTTTTGCTATAAAATGTTCCTGGCAGAATGATAACATGATATTCAATTTTGCCAAGGTAGTTGTAGTTGATCCATACATGCTATGAACTTGCTCTTGCCATGGTTAGCTTCATGAACATGTCTTCTTGCTGTAGGTATGATTTTTTGTCATGCATTGCTTTGTGATGAGTGAATCGAGCTCACAAAGATGCCTTCATAATTCTGTTAATGCCATGCTCTGTTTTCTGCCAAGTCTGAAACCTGTTAACGAAACTTGCTATGTTTACATGGGTGCCATCATATCTTCTGATTCTTTTTGGCTCATGATCAGTAAGGGACTTTTGTTCCATGCATTTAGCAGATTCATTCCATGGCTTGTTTTGCTATGATAAGTTCCTGCAGCATGTGCTTTGCTTGCTCTGAACATTGCTACCTGATGATGTTTCAGCCATGTTCAGTATTTTCACCAAGTCTGTGAAACTGATATCTTTTGCATTTTTGCCATGCTTGTTTGAGCCTGTTATTGTGTGATCTAGCCGTACCTCAGTGTTCATATTTTGTCAAGCATCTCCGGTAGATCACTGTAATATTCTTTGTTGCTATGTTGGGGTGCCGTAGTATAGTTTCTTGATGTATTCTAAGTGCTATCATGCTGTTAATCGCAGAATCGTGTCATTCTTGTTTTGCTCGCCATTTGCAAACCGTGCATCCGTTTCCGGTGATCATTATATCGATTTCGACCGAAATCATCTCATCTTTCCAGTGGCATAATTGGTTTGCCAAGTTGATGCTTTGTGCATCCTTTTTCTTCCGGAGCACGCATATGCATCGCATATCACATCTCGCATATCACGCATGTATTGCATCATGTTGCTTGTGCATTTCCCGTGATTGATTGTGGTTCCATTGCTTGTGTTCTTGCTGTGGGTAGAGCCGGGAGACGAGTTCATGAACGAGGAACCTGTTGAGTATGCTTACGAGGATCAAGCTTTCGACAACTCTGAGAACCTTGCAGGCAAGATGACCATACCCTCGAAATCACTTCTATCTTTGCTTTGCTAGTTGTTCGGTCTATTGCTATGCTGCGCTACCCACCACTTGCTATATCATGCCTCCCATATTTCCATGTCAAGCCTCTAACCATCCTGTCCTAGCAAACCGTTGTTTGGCTAAGGTACCGCTTTTGCTCAGCCCTTCTTATAGCGTTGCTAGTTGCAGGTGAAGTTGAAGTTGGTTCCATGTTGGAACATGGATATTTTGGCATATCACAATATCTCTTATTTAATTAATGCATCTATATATTTGGTAAAGGGTGGAAGGCTCGGCCTTATGCCCGGTGTTTTGTTCCACTCTTGCCGCCTTAGTTTCCGTCATACCGGTGTTATGTTCCTTGAGTTTGCGTTCCTTACGCGGTTGGGTGATTTATGGGACCCCCTTGACAGTTCGCCTTGAATAAAACTCCTCCAGCAAGGCCCAACCTTGGTTTTACCATTTTCCACCTAAGCCTTCTTCCCTCGGGTTTTCGCGAGCCCGAGGGTCATCTTTATTTTAAACCCCCGGGCCAGTGCTCCTCTGAGTGTTGGTCCAACCCATCAGTCGCCGGTGGCCACCAGGGCCAACTCAGGGCTCGCCTATCGGAAGCTTGGACAATCTGGTGTGCCCTGAGAACGAGATATGTGCAGCTCCTATCAGGATTTGTCGGCACATTCGGGCGGCTTTGCTGGTCTTGTTTTACCATTGTCGAAATGTCTTGTAAACCGGGATTCCGAAACTTATTGGGTCTTCCCGGGAGAAGGTTTATCCTTCGTTGACCGTGAGAGCTTATAATGGGCTAAGTTGGGACACCCCTGGAGGGTATTATCTTTCGAAAGCCGTGCCCACGGTTATGAGGCAGATGGGAATTTGTTAATGTCCGGTTGTAGAGAACTTGACACTTGATTGAATTAAAATACATCAACCACGTGTGTAGCCGTGATGGTCTCTTTTCGGCGGAGTCCGGGAAGTGAACACGGTTTGAGTTATGCATGAACGTAAGTAGTTTCAGGATCACTTCTTGATCATTTCTAGCTTCGCGACTGTTGTGTTGCTTCTCTTCTCGCTCTCATTTGCGTATGTTAGCCACCATATATGCTTAGTGCTTGCTGCAGCTCCACCTCATTACCCCATCCTTTCCTATAAGCTTAAATAGTCTTGATCTCGCGGGTGTGAGATTGCTGAGTCCTCGTGACTCACAGATTCTACCAAAACGGTTGCAGGTGCCAACGATACCAGTGCAGATGATGCAACCGAGCTCAAGTGGGAATTCGACGAGGAACGTGGTCATTACTATGTTTCGTTTCCTGATGATCAGTAGTGGAGCCCAGTTGGGACGATCGGGGATCTAGCATTTGGGGTTGTCTTATTTTCATTTGGATTTGACCGTAGTCGGTCTATGTGTGGTTTTTGGATGATGTATGAATTAATTTATGTATTGTGTGAAGTGGCGATTGTAAGCCAACTCTCGTTATCCCATTCTTGTTCATTACATGGGATTGTGTGAAGATGACCCTAAGTCGTGCCTCGACACGTGGGAGATATAGCCGCATCGTGGGCGTTACAAGTTGATAGGAACATATCAAAATAAAATAGGGGAGCAAAACGCGAGCTATTGATCTACAACATAGATATGCTAATACTACCAGGACTAAGTTCATGATAAATTTAAAGTTCAATTAATCATATTACTTAAGAACTCCCACTTAGATAGACATCCCTCTAATCCTCTAAGTGATCACGTGATCCAAATCAACTAAACCATAACCAATCATCACGTGAAATGGAGTAGCTTTCAATGGTGAACATCACTATGTTGATCAAATCTACTATATGATTCACGCTTGACCTTTCGGTCTCAGTGTTCAGAGGCCATATCTGCATATGCTAGGCTCGTCAAGTTTAACCTGAGTATTCTGCGTGTGCAAAACTAGCTTGCACCCGTTGTAGATGGACGTAGAGCTTATCACACCCAATCATCATGTGGTGTCTGGGCACGACAAACTTTGGCAACGGTGCATACTCAGGGAGAACACTTTTATCTTGAAATTTAGTGAGAGATCATCTTATAATGCTATCGTCAATCAAAGCAAGATAAGATGCATAAAAGATAAACATCACATGCAATCAATATAAGTGATATGATATGGCCATCATCATCTTGTGCTTGTGATCTCCATCTCCGAAGCACCGTCATGATCACCATCGTCACCGGCGCGACACCTTGATCTCCATCGTAGCATCGTTGTCGTCTCGCCAATCTTATGCTTCTACGACTATCGCTACCGCTTAGTGATAAAGTAAAGCATTAGAAGGCGATTGCATTGCATACAATAAAGCGACAACCATATGGCTCCTGCCAGTTGCCGATAACTTGGTTACAAAACATGATCATCTCATACAATAAAATTTAGCATCATGTCTTGACCATATCACATCACAACATGCCCTGCAAAAACAAGTTAGACGTCCTCTACTTTGTTGTTGCAAGTTTTACGTGGCTGCTACTGGGCTTAGCAAGAACCGTTCTTACCAACGCATCAAAACCACAACGATAGTTTGTCAAGTTGGTGCTGTTTTAACCTTCGCAAGGACCGGGCGTAGCCACACTCGGTTCAACTAAATTTGGAGAAACTGACACCCACCAGCCACTTGTGTGCAAAGCACATCGGTAGAACCAGTCTCGCGTAAGCGTACGTGTAATGTCGGTCCGGGCCGCTCCATCCAACAATACCGCCGAACCAAAGTATGACATGCTGGTAAGCAGTATGACTTATATCACCCACAACTCACTTGTGTTCTACTCGTGCATATGACATCTATGTATAAAACCTGGCTCGGATGACACTGTTGGGGAACGTAGTAATTTCAAAAAAAATCCTACGCATGGTGATGCATAGCAATGAGAGGGGAGAGTGTTGTCCACGTACCCTCGTAGACCGAAAGCGGAAGCGTTAGCACAACGCGGTTGATGTAGTCGTACGTCTTCACGATCCGACCGATCAAGTACCGAACGTACGGCACCTCCGAGTTCAGCACACGTTCAGCTTGATGACGTCCCTCGAACTCCGATCCAGCCGAGCTTTGAGGGAGAGTTCCGTCAGCATGACGGCGTGGTGACGATGATGATGTTCTACCGACGCAGGGCTTCGCCTAAGCACCGCTACGATATTATCGAGGTGGATTATGGTGGAGGGGGCACCGCACACGGCTAAGAGATCCAGGGGATCAATTGTTGTGTCTCCAAGGGGTGCCCCCTACCCCCGTATATAAAGGAGCAAGGGGGGAGGTGCGGCCGGCCAGGAGGGGCGCGCCAGGAGGAGTCCTACTCCCACCGGGAGTAGGACTCCCTCCCTTCCTTGTTGGAATAGGAGAAGGGGGGAAAGAGGAGGGAGAGAGGAAGGAAAGGGGGGGCGCCGCCCCCCTCTCCTTGTCTTATTCGGACTAGGGGGGAGGGGCGAGCGGCCCTGCCCTGGCCGCCTCTCCTCTTCTCCACTAAGGCCCACTATGGCCCATTAAGCCCCCGGGGGGTTCCGGTAACCCCTCGGTACTCCGGTAAAATCCCGATTTCACCCGGAACACTTACGATATTCAAATATAGGCTTCCAATATATCAATCTTCATGTCTCGACCATTTCGAGAGTCCTCGTCATATCTGTGATCACATCCGGGACTCCGAACAACCTTCGGTATGTCAAAACTCATAAACTCAAAATATAACCGTCATCGAAACTTTAAGCGTGCGGACCCTACAGGTTCGAGAACTATGTAGACATGACCGAGACACGTCTCCGGTCAATAACCAATAGCGGAACCTGGATGCTCATATTGGCTCCCACATATTCTACGAAGATCTTTATCGGTCAAACCGCATAGCAACATACGTTGTTCCCTTTGTCATCGGTATGTTACTTGCCCGAGATTCGATCGTCGGTATCTCAATACCTAGTTCAATCTCGTTACCGTCAAGTCTCGTTACTCGTTCCGTAATACATCATCCCGCAACTAACTCATTAGTTACGATGCTTGCAAGGCTTATAGTGATGTGCATTACTGAGTGGGCCCAGAGATACCTCTCCGACAATCGGAGTGACAAATCCTAATCTCGAAATACGCCAACCCAACAAGTACCTTCGGAGACACCTGTAGAGCACCTTTATAATCACCAAGTTACGTTGTGACGTTTGGTAGCACACAAAGTGTTCCTCCGGTAAACGGGAGTTGCATAATCTCATAGTCATAGGAACATGTACAAGTCATGAAGAAAGCAATAGCAGAATACTAAACGGTCAAGTGCTAAGCTAACGGAATGGGTCAAGTCAATCACATCATTCTCCTAATGATGTGATCCCGTTAATCAAATGACAACTCATGTCTATGGCAAGGAAACATAACCATCTTTGATCAACGAGCAAGTCAAGTAGAGGCATACTAGTGACACTCTGTTTGTCTATGTATTCACACAAGTATTATGCTTCCGGTTAATACAATTCTAACATGAATAATAAAATTTATCATGAAATACCCGAATCACTCGGAACCTTTCCGATGTCCGAATATAGTCGTCCAATATATCGATCTTTACGTCTCGACCATTTCGAGACTCCTCGTCAAGTCCCTGATCTCATCCGGGACTCCGAACTCCTTCGGTACATCAAAACACATAAACTCATAATATAACCGTCATCTAACTTTAAGCATGCGGACCCTACGGGTTCGAGAACTATGTAGACATGACCGAGACATGTCTCCGGTCAATAACCAATAGCGGAACCTGGATGCTCATATTGGCTCCCACATATTCTACGAAGATCTTTATCGGTCAGACCGCATAACATCATACGTTGTTCCCTTTGTCATCGGTATGTTACTTGCCCAAGATTCGATCGTCGGTATCTCAATACCTAGTTCAATCTCGTTACCGGCAAGTCTCTTTACTCGTTCCGTAATACATCATCCCGCAACTAACTCATTAGTTACAATGCTTGCAAGGCTTATACTGATGTGCATTACTGAGTGGGCCCAGAGATACCTCTCCGACAATCGGAGTGACAAATCCTAATCTTGAAATACGCCAACCCAACAAGTACCTTCGGAGACACCTGTAGAGCACCTTTATAATCACCCAGTTACGTTGTGACATTTGGTAGCACACAAAGTGTTCCTCCGGTAAACGGGAGTTGCATAATCTCATAGTCATAGGAAAATCTATAAGTCATGAAGAAAGCAATAGCAACATACTAAACGATCGAGTGCTAAGCTAACGGAATGGGTCAAGTCAATCACATCATTCTCCTAATGATGTGATCCCATTAATCAAATGACAACTCATGTCAATGGCTAGGAAACATAACCATCTTTGATCAACGAGCTAGTCAAGTAGAGGCATACTAGTGACACTCTGTTTGTCTATGTATTCACACATGTATCATGTTTCCGGTTAATACGATTCTAGCATGAATAATAAACATTTATCATGATATAAGGAAATAAATAATAACTTTATTATTGCCTCTAGGGCATATTTCCTTCTAAAATTGCATCACCTTATCATCCTCAGTGTAGTGGTAAAGTTGAGCTCAGCAATAAAGAAATAAAGTAAATTTTACAAAAAAACTGTCAATAGGTCCCAGAAGAATTGGTCAAAGAAATTAGATGATGCACTTTGGGCTTATAGAACAACATATAAAAATCCTATGGGTATGTCTCCTTATAAAATGGTTTATGGAAAGGCTTGTAATTTACCTCTTGAGTGAGAACATAAAGCATATTGGGCAATTAAAGAACTTAACTATGATTTCAAACTTGCCGGTGAAAAGAGGTTGTTTGATATTAGCTCATTAGATGAATGGAGAACCCAAGCCTATGAAAATGCCAAGTTATTTAGAGAAAAAGTTAAAAGACGGCATGATAAAAAAATTCCAAATGCGTGAGTTCAAGGTTCGAGAATATGTTCTTTTGTACAATTCCCGTTTCAGATTCTTTGCAGGAAAACTTCCCTCCAAATGGGAAGGTCCCTATGTTATTGAGGAGGTCTATCGATCTGGAGCCATCAAAATAAATAATGCCAAAGGTACTAACCCGAAGGTTGTCAATGGGCAAAGAATAAAACATTATATCTCAGGTACGCCCATTAATATTGAAAGTAATATTATCCAAACGATGACACCGGGAGAACACATAAAGGAAACCTTCCGGAATACTCCAGAATCGTGAAAAAGAGGAGGTACGTGATACAGTAAGTAAACATGCTCTGAAAATCAGCAAAAATATTTTTTGTCAGTATTGGAATATATAAAAAATTAGGAAAAAAATAATAAACAACCACGAAGGTCAGCCTGGTGGGCACAAGACACCAGGGCGTGCCAGGCGCGCCCAGGTGGGTTGTGCCCACCTCGGGTACCTTCCAGACTCCATTTTTCTTCCGTTTGCTTGTTTCGCAAGATAAAAAATCTTTATATACCCCCAAACCTATTGACCACCGTATCGAGGAAAAATCACTATTTTATTCTCCTCGCTGTTTTCTAACAGATCCAATCAACCATGGCCGCTTCAAGCTCCTCCAAGGACAAGTTCTTCGAGAACGTAATCAACCCGTATTTGCGGGAGGTGATGCAACACCCTCAGATTATGCACATGCATGAGGGGGTGCTCCACATCCGCGATGTGCAAGGTCCCAAGGGGACGGGAACCATGGAGGCCAGGCTGGAAGCTATGAAGCAGGAGGTTTTCCGGTGCAAGGGGATGGTGGAACGTGGACTCAATGCCAATCACCTCATGATCGCGGATTACACCCGTGATCTCAAGGTGGATGGCAAGTCCATGAAGGACATCATCTTCACCTTCAACGAGCAAATCAACTTCCTCCAAAGCCAGATTTACAATCTCCAAAACCAAGTCTTTGAATATGAGGCAAGGTTTAAAGGTATGAGTTTTGTCGGCGTCCTAGGAATGGGGGTCCCCAGACTTGCCTGCCTGCGGCCCACGGCGTGGCTCCACCAGTGGCCTTGTACGGCCCATCTTCACCAGCAAACACTCAAGACCATCGCGAGGCGGACGACACAAGACCTCCTCGGGGGCTGCCTCATCAGGCTGGCTCGCGAGGGGCGGAGAGATCAAGGCAAGGGACACCTCACGAGGTTTCTGTGACGCAAGCCATGACGACTGCAGCCAGGCGGCCACCAGCGCGCGCAGTGTCCTCGCTTCCTCTTTGGTGCTAAAGGGGCAAGCGCAGGCGAGGAGTCCCGAGGTGTCAGGCAAAGTTTTCCATATCGGTGCAATGAGACCAAGACCAGCGAGACGGCAGGACGGAGGTCACCTGGAGCCCAAGGCGGTGTCACCACCAGAGCCTTTGGCAGGCGAAGACCACCTTTAGTTAGGATAACTTGTACTAGTTGTCTCCCTTCGAATTTGGCCGTTGTTGGATCCCTTGCCGCTCAATATTTGGGGAGAGGACCAGGGCCTCTATAAATAGAACTAGCCACCACAGTAGGAGGAAACTCGAACTGATTCAGATCATCCTCAACCACACATAAGTTCACCAAGCGCAAGAGCACCTCTCCTCAGGAGGCTGTTCTTCCCTTGTAACTGTTCATCCTCAGCCCAAGAGGCAATCCACCACACCATACTGGAGTAGGGTATTACACCACATTGGTGGCCCGAACCAGTATAAACTCTTGTGTCTCTCTTTCTGCGGGTTCGTCGAGCTAGGCTTTGAGATTGCGGGGAGGATGAGGGCGTGATTAGTTAGGGAGAGATCTTCATGCGCACCATAGTGTTCGAACCTCATGGGTTTTGCCGGAACCCGAAATCCGACATTTGGCGCGCCAGGTAGGGGTCCGCCGAAGCTTTCCTTCCACCGATCCGTGTCCCGTCGCTTCATCGCATCCATGGCGGACGCTCGTCGAGCCCGTGCTGAGCGTCGGGCTGCCCTCGCTGCCCGCATCACTCAGACCGCTCCTGATCATCGTGCTCCCACGGACGCGCAGGCCGCGCTGCTCATGGCATGCGAGCTCCTGCTCTACCGCGCAGTCGACGACCTCTACGAGGACTGGCTCCACCGCATCGCCGAGCTCGTCAGCTCCGCTGGGGGCTCCCCTGCGCCATCCCTCTCACTCCCTCGCCCTCCGCCAGCTGTGGGCGACGTGGCTCACGGAGCACCACCACCACCTCTCCACCAAGACGAGGTCCTGGCACCAAGGCGCGCGGCCCTCCGGCGCGACCCACCGCGTCGGGCGCCCGCGCGTGAAGAAGGAAGCTGCGAAGAAGTTCCCCGACCGCAAGAGAATGCGCCCGTGCTCCCGGCACCACTGCGACAAGACCGTGTGCTGCCTGCAGCGGCGGTGCGCGGGCATCAAGGGCAGGCTCCACATCAGCAAAGAGTCTCGGTGGCCACCGCAGGCTACCGTGCCTTCACTCCCGAGCTGCGTAGCATCGCCTGGCCAGGCAAGTTCTAGTCGGACCTGCCTCCTCACTATGATGGCACCCCCGACCCCCCAGAATTCCTGCAGCTCTACGAGCTGAGCATCGAGGCGGCCAATGGCGATGAAAAATTCATGGAGAATTGGTTCCCCATGGCTCTCAAGGATGGCACTCGCTCATGGCTCCTGAACCTGCCTCCCAGCTCGATCTCCTCCTGAGACGAGATGCGCGACCGCTTCGTCGCCAACTTCCAGGGCACTCGCGACCGCCCGCCGGCCGCAGGTGACCTGCGTTGCATCAAGCAGCAGCCAGGGGAGACCCTCCAGAAGTACATCCAGCGCTTCAACATCGTTCGTCTCAAGATCCCCAAGGCGACGGATGAGACCATCATCTCCGCGTTTTCTAATGGCGTTCGCGACGTCAAGATGAAGGAGGAGCTCGCCATTCACAAGGAGCTCTGCACGACTTTGGAGCTGTTCAACCTAACGACCAAGTGCGCAAGAGCTGAGGAGGGGCACCTTTCCCTCCTCGAGCTCCCAGCTATCGACCCGGAGGAGAAGAAAGCCAAGGACAAGGACGTGAAGCGCAAGGGAGTAGCCGTGCTCGCGGCGAAGCCAGACACGAAGCACGGCCAAGACCTTCCCGAGTCGTCCAAAAGCAGCCGACCGTTCTGCGCCTTCCACAACGTACACACCCACAACACCAATGACTGTCAAGAGCTCAGGGCCATTCACGATGGACGCCTCAGTCGACGCCCTGAGCACAACGACCGGGGCTACGGCCGAGGAGGAGGACGCGGCGGAGGACGCTGGGACGACCGCGGCCCTCGCCAGGAGTGGCGCGACTGGCCTCATGAGGACCGCTGATAGGACCATCCTCGTGAGGGCGCATGGAGGGACCAACCTCGCAAGGATCGCCCCCAGGGCAATGCTGGCCTTCCTCTGCTGCCGCCACCACCAAGAAGGAATGACGACCACCATCAGGACGAGGGGGCTGGGGGCTTCCAAGAACCGCGTGTTGTTGCCTGCATCTTGGGTGGAGCTCAAGCCCCAGCCTCTCAGCGCATCTTCAAGCAGTTTGCTCAGAGGTGAACGCAGCTCTTCCCAGGCTCGAGGCCACGCGCCCGCTCAGGTGGTCCAAGTGCGCCATCACTTTCAGCTCTGCGGACCAACTCAAGTGCGCGGCCACCGCTGGCGCCCTCCCGTCATCAGCAACATGCAAGTCACCAAGACCCTCATCGACGGCGGCGCAAGGCTTAACGTCCTGTCTGTAGAGACGTTCGATAGCCTCCAAGTGCCATACGATCAGCTTCAGCCTACCAAGCCCTTCTCAGGAGTTACTGACGGCTCCACCACCCCGATAGGGCAGGTCTGCCTCCCTGTCACCTTTGGACAGCGCGACAACTACCGCACCGAGCTCATCGACTTCGACTTCGCCCACATCCATCTGCCGTACAATGCCATCCTCGGGTATCCAGCCCTGGCCAAGTTCATGGCGGTGACCCACCATGGCGACAACGTCCTCAAGATGCCAGGAAGCGGCGGGATCATCACTGTCCCATGCGAAGAAAGAGATGCGGTGTGCTCCCTCGAGCGCACCTTCCAAGCTGCATCAATCAAAGACCCCGACGACAATACAGCGTAGTACCCTCCTGAGGCCGTCCCCAAGAAGAAGAAGCAGCTACTACGCGCAGGGCCTCAGGGGAGCCGCACCTCTGCCGGTGCAACATCAGGATCGGCGCCCGTGCCTGGGGCGCCTCCCTCCCTCACATAGGAAGGCGCGCCCGGCACCCTCCTCGGGTAGGGCTTGGGGGCTCTCTTTTGGAGGGCCTCAGACCTCGCCAACGTCACGAGGGAGGCGCTCGGGCACCACGTGGAGGTGTGATTTGCGGCACGTTTCCCTCAGGAGGATACCGGGCGACGAGCACCCGACGCTCAGGATTTTTCACCAAGGTCACTCAGGAGCTGCAGGATGCAAGAGCCATGCGCGGCGGCCGCCGCTCACCTGGCGCAGCTCCCCATCCAGGCGAGGATGGCGGGCTGCGCGTCTGCGTCGACATTCCAGGGCTCAACATGGCCGCATTTGAGGAGCTTTTCTAACCTTCACGCGTGGGACGCTGCAAGGGCCCACCTCACAGCTATGTTCGCATGCCATTTGGCCTTTCGAGCATGGCAGCCACCTTCTAGTGCAACCCGTGGAGCGTCCTGGCGGCTTAGGAGGCCAGGCATCAAGCAGTCCTGACGGAGATGGAGACGGTCCTCAAGGAACCGCCCGGACCCCCAGAGCCTCCCGAGGCTCAGGGCCCCGGTGGCTCGTGAGGACAACCCCTTTGCCACGCATCTTCAGCTGCCCCAACACCCCTTCGACAACGAAACCAGGTGATATTTTCCAAGTTCATTTAGCTGGGAGCGCCCCTCGGGTTGCATCATTCCCAGGCCGCGTGGGTCTGTCCCTCCGGCATGTATCCTTTTACGTCTTTAGCTTACTCTACTAGGGGCGCCCCTCGGGCTGCATCATCCCCAAGCCGCTCGGGTCTGACTCAGTGGCATCTATCGTTCTTGCATTTACCTAAGCTAGTCTACTTTTCATGCATAATCTATCTATGGTTATCACCTACTTGATTGTCACCCACCATGGGAGCTGCGCGCCGATCGTCTTTCTTCAGGATCCTTCGTGTAAGAAGGCTAGGCACGGCGTCTGTGCTCGGGCCCGTCCCTGCAGCGTCGATAAATCCAACGACTGAGCTCTGTCTGGCGGGCCGGCCCCGTTCACGTCACCTCCTGGTGTCTTTAGTGCTTGGCCTTCTCGTACGATAACCTCAGGAAGTTCATTCGGCGCAGGTTGCCTAACCATCTCGCTGGACCACCACAACCATCAAGAACCAAGACCAGGCGCAACCCGCCTTGAGGTAGGGCCTCGTGAGTCCCGTGCTGGCTCACGAGTGCCCAGACACACCTCGTCTAACCCTCCCGTGCAAGCCACGTGTCAGGGCGGGGCTATACACGCCCCGGGGGCTCTCCACAGTAGGGAGTCCCCTCCCACGTATCAGTGGAAGCACCATGCTCCGCACTGGCCGTCGACACTACCGAGGAGAGGCTATGCCCGTGCAAGTGCGGAAGCGCTATGCTCCGCGCTGGTGATAAACAACTGAGGGCGGCCCCATGGCCGTATGAACCTCAGGGATCCCCTGAGCTCAGAGTCTGGCCTCGTTGCAACACCTCACCTCGGGAGAGCCGCGCGAGGAGGCTGGGCACGGGGGCTGCGCTCGGGTCACGCCCAAGCACACGCCACCCTGCCAGGTCCCCCGGACCTGGTCGTCGCGTGCCTCTCCCGAGCCGAGCCTCGGCGAGGGAAAAGGTATGAAGGTCGTTTGAGCGTCAAGGGGGACTCCTGAGCATCGCGACTCAGGAGCCTAACTGGCCACGTAGCCCCTCACTCCTTGGTCTCGTCCTGGTGATCCGGACGACCCAACGACGGTTGAGGTATGCGCGGGGCGGGCCCTGCCGGCGTAGAACACTAGACCTATTCCCGCATTTCCTTCCCATAAGCTGTTTGCGCGTCAAGGGGGACTCCTGAGCATCGCGACTCAGGAGCCTAACTGGACACGTAGCCCCTCACTCCTTGGTCTCGTCCTGGTGATCCGGACGACCCAACGGCGGCTGAGATATGCGCGGGGTCAGGCCCTGCCGACATAGAACGTAAAGCAAATGGGAAGGAAATTGCAAAATCTCAAGCAAATATTACAAGACATATGGTTCTTCCAATACCAAATGCAAGTTTAAACGCCTCCATGAGGCACAGTACATGTCGCGGGAGTTAAGTACGAAAGGAGCCACCAGCAAGCCATCTCGTCACCCCCGGACGTCGCCGCCATCGCCTGCGAGGGACGCTTCTTCTTCAAAAGCGTCACCTTCACCTATACCGCCAGCCGGAGTTGTAGGATCAGTAGCACCGCCGGTCGACGGCGCGGGAGAGAAGGCGCGGAACTTCTTCAGCAGGGCCTCCACCTGACCCTTCACAACTGCGGCAGCCGCCGCGCAATGCTCATTGTCCACAGACTCCAGCAGCTCGTCAAGGCGGGTTGCAGGGTCGCGAAGATGGAGGTGGCTGAAGACGCGTGTCAGCGCGGCTGAGGAAAAGACGCGGGCTTCTTCCTCTGCCATGGGGCCGATACCGCTCACGACGTCCTCAAGCGCATCAACCAGATAAGGGAGCAGCTGGGCGGGGCCCTCGTTGCTGGCGGCCAGCGACTCCTCCAAGCCCTTCTCGTAGAGCGACCGCAGTGCCTGTTGGATGTGGGGTTCCGGCAAACCCTTAAGATTCGAACACTGGGGTGAGCGTGAAGTCTCTCCCTCCTACCGATCTACGCTCTAGCTGGCTAAGATCTTGCGGATGAACTTGTCGAACTCGCAACGTGGAAAGACACGAGGTTTATACTGGTTCGGCCACCGTTGTGGTGTAATACCCTACTCCAGTGTGGTGGTGGTGGATTGGCTCTTGGGCTGATGATGAACAGTACAAGCGAAGGAAAGCCTCCTGAGGTTAAGGTGTTCTTGTGCTTGTGAACTTGTGGCGTGAGGATTCGTCCAGTTCAACTTGCCTCTACTGTGGTGGCTAGCTCTACTTATATAGGCCCTGGTCCTCTTCCCAAATATCGAGCGGGAAGGGAGCCAACAACGGCGGGCAAATTTGAAAGGGGACGACTAGTACAAGCTATCATGACAAAAGCGGTCTTCGCCTGCGAAAAGCCCTGGGGTGACGCCGTCTTGGGCTCCACGATGACCTCCGCCTGGCCGTCCTCCTGGTCTTGGTCTCGTTGCACCAATATGGCAACCTTTGCCTGATGCCTCGGTACTCTTCGCCTGCGCTGGCCTCCTTAGCACAAAAGAGGAAATAAGGACACTGCGCGCACCGGCGCCCGCTTGGTACCGTTCGTCATGGCTCACGTCACGAGAGCCTCGTGAGGTTTGCCTCGCCATGATATCTCTGCTCCTCGCGAGCCTGCCTAGCTAGGCCACTCCAGAAGAGGTCTTGCGTCGTCTGCCTCGCGAGGCTTGGACCCTCGCGAGGGTCTTGGTTGTCTTGCTGATGAAGACGGGCCGTACGACCTGCTGCTTAGCCACGCTGTGGGCCGCAGGCAGGCAAGTCTGGGGATCCCCGTTCCCAGAACACCGACAGTAGCCCCCGGGCCAAAGGTGCGCTCGGGCTTGGCTTCACGGCGAAGCCAAGGGTCAAGTTTGGTGCACCGCGGGCCCCAAAAGCCTGCGGCCTCGGTCAACGTATGGCGGTTGATTGGACGCGGGCGTCTCCGCTTCCCCACGCTGCCTCGGCAACTGCTTGCCCTGACAAAGGCTGGCGCGGGCAGTTCTTTCCTTCATTGCTTCTTCCTTGTCTCACTCCAGATCCCCTTTCTCGCTCTTTGCCGCCGCTATCTCTAGATCTGCTCCATCCTTGCTCTGCATCTGCCGCCCATGGCGCCGCGCAAGGTCAAGACTTCCTCAACACCGGCTTGGTATGAACCAGCCCTCGAGGCGCCCACCGTCACGGAGAAGTGCCTCGCCTCCGTGCGCCTGCTTATAGCGGGCGAGAGGAATGAGTGGGGGAAGACGGAGCTCCGGCTCGCGTCCGACGAGCCTGAGCCTGAGGGGAGCACCTTCTTCCCCTTCTTCTCGAGGAACGTCGCCGTCGGGTTGGTTCCTCCCTTCTCCGATTTCTTTTATGAAGTCCTCGACCACTACGGGCTGCAGGCATTGCATCTCCATCCCAACTCTGTCCTCCTCCTGTCCATATTTGCCTACTACTGCGAGGCGTACCTGAGCGTTATGCCGTCCGTGGTGCTCCTTCGCCATTTCTTCTTCCTCCGCATCAGCGGTGAGCACACCTCCGGGTGTGCTAATTTCGTTGTGTGCGGCAAGGCCAACTCGATCTCGAGCACCGGGAAGAGGGCCGACAACATCCGATCCAGATGGGTCATGTTGGATGCCTAGCGCGCCGACCCACGTCTGGCGTTGCCAATAGCGGTGCCCCCTCCCAACGGGGGGTGGCCCAAGGCAGAGCTTGTCGACGAGCGAGGATCGCTGGTGTTGGGGCAGATGATGACCGACCTGAGGCCGGGCAACGCGAGGGCGGCCAAGGTAACGGGGGCGATGCTCCTGAGGGAGTTCTTGACGCTGCGGGTTGCCCCACTCCAGGCGTGCGCGCGCCCCCTCTGGGAGCTTGAAGAAGAGAAGAACAAGACCCGCCTGAGGCCAGGGGACCTGCCTGGCGATGAATTGGACGCCGTCCTGCGCCTCATAGTCGGGGACAACCAGGACTACCCGCCCAGCACTTTCGTTCCCCTGTTCCAACGCAGGGACCGGGAGGAATTTGTCGCCTCCAAGCCGACCTTTGATGCGCGCGGGCTGGTGCCGCCAACGCCTCCGGGAGTTCCTACGGCGTAGAAACCAGTGGAGGTGTCTTCTTGTGAGTCCTGCGGAGAGGGAGAAGAGGAGGAGGACTCGGAGAAGACCCTGGAGGAGGTGGGGGAGACTTCCCCCTGAGCAAGACCGAGATTCTCCGCGCCCTTCCTGATGATGCCGAGGCCGATGCCTTCCAACGGGAGAGAGAGCAACCCCTCATCCCGACGAAGGGTAGGTCGTCGCTGGTAGCCCGTGGTGCCGCCTCCGTCCTGGCACCTCCTGGGGCTGCTCCGGCTCTGCCACTGCTCCGCCTGGTGCCGCCAGAGCCAGAACGCCTGCCCCTCAGGTCCCGAAGCTGTCAGGCTTCAAGCCTCTCAAGCAGTCAGTGGAATACGTCACAGTGGATCGGTATGTGGCTTAAGCTTCGCCTTGCCCTTGCTTGTACTCGTCGTTTCCTAATACTTGCCCTTGGTTGATCAGGCCGACATCTTCAGCGAAGAAGAGGAAGGAAGACGCAGCGGCCGTGCCTCCCGCGGAGAAAGGACGCAACAGCGCCCGCATCTCCCTGGCCCGATCGTCCTCGCGAGGCCAAGAGGGGCCTCACCGCGTGGAGTTGGTCCCCATGGCCCTGCTGGCTCCGGAGGTGCGGGTACTTGGCGCGGCTGACGAGGTCCGAGCCGCTCCGGAACCGGCGGTCTCTCAAGCCCTGGTGATGATGTCGCTTCGTCCCACTGCTGCATCTCCACTCCCTGGTCCTTCTGTTCCTACTGCCGTCTTGGAGCGTGCCCTTGCGGAGATGACCCAGCTGCAGGCGGATGTCCTGAGCGCGGACCCGTGCCTGGTGGCCGGGCGTCTGGAGCTGGCCTCTGGTTGGTTTCACTCCGACCCGGCAGTTCGCGTGGCGCTGGGTCAGGCTGCTGTGGCTTCCGAGAAGGAGAAGCAAGGAGCAGCCAACGCTTCGGCCGATCGTGAGGCGGCGCAAAAGGACGCCAAGGCCGCCCGTGATCACTGCCAAGTGCTGGAGGGCGAGCTGTAGAGCCTGCGCGACAAGCACACCGAAGAGGTGCGCTGCCGCCAAACGAAGGAGGAGGAGATGAAGGACCGAGAGGAAGCCGTCAAGAAACGTGATGCAGAGTTGGCGGAGCTGGGGAAGAAGCAGGCCGCCGAGCGCAATCGGTTGGAGGAGCTAGAGTGGAAGATGAGGACGAGGGATGCCAATCTTGACGCCAAGGCACGAGTCCTGGCGGAAGACCGCGTGGCCTTTGCCAATCTCGAGAAGAGGTCTCGCAAGGCGCTGAAGACGCTCTATGAGCACGGCCTGGAGAAGCCTCTTGACACCAACGAGGACGGCCCCGCCCAGCTTCTTCCTCTCGTCGTGAAGGCGCTTGAGGAGGTCGTTGATGGTCTCGGTCCCATGGCGGAGGCAGAAGCTCGCGTCCTGTCTTCAGCCGCGCTGACTCGCGTCTTTAGCCACCTGCACCTTCGCGACCCCAACGCTTGCCTTGACGAGTTGCTGGAGCCTATAGCTAAAGATCAGTGCAAGGCGGCTGCTGTGGCCGTGCAGGATCAGGTGGGGGCCTTGCTGAGGAGGTTTTTGCGGCTTTGTCTCCGCTCCTCTTTCCGACGTCGTCGACCTTGCGACTGGTGGTGAAGACAAAACCGATCACGAGGGAGCGCCTTCCGCTGGCGACGACGGCGTCTAGAGGTGACCCGCGG
Source organism: Triticum aestivum (assembly GCF_018294505.1). Taxonomy (NCBI): domain Eukaryota; kingdom Viridiplantae; phylum Streptophyta; class Magnoliopsida; order Poales; family Poaceae; genus Triticum; species Triticum aestivum. Next base: position 195,749,282 of record NC_057811.1, on the reverse strand, counting down.
CCATTCTTCCCGTTTCGTTCCTGTGACATGTAACAGGCCTCGTGGAGGCGTTTAGAATTTTATTTGGTATTGTGAGGACAATATGCTTGTAATATTTTCTTCGAGATTTCGCGATTTCCTTCCTATTTTCTTTGCGTTCTGCGTCGGCAGAGCCCGGCCCCACGCATACCTCAACCGCCATTGGGCCGACCGAAGACCAGGACGGACCAAGGAGTGAGGGGCTACGTGACCAGTTAGGCTCCTGAGTCGCGATGCTTAGGAGTCCCCCTTGACGCGCAAACAGCATATAGGGAGAGTTCGGGCGGGTAGATTAAGGTCTGCGTCGACCAGGCCCGGCCCCGCGCATACCTCAACCGCCATTGGGCCGACCGGAGACCAGGACGGACCAACGAGTGAGGGGCTACGTGACCAGTTAGGCTCCTGAGTCGCGATGTTCAGGAGTCCCCCTTGACATGCAAACAATTCCCATACTTGCCCTCGTCGAGGCCTCGGGAGGGGCGCGTGATGCCCAGGTCCAGGGACCTGGTTAGGTGGCGTGCGCTTGGGCGTGACCCGAGCGCAGCCCCCATGCCCAGCCCCCATGCGTGGCTTTCCCGAGGGGAGGCGTTGCGGTAAGGCTGGGCGCTGAGCTCTGGGCTCCCTGAGGTTGGCACGACCATGGGGTCGCCCTCAGTTGTTTATCACCAGCGCAGAGCATAGTGGTTCTGCTTGTGCACGGGCATAGCCGCTCCTCGGCAGTGCCGACAGCCAGCGCGGAGCATGGTGCTTCCACTTTGGCGTGGGATGGGGGCCCTCCTCCGGGAGGAGCCCCCGGGGCGTGTACAGCCCCGCCCTGACACGTGGCTTGCACGGCAGGGCTGCGAGGTGTATCTGGGCACTCGTGAGCCAGCGCGGGACTCACGAGGCCCTACCTCAAGGCGGGTTGCGCCTGGTCTTGAGTCTTGGTGACTGTGTGTTCTTGCAAGGCAGTTAGATGCAAGCACTCTACGTCCTCAGGTCCTGGCCCTCGAGCGAGCTCAGCCGCCGCTGGTATGCCAGGTCGCGATGCCGTGGTCAAGGCCAGGGGGTGAGGGCTGGAGAGCCAGTAAGAGCTGCTGAGTTGCGATGCTCAGGAGCCCCCCTTTTAACGTGCAAGCGACTTGCATGGGAAGAACAGGCCCGCGGCGGGCGGCAATCGAGCGGGCGATAGCCGCTGGCAGGTTAAGCATGAAGAGCAGATCAACTTGGATAAATGCAGGAAGATACACGCCACCGGGTGTGGCCCGAGCAGCTTGGGGATGATGCTGCCCAAGGGGCGCCCCAAGCAAGGTAAGCTAAAGACTTAAGCAAAAGGGATACATGCCACAGGGACGGACCCATGCGGCCTGGCAATAATGCAGCCCGAGGGGTACTCCCAGCTTAAACAAACTTGGAAGATGTCACCTAGTTCTATAGACGAAGTAGAGTTGGTGCAGCTGAAGCCGCGTGTTGAAGGAATGGTTCCTCATGAGCCACCGGGGCCCTGAGCCTCGGGAGGCTCTGGGGGTTCAGGAGGTTCCCTGAAGGCCGTCTCCATCTTCTCCGGGACGGCATGGAACCTGGCCTCCTGAGCCGCCAGGACTTGTCGCACGTTGCGCTGATAGGCCGACGCCACGCCCGGCAAGCCGAAGGGCATGCGAACGTAGCTGTGTGGCGGGCCCTCGCCGCGGCCCACACGCGATGGCCAGAAGCGCTCCTGAGATGCGGCCCTGTTGAGCCCTGGGATGTCGATGCAGACACGCAGCCCGGCATCCTCGCCAGGATGAGGAGTCGCGCCATGTGAGCGGTTGTGGCCGCGCATGCTCTTGCTTCTTGCAGTTCCTGGGTGGTCTTGGTGATGAACTCCAGGGTGGTGGGCACTCCTTGCCCTGTGTTCTCCTGAGGGAAACGTGCCGCGAAGCACGCCTCCAAGTGGTGCCCAAGCGCCTCCCTCGTGAGGTTGGCAAGGTTTGTGGCCCTCCAGAAGAGAGCCCCCGAGCCCTGCCCGAGGCGGGCACCGGGCGCGCCTTCCTATGCGACAGAGGGAGGCGCCCCTGGAGCGGGCGCTGATCCTGACGAGGCCCTAGCTGCGTCGCCGCCCTCATGAGATCCTGCTCGGCGCAGCTGCTTCTTCTTGGGGACGGCCTCCGAAGGGCCTTCACTCCTGCTGTCGGGGTCGTCGATTGCTACGGCTTGAAAGGCGCGCTCAAGGGAGCGCACCGCATCCCTCTATTCACACGGGACCGTGATGATTCCTCCGCTTCCTGGCATCTTGAGAATGTTGTAGCCATGATGAGTGACTGCCATGAACTTGGCCAGGGCTGGATACCCGAGGATGGCATTGTACGGCAGGTGGATGTGCGCGACGTCGAAGTCAATGAGCTCGGTGCGATAGTTCTTGCGCTCCCAGAAGGTGACAGGCAGGCGGACCTGCCCTATCGGTGTGGTGGAACCGTCAGTCACTCCTGAGAAAGGCTTGGTTGGTTGGAGCTGCTCACATGGCACTTGGAGGTTATCGAACGTGTCGACGGATAGGACGTTGAGCCCTGCGCTGCCGTTGATGAGGGTCTTGGTGACTTGCACATTGCTGATGACTGGGGAGCACAGCATAGGGAGGGCGCCAGCGGTGGCTGCGCACTTGAGCTGGTCTGCCGAGTTGAAGGTGATGGCACATTGGGACCACCTCAGAGGGCGCGTGGCCTCGAGCTTGGGGAGCACCGCATTCACCTCGCGAGCGAACTGTTTGAAGATGCGCTGAGAGGCTGGGGCATGGGCACCTCCCAAGATGCACGCGATCGCACGCGGCTCCTGGAAGCCCCCAGCCCCTTCGTCCTGGTGGTGGTGGTCGTTCCTCCTTGGCGGCGGCAGCGGTGGAAGACCTGCGTTGCCCTGGGGGCGATCCTCATGAGGCTGGTCCCTCCAGGCGCCCTCGCGAGGTTGGTCCTGCCAGCGGTCCTCAGAAGGCCAGTCGCGCCACTCCTGGTGCGGGCCACGATCGTCCCATCGTCCGCCTCCGCGTCCTCCTGCGCGGCCGTAGCCCCGGTCGTTGCACTCAGGGCGTCGAACGTAGCGTCCTTCCCGTATGGCTCAGAGTTCTTGGCAATCGCTGGTGTTGTGGGTGTTCAGGTTGTGGAAGGCGCAGAATGGTCGGACATTCTTGGATGACTCGGGCTGATGTCTGCCTCGCTTGGTGTCGGGCTCCGCTGCGAGCACCACTGCCTCTTTGCGCTTCACGTCCTTGGCCTTGGCCTTCTTCTCCTCCGCTCCTGCAGCTGGCAGCTCAAGGAGAGAGAGACGCCCCTCCTATGCTCTTGCACACTTGGTCGCCAAGTTGAACAGCTCCTGAGACATGCAGAGGTCCTCGTGGATTCCGAGCTCTTCCTTCATCTTGACGTCACGGACGCCGTCTGAGAACGCAGAGATGATGGCTTCGTCCGTGACCTTGGGGATCTTGAGGCGGGTGTTGTTGAAGCGCTGGATGTACTTCTGAAGGGTCTCTCCTGGTTGTTGCTTGATGCGGCATAGATCACCCGCGGCCGGTGGGCGGTCGCGAGTGCCCTGGAAGTTGGCGACGAAGCGGTCGCGCATCTCGTCCCAGGAAGGGATCGAGCCGTGCTGCAGGTTCAGGAGCCAGGAGTGGGCCCCATCTTTGAGAGCCATGGGAAACCAGTTTGCCATGACTTTTTCGTCGCCGTTGGCCGCTTCGATGCTCAGCTCATAGAGCTACAGGAACTCCGCGGGGTCGGCGGTGCCGTCGTAGCGAGGAGGCAGATCTGGTTTGAACTTGCCTGGCCAGGCGACGTTACGCAGCTCGAGGGTGAAGGCGCGGCAACCGGCCGTGGTCGCTGGGGCCCGTTTCTGAGGTGGAGCTTGGTCTTGGCGAGGTCCGCGCTGCGCCACTGCAGGCGGCACGCGGTCTTGACGAGGTGGCGCGGGGAGCGCCGGCGCAGCTTCTCGCGGCCGCGGGATTTCATGGCAGCTTCTTTCTTCACGCGCGGGCGCCGGGCGCGGTGGATCACGCCGCGGAGGCGCGCGCCTTGGTGCGAAGGCACCGTCTTCGGGTTGAGGTGGTGGAGGCGTGCCATGAGCCCCGTCGCCCGCGGCTGGTTGAGGGGGAGGCAGAGAGTGGGACGGCGCCAGAGAGCCCCCTGCGGCGCGGAGGAGCTCGGCGACGCGGTCCAGCCACTCCTCATAGAGGTCGTCGATGGGGCGGTAACGCAGGAGCTCGTTCGCCGCGATGAGCGCGGCCCGTGCCTCCATGGGAGCACGGTGCGCGTGAGGCGAGGAACCGGCAGGGGTTAGCGATGGAGTAGCAGCGCGGCCGTCTTGCCGCACCGAAGGATGCAGCGAGGACGCTTGCTGCTCGTTCCCCGCCGGACCGGTGGCAGCGTTGGCGGCGGGAGACGGAGAACGACAAGGTGGCCCGCCTACGGGAGCCGTCTGAGCGACGCGGGCGGAGAGGGCAGCCCGACGCTTAGCTCGAGCATGGCGAGCATCCGCCATGGAAACAACGGAGCGATGGAGCAACGAGCTGATGGAAGGGAAACTACGGCGCACCCCTACCTAGTGCGCCAAATGTCGGATGTGGGGTTCCGGCAAACCCTTAAGGTTCAAACACTGGGGTGCGCGCGAAGTCTCTCCCTCCTACCGATCTATGCTCTAGCTCGCTAAGATCTTGCGGATGAACTCGTCAAACTTGCAACGCAGAAAGACACGAGGTTTATACTGGTTCGGGCCACTGTTGTGGTGTAATACCCTACTCCAGTGTGGTGGTGGTGGATTGCCTCTTGGGCTGATGATGAACAGTACAAGGGAAGAACAGCCTCCTGAGGTTGAGGTGTTCTTGTGCTTCTGAACTTGTGGCGTGAGGATTCGTCCAGTTCAACTTGCCTCTACTGTGGTGGCTAGCTCTACTTATATAGGCCCTGGTCCTCTTCCCAAATATCAAGCGGGAAGGGAGCCAACAACGACGGGCAAATTTGAAAGGGGACAGCTAGTACAAGCTATCCTGACAAAAGCGGTCTTCGCCTGCAAAAAGCCCTGTGGTGACACCGTCTTAGGCTCCACGATGACCTCCGCCTGGCCGTCCTCCTGGTCTTGGTCTCGTTGCACCAATATGGCAACCTTTGCCTGATGCCTCGGTACTCTTCGCCTGCGCTGGCCTCCTTAGCACCAAAGAGGAAATAAGGACACTGCGTGCACCGGCGCCCCCCTGGCACCCGCCTGGTACCGTTCGTCATGGCTCACGTCACGAGAGCCTCGTGAGGTTTGCCTCGCCTTGATATCTCCACTCCTCGCGAGCCTGCCTGGCTAGGCCACTCCAGAGGAGGTCTTGCGTCGTCCGCCTCGCGAGGCTTGGACCCTCGCGAGGGTCTTGGGTGTCTTGCTGATGAAGACGGGCCGTACGGCCTGCTGCTTAGCCATGCTGTGGGCCGCAGGCAGGCAAGTCTGGGGACCCCCGTTCCCAGAACACCAACAGTGCCGTCCGAGACCTCACCTCGAGGAGCTTGAAGGCCTCGCGGTCCTCAGCCAGGACCTTCGCCTTGGCTTCAAGCTCGGCTTTCTCCGCCGTCAGCTTCTGCTCCAGCTCCTCCAACCGGCCGCGCTCCGTGGCCTGCGCCTTCGCCAACTGCTCCAACTCGGCATCGCGATCCCTGACGGCGTCCTCTCGGGCCTTCATCTTCTCCTCCTCCGCCTTGCGGCCTCGGGCTTCTTTCGCGCACTCCCTCCGCGCGGTCTCCAGCTCGACCTCCAGCGACCGGCAGCGGTCCTTGGCGGCCTCGGCATCCTTCAGCGCCTCCTCGCAGGCGGCTGCAGCCTGGGCGACAGCCTCCCTATCCTTCTCGGAGTCTGCAGCGGCCTAGCTCAGCGTCGCCCGGATGGACACATCGGAATGAAGCGAGCCAGAGACCAGCTCCAGGCGCCCGGCCACCAAGGGACGGTCGGCGCCTTGAAGATCTTCTCGCAGCAGGGTCATCACAGAAAGAGTGTGATCCAGAACGTCAGGGGAGGCCGAAGTACCCGGTGGAAGCAGTGCGGTAGAAGGGGGAGGAGGCGACGTCGTCACCATGGCCTGGGAGGACGGAAGCTCCTGAGCTTTTGCGATCTCGGCGACCGAGCCATGCGTTGGCACATCCAGAGCCAGCGGGGCCACGGGGGCTGACTCCTCCCGAGGATGCTCCCCCAGGCATCGCGAGGATGATCGGGCCGGAGAAGCACGAGCGCCGTCGCTGCCCTTGTCTGTAGAGAGGGCAGCGGCCATCGTAGGCGATCTGGCCCCGAGCAGCGTCGCCTCGTCCTCCTTCCTCGTCTTTGCCGCAGGTGTCGGCCTAATTGCACAACGGAGAAGCGTCAAGGACAAGAAGCAGAAGCAAGAACAGAACAGGACAAGAACACTTACCCGTCTACCGCGGTGTAGTCCCTCCACTTCGTAAGCTTGAAGCCGGAGAGCCTCGCAGCTTGAGGCACGGGCGTGCGGGCTCCAAGAGCGGAAGAAGGGGCAGCGGATGGACCCGAAGCGGCTCCAGGCGGAGTCAGAGAAGGAGCGCCATCTCGGGAGATCAACGCCGACCTGCTCCTCGTCGGAACCACGGATGGCTCCTTCCTCTCCGGGAGGACATCGTCCTCGTCATCGTCATCAGGCAAGGTGCAGAGGATGTCGGCCTTGCGCAAGGGGGAGGTCTCCCCCATCCCCTCAGGGGTCGCCTCCGTGTCACGCTCCGCGTCCTCCTCCTCTTCCTCCTCCTTGCGGGAGTCGCCAGAAGACACGTCCATCGGCGCCGTCGACTCCGGGACCATAAGGGGCGCCGGTGGCACCAGGCCGCGCTCGTCAAAGGTGGGCATGGTGGCCACAACCTGCGCCCTGTCCTTGCGCAGGAATAGGGGAACGATAGCACTCGGCGGATACTCTTGGTCGTCCCCGACCAGGAGGCGGAGAGCCACAGCCAGCTCCTCGTCGGACAAGGCCCCCGAACTCAGGCGAAGCTTGTCTTCTTCGCCCCCAAGCGTCCACAAGGGGCGCGAGCATGCCTAGAGCGGAGCCACCCGCAGCATCAGGAATTCTCTTAGGAGCATGGCCCCCGTCAGCTTCACCGCCTTCGCGGCCTTCGCGTTGCCCGGCCTTAGGTCGGCGGTCATATTTTCCAGCACCGACGTTGCCCGGTCGTCAGTAAGTTTGCACGGGACCACCCCTCGTCAGACTAGGGCATCTCCGTCGGCAGCCTCAACCGTGGGTGGACACACTTGGCATCCATCATGACCCACTTGCTCCTGAAGCCATCGGCCTTCTTCCCGGCCTTCAAGATCGCGTTGGCCTTGCCGGTCGCGACGGAGTTGGCGCACCCTGAGGTGTGGCCGTCGTTGATTCGGAGGAAGAAGAAGTGGCGCAGCAGTGCCACAGACGGCATCACCCCAACATACGCCTCACAGTAGAAGGCGAAGATCGACAAGGGAAGAACGGAGTTGGGATGGACATGGAGAGCTTCCAGCCTGTAGTGAAGGAGGACGACATAGAAGAAGTCGGAGAAGGGGGGAACCAGGCCCGCGACGACGCTGCTCATGAAGAAGGGGTAGAAGGTGCTATTCGAAGCCTCCGACTCGACAGAGCCAGCCCGTAGCTCAGTCTGCCCCTTCTCGGTTCTCTCCCCCGTCGTTAGAAGGCGCGTGGAGGCGAGGTTCTTCTCCGAGACGTTGGGCACGTGCAGAGCCGGCTCGTACCAGGCGGGCGATGAAGAAGCCTTGACCTTCCGGGGCGCCATTGGCCGGAAGCTCGGAAGGGGAGTGAAGCACTTCTGGGAGATTTTGGAAGCAAGGAGCGAGAATGGGGATCTAGAGCAAGACGAAGGAAAGCAATGAGGGCAAGCGTTGCCCGCACCCACCTTTTGTCAGATGGGCAGTTGCCGAGGCAGCATGGGGAAGCGGAGACGCCCACGTCCAATCAATCGCCATGCGTCGAGCGGGGCCACAGGCTGTTCGGGCCCGCGGTGCTCTGCACTTGCCCTTTGGCTTCGCCTCGAAGCCAAGTTCAAGCGCGCCTTGGGCTTGGGGGCAACTCTCGGCGTCCTGGGAACGAGAGTCCCTAGACTTGCCTGCCTGCGGCCCACGGCGTGGCTCCACCACTAGCCCTGTACGGCCCATCTTCACCAGCAAACACCCAAGACCCTTGTGAGGGGCCAAGCCTCGCGAGGTGGACGACACAAGACCTCCTCGGGGGCTGCCTCATCAGGCTGGCTCACGAGGGGCAGAGAGATCAAGGCAAGGGACACCTCGCGAGGTTTCTGTGACACAAGCCATGACGACTGGAGCCAGGCGGGCACCGGTGCCTGCAGTGTCCTCGCTTCCTCTTTGGTGCTAAAGGGGCAAGCGTAGACGAGGAGTCCCGAGGCGTCAGGCAAAGGTTTCCATATTGGTGCAACGAGACCAAGACCAGCGAGAAGACAGGATGGAGGCCACAGTGGAGCCCAAGGCGGCATCACCACCAGAGCCTTTGGCAGGCGAAGACCACCTTTAGTCAGGATAACTTGTACTAGTTGTCTCCCTTCGAATTTGGCCATTGTTGGATCCCTTCCCACTGAATATTTGGGGAGAGGACCAGGGCCTCTATAAATAGGACTAGCCACCAAAGTAGGAGGAAACTCGAACTGATTCAGATCATCCTCAACCACCCACAAGTACACCAAGCACAAGAGCACCTCTCCTCAGGAGGTTGTTCTTCCCTTGTAACTGTTCATCCTCAGCCCAAGAGGCAATCCACCACACCACACTGGAGTAGGGTATTACACCACATTGGTGGCTCGAACCAGTATAAAATCTTGTGTCTCTCTTTCTGCGGGTTCGTCGAGCTAAGCTTTGAGATAGCGGTGAGGATGAGGGCGTGATTAGGTAGGGACAGATCTTCGTGCGCACCCTAGTGTTCGAACCTCAAGGGTTTTGCCGGAACCTGAAATCCGACAAGTTTGGTTGCTAGTTGCAGGACTCGTGAGACACACTCCTCCTCTTATGATGGTGAGCCTTTGCCATGGAAACCTGAAGATAAGGTTGCCACTACTTCATAACCACCACCTCCTTCTTCATGACGAAAGGAAAATTGAGTATTGGGTATGGGCACTGCCCTTGGCTTGTGACAAGCTTGGGGGAGGTGTCCTGGTATCGTATCACCTCCACTATCTTTTGCCTTTGCTTATCTTAGTTCGATCCATAGTTATCTTTTGTTTTAGATAAATAAAAGTTTAGTTTGATCCTTTCTTTTCGAGAGTTTTCTTAGTGATCTTTTCTTGTAATCGTGTGCGAGATATATAATAAAGCTTAGTTTGAGTTTTGTTTTCTTTAGTTTCATGTTCAGTAAAAAGAAAGGAAATAAATGAAAAAGATCATATGCTAATCATGAGCTCACAATTTCTAGAAGGAGAGATAGAAGGCGGCTATTGTACCTGAACGGGAGTGGATCCAATAACAAGTTCGGAGTATTTGTCAGACGAGTAGCCTGCCACTGTCAATTTCGGCGCAGAAATGACATTGATTCTTGTTGGACCTTCTTTATCAACTACAAGTAATCTATCAAGTGAAGGTGTGTCCTCAATGACCATACCGTGATACACATCTTGTGATGTCTTCTTGCCACACCAGCAACACACATAAATAGTCTGGAGAGTCATGGAGGTGATGTGGAAGCTACTCAACCCATTGATCGCCTGAAGACGAAGGTACTCGAGTGAAGTACAACCATGGAGCAGGTGCTCCATATCACCGTTTGTGAGGAAGACGGCGACGAGCTCAAGGTGCTTCAGTTGTGGTACAATAAGAGCGGGCACGTCATTAAGGAGGGGATGGCAGTTCCTGAACTTGGTGACGCGCAGTGTGGGCACGAGGCGGAGCGTGGACGTTTGCAACGAGCGCATATTCCCATCCTCAATTGTGAGCTCCTCGAGCTGATCTAGGGCGGGGGATCGGAACCAGTCGTCAAGCTTGGCTCGGTCCTTGCCGTTGGAATGGAACTTGCCCATTCTAAGGCCTCTGGTTGGGCCAGGGTAACTGTCGAGGATCTTGGAGAACACATCCAAGCTTTTGCGATAGCCATGGCAGAGCTCGTGGGTGTCGATGAGGTCGAGAGGGGTGGAGTTCCATAGGGGGCGCCACCGCTAGGAAAGGACGGTTATCCGCGCCCCATATTTGATTCGGAGGAGGAAGATGATGACTATCAACATATCTTTGATGACCCACAAGTATATGGGATCAATTGTAGCCTTTTTAATAAGTAAGAGTGTCAAACCCAACGAGGAGCAGAAGGAAATGACAAGTGGTTTTCAACACGGTTATGTCTGCAAGTGCTGAAATTGTAAGTAGCAGAGTAGTTTGATAACAAGATAATTTGTGACGAGCAAGTAACGGTAACGATAAAAAAAGTGCAGCAAGGTAGACCAATCCTTTTGAGTCAAAGGACAGGCCAAAATGGTCCCTTATAATAAGCAAAGAGTTCTTGAGGGTACACGGGAATTTCATCTAGTCACTTTCATCATGTTGGTTTGATTTGTGTTCACTACTTCGATAATTTGATATGTGGGTGGACCGGTGCTTAGGTGCTGTTCTTACTTGTACAAACCTCCTACTTATGCATAACCCCCTCGCAAGCATCCGCAACTACGAAAAAGTATTAAGAATACATTCCAACCATAGCATTAACATTTTGGATCCAATCGGTCCCTTACGGAATAGCGCATAAACTAGGGTTTAAGCTTCTGTCACTCCCGCAACCCATCATCTAATAACTAATCCACAATGCATTCCCTTAGGCCCAAATATGGGGAAGTGTCATGTAGTCAATGTTCACATGTCACCACTAAGGGAATCACAACATCCATACTATCAAAATATCGAACACATATCAAGTTCACATGATTACTTGCAACATGATTTCTCCTGTGACCTCAAGAACAAAAGTAACTACTCACAAATGATAATCATGCTCAAGATCAGAGCGGTACTAAATAGCATATTGGATCTGAACATATAATCTTCCACCAAATAAACCATATAGTAATCAACTAGGAGATGTAATCAACACTACTAGTCACCCACAAGCACCAATCTATAGTTCTGGTACACAGACTGAACACAAGAGATGAACTAGGGTTTGAGAGGAGATGGTGCTATTGAAGATGTTGATGGAGATTGCCCTCCCCAAGATGGGAGAGTTTTTGGTGATGATGTTGACAAAGAATTCCCCCTCCAGGAGGGAAGTTCCCCCGGTGGAATCGCTCCGCCGGAGGGCGAAAGTGCTCCTCCCCAAGTTCCGCCTCGAGGTGGCGACACTCCATCCCGAAAGTCCTCTCCTTATTTTTTTTCTAGGTCAAAAGAACTTATATACCATAAGATGGCCACAGGAGGTGGGCTGGGCTGAGCACAACCCACCAGGGCGCGCCTCAGGGGCCAGGCGCGCCCTGGTGTCTTGTGATCACCAGGTGTCCCCCCTCTGGTGGTTATTTTCTCCAGTATTTCTTATTTATTCCATAAAAAACCCTCATGAAGTTTCAGCTCATTTGGAGTTGTGCAGAATAGGTGTCCTAACGTAGCTTTTCTAGGTCCAGATTTCCAGCTGCCGGAATTCTCCCTCTTTCAGTGTACCTTGCATATTATGATAGAAAAGGCATTAGAATTACTCAAAAAAGCATTATTATGCAAAAACATTATAAACAACAGTAGGTAAACACGATGCAAAATGGACGTATCAACTCCCCCAAGATTAGACCTTGCTTGTCCTCAAGCGAAAACCGAAATCGAAAAACATGTCCACATGCTTAGAGAGAGAGAGAGAGGTGTCGATAAAAACAATATACGAACATAGAAGCATCATGTGAATTATTATAACAGCAACAAACTTTAACATAAAACTTTTATCATAGAACTTTTATCATAGAGTTCTCATGAATAAGCAACAATTCATCACACTATCGAAGTATTAAGCATAAACTCTATTGGAAACCAACAAACTATGTTCTCAGTCAACTTTGCAACTACAATTCATCATCTTTTCAGGAAGGGTCATGTACCTGAGCCTTTAGGCAAGTCCACATACTCAACCATCAAATAGTCTTCTATGATTTCTATAACTCACCCCATACAGATGAGCGAAACGTTTCAACCAGACACATAGAAAGATGGGGGCTTATAATTTCGCCTCCCAACATATTCACCACAAGGGTGATGTCAACAATAATAACTCATGCTACCCATATTCAACTGGACATATGTGCCTAGATATTTCCTCACCACATGATGCTTGCCAAAGGAGAAATATAAAAAGGAATATAGAGAAAAACTTTGATTCTTGCTTAAAAGTGAATACATAAAAGTAAAAGATAGGCCCTTCGCAGAGGGAAGCAGAGGTTTCCATGCGCTTATTTGTTTGTATGCTCAACCCCTTAGTGCAAAAGAACGTCACGTTATATTGCCCCTTGTTATGGATTATGCAGTTTGTCACTTTTATTCTTTACCATCACAAGTTCGTACAACGCTCAATTCTCTCTTACACTAAATGATCTCACACTTTTAGAAGAAATTTTTATTGCCTTATTGCATCGATGACAACTTACTTGAAGGACCTTACTCAATACATAGGTAGGTATGGTGGACTCGTAAAAATGGGTTTTTGGATGCACAAGTAGTATCTCTACTTAGTGCAGAATTTTGGCTAGCAAAGTTGGGGGGCAAGCTCCACATGTTGAAGGATCTATGACAATATAACTTCTATGTGAATATGAACAAACATGAATCATTAAGTTGTCTTCCTTGTCCAACGTCAACAATTTTGGCATATAATATTTTGATGGGGGCTCACAATCACAAAAGATTTCCAGGATAGTATATTTGTATGTGAATCTTCTCTTCCCTTATTAATTCTTTCATGAGTTGCATCATTGACCAATGCTATGTTTGTCAATCTCTAATAAAATTTTCTACTTATACTTTTCCTTATGTGGTGTCATTACTTACCATAAGATTAGCATATGATCTTTTTCATTTATTTCCTTTCTTTTTATTGGAACATGAAAGTAAAGAAAGAAAAAACTCAACTAAACTTTATTATATATCTCGCACACGATTACAAGGATAGATCACTAAGCAAACGATCAAAAAGAAAGGATCGAACTAAACTTTTATTCATCTAAAGAAAAAGATCGAACTAATATAAGTAAAGGCAAAAGGTAGTGGGGGTGATACGATACCGGAGCACCTCTCCCAAGCTTGGCGGAAGCCAAGGGGAGTGCCCATACCCGATACTCAGATTTCTTTTGGTGCTGAAGAAGGTGGTGGTTGTGATGAAGTAGAGGGTTTGTCATTCTTCTTCAGTTTACGCTTGAAGATGGAATTTTCCTCCTTCAGTTCACTGATCTCCTGCTCAAGCTCCAATACCTTTTTGCATAAATATTGCTTGTTTTCCTGCAAAAGGCGGAAGGGTATAAACTGAACCTTAGGCCTCTTTGCTTTGTTGGGGAGGCTTGAGTTCTTGAATTCCACATGCATGTCCCCAGGTTGAGGCAATGGGGCTTCGTCCTTGTCTGAGCTCGTCTCCTCCTTCTACCTAGGGTAATAGTCTTACTATTCCTCCGAAGTCCAGCCATAATGCACCACATCCCCATAGGACTTGGGGTTTGCGATAAAATCAGCAACATAGCTCTCACCCTCCGAATCTTGCGATGACATATTTTCAGATATATCAGGAAAACAGCAAGAAAAGAAAACAAGACATTTGTCCACAATGCGGTGGTCAATAGGTTCGAGGGGTATATAAAGATTTTTTATCTTGGAAAACAAACAAACGGAAGAAAAACAAAGTCCGGAAGGTACCCGAGGTAGGCACAACCCAGGCGCGCCCTGGTGTCTTGTGCCCACTAGGGTGACCTTCCTGGTTGTTTTTTATTTTCCTAATTTTTTTATTTTCCAAAACTGACAAAAAGTATTTTTGCGGATTTTTTGGAGTCCTCGTTTACTTACCGTATCATGGACCTCCTCTTCTTCACGATTCTGGAGTGTTCCGGAACGTCTCTTTTATGTGTTCTTCTGGTGTCATAGTTTGGATAATATTACTTTTAACATTAATGGGCATACCTGAGATATAATGTTTTATTCATTGCCCATTAACAACCTTCGGGTTTGTATCTTCAGTGTTATTTATTTTGATAGCTCCAGGCCGATAAACCTCCTCGATAACATGGGGTCCTTCCCATTTGGAGAGGAGTTTTCTGCAAAGAATCTAAAATGAGAGTTGTAGAAAAGAACATATTCTCCAACTTTGAACTCACACTTTGGATTCTTTTATCATGCCATCTTTTAACTTTTTCTTTAAACAACTTGTTCTTTTCATAAGCTTGGGTTCTCCATTCATCTAATGAGCTAATATCAAATAACCTCTTTTCACCGGCAAGTTTGAAATCATAGTTGAGTTCTTTGATTGGCTAATAAGCTTTATGTTCTAACTCAAGAGGCAAATGACAAGCTTTTCCATAAACCATTTTATAAGGAGACATACCCATAGTATTTTTATATGATGTTCTATATGCCCAAAGTGCATCATCAAATTTCTTAGACCAATTCTTCCGGGACCTATTGACAGTCTTTTGCAAAATTATTTTTATTTCTCTATTGCTAAGTTCAACTTGACGACTATACTAAGGATGATAAGGTGATGCAATTCTACGGTCAACATCATACTTGGAAAGCATTTTACGGAAAGCACCATGAATAAAGTGTGAACCACCATCAGTCATCAAATAGCTAGGAACTCCAAACCTTGGGAAAATAACTTCCGTAAGCATTTTAATAGAGGTGTTGTGATCAGCTGTACTAGTTGGAATAGCTTCTACCCACTTAGTAACATAATCAAGAGCAACCAAAATATGAGTATACCCATTAGAGGAAGGAAAAGGTCCCATGTAATCAAATCCCCAAACATCAAATTGGTCAATTGCAAGTGAATAACTCATAGGCATTTCTTGAAGCTTACCGATATTACCCATTCTTTGACATTCATCACAAGATGAGACAAACTTACGAGCATCCTTGAAGAGAGTAGGCCAATAAAACCCAGATTGCAATACCTTGTGAGCAGTTCTGTCTCCCGCATGATGTCCTCCATGTGCTTCGGAGTGACATTTCCGAAGGATTTGTCCCTATTCATGCTCAGGTACACAATGTCTAATAATACCATCTACTCCTTTATAAAGATGTGGGTCATCCCAAAAGTAATGTCTTAAATCAAAGAATTTTTTTGTTTTGTTGGTATGTAATGCTAGGTGGTAAATATTTAGCAACAATGTAATTAGCATACCAAGGAGTGTTATGAGAAATATTTATTGCAGCCAACTGCTCATCAGGAAAACTATCATCAATAGGTAGTGGGTCATCAAGGACATTTTCAAGCCTAGACAAGTTATCATCTACGGGGTTCTTTGCTCCTTTTTTATCAGTCATATGTAAATCAAATTCTTGTAGCAAGAAAACCCATCGAATATGTCTAGGTTTAGCATCTTTCTTTTCCATAAGATATTTAATAGCAGTATGGTCGGTGTGAACAATTACTTTTGAACCAACAATGTAAGATCTAAATTTATCACAAGCAAACACAACTGCTAGAAATTATTTTTCAGTAGTAGCATAATTTCATTGTGCATTGTCCAGAGTTTTACTAGCATAATGAATAACATTTAGTTTCTTATCAACTCTTTGTCCTAGAACAACACCAACAGCATAATCACTAGCATCACACATAATTTCAAAAGGCAAGTTCCAGTCAGGTGGTTGAACAATAGGTGGAGAAATTAAGGCTTTCTTGAGTGTTTCAAAGGCTTCTAAACAATGATCATAAAAAACAAAAGGAACATCCTTTTGCAAAAGATTTTTAAGGGGCCTACAAATTTTAGAGAAGTCTTTGATAAATCTCCTATAGAAACCAGCATGACCTAAGAAACTACGAATACCTTTGATATCTTTAGGACATGGCATTTTCTCAATTGCATCAACCTTAGCTTTGTCCACCTCAATACCTCTCTCAGAAATTTTATGGCCCAAAACAATACCTTCACTAACCATAAAGTGGCACTTCTCCTAATTAAAGACAAGATTTGTTTGCTCACATCTCTGCAAAACTCGATAAGATTGCTTAAACAATCATCAAAAGACTTGCCATAAACAGAAAAGTAATCCATGAAAACCTCAACAATATTTTCACAAAAGTCAAAGAATATAGCAGTTATACATCTTTGAAAGGTAGCAGGTGTATTGTATAAACCAAAACGCATATGTCTATAAGCATAAGTTCCAAAGGGACAAGTCAAAGTGGTCTTCTCTTTATCAGGTTGAGAAACAGGTATTTGTTAAAAACCAGAATCTCCATCAAGGATGCAAAAATGTGTGTGGTTACACAATCTTACTAGCATTTGATCAATAAAAGGCAGAGGGTAATGCTCTTTTCTAGTTGCTTTGTTTAATTTCCTAAAATCAATTACCATTCTATAGCCTGTAACAATTCTTTGTGGAATGAGTTCATTCTTATCATTAGGAACAACAGTAATACCTCCTTTCTTAGGGACGCAATGAACATGACTTACCCATCTACTATCAGCTATAGGATAGATTATACCTTCTTCCAGAAGTTGTAATATTTCCGTTCTTACCACTTCCTTCATCTTCGGATTTAACCGACGTTGGTGATCAACAACGGGTTTAGCATCAGGTTCCATATTAATCTTGTGCTGACATAGAGTGGGACTAATGCCCTTTAAATCATCAAGAGTATATCCAATAGTAGATCGGTGCTTCCTTAGAACTTTGAATTATCTTTCTTCTTCATGTTCTGAAAGGTTAGCACTAATAACAACAGGATATACCTTCTTCTCATCAAGATAAGCATATTTCAAAGTGTCTGGCAATTGTCTTAATTCAAACACAGGATCACCTTTAGGTGGAGGAGGATCTCCTAAAGTTTCAATAGGCAAATTGTGTTTAATCAGAGGACATTGTTCAAATAAGATCTTATTTATTTCATTTCTTTCATGCATATGTAAATCATCTTCATGGTCTAGCAGATATTGTTCTAAAGGATCAGTAGGAGACACATCAATAAAAGCAAGACCAATTATTTCATCCTTACTAGGCAATTCTTTTTATGAGGTTTTCTACTAAACTTGGAAAAATTAAACTCACGAGACTCATCACCAAAGCTGACACCGACAGTTTGTTTCTCACAATCTATTTAAGCATTGACGGTGTTCAAGAAGGGTCTACCAAAGATAATTGGACAAAAATCGTCTTGTGGGGAACCAAGAACAAGAAAATCAGTAATATATTTTATTTTCCCACAGAAGACTTCAACATCTCTAACAATCCCACATGGTGTGATAGTGTCTCTATTAGCAAGTTTAATAGTAGCATCTATTTCTTCTATTTCAGCGGGTGCTATGTCATTCATAATTTCATGATATATGGTAAAGGGAATAGCACTCACGCTAGCACCTATGTCACATAAACCATGCTAACATTGATCTCCTATTTTAACTGAGACAACAGACATGCCAACAACGGGTCTATGATTATCCGTTTTATCAGGTTTGGTAATTCTAGTAGCTTCATTACAGAAGTAAATAACATGCCCATCTATATTTCTTCCAGGAGATCCTTAACCATAGAAACACTAGGTTCTACTTTGATTTGTTCATCAAGTTTAGGTCTAATATAAATTTTGATGACCACATTTGAAACTTTAGCATGTTCCTTTATCCTAACAGGGAAAGCTGGTTTCTCAATATAAGTAGTAGGAACAACTAGATCAACATTATAAATAATAGTTTCCTCTTTAGCTTGTAACTGTTCTTTAATTTCTTCTTTAATAGGTGTGTGATATTTAAACCATTTATCTTTAGGGAGATCAACATGAGTAGCAAATGATTCACAAAAGGAGGCTACTATCTTAGAGTCAAGTCCATATTTAGTGCTAAACTTTTGAAAAGCATCGGTATTCATAAAAGATTTAACACAATCATATTTAAGCTTAATACCTGACTCTTTACCTTCTCGAGTTCCCAATATTCAGAGTTTCATTTAATTCTTTCCAAAACATCCCACCGGAATTCAATAGTCTTCTTCATAAAAGAACCAGCACAAGAAGTATCAAGCATGGATTGATCATTATGAGAAAGCCGAGCATAAAAATTCTGGATAATAATTTCTCTTGAGAGCTCATCATTGGGGCATGAGTATAAGATTGACTTAAGCCTCCCCCAAGCTAGAGCGATACTTTCTCCTTCACGAGGCCAAAAATTATATATGTAATTCTGATTACGATGAACTAGATGCATAGGATAATTTTTTTGGTGAAACTCCAATTTCAATCAATTTAAATTCCAAGATCCAATATCATCGCATAGCCTATACCATGCCAATGCTTTTCCCTTCAAAGATAAAGGGAAAACCTTCTTCTTAACTTCATCTCCGGGTAAACCCGCAAGCTTAAAAAATCCACAAATTTCTTCCACAAATATCAAGTGCATATCAGGATGTTCGGTTCCATCTCCTACATAAGGATTAGTTAGCAGTTGTTCTATCATACCCGAAGGAATTTCATATTCAATATTTTCAGTAGCTGCAGTAGGTTGAGGGGTAACTAATTGTGGTTCCGGTCAAGGTGAAGATACCCCGAACAAACCCCTCAAAGGATCGTTTTCCATAGTAACAAGTGACAATAAATTTTAGCACGTAGTAATAATTTTTCCTTACCAATTTCCACTTACCAAGAGCGCTTCACTCCCCGGAAACGGCGCCAGAAAAGAGCCTTGATGATCCACAAGTATATGGGATCAATTATAGCCTTCTCGATAAGTAAGAGTGTAGAACGCAACGAGGAGAAGAAGGAAATGCCAAGTAAGTAGCAGAGTAGTTTGATAGCAAGATAATTTGTAACGAGCAAGTAACGATAATAGTAACAAAAGTGCAGCAAGGTAACCCAATCCTTTTGAGGCAAAGGACATGCTAAAATGGTCTCTTATAATAAACAAAGCATTCTTGAGGGTACACGGGAATTTCATCTAGTCACTTTCATCCTGTTGGTTTTATTTGTGTCTGCTACTTTGATAATTTGATATGTGGGTTGACCGGTGCTTAGGTGCTGTTCTTACTTGAACAAACCTCCTACTTATGATTAACCCCCTCGCAAACATCCACAACTACGAGAAAAGTATTAAGAATAAATTCTAACCTTAGCATTAAACTTTTGGATCCAATCGGTCCCTTACGGCATAGCGCATAAACTAGGGTTTAAGCTTCTGTCACTCACGCAACCCATCATCTAATAACTACTCCACAATGCATTCCCTTAGGCCCAAATATGGTGAAGTGTCATGTAGTCGACGTTCACATGACACCAGTAAGGGAATCACAACATACATACTATCAAAATATCGAACACATATCAAGTTCACATGATTACTTGCAACATGATTTCTCCCGAGACCTCAAGAAGAAAAGTAACTACTCACAAATGATAATCATGCTCGAGATCATAGGGGTATTAAATAGCATATTGGATCTGAACATATAATCTTCCACCAAATAAACCATGTAGTAATCAACTACGAGATGTAATCAACACTACTAGTCACCGACAAGCACCAATCTATAGTTCTGGTACATAGATTGAATACAATAGATGAACTATGGTTTGAGAGGAGATGGTGTTGTTGAAGATGTTGATGGAGATTTCCCTCCCCAAGATGGGAGAGTTGTTGGTGATGATGATGACGGGAGGGGAGTTCCCCTGGCGGAATCGCTCCGCAGGAGGGCAAAAGTGCTCATGCCAAAGTTCCACCTCGAGACGGTGGTGCTCCGTCCCGGAAGTCCTATCCTTATATTTTCTACGTCAAAATGACTTATGTACCAGAAGATGGGCACCAGAGGTGGGCTGGGCTGAGCACAACCCTCCAGGGCGCGCCTGGGGGGCCAGGCGCGCCCTGGTGTCTTGTGCTCACTAGGTGCCCCCCCTCCGGTGGTTATTTGCTCCAGTATTTCTTATTTATTCCATAAAAAATCCTCGTGAAGTTTCAACTCATTTGGAGTTGTGCAGAATAGGTGGACTCACGTAGCTTTTCCAGGTCCAGATTTCCAGCTGCCGAAATTCTCCCTCTTCGAGTGTACCTTGCATATTATGAGATAAAAGGCATTAGAATTACTCCAAAAAGCATTAGTATGCTTAAAAACATTATAAATGACAGTAGGTAAACATGATGCAAAATGGACGTATCAATCATCAGGGAGTGTCGGATTCAGGGCTCCGCAGACATAAGAAAGGTTCGAACACCGAGGCATGTGGGAAGAACTCAACCTCTCCAGCCAACCAGTTCGTTGCCCCCACGGCCTAGCTCGATGAACAAGAAAGGAAAGGGACACGACATTTTACCCAGGTTCAGCCACCTTGCGGTGTAAGACCCTACTCCTGCCTTTGGGGCGGATTAGCCTCGCGAGGGGCTGAGGATGAACTAGTACAAAGGAAGAACAACCTCAGGAGGTCTGTTCTTGTGGGGGTGTGAGTTAGTGAGGGTTTAGATCAGATCCCCCTCTTCGGTGGTGGCTAAGCTATATTTATAGTGGCCTTGGTCCTCTTCCTCCAATCAAAGGCGGGAAGGGATCCCACAGTGGCGAATTTTGAAGGGGGGAACTAGTACATCCTATCTTGACGAAAGGTGGTCTTCGCCTGCAAAGCTTCTGGTCATGCCGCCATGGTGGGCTCGGCGATGACATCTGTCCTGCCGTCCTGGCGGTCTTGGTTTCGTTGCACGAGAATGGCAACCTTTGGCTGATTCCTCGGGACCTGCGCCTGCGCTTGCCTCCTTAGCACCAAAGAGGAAACCTGTTGCTCTACACCCACTGGCGCCCGCCTGGCCTTGCTCGTCATGGCTTGCATCACCTCAACCTCATGAGGTGGGCGCCTGCATAGGAATCTCCGCTCCTCGGGAGCCAGCCTGAGGAGGCCGCTCCCTCCGGAGTGCTTGGCGTCGTCCGCCTCGCGAGGCTTGGCCCCTCGTGAGTGTCTTGTTCTGCTGTTGCTGAAGATGGGCCGTACCAGGCCGTCGATGAAGCCACGCTGTGGGCCGCAGGCAGGAAAGTCTGGGTACCCTGGTTCCCAGGACGTCGACAGTAGCCCCTGGGCCCAAGGCGCACTGGGACTTGGCTTCGAGGCGAAGCCAAAGGGCAAGGGGGAAGCGCCGCGGGCCCCAATCGCCTGCGGATCGAGCCGACATGTGGCGCTTGATGGGATGTGGGCGTCTCCACTTCCCCACCCTGCCCCGGCAACCACTCATGCTGACAAAAAGACTGGCACCTGTTGCCGAGCCTTCATTGCCTTCTCTTCTTCTTGCTCTAGATCCCCTTTTCTCCCTGCCGAGAGTACCTCCAGATCTGCCGAATTTCTCCCAAAGCTCTTCGCTGATGACGTCCAAGAAAGTGTAGCCAGCCGCTCCGGCCGCACACTCTTCCTCTGCGCTCGCGCCGGCCCTTAGCACGTCCTCCATCACCGAGGCGATGCACCTTGACGCCGTGCTCCCGCTGACGGCGAGCGACGACAACGAGGGGAGGGAGACGACACTCCGGGCTGGCTCCACCGAGCAGGGGACCTTGGTGGGGACATTCAATCCCTTCTTCCTCCAAAGCATCTTCGCGGGGCTCGTCCCGCCCTTCTCCAAGTTCTTCCTTACCGACCTAGACCATTATCAGGTTCACGCTCTGCACCTCCAGCCCAACTCCATCCTTCTACTCTCGATCTTCGCCTTGTACTGTGAGGCGTTCATGGGCATGATGCCCTCCGTTGCGATACTCTGCCACTTCTTCCTCCGGATGCACGACCCGACCCAGCGCTCCGGCTGTGTCTCCTTCGTCGCGGCCCACAGTGGCAACGCGCTCATGAGGGCTGGGAAGAAGGTGGAGGACTTCCGTCGCAAGTGGATTTACATGGACGCCAAGGGCCTCCATGCTCGGCTGGAGCTGCCGACTGAGATGCCGGAGAAGATGGACCAGTGGGCTCATGAGAACTCACCGACCCCATTGCGGCGCCGGTCCTGAGGGTGATGCAGGCAGACATGGATTACGGGGCACTGACGGGGGCCATGCTTGTCAGGGAGTTCCTGACGTAGCGCCTGGCCCCGCTCCAAGCACACTCGCGCCCCATGTGGGATTTCAAGGGCGCGAACGACGACCTCCGGCTGCGCCCAGGGAGGTTGATACACGAGGAGCTAAGCAAGGCTATGCGTACCTTGCTGTAGAAGGACCCGGGTAGCCTCCTGGCAGCCTATCTCCTGCTGTACCGCCGTGGCGACGGGGAGGCGCTGGCCATCGCCATGCTCATCTTCAAGGAGCTGGGGCTCATGTCCCCGAAGCTCCCCACCTCAACGGTGCCGGTGTCCTCCGCGGAGGACTCTGAGGAGAAGGGAGAGGAGAATTCGGAGGTGACCGTAGACGACGAGGCGGAGACCTCTCCTCCGTCGCAGACTGAACTTCTCCGCAATCTCTCCGATGACGACGACACTGCCGAGCCCTTGGTCGGGAGATCCCCGCGCTCCACCGGGGTCGTTACAAGGTCCGGGGGCAACCCTTGGTGGAGGCTCGGCCGAGTGACTACGAAGAAGTGCGAGGCGACATCGCTTCCTCAGGGCGACGCCCCCGCCTTGTCATCTGTCGCCACCGCCCCGGAGCCAGCTGTCGTGCGCCCGGCTGATCCTCAGGGTGCGGCGAAGCCCGCGCTTAGGAAGATCAGGGACGCCATGGTCCTGGCAAGGAAAAGGGCATACATCGCCACCGACGAGTAAGTATCTTACCTTGTTTTCATTCGCCATCCTTGACGGCATGCCCACAATGATCTTCTCCGGGCAACCAGGGCGGAGCCCGTGGTGAAGAGGAAGAAGGAGGAAGCCGGGACTCATGAGGCCACACCGTCCGCTATGGCTGCCGGTGGCCCTGGCGCAGGCGGAGGAGGCCGCCTCGCGCTCCCCCACGATGGAGCGGGCCCCCTAGTGCTCGGTGGCAGAGCCTTGGGAGGAGGTCGCTCTAGTGGTCCAGAAGACTCCGGAGCCACCCGTCCCTGTCGCTCCCGCGGGGGGTTTAGGGGCTCCAGAGCCCGCTGCTGTAGCGGCACCGGTCCAAGCACCGGTGCCGCCTCCTCCCCAGGCCCTCGTGTTGGTGGATCATGGCCCATCTGCCAGGCCGGTGCTTTGGAGGAGGCCTACGCTGCGCTGGACCAGCTTCGGACCGATCTGCAGGGCGTCGATAGGTGCGTGGTGATGGGGCATTTGGGACTGATCTCAGGGTGGCTCCAGGCCGACGCGTCATTCAGGACAGCCTGGGGCCAGGCCGAGGCTGCCGCCGTGCAGGGCAGGAAGGAGGCCGGTGAGGTAACGGCGGCTCGCGACGCATCGCTTATCGACACAGCGTCCGCCAAAGAACCTTGCAACATGGTGGGAGCTGAGCTGAAGGCCCTCCATGAAGAGCAGGCTGCCCACACCCATCGGCTCCAAGAGCAGGAGGAGCAGCTCATGGCCCGGGAGGTTACGCTCGCCGACCGTGAGCCAAGCTGGACTAGGGAGCGCAGGAACAGGCCACGGAGCGGAGCCGCCTAGGCAAGCTGAAGGAGGAGGCGGACAAAGCCCAGGCGTCCCATGCCAAGCTTGTCTCTGAGGAGATGGCCCGGCTGGAGGCCAGGGAGAAGACCCTCGCCGCGGTCGAGAAGGCGGCAGTCGCGGGCGCGATGCCTTCGTCTCCTTCGAGCTGAGGTCCCGCACGACGCTGCACTCCCTTTACGAAGAAGGGTACGAGAAGCCGCTGGCGACTCCGGAGGATGGCCTTGCTGGTCTTCTCCCCAAGCTCGCCGAGCAGCTCTAGGGTATCGCCTTCGGAGTGGGCTCCATGGTAGAAGAGGAGTGCCGTGGACTTTTCACCGCGGTTGCGACGCGTTTCTTCAGCCACCTCCATCTCCAGGACCCAAGCTTCAACCTTGGTGCACTGATCGAGCTGGTGCCTCCTGAGTCCCGCGACGCTGCTGCCGAGGCCGTGAAGAAGCAGGTGAAAATCCTGCTGGAGAAGTTCCTCTGCATCGACCCTGAGGCTGGTACGACTGGAGCTGGCGGCAAAGACGGCGGCGGCGTTGTCGATGACGAGCTCCCCATTTCGAGCGACATCGGTGACCGAGGTGATGGCGGCGCTTCCTCCTAGTTTGACCTTGCGACATTTGACCTGCCTTGTGGAGGCGTGAAAACATCTGCTTGAACTTGTGAGACATTATGTTTTGTAATAACTTGTTAGGACTCCGTGATTTCCTTTCGCCAAAACCTTATCGTTGCCGTTCGCTGCCTCGATGCTCAGCTCGTAGAGCCGTAGGAACTTAGTAAGGTTGGGGGTGCCGTCGTAGCACGGAGGAAGATCCGGCTTGAACTTGCCGGGCTAGATGACGCGACGTAGCTCTGGAGAGAACGCACGGCATCCTGCTGCACTCACACGGGCCTGCCGCGGAGGGGGGGCCTGGTCTTGACGCCCGCGCGCCACCGCCTCTGGCGGCACACGGTCTTGACGTGGTGGTGCTGGGAGGGCACGCGTGTAACGCCCCGGACACACCCGCTGGTGGTTGTTACTCCTGACGAGATCTAGACTGGCCTCACAGATCAATACTAGTCTTTTCTGCACACTTTGTGCTCACTCGACGTGGTGGTGCTGGGAGTGCATGCGTGTAATGCCCTGGACACACCCGCCAGTGGTAGTTACTCCTGACGGGATCTAGACTGGCCTCACAGATCAATACTAGTCTTTTTTGCCCACTTTGTCCCCACTCGTGCGCACCTGGGAGCAACTTCCCGGTCGGCCACCCATCCTGAAATTACTCCAAGCTGAGCATGCTTAACTTTGGAGTTCTGTCCGAATGGGCTTCCGGAAAAGAAGGAATTCCTTATTGATATGAGTATTCTATCATCCCTAATAAGCCAGGCTATCACATACACCCCCACTCAAAGGAACCGACGTCCTCGTCGGGCAACAAGAACGTTTCCTCTTGGCACATACGTCTGTGCATCCAGTCTAGTACATGTGCCATGCCGTGTGCCACGATGGGTCACAAACGTCATGAACAACATGACCGAGCACCTGTGCGCAAACATCCGAGTAACCAAGAGGGTCAGCTCTGATACCAACTTGTAACGCCCCGGAGACACCCGACGGTGGTCGTTACTCCTAACGGGATCTAGACTGGCCTCACAGATCAATACTAGTCTTTTCTGGACACTTTGTCCTCACTCGTACACACCTAGGAGCAACTTCCCGGTCAGTCACCCATCCTGAAATTACTCCAACTGAGTATGCTTAACTTTGGAGTTCCGTCCGAATGGGCTTCTGGAAAAGAAGGAATTCCTTATTGATATGAGTGGTCTATCATCCCTAATAAGCCAGACTATCACAACGCGCCTCTCCTTGAGGCCGCTGCACCACCTGGCAGCTTTCTTCGTCACGCGTCGGCGCCCTGCGCGGCGGGTCACGCTGGGGGGCCTCATGCCTTGGCTCGGGGACGACATAGCGCCGAATAGGAGGAGGTGGTGCACCATGAGCCACATCGCCTGCCTGAGACGGCAGGGGAGGCAGCGAGCGAGATGGTGCATGGGCTTCTCTAGCTGCGCCAATGATCTTGGCGATGTAGCCCAACTAATCCTCGTAGAAGTCGTTGGCCGGATAATAGCGCAGAAGCTCGCGCGCCATGCGCAGTGCTGCCTGCGCATTCGCCGGCTCGCGACGGAGAAGGGAAGACGACACCATGGCTGGAGTGGAGAAGGGGTCGCGGTGCGGCCGTTGTGACGCACAGACGGTGGCAACAACGAGTCCTGCTGCTCGTGGGCCATGGGGTCGGTGGTGGCGTTAGCCACCAGGGAGGCAGAGCGGCGAGGTTTGCCGTTCCCCACAGGTGCCGCCTAAGCGACACGAGCAGCCCGTCGCTCGGCACGGACACGGCGAGCGTCAGCCATGGGAACGGTGGAACGGCAACGAAATGATCGATGGAAGACAGGCTTCGACACGCACCTACCTGGCGCGCCAAATCTCGGATTCAGGGCTCCGCAGACCCAAGAAAGGTTCAAACTCTAGGGCGTGTGCGAAGAACTCAACCTCTCTAGCCAACCAGTTCGTCACCCCCACAGCCTAGCTCGATGAACATAAAGGAAATGGACACGACAGTTTACCCAGGTTCGAGCCACCTTGCGGTGTAAGACCCTATTGCTGCCTTTGGGGTGGATTAGCCTCGTGAGGGGCTGAGGATGAACAAGTACAGAGGAAGAACAACCTCAGGAGGTCTGTTCTTGTGAGCTAGTGAGGGTTTCGATCGGATCACCATCTTCAGTGGTGGCTAAGCTATATTTATAGTGGCCTTGGTCCTCTTCCTCCAATCAAAGGCGGGAAGGGATCCCACAGTGGCCAATTTTGAAGAGGGGCAATAGTACATCATATCTTGATGAAAGGTGGTCTTCGCCTGCAGAGCTTCTGGTCGTGACGCCGTGGTGGGCTCGGCGATTACTTCCATCCTGCCAGCCTGGCGGTCTTGGTCTCGTTGCAAGTGAATGGAAACCTGTGGCTGATTCCTCGGGACCCCGTGCCTACGCTTGCCTCCTTAGCACCAAAGCGGTAACCTGCTGCTCTACGCCCACTGGCTCCCGCCTGGCCTTGGTCGTCATGGTTTGCGTCACCTCGACCTCATGAGGTGGGTGCCTGCATAGGAATCTCTGCTCCTCGAGAGCCAGCCTAAGGAGGCCGATCCCTCTAGATGTCTTGGCGTCATCCGCCTCGCGAGGCTTGGCCCCTCACGAGGGTCTTGTCTTGTTGGTGCTGAAGATGGGTCGTACCAGGCCGTCAATGAAGACACACCGTGGGCAGGCAGGCAAGTCTGGGTGCCCTGGTTGCCAGGACGCCGACTGGGAGGCTGCTGATGAAGTCTAGGCCTGCTGGAGTCGCTTGCGGTTCTTG
This sequence comes from Triticum aestivum, assembly GCF_018294505.1. Taxonomy (NCBI): domain Eukaryota; kingdom Viridiplantae; phylum Streptophyta; class Magnoliopsida; order Poales; family Poaceae; genus Triticum; species Triticum aestivum. Next base: position 195,722,264 of record NC_057811.1, on the reverse strand, counting down.
CTCGCCCCGCCTCTGCTTGTTGGCAGCCCTGTTCTCGACCTCCAGAGTCTCCTTGTTAGCGGCACTTTCTGATAGAAGCGGGATTACAGGGAATATTAAGTTAAAATAGGGCAATAGAAAAGTGTATTGGTAACTAGAAGTTAGTAGGTAGGAATATAGTAAGAAAATGGAATAACAAATAGTTGCTTAAATACTACACAATTCATTTGATATTGCTGGGTAAGTCAACATGTAGATACTTGAAAAGAAAAGTTACTTCGAACAAAGTCTGTACGGATGATATCGTCGAGGAAGTTTGCATATATCTCATGACCAGGCTCTTTTATGTGCAGTGCAATTTTAGTGCCAGCTTTCAGTACATAAAACTTATAAATTTATTTCCAAAGGCCAGTGCCAAAATAGGAGTCACCACGTTCATCAAGTCTTACAGTAGCAACGATTGTAATCCATGGTTTGTGTTCAGTATGACATCCCTGCAGTCTTGATTAATGTAAAGGGAAAGATTGTGCACTACAGTTTCGGTTGCATAGCAAGGGACGCGCTGCAGAAAATGATAGGATTGTTAAAGAAAATATGGTAACATGCAAATATGGGCCCAAATTGAAAGAACTGTACTGCAGTTGAAATCGAAGGACAAAGGTCTATAATTAAACATATAGGGTAAACATGATGTCATGGAAATATGATAGTAATCGAAAGAACAATAATACATCATTAATTTGCCTAATATAGAAAGAAGAGGGAAAAAATCCCCTTTGACGTATATGGTGCATGTGGCACCTTTTATCCAAATGTAGAAATATTTAGTATATGTTCCGGAAAGTAGGCCATGCCAACCGATTTACAGTGAGATTAACATACCGCACGCATCCTCAAGTCATCTGGTACGGGGAGATGGAACTCCATGGATGTCTGGCGGAGGCCGAAAAGTCCTGATGTGTCCGGGCACTGTACACTCTTTGAATGAAAGAAAACCCTCAAATCAGCTCGAATAAATATGATTTCACGGTGTTTTCGGTCGGGTGATTAAAGGAGGCAGATGAACTGCGATAAGAGATGAGATAATATCTCATTAAATTACTTAGCTTGGTGTCCATGAGAAGAAACCCTCAGTACGGCGGATTCCCCTACCGGGCGGATCTGGGTCAACCGCGAGCAGCCTCGAGTAAGTCGATGGCGATAGGCGGCGGCAAGCAAAAGTGGCGAAATGCGATGGGGTTTGCTGGCAGCCTAGCGGTGGCGGCAGGCGTCGAGCTAAGTGGTTATCGCCACGATAGGCGGTGCCATTCATGGACGTGGAGGAGCTTGTGCAGGTGTGAATGGGGACCGGAGAGGGTGACGGGCGGGGTGAGGGTTTTTGTGACGTGGTGATGGCGAGGGTTTTCCTTTTTCTTTTTTGAATTGGGTGGTGTGGATTTTCTGTCCCACAAAGAATTTTCGGAGGCAATGGTTTGCTCGAGCCAACCGTGTGTGATTGACGCAACAGGCAAAATAAAAGTCATTGCACACAGTTCTAATTTTGGGAACCATGTGTGATTGACGTACTACCCCCGTCCTGGTTTATTGGTCCCCTTTGTAATTTGTACCAAATTTTGACCAAATATTTAACTAACAAATGTTTATGCATGTCACGAAAAATTATATCATTGAATACTATGTTCAAATACACATCCATTGATATATTTTTTGCTGACCTGTACTAACATTTTGTCAGTTAAATCTTTGGTCAAAATTTAACACAAATTACAAAGGGGACCACTAAACCAGGACGGAGGTAGATTCCATCAACCGAACTGATTGCATCCATATCCCACATTTAGACATAAGTAAACATAGATTAAACATACTCAAACATAGATAATAAGTGTAGACAAGCATAGTTCAACCATAAGTACATAGTTCAACCGTCATTAAGCATACTCAAGCGTACATAGTTCGATCCCACATCTCATCTCATCAGCCGGCACGATCCTGAAGCTTCTCCAGGTACTCGGCGTATGCATCGTGCGCCACCCTACGAGAATACTTCTACTTGAAGGAGCCAACTGCTTGTCCTCTTGCATGCGCCAGAACACTTTGATACGCGTCATGAAGATTGTGGTGGCAAAATGGGCATCGATAGCCGTCGTCCTAGGTCCTAATACGCCTGTTATGCATTCCCGCATAAAGCTCCCTCAGGATTTGCCTCTTGTACTTCCTCTGCCATCTTCATCCTCGCTGTCCACATCGTCAGACAGCACCTATACAAATAGTAAAAAAATGGCATCAAATCAATGTTTACATGCCGTGAAGTAGGATTAGGAATTTATGGCTATTTTTTATACATATCCAGAGATCATGGTTCGATTTTTAAGCATGGTCGTCTATGTATAGACCAATCTTGAAGAAAATAATGGCACAAACATATATGTAGGTCATTCAAAATCAATTGTCAAGTCCTAGCTAGGAATTATTAGCACGAACACTAACCCTAGTCGGATTACTAGCAGAAATCATTTGCACAGATGAGACAACTAATCACTTATCACTTGTACCATTCAAACAATCAATACACTACACAGATCTAATGAAACTTACTCAGATTTCATGGATTGGGACAACATAACCATATGATTTCTATTCCAAAAAGGGGGAGGCAGGAGTAACCATAGAAACCCTAGGATCTATTTAACACATAAATTGGTATAGATGACTAACCAGTTGTCCGTCGTCATCGGATCATCTCCGGAGTTGTCGTCGGAGTCGTTGCCGGGATCGTCACCCGAGTCGTCACCGGAGTCGGTGTTCAACTCCGCCTCTGGCTGTGGACGCTCGACATCGTCGACGATGTTAGGGTGCAGCGATACCTCACCGCCAGTGACGGCAACCTTTATCTCCATCTCCACACCGTGCTCCGGTGCTTTAGCAGCCCCGACGTCACCACTCCCTCTGATGGGGCGCTTTGGCGACATCCTCATACACCGACGGCTTTGAGGACTGAGAGCGGCGTCGAGGATGCAAGCGGAGAGAGAAGACTGTGTGTGTGCCGAGGATGGGGGTGCGGCCGCTCGGGCGCGCCATTAATATGGAGTAGTGGGAGAGAGGTGGGCGGCGGTCAACTCGCTGGCTCACCTCCCAGTGAGCCTGCGCACAGGACTGCTGGCATGCCTAACGTCATTTCACACAGCTACTCGCACGCCTCCCAATGACCCTACGCAGCGAGCATGCCTCCCGTCAATTCACACACCTGCACGCACGCCTCCCGGTCTACCTGCGCGGGCGACTGCTCGCATGCGTCCCGTCAACTCACGCCTGCTCGCACGGCACACGGGTCGCGTGGCGGCGTGTATATTGTTTTTCTATTTGGATGATTAATGTTGCCGCTTTATTGCTTAACCGAAGCATGGCACGTATCAATTGTTGGTCTAACACTCACGGTTTGAATAAATAATCCGTTTGGGATATTTGTTCCCAATTATTATTAATCTCCCATTTGTAATTAGATAAAGATTACATGAAAACTGGTCTCAAGTACAATGCCACTTTGTATTGGTGTCCATATGACATCATGATAAGTTTCCTGAACTTCAAATAATTTTTGGATGTACTAGAATGTGAAAAGTAAGATTTTCAATGTTTGAAATTTCTTGCACAGGGTGTAAACATGCACCAAGTGAGACACATGTGTTTTTTCAATCCATTTAGGTGCACTGTCACGTGTGCATGTAGCTCAAATTTGTTTTTTAGACATTATACCCCTAGAAAATCAATCAATGTACTAAAACGTCTTAATGATCTCTGTTTTTTATTTCAAAATTAAAACGTCCCTTGTTTGGTAACATATGTTCACCGCGGGATACGTTAACATGCACCGTAGTTGCGGTGGATTCACGGTGTGTGTGTGTGCGTCTGGGGGTGGCGGGTGGCTCGCAGTACACTACGAGTCGTGAGCCACTGTGTGGGTTGGCCGTTTTGTGAGGCAGGTGCCACATCAGAGTCGTGAATTCGTTATTTAAAACATTGCACGACCCTTTCATACATACATGTTTTGGCCACATGGTACTCGTGTGTGACGCTTTGTATGGGCCCGCGAGGTCGTCATCCATCACTTTGACGAGCAGCCGGCAGCGAGGTTAATTTGACCAGCAATGTAGAATCTTTTTTGTTTGTGTTATGGTGGGAGTATATATATAGTATGCATTGAAGAGGTGGGAGGGGACTAGCATATATACTATACGTATGCATCCGTGAACAAGTACACCTCACTCAGTGTCGGGACTTTTTGGTTTCTGAGGCATGTGCCACATCAAAGTTGTGAAATTGGCTATTCAAACATCACACAACACCTCTTTGGGCCACATGCATGCAGGCGGTGGTTATCCTAGGACACTCACGTGTGACGATTCCATCTGTGGGCCCACGAAGCCATCATCGATGCATGCATCACTTTGACCTACATTAGGAGAGATTAATTAATTTCACCATCAATAAGGATTCTTTTTGGGTTGTTATACGGTAGGAGCATATAGTATGCGTCGAAGAGGGGAAAGGGGACCATCATATGTAGTACGGTTGATGAACATCGCTCCGTGTGGGGACTTTACGGTTTTTGAGGCATGTACCACGTCAAAGCTGTGCATTTTGGGTATAAACCAACATATGTTTGGCCCACATGCAAAGCGATGGTGGTTGTGCTCTCGCACCCACTTAAGCGGTTATCAGCGATATCAAGGCTTTCGATCTGCAGGCCCGCTTGGTCCATCACTACTTTGCCTGACAACGAGAGAGGTTAATTTGACTTAGGAGGGGATTATTTTCTTGTTTGTAATACGGTATATATTGGTCATGCTCAGGGATGACATGATACAGTTAGAGCACACACATGCATGTGTACACATGAATCCCTCCCAACGAGTCGAACTGGCTAGTACCACGACACGTCATGAACTGATCTCGCTCTGTGTGGGGACTGTATGATTTTCAACGCACACGCCACATCAATGTTGTGAAATGGTATTCAAACATGCATGCACACATCACCTGCGTAGTATGCATGTAGTGGCTATCTTCGAACGGTACACTCCCTCGGGTGGTTATCAGCGACAAGCCTATATATTCGTGGGCCTGCGTGGACATCCATGATCACGTTGACCGAGAACAAGATAGGTTAACATGGTGGATTCTTCCTTTGGTTCGTGTTATCGTAGTATAGGTCATTGTGAGATTGAGACCTAATTCAGTTTGAGCGCATACTATGCACGCATACATGCATGAATCCCCATCATCGGCTTGAAGTGTGGTGTGACATACATATGCATCGTCAACCTAACCCTCACTCAGTGTGGCGATTTCTGGTTCGAAAGCATGGTGCCACATCAAAGTTGTTCCATTGTGTATTCAAAAACACACCTCTCCATACATATGTTTGGGCCACACACAGGCAGTGGTTGTCTTCGGGGACTACCTACTTGTGTGATTATTGGTGAGCTAGCCCATCTTCGGGGTCGCATGGACGGCCATCACTTTGACCATCAACAAGAGAGAGGTTGTACGACCAAGGTGGATTATTCTTGGTCCGTTTTATGATCCATCTTGGTGACATGCCTCTCTGGCCCGCCGACTGAAAGTGGGTGTGTGCGCGAGGGGAGGGGACTGCTACTTCGCACTTTGCTAGCTGAACCTCCGTGGGGGGTGGGAGGGCATGCATTCATAGCTTGGGATTCCCTTCCTGCCGACACGAGGGGGGGCAAGCAATACTGTGCGCTTTGTGAGATAGGTGCCACATCAAAGTTGCATTTTGTATTTGAACATCAAACTACCCTTTTTGTACATATATTTGGTCCACATGCAAGTGTGTTCGTGTTCTGACCCTCTCCCGCGTCATTTTTCGCCAAATTTATGAACATTAGACAAGTCGGATGACGCAATAGACACGGTCACTCACACTATCCGTGTGCCACGCTGGTGCCCCTGTCACGCACATCCGCACAGTACATTGGGCTCCACGAGGATTCCCCTCTCAAATATATCTACCCGCCTGCAGCTTCTTTCTGTTTGATAACACACGGTTATTATGTTGCGATCGTGTGTAATGTTTCTTGTTCCCGCTCCCGCGTGCATCCCTCAAAAATATCTGCCCACCTCGAGGGTTTTTCTTTTGATAACACACGGTTGTTATCTCCGGACCGTGTGCGATGAACCATCATCCAAATTTTCAATAGCCCCGGCATTTCACTCCCGTGTAGTAAAATTTTCAGTAGCCACGTCATTTCCTCAAAGAGACCGTCGCCCCCCTCCACACACACACACACACACCAAAACCTCCTCGGGCACGCACGTGCGCACACACACAACCCCCTCCCTTGCTCGAAACCCTAGCAAGGTTGCCGCCGCCACAAGTCCTCCATTGTCATAATCTGACAGTTTGCCCGTACAGCTTATCCACTGATATCCATACCCAGGCCGCCCTGAGTTTCTTAGATGACGCCTACCAAACGCCCCCACTCCAGAGATCCCCGTCCCCATCCCCGTCCCCCACTCCAGAGCATCGCAGCCTAAGCCCGGCTACGCTTCCCGTGGATCTCGAGGAGCGACTGACCCAAAAGAGGTGTATCACGGTCTCTTCGCCCGATGTCGTCGAGGAAGCTAACGACCATTACTGGCCATAGGCACTCAATCAGTGGGCTAGAGTATGCGGGTATGTCACGGACGCCGGCTACGACATCGAGGTCGTCGATAGCGACGGCCTGAGGCAGGCTATGTCACAGGTTAAGTGGCCCATCCCCAACCCCTCAGGTCCCACCGCTGATGTCCTCAGGCTCGATGTCAAGAATTTGCCATCCTACATCGCCATCGAGACCCTTTTGTCATTTTTAAGGACATGTTCTGCGACACTGGCTTGGGATCCACAGCTTCCAAGTCAGACCTCATCGACGGCGACCACGAGGAGGGCACCCTCTCCGGCTCTTCCAAGGGGAAAGTGCCCCATCTACTCTTCCAAGGGGAAAGAGCACGTCTGCGACATCAGGGAGGGCACCCTGCAGCCGTGCTCTTTCCATGGGAACAAGCCCATCTGTGACAAGTGAGGAAACCCATGATGTTTTTGCCGTGCCTCTTCACAGGGGGGAACCCATGATTTGTTTTGTCGAGTCCCTTTTGTTGTGTAGCGAGAATATGTCCAGTTTTAATTGCTATATTTGGTTGTTTGAAGTATGCCTTGTTCATTTCAGTTGTTCACAATGTGATGCTCTATTTGTGCAATTATTTACTATGCAGTACATTTCATCAATCCAATTTTAAGCATGCCGATAGGAATGCAAATATTTGCTTGTTGTTAAGCCTGTTATAGCTAGCATATGCCTCTTTTAAAGTTTTTTGATTGTTCGGTTCATTGTAGTTAGCATATGTCAGTTTCGAATGCTATCTATGGTTGTTCGTAGTATTCCTCTTGTTTATTCCAGTTATTCACAACGTGATGTTCTATATTTGCAAGTGTGAACTATGCAATTCAATTTCATCAATAACAGTTTCAACAATACCACTATGAATGACTACATTTGGTTGCTGCATCTTGTAGGTAACATTCCTTTCCATTTTTATTTAACAATAACCAGTGTACTTAGACCGGCACAATACCAGTTTGAATGACTATGTTTTCTTGTTGTTAAATGTTAGGCCTGTTGCAGTTAACAGACCTTTCCACTTGTTTTGCTTTACTAGCGTGCTTAAACCTACACACTAAAGCTATCTTTTGGAGATTATTTTTTCTGCCATGGATATATTTGGTGGATGTTTAGCCTATTGTGCTTAACATGCCTCTAATGTACCTACACAGGAAAATTTTGGGAACGACTAATGTTTTCCATCGAGGTTAGTTTCATCCCATGGCTTACATATACTCACTGTTCGGGATATCGGTAGCTGGTACCATATAGGCTGGTGGCTGATAAGGGACTAACCAGTGAATCGTACTTTTAACTGAATATATCTGTAACCCATTTATTGTTAGGTTAACTAGGGCGATATGTAATATATCTGAGGCTACATAGCAACATGCATTGTACTTAATGTCTAAATATGCAATCCTAGCCTACATAGCAACAAGGAAGAGTGTTACCTTAATGTTCTCATGATGTCTAGATATACGTAGAAGAGCAGCAGCAACAACAACAACACAACCCTGTTTGGATACCAACTTAGCTAGAGGTTAGAGTTAGTTTCTAGCTCATGACTAACCCTGAACTAACTCCATCCATAGAGGTGTTTGCATGATAGGGTTAGATTGACAATAAATGCACTAGGAGAACTAGCTCCAATTAGCACCTCTTGGGTGGGATAGTTTTTTTGGGTGGGTTAGATGCAACTAGCTCAAACTAGCCCTCATGTTTGGATATACTTTAGGGCTATTTGAGCCCGAACTAGCTCAAACTAATTCTAACCGTTGGATACATCAGCAGTTAATCAGCCGATAATTGGTAAGAATGCAATAAAATCCTTCCGGCCCATAATATAAGATGTTAATTCATCTAATATGTGAGTATATTGGATGTTATAAGATATTATAAAAGAGTTTTTACTACATCATTGTGCAATTGTTGTTTAGCTTCTAATATTAACTTGGTGCTTTTAGGTACATATGTCATTGGTAAAGATCCACGCTTCGACCCTTTCTGCGTATGGGGCAATGATATATCGATGAACCAGCATCAAGTGAGGAAGTTGATAAAGATTGTTAGTAAAATGGGTCAAAATATGGCAATTAAACTATTTGTTTACAGTTTATCCAAAAAAAACAGCGAACTGCAGGATGGTAAGTAAGAACTCTGCAGCCTTCTATTTACTGCCCATAATGAGTTGTGTTAGATGAGAATGTCTGAATCTTTTTCCTTTGCAGTGGTTCCCAAAGCAGTTGACTCGAGATTACCTCGCAAACTACATGATTGGTGGGCATGCAAAGGTTAAAGTATTTATACCAGAACACGATGATTATCTAGATGTTTTCATGAAGATAATGAACGATGGGTGGTCGGCCATCACAAGGGGTTGGACTAGAGTCGTGCGTGCCTTCTGCATGGACCAGGGCACAATATGGGCGTTCCGCTTCAACTTGTTTAGCAACTAGAATGTATTCCACATCTTTCTTTACCATCTTTAATAGTACAACTATGCAACTGTGGTTCATCATTCTTTATTTGGTTCTTATGTAATTCTTGATCATATGTACCAATGAATCGAATAATGCATTGGTTGTTTGAACCTGATGGATATGAATAAAGCTATAGCATACATTCAAATTCAAATCCTGTAGAATTTAAAATAGCAGCAATTAAATTACAGTGAAATTATGCTCTCCAGGTCATTACGACACACACGGTTGGTAAAACACAAATGTTTGCGATATACACCATAATCCGACACGGTTCACGGAGAGGAAACGTGTGCAAGCATGCACGCAGTTGCCGTTTGCAAAGCGTGTGTGATGTCAGCCAATATCACAAATGGTGCGGGCAAACTAAACGTATGTGATAGTTTCCTTATCGTACACGATTCGCAACCATGAACTGTTTCTGATGTGGTATGCATCGTAAACGTTGCACCACAGAATAGCGTGTGCGAGAGTTGTCGTGTACAACGATGTTACGACGGTCCGATGTTTTGTAATTAGTTATCGCATACGGTTTGGGAAAGGTGAATGTGTGTGATTGTCTACTTATCATACACGTTGTATAATAGTGAACCGTTTGTGATGCGTCGCGCATCGTAAATGTAGCACCACAGTATACCGACTGCAATGGCAATGCGAGCACAAACGAGTAGCGAGTACTGTATATGCATCAAGGCTCCCTATCCCCGACGGTTTCCGGGTCATGTGGGAAGGACCCCCCTATCGTAGTCACTCACTTGGCAACGGTTCCAAATGCCATGGCTGAAAGGGGTTAAAAACCGTTTGTATAGCACCTCGTTGTACCAGTGATCATAGTTAATTGATGTCTAATCCTGTAATTACTGAACATATTGTACTGAAAATTTTATTTATCGATTTGTTCTTGAACCATTGTGTTGAGAATACGAATTCCACGTTTCATATTTCAAAATTTCCAATTTGAATAATAAAGTAAAGGCAAAAATAAAATTATACAGGAGCGAATAAAATAATGTGCACACGGTTAGAAAGAAAACATCATGTGCGATGAAAAATAGAGAACAGATGGTTCTTTGACATGAAACATTTGCGATGCCCGAGGGACGCACACACGGTTTCGTCTCATTTGTGTGTGCCATTCATGGTAATATGGCAAACGTTTCAAACCAGTGTGTGTGTGATAGGAATACAAATCGTACAGAGTTATGAAAATGGACACATTGGTGTTAGTAGAGGCACCATACACATTTTACGTTCTTGAAGCGTGTGCGATAACGTACCTATCACAAACATATCGGTAGATTAAATGTTGTTGTACACCTTTTTCACACGACTATAGCGGTGTAATCGTTTGGGATGTCTCTCTGATCAGAAATATAACATCGAGATGTAACGTGTGGGACTGGGGCGGCTTCTCATAGGTTAATTCTATGGCGATCGTCAGTAGCCGCTTGCCTATCCCCGACGATTTTTGGGTCGTGTGGGAAGGACCCCCCTATCGTAGTCACTCACTAGGCAACGGTTCCAAATGCCGTCGCGGAAAGGGGTTAAAAATTGTTTGTATAGCACGATACACTACTTGTGAAGGGGGTTGTCAATCCCCTCGGCGGCTACTTGCAAGGATTAAATCTCGTAGTTATAGGTAATAAGGTAAATTACAAAAAAGCAAAAGTGCAGCAAGGTATTTTTGTGTTCTTATATATGATAAAAGTACACCCCGGGGGCATAGTCTTCACTAGAGGCTTCTCTCTTGAGCACATAACATACGTGGGTGAACAAATTACTGTTGGGCAATTGATAAAAAATCGCATAGTTATGACGATATTCAAGGCAATGATCATGTATATAGGCATCACGTCCGAGACAAGTAGACCGACTCCAACCTGCATCTACTATTATTACTCGACCCATCGACTGCTATCTAGGATGCATCTAGGGTATTAAGTATGAAACAGAGTAACACCTTAGGCAAGATGACACAATGTTGACAAACTAAACTCAACTAATATGAATAAACCCCATCATTTTACCCTTAATGGAAATAATACAAATACGTGTATTGTCCCCTACTTTGTCACTGGATAGAGCACCGCAAGATTGAACCCATCACAAACCACCTCTCCCATTGCAAGATAAATCAATCTAGTCGGCTAAACTAAATGGATAGAGCAAAGAGAAATAAAATGCTATAATAATCATGCATAAAAGAATTCAGAAAAGACTCAACTAATATTCATGAATAATATGATCATAAACCCACAATTCATCCGATCCCAACAAACACACCGCAAAAGAAGATTACATCCGATAGAACTTCAAGAACATCGAGGAGAATGTTGTATTGAATATCAAAGGGAGAGAAGAAGCCATCTAGCTACGAGCTGTGGACCCGTAGGTCTGTGGTGAACTACTCATGCATCATCGGAAGGCAGCAAGGATGATTAGGAAGCCTTTCCTGATTGAGCCCCCTCCGGCAGAGTGCCGAAAAAGGCCTCCAGATGGGATCGCGGTAGAACAGAAACTTGTGGCGGTGGAAAAAGTGTTTGGAGTAGCTCTCTGTTGGTTTCTCAATTTTAGAGAATTTATAGAGGTGGAATTGGGTCATATAGAGCCACATGGGGCCCACAAGGTAAGAGGGCATGTCAGTGTCAAAATTGGCGGATCTCGGGCAGGGGGTCCCGAGCTGTGTATCTTGGATCAATGGAGAACAAGGGATGAAGGACACGATGTTTACCCAGGTTCGGGCCCTCTCGAGGAGGTAAAACCCTACGTCCTCCTTGATTATATTGAAGTGTATAGGATGATTACAGAGTCAATCTACCACGAGATCAGATGAACTAAACCCTAGGTGAGTAGGATGATGGTTTATCTTCTAGCATCTACATACTAAACACTCTAGTTTATATAGACACCAGGGGTCCTAGGGTTACGCCTGGTCAATTACAATGAAGGAATAAACATGCCGATTCTCTTTTCTTGACTTGGAGAACACACCAAGGCTCTGAAGGTATCCTGTCCGGACACGGAGTCACTTTATAGCTCGTCCTTGTAGTAGTGGCACATCGGCCCACCGGTTCGGCCCATAAGAGATAGGCCAACAGTCTGAGGAAACCCTAGCCCAGGACTCTCTCATAACTCCCGGAGTTCTCCGTGCACCTGATGTCTTCGGCTTGCGGGGCGAGTTCTTCTCCCCCTCTTTGTTGGGAGTTAGTTACCCTTAGCCAAGCCTCAAAAAGTTGCTTAACTAAATTCGGCCATGTGCTAACCAGGTTATATTCGAAAGCCGAATTGTAGATATTGCTTAGACTCGAAGGCCAACCACTCAAGTGTGAATAGTACCCTCGCCTGAGAACTTTTGGCCAAAGGTCACAGCCGGTCTAGGGATGGCAATGGGTACCCATTACCCACGTACTCGGCGGGTAAAAATCCTATTAGGGCAAGGGTATGAGTCAAAAACATAGTCATGGGTACATAAATAGGAAATTTTAAAACCCTTCGGGTATAGTGGGTACGGGTATGGTTTAGTATAACCCATACCCGCGTACCCATGTACCCGCATATAATTTGATAAATAGGCATTAAATATTATACGCTTTTCTTTCATATTTTATTCTTTCTTTTATTTTTTTGTTTATCCAAATATTATATATATTATATTATGTACATAAATCCCGCAGCTAGCCCACGAACAAAGCCACGAGCCCACATCCTCAACCCCATATGTGATACGCATCTAGGTGATTGATGTCCATAAGTGCATCGTTCCTTATATGGCTACATATCTGCGTGATTGGCATCCAGGATTACCACGCAGGCTTGTAGCAACCAGCTGTCTTAATGTGTTGGTGTGTACAAATAATTGTTGATGTTTACAAATATAAGTGTTGTTGTTCATGAGAATGTGTTGTTGTCATAACGTGCCGTTGTTTATAAATTATTATTATAACTTTTTTTATGACTATATAATGCTCAAATTAATGTGTTGCAGATATGGGTAATTTTACCCGCGGGTACCCATTTACCCTGACAGGTGACGGGCATGGGGAAAAATTGTACCCATCGATGGGTATGGGTACGGGTAATGGGTAAGGTTTGGGGCGACGGGTAAGGGTATGGGGAGCCTCCACCCGTCCCAAACCCGGCGGGTACCATCCCTAAGCCGGTCACAAATACTGAACCGTTGTGAAAACTTGATTCGCAGTTCGAGGCAGTTCCTCCATTGGCACGTCCCATAAATGTGGAGATCATGCCCTGTTTTTTTAAGGGATATGATCAATGATTTTGGTTATCCCACTCGCACTTAACATCATGATTATATCGGGAAGTGGCGAGGCCTGCGGCATAGTAAAATGACTCTTAGTATTATGGCAGCTTATAAAAGGGAAACAACCACCACTATCTCTGCACGCTTTATCCTTCCTCTCACCATTTCTTTCCCCAATATATAGAGCTCCAGCGCCCTGACCCACCCTTCCTTAAGAACTCCCTCCTAGCCACTCCCTCGATTCGGCCATGGATTGATCTGGTGCGAAAGGCAAGTGGGAGCCCCCCATCATCACTAACAAGGACATCGACGGCTATCTCACAGCCGACGTCACTCACCGGGCTCCAGAGGAGGGCTAGGTCGTCCCCACACCCCAACCAGGCGAGAGGGTGGTGTTGGTCCTCCACTTCGTCTGGGGACTGGGCTTCCCGCTCCACCCCTTAATCAGGGGGTTGATGTTCTTCTACGGGCTAGATTTTCACGATCTAGCCCCGAACTCCTTTGTACACATCTCGGCCTTCATCATCATCTGCGAGACCTTTCTACGGGTCTAGCCACACTTCAGCTTGTGGATGAAGGTATCAACGTCAAGCCGAAGATAGTCGATGGCCAACAAGTGGACTGTCACTATGAAAAAATACACTTCCGTGATGATATGTGTTTGTCACAGTAGGTCACGTTTTCTGTCATGCATGTACATCCATGACAATTTTATGACAGAATCAAGATAGTCATACCTGTGCTGTCGTAGAAGCGTTCCATGACAATACCAAAATTATCATCACGGAAGTGTCCACTTCCATGACGATAAATGGAGCGTCATGGAAGTGCTTTCGTCATGGGTGACCGACACGTAGCATCCATCGTAACGGGTCGCCGTTAAGCTATCGGGTTCCAGTTTGGATCCGATAACCCGTTAACAGCCACGACCAATGGGGATTTTCCATGTGTAAAATCATCATTGGCTGGAGGAAACATGTGTTGGCTCACAGTTGGGACAGATGTCATCCACTGATTGGACAGAAGGCGCCTATGATACTTCGACATGTGGCACGGCCCAATAGAGGCCCATTCCTGTGAAAAGGCTGGCCCGTTTGACTTGGTCAAAAGGTAACGAGTCGGCCCATAGAAAGCCTGTTAACGGAGTGTTCGCATATAGCCCATTTACAGCCTGCTAACTCAAGGCCCGTTAGGGCCTATCTGAATTAGGCCCAGTAGCGTCATCTAGGCCGTCCAATATGATTCCAGCCTGTTGTAACTTCTGCCCATGTATGGCCCATGACGTCTTTCGGCCGATATGAGGCCCTTTAGAACTCTTGGCCCATTAACGGCCCGTGGTGAAACTGGCCCGTAATGAACAGTCTATCGCTTTATACCCATTAACGGCCCATTATTCCATTGGGCCATTTCCAGCCCATGCTATCTTCTAGCCTTCTCAGGGCCCATTTACTCTTGGGCTCATTTCCAGAATTCGGTTACATACAACCTATTACTGGCCTTTTCTGCTTATGGGCCAAATTCAGCCCGTGGATCTGTTAATCCATTCGGCCGTTTTCATAGCGTCATCAAATACGGCCTATTAACGACGACCATTATGGTCGGTCCATGAACATACGACTCCAACTCTAGCCCGTTTACGGCCCATAATGCGGTCCGTATTGGCCCATGTTTGGCCAATCGATTATACGGCCCGTAGAAGGCCCATTGTTTTACTACCCGTATAAGGCCCATTGTTTCTATGGCCCGTAGAAGGCCCATTGTTTCTACGGCCCGTAGGAGGCCCAGGATCACTACAGTAAATATGTAGCCCATGGTTATTGTGGCCTAGTTTGAAAAAATAGGTTATTGCGGCCACTAGCAAACCACGGGAAAAGAACTGCACTGACTACAAGCAAACAAATAAACAAGACAACAAGGTAATAAATAACCAAGCAAGTTACGATAGGCAATCACGGCTATTACACATATTACGTCCACTGGGCATCAAAGTTCGCCACCAGTGCAAATATAGGGAACAAAGCAGCATATCACATACACTGGTTGTCAAAGTTGGCGACCAGTGCAAATAAACGCCGCAGCAAAACAAGTCCAGAACTGAAACCACTTCAAAAGAGCTCAAGAAACAATATCCTGGGTACCCTAATGCTGGGAAGATACTTAGCAAGCTTATTAACATTCTCCTGTTTGGCGCTTAAATCCTCCAGCGCTTGCTGTTGCACCAGAAAGTATGCATCTGAATTCTGCAGGGACTTCCTTAGTCCTTCAGCTTCCTGTCGCATAACATCTGATCGATGTCTTTCAACTGGAAGTTGAGACTCAAGAAGCCGAACTGATTCAGGCGGCGATTTCGAAGAGCTGGTGCCATCAGTAGTGGCCAGTAACTCGAACACTACATCAAGACGGGACTTTGGGGTTGTCTCATTGTCTTCAATATAGTATCTGCATTACTTCCTTTACCACTGCATAACGGGGTACTCTTCTCCAATATTTTATCTGCATTCTAAAAGAGAAACAAATAGACACATCACAGATTAACCATGTTGTATATGAAAACTCATTTTGGGAAACTAGTTCAGTAGTAAGGTGGGCAGGATAACGGCATGAAGCAAACATATATCTATGTAGTATGGTCAGTGTATGGTCTATATCATTCTAGTTTATGTTGCCAAATCAAGATAGAGACGGTTCAAATCATATCTATTTAAGACAAAGCAGCATAGACAAAATATAAGTGTGGGAAACTACACAACAATAACAACACTTGTAATGTGCATGGCATGAGAACATAACTGTTTATTAAATTGAAACCGAAATCAACATAGAGCAAGTTACAACAGCAAACACGGTAAATAAACAGGTTTAAAACATACCTGTTGCGCCATTGGAGTTTTAGTTGCATCCTTCAAATTTGAAATTAGCTGGTATAAGTAAATACAGTGATGCAAGAGCAAAGGAGTATGAACCATAGCTACGAAACCTGACCTGAGAACAATTCTTCTTCTGCTTTAAGCATTGTCTTGGGGATCGAAGTGGTGGTCCTCGTGCTTTGGGCACTGCAGTTGCCTTACTAACTGCTCGTGTTTGGTTGCTCTGTGGTGGAGACGGTGCTATGTCAACTGGAACTGGGTTACTATCTGCTGGGGTTGGGGTTAGAAGGGGTGTAGCTGGTTCTCAGTCTAACTGGGTAGGGGTAAAATCTGCGTGAGTCTAGGTTATGTGTGGTGGGACTGGTTCTTGGGAAAGTACAACCGTGGTTCTATCTGCATCGGCAGGCAGCACGATCTTTTCTCAAGACCGTGTTTTTACTCCCACAGATACTACCATCAGCCCCTCCAATTCAAATGGCTGATAAACAAGAAAAGTAATTGAATGTATGAACATTGTAAGATAGACAGGTGCAATGGATAGTAGGAAGATAACAGGGCATGAAATAGTTCACATTTTTGTTGTCTAACAAAACAGAATAGCATGACATAATTTCACATATATGATGGCAAATTAAACAGGATAGCATGACACAATTTCACATGTATGATGGCTAACTAAACATGATAGAATGACATACTTCAAAATATGATGACTATGTAAACAGGATGAGATGATCTAACTATATTATGTCTTTAGAAAATGGGTTGGCATGCCATAATTCAGATACATGATGTCTATGTAAACATCATGGCATGATACAATTCAAATATATGATTTATATACTAAGCAAGTGAGCAGAGGGCAATCGCATATATGATGTGTCAACTAAGGAGATGGCATTCAATATTGTGTATATGGTGTAAAAACTAAGCATTGCAAGACAACATATGCATGATAAGAGTAATATGACCCTGCCAAGTTTGAGCATACACCTCAGGGTGATAATTGGACTGGTCATCTGCCTCTGAATCCTCCTCTGAGGAGCTATCTGTAACCAGCAAGATATCTGCTTCAGTAGGTAGCATTGTCTGCTCTAAAGACCTTGTTTTCACTCCAGATTTCTCCATCGCCAATTCAAATGGCTGATGCACAAGTAGAGCAGTTGAATATACAAACATTGTCGACAAATGCAATGATTAATAAAAAAAGGACGGCATGATATAAGTCACATATATGACGCTTGGCTAAACAGCATGGCATTGCATAATTCACATACATAATGCCTTGTAACAAGATAGCATTGCATAATTCACATATATAATGTCTTGCAACAAGACGGCATTGCAAAATTGACATACATGGTCATTAGACACTAAACAGGTGGCATTCACACAAAGCATGTCTAAAGCAAATGACATGCCAATGCAAGACACCATATGCATGATCTGAGCAATATAACCCGGACAAGTTAGAGCATGCACCTCGGGGATGGGGGGGAATAGGACTGGTCATCTATCTCCGAATCCACCTCTGAGGAGCTATCTGTAACCAGCAAGACATGCACTTCGTCAGATAGCATTGTCTGCACTGAAGACCTTGTTTCCACTCTAGATTTTTCCATGACCGTGTCGAATGGCTGATGCACAGGAAGAGTAGTTGAATGTACTAAAATTGTTGACAAATTTAATACGTACTGAAAAGTTGATGGCGTGATATAATTCACATATAAGATGACTGGCGAACTAGGGTGGCATTGCAAAATTCACATATATGATCCCTGTCTAAACAAGATGGCATTGCATGATTCACATATACAATAAAGAAACTAAACAGATGACAT
Source organism: Triticum aestivum (assembly GCF_018294505.1). Taxonomy (NCBI): domain Eukaryota; kingdom Viridiplantae; phylum Streptophyta; class Magnoliopsida; order Poales; family Poaceae; genus Triticum; species Triticum aestivum. The sequence goes on along the minus strand of NC_057811.1, from coordinate 195,704,171 downwards.
TCACATAATGCATGTCTAAACTAAGCAGATAACATATTTGATGTATAAAGTAAGCAATGCAAGGCACCATATGCATGATATTAACAACATCAGCATGCCAAGTTAGAGCGAAGACCTTAGTGGTTAAATAGGAGTGGTATTCTCCTTCTGAATCCCCCTCAGAACAGTTATCTTCCTCTTGATTACAATCCGAAATGGGTGGAGGGGGGCTGCCTTTGCACCCACCAGGGAGCGACGTTTGCATGAAATTTTATTGCCACGCAAGGCTCTTCTCTTTTGCTCTACATGTTCAGTTCCATTGTGTACAATAACTGACATGCATAGGAATAAAACATAGTGAGATTATGTAAGGAGTGGATGCACAAACCAGAGTCATGGTAGCAATCTGTGGATAGACCCAAAACCAATGATAGCAGGCACATAATAGGTTTAGTTAAAAAATACAGATAATGGCTCCTTTAATGTTTGTTTCCACCCAACAAGAAACTCATAGTAGACACCCGAGATTAACCAGATAGTAGACAGATAGTATTGATTGCTGACCCAATATGTACCCCACAACCATTTAAAAACTCAAGTTTGAGCATTAGTTTGGACCTGACTCGGAGTCTAATAGGTGAACAGGATGATAAAGTAGCATGTCATCATATTAAGCGATGCATAACGTAAGCAGACACGAAAGAGTGCGACCTCTCTTGCGGACCCATGTAGTCCTCAAGGTCATCAGCTCAGTTGATGATGGTAATGCAGTTGTCGTGGCTACCGGTTGCGGGCAAGAAGATCTGAGGTGGCGAAAGATAGTCTGGAGGGTGGATCCCTGCTGTGGTGAACCCTTTCATCGTTGGAGCAGCTGAGCTGGGGTGGAACATGGCGCAGCAGGAGCAGGACAAACCACACAAGGTTTTCTTTGACATGTATCCGTAACAGAAGTAATTGTGTAAGGGCTTGTTTGAATTTGAGGATTCTAACAATGTAGGGATAGGAGATACACAGGAATAGGATAGGAATGCACGTGCAAAATAGAGAATTGAAAAACACAGGATTTCTGCCAATCTGGGTGTTTGGTTCACAAGAATTGGAAGATCACATGATGCAAAGAAGCATGGTGAGATTCAGTCAAACCACAAGAAAATGTATGGTTATAATGCTATTATGCTACTATCTCTTAGTCTTGTGCTTCATGAATAGGAATTTGAAAAGGAGGACAAGTGGATAAAAATTCATATGGTCTTTCTTTCAAGGAGACACTAAAGGACCAAATCCTACAGTTTTCCTTTGCTTCATTCCTTTGAACCAAATGCATGATTAGTAGGCATGCTTGAGCAGGGAAAAACCTACACTCAAAAAATGTTTTTGGGCTACTTCTACTACTTTGGACCCAGGCCACTGCCCTACTAGCTCAACTCCCAGGCCCATCTACAAATACACAGCTCAAACGTGCAGAGATAAACAATGATGGCGTTCAAGAGAGTCCATCACGGATAGCTAAGTTGCCTGGTACCTCACTACTTGTCATATAGTAGGAGAAACTAATCGTATTTCACGTTACTACGTGTGTTCAGTGGACAATATATATATAACATGTAGAGTAAAAAAGAGATGCAACAAGTGGACAACCTCTTTGGCGAAGCCATGTCGATCTCAGCGTGATTGGGTTGGTCGGTGAGGATGCTCCGACTGATTTGGCTGTCGGAGGAGGGGAAGAAGATCTTAGGCATCTGGAGATGGTGCCCGGGGTACTGCTCTACTTTGATGGAGGGTTTCGTCGTTGGAGCAGCTCCGGTGAGTTGTATGACGGCGAGGCTGAAGCAGGACAAGAGACACAATGTTAACCTGAGTGGAATTCTAATAGCATCTCCAATTGATGACATAAAATACATAACCACAAAGTGCTATATGTAAAAAATATCAGCTGCTCATCTCTGAACTTAACTGTCAAAACTGAATTTAACTGTCGAAACTAAATTTAACTGTCGAAACTGAACTTTGCTGTTGAAACTGAATTTTACTGTCGAAACGGAACACACTAGTAGCAGAAAAGCAGTAGCAGCAGCGTGTGCGAGAGCCGGGGCAGCTGGTCGTGTAGCAGCATCTCGGGTAGCAGCTGCAGGGGCTCGAGGGAGAGCAGGATCTACTGCTCGTGCAGCAGCAGCGCTCGCAAGAGTAGAGCAGCAGCGCAAGAAAGAGCAAGAGCGAGTGCAGCAGCGGGAGCAAGAGCAAGAGCAGACCAGGCAGGGGACCGAGAGCAAGAGTAGAGTAGCAGCGCGAGCGAGAGCCAAAGCAGCAGCAACTCCTACTGATGTGGACGTCACCACTGTGGGAGCGACATCGTGGAGGAAGTGGCCGGCGACGCCACTGTGGATGGAGCCGCGCCATGTCGGCTCGGGGCCGAGCGCCGGCAGCACCATGAGATCGAATCAAGAAGCAAATGCGACGATTAATGTAGAACCTCTTTGGTGGCGCCGATTAGGACTCAGCTTCATCCAAGGAAACGGTGATGATGCTGCTCTTCCGGTGGTGCAGGTGAAGACGTCGGTGTGGGAATGGATGTGGTGCGAAAGACGAGGGGAACGTCGAGGCAGCTCTTTGGAAGTGGAGAACGGGGTGGCTGAACCGGCGGGACGACGAGATCGACGATGGATCCTCATCCGGTGCGGTGGATGAGGGATGTCGAGGTGTCGCTGTGGACGACGTTGTCGGGGAAGAGGCTTCGGCTGGGTGGCGGACGGAGGAGGGTGTGGGGCTTCGCGGGTTTTTGCGGCCTCAGTGTACGAATGGGTGGGCGGATGGTATGGGAGGGGGAACCATGGCTTAGGGACGCGCTTTTTCGAAATGTGGGGTAAGTTACGAAAGTACCCCCACCAATTTGAGCTAGGCGGTTCTTTCGGTTCAGGGGTATCACGGGCATTTCGCGTGTCGGGATTTCGTAGGAGGTGGGAGTTTTCATGCGTGTTGTAATTTTGGGATAGCAAGGCGCGGGTTGAGATGGAGGGAGTGTTCGGAGCACAACGAGACAATGATATATCTTCAATATTTCAGGGTAACAAGGCGCGGGTTGAAATTTCCGGACAAGCCTAATGTGTACCGTACCAAATCAATTCGCACTTCCGTTGACGGAAAAACAAAAAGAAATCAATTCGCGCCACACAAGAGAGTCTAGTCCCGTGTACTGTACCAAATCAATTTGCACTACAAATGCCATTCAAAACTTTGGATTCATGTTATGTTCACTTAAAATATTTTGCTATGTGTATAATGCATGCAACCTGCTACTCAAATGAACGTTTTAGTGCATTCCAAACGTATATACTACCGCTTCAATATGAAGTAAATTTGAATCCGTTTCTCTACTTGAATAAGATCTACAATCATGATTGTTGTGAAGTTAAGCCATTTGAATTCGTTTCTCTATTTTAATAAGATCTACAATCATTATTATTGTCAAGTTAAACCATCGTTTGTGTATTATCTTCACAGCACACCACATGATAACTGTCAAGTTAGATATGAACTATGTGTACTATATGAACTCAAACTTGATTTTTTGAATCCACTTTATGTTGATTTCAAATCACATTACATTTCAAGCTCTAGCTAGATCTTCATAATCTAAACCATGTCTCATATGTCTAATGTGTTTATCACATAATGTATGGTGCCCCACCCCCTACGCCTACAAGTATTTAGATATGTGAGCTGCAAACGCCACACATTACCACAAATTCAAATAAAATGTAAGATTGTTCAATATATAGTATGGTTTAGATTGTTCGATGTTTAGTTGTGAGCTGCAAACGCCACACATTATCACAAATTCAAATAAAATGTGAGATTGTTCGATGTATTGTATGATTTAGATTGTTCGATATTTAGTTGTGAGTTGCAAACACCACACATTATCACATTATGGTATAACATGTCCAAAACAACACCACGCGTATCACCGGTATATTCATGCATGCATATGTTTATAGCACTATGATCTCCTATTCAAATATATGAATCCAATTTCATATCGAATTACAATCTTTGTTAGTCTCTTAGACCCACACAATCCTCTAACCTTTGTAGCTAGCACTAACTTTCTCTCGTGCATGCACACGCCCTCCCCCTCCCTCAGCATTCTATCCATCGCGCACATTCATCTTTTCTTTAGGTCATTCTCCCACGGTCTCCACAACTCCTTTCTGACACACGCCGATCGATAAACCTCTCCAGCGATGTCTGCCTACAACATACACACGCACCTTCCATATCCTCCTTACTGTGTCCATGCCTCATGTCTCTCATACGATCCCACACACGTGTAAACTCTCGCCCCTCTTTTCATCGATCTCACAATTGCGCACTCCTCCCCCTATCTAGCTAGTAGGCCTCTCGCACCACCTCCTAGCTCCATTCTCTCTATCTATCCATCTTGTTGGGCCTTATTTGCCTCTAACAAATGGATGTACAACGACCGACCTCCCGCTATACATATAGCTAGCTAGGTCGTTATAACTCGTTTTCCCCATGCGTCGATCGATCTACCTCATTAGTTATGTCTCTCCCTTCCACCGACAAACAACAATTGATGTACCGATCTAGTTAGGTCTGCTTACCAAAAACATGGTCCCCCTTCATCATCCATGCATGCGTCCTGACACATCTATCACGCACACGCACACACAAAAACACATCCCCACTCTTATTGATAATATTGCAGTTCTACCCTCATTTTTTCTCGTAGGCCTCTCCCACTTTCTTCGAGAAGCAACTCCATCACCCAACCAGCACTCTACCCCCCTCTCTCTCTCTCTCTCTCTCTCTCTCTCCTCTCTCTCTTTGTCCCAACCTATTTCCCGTCCTTCACTTATGTATGGATGTCGACCGATCTCCCTCAAGACATAGTTGGGTCTCTCCTTCTTAACACATATACGAGTCGATCTACCTCTCTAGTTAGGTCTTTGCCTCCCCCTTCCCCCCACAGACACACACTGATACATTGAGCGCTCTAGTCATGTCTTCCTGCCACACACGAACTTGCCGTGTGCCCTCTAACGTTCCGGTAGGTCAGTCGCCCTATATCTCTGACTTGCACATACACAATTTCGATGGCTCTCTTCATTGATCTCGCACCCACCCACTTAATCCTCTCTTCGACTCTATCAATATCTATGACCCCTCCCTCTCTTCTCGTGGATCGCCCCCTATATATATGATATAGATAGGTCTCTATTTCACACACATTACATGTGTCAAATTTTTGTTTGAGATATCATCGACACGTATTCCCACAAATACATTCACGAAATCACACCCCCAACAAAAAACACTCACGAACGCACATGCCGTCTATCTAGGTTTGTATCTCTCACACACACCCACGTAGGTGGGGGATGTGCACGAAGAGAAGAGGTGCACACACGACGCACGTACTCCCGTCTCTTTCCCAACCACACCCGTGTGGGTACACGGTGGAGCTCCTTTCTTTACAAAAAGGCAGCCCACGTGGTAATTTGACACGTGTATTGGTTGTCCATTTGATGGAGGATCATGTACCACGGGTGAACAAACAAATTGCGACTTGATGCTTTATTTTAAAAAATAGGCAAACCATGTGGGGCCTACCTTAGAGGCAAGGCTCTATACACTGGAGATGCTCTGTACATATTACTTTCGATGTGTCCCGTCAACTCGCAGAACAAGGAGAAGCTTGCTTAGTACGCCATATCCCCCGCCCATGGGCGCAGTGGCTCGCATGATGAGGTAAAGCTTACTTACTACGCCTTACGCCCGCTCCCTCGCCCAGGTGCGCGGTGGCTCGTAGGACGAGGACAAAATTTTACTACTCCCTCTGTTTACTCCCCGTCCCTACCTTTGTTAGAGAGATTATCATATTGTTTGAAATATATGTCTTTTAGTAGATTTCAGTATGAACTACTAGTACATACTCCAAACACTGATGTATATAGATGTATTTTAGAGTGTAGATTCACTCATTTTGCTCCGTATGTAGTCCATATTGAAATGGACGTAATACTAGTACGCACTCTCCCTCGCCCCTCGCCCCTCGACCCTCACCCGCGTGGTGGACGTGCAACAATTCATTCGGTCTCAGATAGCCATAACGATATATACTGCAGTACCATTATTACTCGACTTCCCGAAGAGGCGAAGAGCCAAGCGCAAGCTTAATTAATATTTTGGAGATGCCAAGCGCAAGGTTTATAGGAGAACGAGTAGTAGTAGCACTAGTCGTACGTACCAGTGGTATATACTGTATGAGGAAGAAGGCAACAATATGTATGTTTTGCGTGATAGTCTCTTCTTACAGGACGTGATAGACCTCGTGGACCTCATTGTTGCAATGGGTGTACTATGATAGATGGCACGATTTAGAGTGGTGGGCAGCGGGAATAATTCGGAGCAGCTTAGTCTTAAACTCCATGAAGAAGTCCCATCGAAAGGAATAGCCATCCTCTACACGCGCTCCTATGCAAAATGAGTAAATGAGACAACAAGAGAAAGAGAAAAAGTAAAAAAATCACCAGCCTTAGATCCAGCCCTATTGTATCAGCGAATGATATTTCTACGTCGTGATTGACATGGCTATATTATTAACCATGCTACGGAGGTAGAAGCGGATTTTTATTTATTTGCGGAGGTTTCCGCTGATGGATATTCAATGAGGAGTGAAATGATGGCTGCTTCCTTGATTGAACATAGAGAAAGGTGGGCCTCGTGATTTGACGGCTTATTAGTCATTATTACTGCCTATATTCTTTGCCCATACAAACCGCGTGGTAGAGTAGTGTGGGCTATACTTTTAACCATGCTCGAAGAAAAGAGGTGCACGCACCGATGCATGTAGTACTAGTAGAACTCTTTGTGTCTTTTGCGTCTTCCCCAACCACACACGTGACACGGTGGAGCTCATTTCTATAAGATGATGCAGCCCACGTGATAATTTGACGTGTCTAGTAGTAGTTATACACTTATAAATAATGTAGGATCGGGAACCACGCATGAACGGTGCCGCTTCATTTATAAATAAAGTTTTTTCTTCTTCAGTGGAACGTACGCAATATAAATAGGTTCATATGGAGAGAAAAGGAAACCGCTCCACTATATACATAGCCAGGATGAGCCTACATGGTTGCTTGCTGGGGTTGCTCTCTTCACACTCTCTCGCACAAAACAACTGTGGCCACATCTGTAACATCCGGGCGGATCACATCCGGCGGGGGAAGGGGTGGATGCTTTGTGTAGATGCGGTCATCGTCATCGATGGTGAAAACCCACTGTCGGCATGTCCCATCAGGGGTCCCCGCCGTTCTCTCTCACAAAGCTGGTGAGGTTTCCTTCATCCCTTGCTCAATGTCGCGACGTGCGCAATTGCCGCCTCCCGCCGCCCTCCTCTAGGTTGAGCTACATCCCGACATCTCTCAGGTACAACTTCCTTACAGCCGGCTTGCACCACTACCCCAGCTGCCCACATCGCTCCATGTGGATATTTCTCTACTTCTTTGCCCCGCACATACCTCTATTGCCTTCTACTGTATTTGTGATGAGTTTATGTCACATCAACTAGTCCCAGTAATCTTATTCTAATCACGCTTCTTCAATTTCTTTGCCACAGGGATGCTCATCTCGATTTTAGTGGAACTGCACAAAATGATCCAATGGTCAAAGGGTTGCAAACTTCATTTCTTGGGAAGCTTCAACATTGTGAGGAAATTAAAGCCTGGTTAGGGTTTAGGGTTCAAGGGCTAGGGACTGCATGGATCATTTTTTCTTTAGTTTTCTTTGTCCAAAATAAGTGTCAACTTTAGTAGTAGTACAACTTTGTACTAAAGTTTGCATCAAGTTGAGACACTTACTTTGGAACGGAGGGAGTACATATTGGCTATGATCTGTCAATCATTGAGATGCAATAGCATGCATGTTAGTCTCCTTTGTATTTGATGAAATGTTACAACAGGGCAACCTTGGATGCAAGATACATGAAACAGAAGCTTGAAGCTTCGTAGCATTGTACGAATTTATCTTGCTGAGAAATTGCAGTACGTACTACGTACTATACTACTCCCTCCATCCGAAAATACTTGTCGGAGAAGTGGATGTATCTAGACATATTTTAGTTTAAGATACATCCATTTTTATCCATTTCTTCGATAAGTATTTCCGGACTGAGGGAGTACTATGTAAAGAGTAAGGTGTCGCACGGTGTCCAGAAAATATGGTGATAGTGAGGTGGGCCATGTAATCAGTGAGCCTGCATGTTTTCACTGCTTCCGCACTCCTCCGCTGTAAGAATGGAGAAAATTGTAATCTAGTACCTCCTTTCGCCGAGACGTGGGACATCCGACAGTCGTACCACCTCAGTACTAATGACCAATGATCCGTCAAATCACATAGACCCAGCAGTAAGTTGGACGGACGAAGCAACCATCACTCTTGAATCCGCTTCTCACTTCAATGCAGGCGCCAGTGAGAGGTCACGTCTGCTCTGTCCGGACATGAATGCGGCATCGATTCTCTGGAGCGGCACAGACCGTCTCGGGCGGGAAGCGCGCGCGGGCGATGGAGGGGCTTTGGGTGGGCCAGGCTGGTCAGGAGCGGGCGTGGCAGTTGTCCCGACCGGATGCCCGGAAATGAGAGGATGCACCGACTCTCACGGCTAAATCGTACACTACACACCATCTCTCTGTAGGAGTAGGTCGATGTGTCGCTCTCTCTAACACACACACGCTATTAAAAAACACACACACACACACACACATAGGTTCATAGAATAGGAATATCGTGCGAGTGGGAAGCCACATGAAATGAGATAAATGGAGTACGTACAAGAGGAGAAGAGGTGACGAATATTCCATCAAACATGGACTGAGGAGTTGTACTCCCTCCATCTAAGTGTTAAGTCATCTTACGAAAATCGGATATTCCCAAAATGTTTAGGAGTCGTCCATTAACTTCGCATCTCAATCCCCTCCTAGCCTCATGGCTAGCGAGCATTGTTACTTACTCTACCTTGTTATCTCCCCCGAAAACCCAATGCATGGAGCGCAACTATGCATTGATCAGTCAAGGAATCAAAGTCAGCTTTCATGCGAGTTAATACGTGGCCCTGCATGGTAGCTAAAATGGCATCTCTTAATTGTTGTGATTAATTGTTGCGTTTAGAGACAGAAATCAGGGCTTTGATTGGAGGAAGGACTGGTCAAGTTTCACCTTCTCCTCCAATCTGCTTGCATCTTGGTCCCTCTGCACCTTCTAACATGACTTACACCTATACGCAGGGAGTAGTACGAGATACGGCGCACACTGACTTAGGTCAAGTACAAGTGCCCAAAATTATTGGAAGAGAGCAAAGTGTACAAACAAAATAATTAAAATTAAATTTCTCATTTTTTCCCAAAACGGAGGCAAAAGATTTGCCTATCCACTAAATAAGAGGAGAATAGAGTTTCACAGGGTCGTGTACCACAGGTGAACATTACTAAGCGCGACCGGGAGGCGTGCAGCATTAATTGCGAGTTGACTCCTTCGAGCGTTAATTTTTCTTCACGTATTAGCATTGCCCCTAGTATTTTTCTTCACTATGTTAAATAAAGAGTTCGGTTTCGTGCAAAATTTAAAATGATTTTTATGGAGAGAAAATGAAAACTACTCCATCTATATACGTTGGAGCCTCGGCGCTTGTTTTCTAGGGTTTGCTCTCTTCACACACTCTCTCTCTCCACTATATACACACACGCTGGAGCCTCAACGCCTGTAGTTGGTCTCTTCACACTCTCTCACCCTCTCCAGATCTAAAAAATACTTTGTTGGCCTCTCTCTCTCTCCCTCACTGCTGGTCAAAGAGCCAGCAGGATCCGTCAGCCAGGAAGGGAAGGAGGCTTAACACTGTCGCCGTCGGCTAGGGAGGGAATCCACTACCGGCGTAGTTGTTCTCTTTCCCAGCGGCGGCCCTGGAGGGCCTCCGACACCTTCTTCCTCGCTGCCGTACATAGTGTTTGCAGATTGGCCTCCCGCCGCCCACTGAGCCACACCCCGAGAACCTTAAGGTATAATTTACTTATTCCACATGCATTGCTCTAGCTACATGTGGGATTTTTCTGCTTCTGCACTGGATCTAGGTGTTGGATCAAGCATGAAAGTAGTGGGGAAAGTTGTATAGCATGAATCTAGGACGTAGTTCAAGAGGAAAGGAATGGGGGAAAGTAGTACAGACTGGCTATCCATCACCTACGTTGGTCGAAAAGGGAAAACAATGACAAACACAGTATGCACATCTGTAACGAACTGATTTTTCTGTTTTGGGGGACAAGGCTGTAGAGTTTGAGCAGGACTAGATTTGCTGCCCTCACATAGGGAAAGGTGTCTAAAGATAACAAAAGTGGGACCAACACATATATGCTCCTTGGTTATTTGTTCTTTCTTGCAATAGACTGTGCATCACCCCTTTATACATCGGTAGATGCACATGGTGCTGGTGCGTCCACTGTCCCATACAACTCTTTAGCTGTTGTTAATCTAAGGCCCTATTTACTTCAAAAGTCCTAGGACTTTCTTAGTCCAAACTAAAACGTCCCTAGTCCCTACCTGTTTGGTTCCAGGGACTAAACATGGACTAGAGGTTATTAAATAACATGCTAAAAGACCATGTTACTCATAGTAATGAACTAATAGAGATAAGGTGCGATGCGGGGCAAGGGCAACTATTGGAAAATGTCCCAAAAAGACTGTCCCTCGGGATCATCTTTCTTTAGTCCCAGATACCCACTTTTAGTCCCTAAAAGTCCCTCCTGTTTGGTTTAGATGGGACTAAAAGGGACTTTTTTTAGTCCCTACACCAAAAAGTCCATGTAAACAAACACCCTCTAATAATGCCGCTGGAAAATTGAAGCAATGCCACAGTTAAAAGCAAATTACATGTTTAACGAATTTTATTGTTATTATAATATCTCTGTTAATATGTATCTATGCCACTATTTGAGAAATGCTACTGTCTTGCTTCCTTTCCCATTTAGATAAGTTAGATGCTTCTTTTTGTTGGCTTCTGTGTCATCCACCGTTATTGACCACTAGTTGTTTCCTTTGCACCTCTGTGTAAACAGGGTTATCTACTTCACCTTGTTGCTATTGCGACCTTTTGTTGCACTGCACAAAACACTTTTGTTTTAAGAGTGTTTTGTGCAGTTCAACCAAAATGTCACACCGACAATGTTGCTTGATTGCTTGATCTTAGTGGAACTGCACAAGAGGAGATCTGACTTCCTATCCGTGTTGGCAAATTTGATTCAGATCTTCTTCTTGTGAGTTGTTTGAATTCCGCGTCATGAGAGGTCAGTACTAGCCTTCTTTCACATGATTGTGTAGTGTGCTTTCATATGTTGTGCTACTTATACGGTAATGTTGCTTTATTTTAGTGAACTCCACAAATGGAGACAAGACATTCAATCTGTATGTGCACCGTAATATCCCATTGAGGTAAATAATGATATTTCACAACTGTTGGCCTGTATTTTGCCACTGTCATCAGAAAATTAATTTTGTTGTTTAGTTCTATACTTGTGCTCCCTAATTGACATGCCAAATCTTACATTGAAGGCGAAGCTTGTTTGTTATTGAACCAAGTGATGAAGGGGAAGAACAAGCGAAAGAAAAACAAAAATCAACTCCCGGTGCTGTAATGAAGCACTGGAACTGTGATGACACAAGTAATGATATAGTTTTGCATCTTAAGTTATTGCTATGGCTGGAACGAGTAATTGTTTTGCCACTGATTTGATGCCACTCTTAATGTAATATGTAATTATCTCTACTTGTGGAAACAGGGATCTTCTTTGAAGATAACATATATTTTAGTGGAACTGCACAAGAAGATGTTGGAAACATTAAACTAATCGAGGAGTATATAGTAGGCATGGCAATCAAAGTAGATAACAACAGATGGTTCCGGAGAAGTGCTTGATCTGTATGCTCTACACAATAAGCCTCCTCACAGAGGTTGGTACCCGCCCACGGATTTCATCCATATGATTGAGCTTTTTCATCTCTATTGGTGTTGTGCTACTATTTATATACTGTCATGAGAAAGTGGTGTTGTCCTTGATAAGTGCTTCATCTGTGCTGTTTTAAATATTTCCTTTCCTTTTTTTGAGCAAATTGGGATGCTAGCATTTAGTTGTCCTCTTGTCTTTGCACAACAGGATCATCCTCGTTTGAAGAAGAATATGGAGTAGGTGAAGTGTCTAGTACCGATTATGCCAGGATAAAGAAGCCAAGCCTCCCTTCTTAAGAAGGGAGCAGTTGAATGATGGTTACATTATTGCCCACAAGAACAAACTAACTTCAGCTCAGAAGGACTCACGGATCTCCATCTTTGTTGTTGTGATGGCCAATACAATGTTGTTTTAGGATTCCTTCCGGTGAGTTCCATTTTTTTAAATGTGTGCTCTGCATGGATCATGTAGGTTACCTGTTTAAACTGTCAATTCATATTACAGTTTTCTTTATACTAATCAATTTTTTTGTATTTATGCAAACAGGGGTGCTCAGCTTGATTTCTATGGGAACTGCACAAAATGTTCACGAATACATCGAATATTCTCGAATCATTCATTTCCACCACAAGAAAGGAGGTGTCGATATGTTCAAGGCGTTGCAACATATAAAGGCGAAATCATACAAGCTACACGCGAATTTGGTTGACTTTGGTGGAACTGCACAAAAAGAATAGCTGGTTTATTTAGCACGAGGTGCCATGTCAATGTCCGAACTGATGGCAAACCCTGCCCATTCCACAATCGTAGGCATTTGATATTTTGGAATGGGAAAACCTTGTAAGTTTTCTCATTGATGTATGCAAAACAACACACATTTGACATTTTGGAATGGGACAACCTTGTCAAATTTAGCTCATTGATGTCAGCAAGAAGACATGCATTTGATATTTTCGAATGGGATGCCTTTTCCTGTCAGCAGCATCGATCAATTTTTTCTTTATTCTTTAGTCGTGAAGTAAATATTGGCTCTGACATGTGAATCACTGAGATGCATAATCATCGATTGTTTTGAATGTTCTCCATGAATTGCCAGGCCTGTGTGTTTGATTGCAATGTACAGGAACGCTAAAAAGCCGCTCAAAATTTTTGTACTCCCTCTGTTCCTTTTTACTTCGCATATTAGATTTCTTTCAAGTCAGTTGAGTTTACATTGTGAATGTTGATACTTTTTTCTATAAGATTGGTCAAAGTAGAGATACTTTGACTTCAGACAAAACTTATATGCATACTAAAAAGGACCGGAGGGAGTACATGTGAAACTGCTGCAAACGAGGTGATAACCCTGGGAATAATGCTAGTATGTATTGTTTTGCATGTTCATCCAATGCCAGTGATACAAGAATTCAAACTAATCGAACTAAATTTATTCATACATAGCAGGATTTCATTACATTTCACACATTCTTCAACTAAAAAGGGGTGCCCTGGAGGTATAATTAATTAAACGAAGCTACCCACCCATGTCCGGCTGAGCCGAATAGAAGCTTCTTCTCCAGCGGACTGAGCTTCAGTGACTTAACTACAGGTGCAGTTCCGTCACTGACATGTGGGCCAGATGCCTCTTGGGCCCACATGTCAGTGACCCAATCGCACTTGCAGTTAAGTAACTGAAACAACGTCCTTCTCCAACACAGCTCTCCGATTCCACGTCGCTGCCAAGAAGCTAATCGGCCGTCAATGGTGAACCCGCCTAGCTTGGCTTCAATTGGAGGGTAGTAGCGGTGGCCTTACTTGGACCCGAGCGGCAGCGACCTACCGTGTTCTACTCTTCCTCGTTTTCTGTGTGGCGTGACCTCATTGGCAGCGGGGCGGGGCCTCGATGGAGCCGGCGATGTCCTCTGTCTCGTTCTTGGTGGGGCGGCGCCTCGGTGAAGCAGGGGAAATTCTCCCCCTCATTGCTGGCAGGTCGGGGCCTCGGCGGAGCCGGCGATGTCCTCTTCGTTGTGGGCGGGGCGGGGGTTTGGCGGAGCAGGGACTCGCCAAAGCCGGCGAAGTCCTCCGCCTTGGTGCCGGCGGGGTAGGGCCTCGGTGGAGTTGGTGATGTCCTCTGCCTCATTGTTGGCGGGGCGGGGCCTCGGTAGAGCAGGGCCTCACTGAAGCCGGGGAAGTCCTCCACCTCGGTGCTGGCGAGGCAGGGCCTCGGCGGAGCTGGCATTGTCCTCCGCCTCGTTGTCGGTGTCGCCAAACAACGCATCGCCCGCTTCATCGTCCTCTTTGCAGGCGGCCGCAACCTCCGCCAATCGCATGCGGTACCGCTAGCGCGCGAGGCAGCTCTCGCGGGCAGAGCGGTATGACTCGAGCAACGCCTCCTGCTCCGCCCGCTCTACGGTGATCTACTCCTCCGCCTGTAGGTGCTCCTAGAGGAGATGGTGCTTGTAGGCGCCGTCGTCCTGCGCCTCCCGAAACTGCTCCCAACACTTTTGTCTCACCGTGTCCATGTATTAGGCATGGGCATCGCCGATGGTCATGGTGCAATGCACCAGTGAGGATGGTGCGAAGGAGGGGGTTGGCGCCGGATCATCGACTACCACATTCTCCATTGGGACGTCGTCGTCCTCCGGCTGCCTACTAGCCGGCCAGTCGGCAGCAATGGCTGCCATCTCCTTTTGGTCCGTCATCTGCCTGTCCCGAAGAGCGCTGGAGCGCGAGGAAACCATGGTGGGAGTGGTGTGGACAGGAGAAAGGGAACGGAGGCGGATGACTGCGGCTATGGCTAGCGCAGCAGATTATATAGCAATGGTGGGCGGCAGAGGGACGGACGATTGGCGCCGGAGTAGCCGCCTCAGCAAACCGCGTATCATTAATGTGGCCGGCAGACAGACGGATGGACGGCACTTGTGCCATTTGAACGTGGAAAAATCGCCTGCACCGGGAAGCGGCGCAGGCGGTGCTGACCGTTTTGGGTGGAAAGTGCACGCGGGCGAGGGAGCGGTCTGGGTGGGCCAGGGCGGTCAGACTTGTGCTTGGCAGTGGCCTGGTCTAGCAGCCGGACATGCTGGCTCGCCAGCGAGCTCGCCGTGCTGAGCAACAACAAGCAGACGATGGACGTGGCTTCCAACCAGGAGCCGGCGCCACGGCCCAAGCCGGTTCATGCTGTGTTCACCATTGAGCAGGTGCGGCCGCACTTTGACGCCCTAATGGCGAAAGAGCTACCTACGCAGGAGGACCTTTGCTGCAACCTCTGTCTCCACATGTGGCCATGTGATCCTGGCTTCCTAAATGAGCAGCGGGCGCTGTATCAAACCATCCATAGGACCCGCGAGGCCCTCTCCGTCGTCCTTCGAGTTGTCGCGCTCGCCATGGCACCGCCTTCTCACGTTGTCAACATGGTCAATGAACATGAGGAATCCGGAGATAACTTTAATTGGAGAGGATGACAGTGGGGACCCACCAGGTTCATAGCCTCATGTACGCAAGTGCCTCCTTATTATATACAACTATTTTTTTGCTTCCTTCTGGTTTCCTGACATCATGGTCCCACACCATTGTCATCCTATATAGTCAATAAACAAGAGAATTGCACAAGGAGTGGCCGATAGTTGGGACCCAGCAGCTCGAACAATATTTGTGTTTTTAAGCTGTGAGCAAAGTTTTTCTTGAGCGATGCTTTTGTTGTTCTTCAGATGAGCAGGGTATCAATTGGCCCGGCTATGGACCGTTTAGCCCAGGCCTTGCGGTATAGCTGGGCTAGCCCAGCCCAGATATTAATTTTTTAAAGCTGAAAATGGCTAGCCCAGCTATACTTTTTTTTGGGGAATACCCAGCCCAGGTCAACTTATTATTCCCTGCCCCGCTGGGCTGCAAATCTTTCCTAGGAGGGATGCATTAGGCTTAACAAGAAAATGGGCATTAATAAATAATAAATGGGATGTAATTATAAAAACTGGGTTGTAACTCTAAAAAATGCACCAAACACGTAATTAGTTAAAAAATATATTATTTTTGGATCTTGAAAATTTTAATTTCATTACTTGTTGCGCACGCAATATTTCGTTGGATTTTTACGTAATATAAATTTATTTTGAAATTATATTTAAGCTGACTAGATATTTTGGGATAAAAATATTTTGGATCCCATCAAAATGTGGAAAATTTTATTCAATTCCATTCTGAGCGGTTGGTTGAAATTATTAATCATTGTCCTAGCTAGAAAATGGGCTTTACTTTTACCAAACTGTAAATGGGCTATAGTAGATTCCATTAGAATTCAAAAATGGGCTGTACATTCTTACAAATCGCAAATGGGCTATATGTTCTCTGCCACACACTTGTGGGCCTACTAAGTTGATGCGTATGCAAGGCTTTGTCAACTTATAGTCAACACACGGTTCTAGCAGAAGTGGCCGTTGGATGTCCATCCAACGGATGTCGTGCTTCTTCTTCAATCTCAGATATTCTTGCTTCAGCCGCCCAAAAATGATTCCTCCCCCTGACATCTGGGGCGCACCGTTTCGATGGCTGGCCTGTGGGCGTACTAAGTTGACGTGTACCAAGGGCTTTGTCAAATTAGTAAATATAAATGATTCTAGATACAGCGACCGTACGATGTCCATCCAACGGTCGTCGTGCTTCTTCAACCTCTGGTCTTCTTGCTCCAGCCGTCCAAACCAGCGCCAGCCGTGCCGCCTGCTCCTGCCTCCCGTGTCCGGCTGTGCTGCCACCGCTGGCCATGCTATCCCTCTATACTCACCAACACCTCCTGTTATTCTCCGACGACGGCAGCCTCACATCGCAGCCGAAGCAGTCAACCCACGTACTCCCCTCCGCATGGGCATCCACTTCCGCGTCTTTCCCAGCTCTGCGTCGTTCCCTTCCTAGGCCTCGCCATCGTCCATCGTGTTGGTGCTCTCGGCGCAGTGTGGTCAACATGGTCAACGAAGGACAGCCATCATAGGAGGACTTTAGGCGGTGAGGCTGACAGCTGGACCCACCAGCTACATATTCGAACACAAGGAAGTGCCTCCTTATTACTCGCAAAATAAAAACGATTCCTCCCCCTGATAGCAGGGACCGACCAGCTATATATCCGCACGCAAGGAAGTGGGTCCTTATCCTCCCTAACCACTGGGACCCACCTGGTCAAAGCGTACGTAGCGTTGTCTGTCTGGTCGCGAACGTGTACGTACATACTGGTCGATCTGTCTATCTGCAAGTATGAACCGTGGCCGAGTAAGTAGAGGCACGTGTCGTTGTAGAGCATCCAACATAGCAGTTCACGCAGTCCCGTATAAGTCATGTACATGTATGTATGGCCACAGGGCAAAAAATACGGCCACTGTAACGCCCGGATAATTAAGCTAAAGTAAATCTCTGCTAATGATGCCACGTCACCTCGATTACTGTTGGTAATTTCGCGTTAGTTCAAAACCGATTCAAATTCAAATTCAAAATCAAGTCAAACATTAAAAGTTTTCGAACATTAAAACTAAAATGTTTTAAATGTGTCAAATAAATCATAAGTAATTATGGTGGAGAATCCAGCAGTAAAATGCTCTAAAATAACTAAACAGTAGTTAAAACAGTTATAAAAATGACTTTTGAATTTTAAAAAATATTAAACTATTTTATTTTGGGATAAGAATTAATGTGGCAGTAGTATATTTATAAATACTAATTTAGGTGCTAGTGATAACTTCTATAAAACTAAAATAAAAGGGATCTAGAAATAAAACAGAAATGAAAAATAAATAAAAGAAAAAGAAAAAAGAAAAAGAAAAACTTGCACTGTGCACTTGGGCCCAAGTGCACAGTACCACCGGCCCAGTCCATCCCAGCCCACCAGGAGGTCTCCTCCTACCTCCTGTTCATAAGGAGCACGGTGGACGCCCGTGGTTCGTCCGTGGCCGCAGATGGCCACGGGGCGGCCATCCGTCACACCCCAGCGCCCTATAGAGCGCCCCCGCCGACCACCCTGCTAACCCTAGCCGCCTTTTCCCCCTCCCCTCGTTCCCCCTCGTCCCAATCTGGACACGCACGACGCAGTCATCGCCATGGCCGAGCTCTTTGCCGTGGCCATCCTCGTCCCCGCCGGGTGATACCTCGCGAGAAGACTCTCTAGCCTCCACTCCTTCGACTACAACCACGAGATCGAGCTGGAGTGCTCCTCCCCGTCACCAACGACCCGCCTTCCTCCGCCATGGCCGCACCATCGCCGTCGATCCGTCACTTATAGGGCTCCCCCGAGCTCTCTGACCTCCTTTACCGATCCACTGTGAGCTCCCCATCCCCCCCCCCCCCGATTATTCTCGAGCTCGGATTCGAGCTCGAGCACACTCACTGCAACGCCCGTAGCTCCGCCATAGCCAAACGCCCGCATCTGACTGCCCGTGGCCACGCTCCCTCACCCATGCTAACCAGCCCTCGTCCGGCCGGGCATGGCTCAGCCCCCGCAGCCGCCCGCGCGCCCTGCCCGTTGCTGACTGCCGCCGCTGCCACTGATGCCCGCTGTTGTCGCTGTCCTTGCTCGCGCTCGTCACACCCCCTCCTCTGTCTCCCGCCGCTGCTTCCCCTAGCCCGCCTGCCTACAGCGCCGCCCCTGTCGCTGGCCTTCCCCGGCTGCTTGCCTCGGGCCTCAGCCGCAGCGCCTCCCCTGGTCGCCCGCCCGGCTCCCCTCCGCCCCGCCGCGCCTGCTCCGGCCGGCCATGCCCGCCGGGCCGCGCTGGCTCCGCCCACCGTTGTCGCGGCTCGCCCCCACCGCGCCTCGTCGACGCCCGCTACCGCCCGCGCTTGGCCGCTGACGCGCTGGGTTGCTACTCTACCTCGCGCGAGGCCATGGCCGAGCATAGCCTGCCGGCTGTGCGTGTCAATGGGGCCAACCCCCCTGTTTAGTTTGGGTGCTAACCCCCCTACTAACAACTACCCCTAACACCCACTGACACGCGGGCCCCCACCACTAATTTAGATTACTTTAAAATAATTATATTAGCTAAATGTCTCGCTGAAAGTTGGGTCCCACCCCCAGTTAAACTAAATAGTCAAAATCAATTGAACTACTACCTATGACAACTGGACCCCACTGGTCCACTTTGACCAGTCAACTGGTACTGTTGACTGCTGACTCAGCAGTCAACAGGTCCCACCTGTCATACACTTCACATACTACTGGGTACACTTCTGTGTACCAGTAGCAGTTTAGGTATTTTAATTTTCGAATTAATTTAAATTAGGAAATTTCAAAATGTTGTTAAAACTTTTAAAAATCATATTAAATAATCCGTAACTTGGATGAAAATACTTTGTACATGAAAGTTGCTCAGAACGACGAGATGAATCCGAATAAATAGTCCGTCCGTCCGCCACACGTCCCTAGAATAGCGAAGATGCAACCTTCCCCCTCCGTTTCGTTTGTCCGAAAATGCCGAACACTTGGGATACTTTCCCGGATGTTTCCCCCCTTCGCCGGTATCACCTCGTATCGCGTTAGGTCACACCTGGCACCGTTACTTGGCATGTCATGCATTGTCATGCATATGTTTGCATTGTATTCACTATTTCTTCCCCCCTCTTCTCTCCGGTAGACTATGAGACTGACGCCGCCGCTGCTGCCCCGATCGACTACGTTGGTGACGATTCCTTCTTGCCAGAGCAACCAGGCAAGCCCCCCCTTGATCACCAGATATCGCCTATTCTCTCTGTACTGCTTGCATTAGAGTAGTGTAGCATGATACTGCTTTCGGTTAATCCTATTCTGATGCATAGCCCGTCTTTGCTACTACTGTTGTTACCTTTACCTGCAATCCTAAATGCTTAGTATAGGATGCTAGTATTCCATCAGTGGCCCTACATTCTTGTCCCTCTGCCATGCTATACTATTGGGCCATGATCACTTGGGAGGTGATCACGGGTATATACTTATATACATTATATGTGATACAGGTGGTGACTAAAGTCGGGTCAGCTCGTAGATTATCCGCAAGTGATTCCGATGTGGGGGGCTGAAAGGACAGGTGGTTCCATCCCGGTAGAGGTGGGCCTGGGTTCCCGACGGCCCCTGACTGTTACTTTGTGGCGGAGCGACAGGGCAGGTTGAGACCACCTAGGAGAGAGGTGGGTCTGGTCCTGGTCGGCGTTCGCGGATACTTCTATTAACACGCTTAACGAGATCTTGGTATTTGATCTGAGTCTGGCCACTGGCCTATACGCACTAACCAACTAAGCGGGAACAGTTATGGGCACTCGACGTCGTGGTATCAGCCGAAGCCTTCTTGACGTCAGCGACTGAGCGGCGCGCGCCGGGTTGGACCGCGTAACGCAACTTCCTTTGTAATTTAGGTTGCTAGGTCTGCTCTCCAGCCGCCCACGCAACATGCAGGTGTGCAATGGGTGATGGGCCCAGACCCTTGCGTGCATAGGATTTAGACCGGCGTGCTGACCTCTCTGTTGTGCTTAGGTGGGGCTGCGACGTGTTGATCTTCCGAGGCCGGGCATGACCCAGAAAAGTGTGTCCGGCCAAAGGGGATTGAGCGTGTTGGGTTATGTGGTGCAGCCCTGCAGGGAAGTTTATCTATTCGAATAGTCGTGATCCTCGGTAACAGGACGACCCGGAGTTGTACCTTGACCTTATGACAACTAGAACTGGATACTTAATAAAACACACCCTTCCAAGTGCCAGATATAACCCTGTGATCGCTCTCACACAGGGAGACGAGGGGAGGATCGCCGGATAGGGTTATGCTATGCGATGATACTTGGTGAACTTACCATCTACTCTCTTCTACATGCTGCAAGATGGAGGCTACCAGAAGCGTAGTCTTCAATAGGACTAGCTATCCCCCTCTTATTCTGGCATTCTGCAGTTCAGTCCATCGATATTTCCCCTTTACACATATACCCATGCATATGTAGTGTAGATCATTGCTTGCGAATACTTTGGATGAGTACTCACGGTTGCTTTCCCCCCTCTTTTCCCCCTTTCGTTTCCTCTCGGTTGTCGTAACCAGATGCTGGGGCCTAGGAGCCAGACGCCACCGTCGACGATGACCCCTACTACACCGATGGTCCCTACTACTACGTTCAGGCCGCCGACGACCAGGAGTAGTTTAGGAGGATCTCAGGCAGGAGGCCTGCGCCTCTTTCGATCTGTATCCCAGTTTGTGCTAGCCTTCTTAAGGCAAAATTGTTTAACTTATGTCTGTACTCAGATATTTTTGCTTCCGCTGACTCGTCTATGATCGAGCACTTGTATTCGAGCCCTCGAGGCCCCTGGCTTGTATTATGATGCTTGTATGACTTATTTATGTTTTTAGAGTTGTGTTGTGATATCTTACCGTGAGTCCCTGATCTTGATCGTACACATTTGCATGCATGATTAGTGTACGGTTGAATTGGGGGCGTCACAAGTTGGTATCAGAGTCGACTTCCTGTAGGGAATCCCCCTTCCACACTCCTTGGCCGAAGTTGAGTCTAGTCGATGGAATCTGTTTTACTAACATGGCTGTGCGGCCTATGGGCCCACGTCACCATTGGGTGGTATTATGATCTTTTATTCCTCGTCTATACTCTGGGATTCTGATCTCTCTTCTATTCGGGTAAAATGATTTTTACTAACTCTAACATTAGGGTCTCGTGACCACATCCACCCGGAGAGCCCCTTGTTACAGATGATCGCCTGTTGTACCGAAGGATTCCGAAGATACTCTCCATTGTTCTCTCGAGACTTTGTCCCCATTGCTTTTGCCATCCCCTACCACCGAAATATCCCTATGATTAAATACCTACACCTGTCATCCTTACTTTTATTCCCAGTTAATCTTGTTATTACAAGATAACCCGAAATTCTCTCTATTGTTCAGAAAATACTTTGTGCCCACTGCCCTTACAGTTCTTTGCAACCTGAATACCCCTACGAATAATTTCTCGCACTTATCAAGTATCCACTCATCCCCAGTTGATATATGTATTTCGCAAATGTCTTTGAAATACCATTCGATCTCCGAAAATCCTCAACAGCCTATTGCTCTTGAAATTCTTGCTTGCTTGCATTATGATTAACCTCATAAGTCTGGTAATCTTATTGGCATCCTTAATCATTATTAGTTTGAGTCTGTTGAATCAATATGTTGTGAATGCTCGCAATCCTTAATCAGATCATTCATTTCGTCCTTCCGGCTCAGACGTCATTTTAAACATGTGCTGGATCTCGACCAATCAAATTGCCATCGATTGTGCCCCTAAGGCTATTCAACTTATCCATCCCTAATCAGAGCATTGCTTCTGATCCCTTGTCTTGGAATTCATAATTCCTTTGCATTTGAGCTTTGAGTTAGTCAGTTGTTTCTATAATCTGATCTCCTTGCATTCTTTCTTCCTCTAGTTGAGTGCCGATGCTCACATCGGGACCCTTGTGGACCACCAGACCCTTTGTCGGATTTTATCCAACTACGTCCTTCATATTCAATAAGCTTGTGAGCCTTTCCTTGGATACATAATGCCTTTAGTAAATTGTATCCTCTGCTTTCTCAAGCATGCTCTACTATCGAGCTTGTGTTATTTACTCTGAAGTTTGTGGTATATGTTTCTACGATACCCCGATGGGTTGAACCTATGCCTTCCTTAAATCTGTGTGAACCCGAAAGATTTCACGGGCCATACTCATCTGGAATTTCACCAGGTAAAACTTTCAACACTAATGCCATTATCGAAATGAAAAGTGAATGTAAGGTTGTGCTTTGGAGAAGTGGGAGTCGACCTTGAACTTTGTGTTCATGCCCATGGGCCCGATGTGGAATTTATATGGAAGTTTCTTGTATTAATAATGGTCCCCTTGTTATAAGTTCATCTTGTATCTATGTTGGTCCTTTGCAACCATGGTTTCGACCATGATTGAACATCTTTGATCCTTTTCTCGGAGAAGTTGAAGTACTTGCCTTCTGTAGGTCAATACGCCTGCCCAACCTCTATTTTGGTCTACCTTCGCGTATTAACCCCTGGTATCTCGAGGATATCAAGCCATTACACTACATCTTATGAATTTTTGATAAAGTAGTACCTTTCCCCATCATAGTCACTCCACGGGGTCTGGGTTGTCATCAACCGAGAACACTGATTTGTGAATCAAATCAACACTATGATTCAGTACTTCTAGTACTTTGTTGTTGAGAAGTTTAATACTCCATCATGTCATTCCTAGCCTGATCGGCTACATCATTATCATGCTAATTTTAACTATGCTACCTGGTCCTTCTTCCCGGAGCACAATTTTTGACGTTGAGCTAAGCTTACGTCGCTCTTCCTCGTCATATCATTTCGCCTTGAACAGCAAGCTTGATTTCGAGTTTGTGTCATAGTCGTGGTTCCAATAACCTTTCGCTTCATCATTCCTTTGACTTGATGTCCTCGCCGATCGATTACACCTTCGTGAAATCTCTCGACAATTTTGTCGTGATCATCATCAATATTTTGAGCTCTTCCAGGATATCGATTGAATTCATGAACAGAAATACCATCCTTGCCCTCGATGATTTGTGTTATCATCGACCACTTTATTGCCTTCCGTTCAACACAAACTTGTTAGTGTTTCGTGTTATACCTTGAGATCCATGCTATCCAACAATTGTTCTTCTTTACCTTGGAGTATTACCATCTTTTGTGTCAATAATGTCATGAGAATTTCACCACCTCTTATGCATTCTTGGTACAAGTGATACTTCCTGCCATCTCCGTTCATTCCTTGGTCCCCGTGTTGTTTCTAACCGGAAAACCGACAATTGAACTATGATGTGTGAATTCAAAACTTCTAGCGACCCTATTGCTTTCAAGTTAATGGTCAACCGTTCGTTCTTAGACTATTGGTTATTGGATCACCATTCTCACCCTAAGCCCGTATTTTGGGTGCAACATTCAACCAATGTTTTAGTGTGTATGTTTTTCCTCAAGCATACATCATTATATCATTTGATATGGCAAATTTTATCTCCTTGTTCACACAATTGTGGAAATCCATCTTTTTGGAAATCTCGACGATATGTCGCTGAGTCCATCAGCCACCTCCTCATCCTCTCCCTGGTTTAATGCTGAACTCTGGTTTCGGAACTTGCTTCCATTGTTCATTTCCCGAGAATCTTAAAATGTCCATGCGTCAACTGTTGTTGCACCTTTTCTTCTCAGGCATCCTGAATCTGAGGTATGCTGACACCAATCAGATCTGGATCTCGGTCAGATATGATGGTTGGAACATATTTCCAAGAGTTATAACACTGGTCTTTGTATGACTCGGTAAGGTGATGTCATGCCTAGCACACCTGGCCGGAGAACCTATTGTTATAGTTTCCTATTTAGCAAGGTTAACCATTCTTCCATGAGGAAATCATAGGACTTATTCTATATGTTGTTCTTGATGAATCCTTTGTGTATCCATGTTCGATCTTTGCTTGAAGACCATGTCAATGCTATCTCGAAGCATGTCCGTGGTACTCCGATTTTCAACAAGAACATTTGAAGCCCAATGCTAAATGTTTCTTGCTCAATTATCCAAACACCGTTGTATGGGTAATGTCATGAAAATTCTCTGCCCTTTTCTAAAGGGTTTTCTACGTTATATCCTGTTATGGATATCTTGTTTTGCTTGTCCTTGGGAAGGATATACCCCTAAATTATGTGTTTAAACACATTTTCCATTCCATTGTTCTGTTTAATCTGATGTTCACATTTTCCTTCCCATTGTTTTGTTTAACCCTTTTTGTAATCTGACTTAACTGAGCAGTGAGAATCCCCTGCTTAGGCAAGCACCTCGTTGTACCACTCTATCAATAAGACCCTGTTAATATTGTTGATAACATTCCGGTAACCACCGATGGACAAGAACTTTACCTATTGGTCCGCCTCGTTCAACAAGCGGGAAGATGGTTCTCTTCGTCCCTCGCCCTTGGTACCGACGTTGCCAACATAATTGATAGGCTATCCTCTGACATGCCTTGTTATCATGACTGAGCAAAATATCACCGCCCTTTCTACTTTAACCCACATGGTGGGCCCATAACCCACAGTTCCACAGGATCGAAACCTGACTCTCCTGTACACCCCCTGTTTCCATAGTTATTCCTCGTGCGTGACCTCGTATGTAATTCACGAGCCACCTTCCTAGTGATCTATTCTGGTATCAGACACAATACTTCTTCCCATTGCTCTGAACCCCTTGCACACTCTGTTTCAGGCAACGAACGATCGCCTATCCGCTTGAAACTTCTTATTGCACCTTCTTACTTTGCTCTCGATGACTTTCTTGAATTTCAACTCGAGAGATGCCTCTATACTTCGCTCACTGAGATAGCCCCCAGGTACCTAACATGTGTTGAGGTCCATCCTTCCCAAGTCTTCCCCCTTATCTTTTCCGTAAGTACGATGGAGTTCCCAAAGGAAGGACGACAACTTCATCATGATGCATTGGAATAGAGAATTGAAGACATCAACGAAAGGGATTAACTTCTTCGAGAACAGCAGCTAAGACAAGAAGACTCGTTAGAATTTCGTAACCAGAACTCTTCCCCTTGCCCCAACTCTTCAAATCTCGGGACGAGATTTCTTGTAGTGGAGGAGAATTGTAACGCCCGGATAATTAAGCTACAGTAAATCTCTGCTAATGATGCCACGTCACCTCGATTACTGTTGTTAATTTCGCGTTAGTTCAAAACCGATTCAAATTCAAAATCAAGTCAAACATTAAAAGTTTTTGAACATTAAAACTAAAATGTTTTAAATGGGTGAAATAATTCATAAGTAATTATGGTGGAGAATCCGCATCTTTATAAAGTAATTAAATGCTCTAAAATAATTAAACAGTAGTTAAAACAGTTATAAAAATGCCTTTTGAATTTTATAAAATATTAAACTATTTTATTTTGGGATAAGAATTAATGTGGGAGTAGTATATTTATAAATACTAATTTAGGTGCTAGTGATAACTTTTATAAAACTAAAATAAAAGGGACCAAGAAATAAAACAGAAAAGAAAAACAAAAAATACAAAAATAAAAACTTGCATTGTGCACTTGGGCCCAAGTGCACAGTACCACCGGCCCAGTCCATCCCAGCCCACCAGGAGGTCTCCTCCTACCTCCTGTTCATCAGGAGCACGGTGGACGCCCGTGGTTCATCCGTGGCCGCAGATGGCCACGGGGCGGCCATCCGTCGCACCCCAGCGCCCTATAGAGTGCCCCCGTCGACCACCCTGCTAACCCTAGCCGCCTTTCCCCCCTCCCCTCATTCCCCCTCGTCCCGATCTGGACACGCCCGACGCGGTCGTCGCCATGGCCGAGCTCTTTGCCATGGCCATCGTCATCCCCACCGGGTGATACCTCGCCAGAAGACGCTCTGGCCTCCACTCCTTCGACTACAACCACGAGATCGAGCTGGAGTGCTCCTCCCCATCGCCAACGACCCGCCTTCCTCCGCCATGGACGCACCATCGCCGTCGATCCGTCGCTGCTAGGGCTCCCTCGAGCTCTCTGACCTCCCTTACCGATCCGCTGTGAGCTCCCCTCCCCCCCCGCTTATTCTCGAGCTTGGATATGATCTTGAGCACGCTCACTGCCACGCCCGTAGCTCCGTCGTAGCCGAACGCCCGCATCTCACTGCCTGTGGCCGCGCTCCCTCACCCCTGCTAACCAGCCCGCGTCCGGCCGGGTGTGGCTCACCCCCGCAGCCGCCCGCGCGCCCTGCCCGTTGCTGACCGCCGCTGCTGCCACTGATGCCTGCCGTCGTCGCTCTCCTTGCTGACGCGCGTCACACCCCCTCCTTTGTCGCTCGCCGTTGCTTCCCCTGGCTCGCCTACCTACAGCGCCGCCGCTGCCGCCGGCCTTCCCCCGCTGCTCGCCTCGGGCCTTTGCCGTGGCGCCTCCCTTGGTCACCCGCCCGGCTCCACTGCGCCCCGCCGCGCCTGCTCCGGCCGGCCATGCCCGCCGGGCCGCGCTGGCTCCGCCCACCATTGTCGTGGCTCGCCCCCACTGCGCCTCGCGGACGCCCGCTACCGCCCGCGCTTGGCCGCTGACACGCTGGGCTGCTACTCTGCCTCGCGCGAGGCCATGGTCGAGCACAGCCGTGCTGGCTAAGCGTGTTAATGGGGCCAACCCCCCTGTTTAGTTTGGGTGCTAACCCCCTACTAACAACTACCCCTAACACCCACTGACACGCGGGCCCCCACCACTAATTTAGATTACTTCAAAATAATTCTGTTAGCTAAATGACTCGCTGAAAGTTGGGTCCCACCACCAATTAAACTAAATAGTCAAAATCAATTGAACTACTGTCTATGACAACTGGACCCCACTAGTCCACTTTGACCAGTCAACAGGTCCCACCTGTCATACACTTGCACATACTACTGGGTACACTTCTGTGTACCAGTAGCAATTTAGGTATTTTAATTTTTGAATTAATTTAAATTAGGAAATTTCAAAATGTTGTTAAAACTATAGAAAATCATATTAAATAATCCGTAATTCAGATGAAAATACTTTGTACATGAAAGTTGCTCAGAACGACGAGACGAATCCGAATACGTCGTCCGTCCGTCCGCCACACGTCCCTAGAATAGCGAACATGCAACCTTCCCCCTCCGGTTCATTTGTCCAAAAATGCCGAAAACCGGGGATACTTTCCCGCATGTTTCCCCCCTTGCCAGTATCACCTCCTATCGCGTTAGGTCACACCTGGCACCGTTACTTGTCATGTCATGCATCGTCATGCATATGTTTGCATTGTATTCATAGTTTTCCCCCCTCTTCTCTCCGGTAGACTACGCGACTGACGCCGCTGCTGCTGCCCCGATCGACTACGTTGTTGACGATTCCTTCTTGCCAGAGCAACCAGGCAAGCCCCCCCTTGATCACCAGATATCGCCTATTCTCCCTCTACTGCTTGCATTAGCGTAGTGTAGCATGATACTGCTTTCCGTTAATCCTATTCTGATGCATAGCCTGTCTTTGCTACTACTGTTGTTACCTTTACCTGCAATCCTAAATGCTTAGTATAGGATGCTAGTATTCCATCAGTGGCCCTACATTCTTGTCCGTCTGCCTTCTATACTATCGGGCCATGATCACTTGGGAGGTGATCACGGGTATATACTTATATAAATTATATGTGATACAGGTGGTGACTAAAGTCGGGTCGGCTCGTAGAGTACCCGCAAGTGATTCCGATGTGGGGGCTGAAAGGAAAGGTGGTTCCATCCCGGTAGAGGTGGGCCTGGGTTCCCCACGGCCCCCGACTGTTACTTTGTGGTGGATCGACAGGGCAGGTTGAGACCACCTAGGAGAGAGGTGGGCCTGGTCCTGGTCGGCGTTCACTGATAGTTCTATTAACATGCTTAATGAGATCTTGGTATTTGATCTGAGTCTGGCCACTGGCCTATACGCCCTAACCAACTACGCGGGAACAGTTATGGGCACTCGATGTCGTGGTATCAACCGAAGCCTTATTGACGTCAGCGACTGAGCGGCGCGCGCCGGGTTGGACCGCGTAACGCAACTTTCTTTGTAATGGAGGTTGCTAGGTCTGCTCTCCGGCCGACCACGCAACGTGCATGTGTGCAATGGGCGATGGGCCCAGACCCTTGCGCGCATAGGATTTAGACCAGCGTGCTGACCTCTCTGTTATGCTTAGGTGGGGCTGCGACGTGTTGATCTTCCGAGGCCGGGCATGACCTAGAAAAGTGTGTCCGGCCAAAGTGGATCGAGCGTGTTGGGTTATGTGGTGCACCCCTGCACGGAAGTTTATCTATTCGAATAGTCGTGATCCTCGGTAACAGGACGACCCGGAGTTGTACCTTGACCTTATGACAACTAGAACTGGATACTTAATAAAACACACCCTTCCAAGTGCCAGATATAACCTGGTGATCGCTCTCACACAGGGCAACGAGGGGAGGATCCCTGGGTAGGATTATGCTATGCGATGATACTTGGTGAACTTACCATCTACTCTCTTCTACATGCTGCAAGATGGAGGCTACCAGAAGCGTAGTCTTCGACAGGACTAGCTATCCCACTCTTATTCTGGCATTTTGCAGTTCAGTCCATCGATATTTCCCCTTTACACATATACCCATGCATATGTAGTGTAGATCCTTGCTTGCGAGTACTTTGGATGAGTACTCACGGTTGCTTTTCCTCCTCTTTTCCCCCTTTCCTTTCCTCTCGATTGTCGCAACCAGATGCTGCAGCCTAGGAGCCAGACGCCACCGTCGACGACGACCCCTACTACACCGAGATTGCCTACTACTACGTTCAGGCCGCCGACGACCAGGAGTAGTTTAGGAGGATCCCAGGCAGGAGGCCTGCGCCTCTTTCGATCTGCATCCCAGTTTGTGCTAGCCTTCTTAAGGCAAACTTGTTTAACTTATGGTTGTACTCAGATATTGTTGCTTCCACTGACTCGTCTATGATTGAGCACTTGTATTCGAGCCCTCGAGCCCCCTGGATTGTATTATGATGCTTGTATGACTTATTTATGTTTTTAGAGTTGTGTTGTGATATCTTCCCGTGAGTCCCTGATCTTGATCGTACACGTTTGCGTGCATGATTAGTGTACGATTGAATTGGGGGCGTCACAGCCACGTACGTACATACAGGCGGGGTCTCGAGCGCATACTCGCGCATATATACGGACGGCCAGGGATTGTGTACATGGAGAGGCAACAGACGGTAGCAACGGCATCCTATTCATTGGGTAGCAAACCGGCTGGGTCGGAACGGAGAAATAGCATCCTATTCATTGGGAGGCAGCCGACTGGGTCGGAATGCATCCTGTTCAACGGGAGCTAACCGGCTTGGACGGAACGGCCGAAACAGGGTCTGATGTACCGCAGAACGGAGGAAATGGCCTTCTGTTCGACTAGCCATGGTCGAAACAGGATCCTATTCATCGGGACGGGTCTGGCATACCACAAAACTGAGGAAACGGAGTTGTGTTCGAGTGCTGGGTGCCGTTGATCGGGAGGGGTGTGGCGTACCGCAAAACGGAGGAAATGGACTTGTGTTGGAGCGCCTACGGTCCAAACGGGGTCTGGTTTATCCACCAACTACTGCCTCGCTCCAGCCTCCACGAGCTACTGTTCATCCGTCGTCGACCTCCTCCAGCCTCCACAGGCAACTATTCATCCACGGCTACTGTTCGTCTAGCCTCCACCGGCTGTTGTTCATAGAGCCTCCACAGGGTCCTGTTCATGCACACCCAACCGGCTGGGGTGCGGTGGCCTCCTCGGAGTCCTGTTCATCCAGCGACAACAACCTACTACCACGGGGTCCTGTTCATCCAACCCACACCGGGAACTATTCATCCACAGCCAACCAGCCGGCTTAATTCACCACATCTCGACTCGTTATACGTACCGCGTGCACGGTAGCAACGGTCATTGTTCATCGAGAAGCAACCCAACACCGGCTGGCTACGTCTCGCACGAGGGCTCGATCAGCTCTAGTAAGCAGCAGCAGTGATCGATCGCTCGGGTTCAGTTAGCAGCAGCACCGAAGGAATTGCTCGGGTTCAGTCAGAAGTGAATGAATCGCTCAGGTTTAGTTAACAGCCAAGGGATGGATCGCTCGGGTTCAGTAACGTGCCATCGCTCCGGGTTCAGTTAGCCAACGCCTCGCACACACGCGCGTACACGAGAGAAACGCACAAACCACAGTGCATCGCTCGGCCCCAACCACCCACCGTAACCGGGAACTCTCCGATATTTTCCTCGCCCTCGCTTCTATCATGGTTTTTTCCGTCATGGATGGCCCAAAGAATGTCATGCAGCTGAGTCTTTGGCCCGCCCAGGACGAAAAGCCCATTTTCTGTCATGATTGTTTTTCATAGAAGTAGGAGCCCACCACATCTATGATGATACCGGGTTTTTTCACAATTATCATCATAGAAGTGTCATAAGCATGACAGAAAAAAATTCGTTAGGCCCAAAATGTCACGGATTTGTCTTTTTTTGTCGTGGAGGGGCGATGATTCGCAAGCTCACCTGTGTCGAGTGGCCGGAGGGTACCTTCATAGAGACTCTCAAGGTCTGGCAAAAAGTGGTTCTATATCACTGAACCACGCAAAGCGGTCTGGGCGACGGCTCCCAAATTCGGATTCGGACCACCTGCATGGCTGACATCATGGACCAAGAAGGGCCTCGACTGGGGGTTACCCATGGAGGTGGAGTCACTGCAGAAACACGTCTCCAGTATGAAAAAGGCGGGAGCCAAGCTGGCCAATGTGGTTCAGGTGATGCTCTGCCGCCGCATCCTACCTTGCCAACAGTGGGATGCCCCAATGTGGGATTACAAGCCCGAGGACCCCGCCACCATGCTCTGATTCTATGGCACCACCCACGACAAGCTGTGGAAGGTGCTATTCAAGCCCCAAAAGGAGTTGCTGGCCAAGGAGGAAGATATTGGCCTTGATGCCGCACACGCTCCTCAGGATGTAATGAAGTTTTATCCTTTTATGTTTGGATTCTTGCCTTTTAACAAGGAACTTGATCCATTCCTTCACACATTTGCAGAGCTAGTTGGCAAAAGCCGCGAAGATTGACATTCTAGCCCCTCTGCCTGAGGGTCCCAGGTCGGCTCTGATGCAGGAAATGCTGACCGTGGCGCCGCATAAGGTGCTGGGGAAGAAAGAGAAGAAGAAGGTCAACACGAGGGCAGCCCGAGACTGCTTCCGCCCAAGAGGGCATCCGGACTCCAAGTCCAGGGAAACCCAAGCCCCCTCCGCTCATGAGGGAGAGCAGGAAGACGAAGGGGAGGAGAGTGACTGCTAACGAACCAGGAAGAGGAAGGCATCGGAGAAAGCTAAGGAGGAGCAACCTCGTCATGCTCCGAAGAGGTAGCGCAGGGACAAGTTGGTCCTGTCCGATGACAGCCCGGGCTTCGCCGAGGAGTCCGAGGCTTCAGAAGAGGTTCCTTAGAGGAACCCCGGGGTCAAGCCCCTTGCCCAAAGGTACAAATCCGAAGACTCTCCAGGCATTTTTCCCTAAGGCTCATTACTAATCATATGTACGTTTTTCTTATTGTAGCCCGCCGCGCGATCTCCCCACTGACCAGATCTTAGAGGGGAACTCTCTGCCCGCTGAGCTTGCAGAGAGTGGGACCGCGTCGCGCTCTATGACTCCACCGTTCATCGAGGAGACCGGGGAGGTGTTGTTCTGGAATACCCCTCCCAACCCGAACACGGGAGGCGAGGGTGATGATGTCATGGCCGAGGTGTTAACCTCTGTCGCTGAACACCAGGAGGGGGATCCCTCCTGGTGAACAAAGAGGGTGTGCTTGGTCAATTCGAGCCCTCCCCGAAGACGCTTCCGGAGCTCCGAAGGCCCTCAGAGTTGTCCATCTGCCCTCCGCTTAAGGGGGAGCTGGGGCCCCGCCACCAGCGCCAACCTCCGGAGATCGGGTCGCGGATGGGTGGCCGGACATGATGGAGGAGGCTTTGTATAGCTCTTCCGTCGTTGCGGAACACCATGCCCTGATGGGCGTGGTTTTATAAAGTATTCGGTCCGTTAACAGCGGACTGAAGGAAGCTTTTGGCAGCCTCCTGACGGGCTTCGAGGTAAGCCATGTAATATCCATTTTCTGAAGTGAACTTTTAAGCAAGGTCATGCAATCCTTATATATATATATATATATATATATATATATACGTAAACACTATTCTGATCACGGGATCAGAATAATATTCTGATCACAACTTGAACTGCCAGAATAACTAGCTTGAACTTCCCTCTGTACGAACCCTACCTTCGGGCTATCTTCACAACCGTGCCTTCCACCGCAGGTTTTTTTGATCATTCATGTTGTTTGCGATGTAAGTGTAATGTGGACACGTTTTTTAGAATCTAAATGCTTGTTTTGATTCGGAATCTAGCTCGTTGGCGGATTTGCTCTCGGGGGGTGATGAACATGGGACTGTTACAAGTTTGTTGCATGTACTGGATGTTCTAGAAACTCTAACACGATGAGAATTGGGTTTAGGTACCAGTTTACTGTATGTTTTGTTGTTATTTTCGAATGAATTCGATTTGCTGTTCCGCTGCCTCTGTTCTTCGTCCGCTATTGTAGATTTGTAGTTTTGCTGTTCAAATTGGCAGTGGATTTGCGTGCATTAGTGAGACTGAATCCTGCCCATGTTGTTAATTTGATTATGCGGGCTCATACAAATCGAAATCGGGCGATTGGATCTTCTGCCTCCCGCCGTGGTTTTTTGTTCGAGGGACAACATGATGAGAATCATTTTCAAGTTTATCTGGAGCATGATGACGTTCGAAATGGCGGTTGAATCCTTTCCCGCGTTGTTAATTTGATTTGGTTGGCTCATTCATTCTGAAATTGTGGATTGGACCTTCTGCCTCCCGCCGTGGTTCTTTGTTCGAGCGGACAGCTTGATGGCGGATCATTTTTTATGTTTTATTTGGAGTATGATGACGTTCGAAATTGTTGTTGATGTGTTGGAATTGACCCAAACGATTAAATCTGGGAACCAAATTTGATCGGGGTTGTTTTTTCAATCATTGTACATTCTGTTGTACAAGCTGGACTGCTATATCATTCGTACTTGAACTTCTGTGCTCTTTACACGTGCTTTTAGGAGATGAGGCAATACGATCTAGTCTGTTGTTGTTGTTATATAAAAAATCAAGTATGTTTTATGTTGTTGGTTGTCGTCATGTGTGTAACTATGGAGCTGGACCACAGGCACATGCATCCTCTTTTCCTTTAATCTATGTTTTGGGATAGTTTTTTGATCATCCACTATCTTCAGTAGAAGCTGTACTTCTTTTTTATTAATGGTTGAACTTCTGGTTTTCCACATTGCATTCCACATTTGCAAGGCGAAGGTTCATTGTGCTCTATATTTTCTTTGTTTCATTTTTTTGTAATTTTAATTCTTGGGATGTTTTTGTAGACATTGTCTCGTGAGCAATCATGGGATTAGCCCAAGTATGCATGCACTTTTTCTAGATCATCTAAGTGTCGTTGTACAAGCTGGACTTCTGTGTTGTTCATACGTGAACTTCTGCTTTTCCTTCTTTGCAAGGTAATGCAGCAAGTCTCTCTGTATTTCTTTCTTTTTATGTTATTTTTCATACTTTGCATTGGTTTGAATTGGCCGATGGATATGCGTATATTTTTTATTTTTTCCTAGTATTTTTTGTACTTATAATAGTTTTTGGTCTACACTGAATAAATATCCTGAACTTCTCTATGATAATCCTTTTTAACATGCTAATTTGAGGTTTTACAAAACCCCGAACTTCTATATCTTCACTTTTTGAACTTCTAATTTATAATTTTGTTTGTTATTTTTAGATTTAAATATCTGTAGACATTAAAATCGGCATTGCGCCTATTGACAAATGCGGTAGCGCGAGGCCGAGCAAGGGCGGAGGGGGCGGTCGGGACCCCACTATCTATCTTAGGGGTGTGGCCTTGGGGTGTGTGCGGTGGGGGTGGAAACAGAATAACCGCATTGCGTTCTGTTAAAACCTAGCGCGCAGCAATGCTGTAGCGCGAGGCCGAGCAGGGGGGAGGGGGTCGAGACCCCCTCCCCTCCCCCTGCGAGCCTGAGACAGGAACGAGCTAGAGTAGGCGACGACGCAACGTGCCACGTCGTCGCATGCGGAGGCGAGTCCGTCACATCCGTGACCCCACTATCTATTTTACGGGTGTGGCTCTGGGGCGCGTGCGGTGGGGGTGGAAGCAGAATAACCGCATTGCATCTTGTCAAAACCTAGCGCGCAGCAATGCGGTAGCGCGAGGCCGAGCAGGGGGGAGGGGGGTCGGGACCCCCCTCCCTCTGCGAGGCCGAGACAGGAACGAGCCGAAGCAGGTGAGGACGCGGCGTGCCACATCGACGCATGCGGAGGCGAGTCCGTCACATCCGTGACCCCACTATCTATCTTAGGGGTGTGCCACTGGGGTGCGGTGGGCGTGGAAACAGAATAACCGCATTGCGTCCTGTCAAAACCTAGCGCGCAGCAATGCGGTAGCGCGAGGCCGATCCACATGTGTACTTTGTGTGTATTTGAATTTTGAACTTCTATATTGTTTTTAAGTTGTTTCTTTTAGTTAGATATGGACTTCATCTGTTTTTGAATTTGAACTTCTTCTTTTTATCTCTTTGTGTTTATTTATTCATATGCCTTTACTTCTCTATTAGTGTACTTGAACTTCTGTTCTTTATTTTTTGAACTTCTTTCTCTTGTTTGCAGGTGCTTATTTGTGTATGTATTTTTCTACCCTTGGTAGAGTACTTGACCTTTCTGCTTGCAATCATTTTTTTGTTTTAAGGATACCAGCAGATTTTTTATGTGATCTTAACTTTTAAAAATAGATGCATTCAAATGGTGCATTCATTTATCAATAGATGCATTTACTTTTTTAGTCGTTGGGGGGGGGGTAAAACTGTAATTAGCCTGGCGCTCCAACACCCCACTACAGGGAGGCATTAAGTGCCCGAAACCCTCGCCACCACCTGTCAGAAATCCCCTCCCCCTGTCGCTCGCTCTCTTCTCCCTCTCTGACGCTCCGCTGCTCTCGTCTCCTCCAACCTCCGCCGACTTCTCTGCCGCTGTCCCCTGTGCTCGTGTGTGGAGTAACCTCCGCGCGCCACGCTCCTCTTTCTCCCCCATGCCCCGCTCTCCCTCGCCCAGTCCGCGCTCTTCTCCCCTGAAGCGAAGACGCAACTACCTGCGTGGTTCCAAAGTACGCGTGGCGTCGTGGGGGTGGAAGAACCGCCGCGGATTCATGCGTGCGGGGGTCTTTTGGAGAGGTACAAATGCTGCCTCTCCCTAATGCTTGCTCTTAGTTTCGCCAGATCTGTCTAGGCCTGTCTGTTTCTTCTGTGTGCTCTTGCATCCGCCTCCTACCCCTTCTTCTAATGGTTGGGTGGGAGATTAGGTAGGGTTCTTGTGCGTGTGGTGGGTGGATCCCATTCCCCCGTGGTCGGATTTTTCCGTGAGATGCTTGTGTGTGCTATTTCTCCCTTCAGACTTGAGTGAATTTCATTTCCCCTTTGGTGATTTCAGCAGTCAGATGCATGTAAGAGAGGGTGTGGTGTGATGGTTGCTGCTGGATCTGATGTATCTAATTGTCTTACTGTTGTTGATTTCAAAGTCTAGATTGTGTCTGTCACATGCTAGTTAGTCTATGGATACTTTTTGTTGTGCTTGCCTAGATTTGCTACTGTTCATCTTTTCATACTTGTTGATATGTTCTAGTTTGTTTCATCCTAGGGTTTGATTTAGTTGCTTTTTGTATTTGTTGTATGATTTTCTACTTGCTAACTATATGCAATCTATCCCATGTTTTTAGTAGGTTGTTCTAGGGTTTGGAGTTCCATTCATCAAGGGGTTGTGTTGTCATGGCTTCAAAACCTTCTCCAAGTATTTTATTGTAGTTGGATCTTGTATTTTAAATAGCAGTTTTCTTATATATGTCTGCCCATATCTTCACTCAATTGTCTTGTTGGACTGCCCTTTCTTAAAAGTGTGAACTTCTAACAAAGGTTATGTGTATGCATTTTACC
Source organism: Triticum aestivum (assembly GCF_018294505.1). NCBI lineage: Eukaryota > Viridiplantae > Streptophyta > Magnoliopsida > Poales > Poaceae > Triticum > Triticum aestivum. The sequence goes on along the minus strand of NC_057811.1, from coordinate 195,667,617 downwards.
CTTAGTTTAAGTTAGTAGAGTGTTGCTTAATTTTTATTTGATGAATTGCTGGTGAACTATGTCACCAAGTGTTCTTGGACTTCCCAAATGTTTTCATATTTGTTTTTTTGTGTGATCAATTTCAAAGTATTGATATTTAGTTTGCCTGTGAAAATAGTATTTCTGCTCATGCTACATCTTTTTTATGTGCTACTTGCTTTGGTCACATAGTTGAACTTCTGGTTTTAATTATTATTTTTTTATAATGAAATTTGGTTGAACTTCTGTTCTGCGCATTTGTTTTACTGCTTTGTTATATATTGTTGAACTTCTGGACATTCATCTTATATGTAGTAGCCCCTCTGGTGTAGATTGTTCTATATTTAGTATGTAAATTGTAGATTTTCATTGTGTTTACTGCTTTGTTAGGTATTGTTGAATTTCTGGGTATTGGACATTGATGTAAAAGTAGAACTCCCTTCGGTGTAGGATTGCGGATTAGAACTCAACTGCCTTTTTACTTGCATTTTTTGTAGTTGGTGATGAATTGAATAGTTCTGGAAAAAATGCCTGCGATCCAGATGGAGCTTCAGAAGTTAATACTGATGCTCCAATATCTGATGCGGCTAAATCACCCATTATTCCTTTGACTTTGATTGCTGAGGTTGCTTAGAGCCTTGAGAATAATTCAGGCCTCGAGGATCTTGCTTCTACAGCTCTTGCTTCACCTTGTATGTGCAACTCCTTTTCTTTTCATTTTAAATTCTCGAGCCATGTTTTTTTCACTTGTTCCCGTCGGGTGTTTTTGTTTTTGCTCCTGACTTTTTTTATTTTTTGCTTTTCTTTTTTGTGTTCTTGCAGATGTGTCCACAGAGGAGGTAGCTGTGAACACCATCAACGATGTTCTATCTGAGTTGGATTTATCAGAAAACACTGTTGCTGCCGAGCAAGGGGCTTCGTCAGTCAAAGATTGTGATTCCATTCCGGATCCTTTGTGCTCTCTTCAGATGTCAGAGACGCAGTCGCAGTCTGTTGATGGCACTGAACCTGTTACACATCCTGAGGATGTGCCTCTTCAACTTCTTCTAGAGGACCAAAGCAAGAGGAAGAAGCAAGAAGATTTTGACAAGAAAGGTTCTGATGTTCCGAATCTGTTGATGTTGCTGAGCCCATGGTTGGGCATTGCTCTGTTGCTGAGGAAGACGTGGCATGTGGCACTGATGGCACGGTTGTCCCTGTTAAGAAGAAAATCAGGAAGACCGCTGCGAGGAAGCATTTAGTTGGTGATGTTACTCCTTAGAGGAGCCCACGTGTTTCAAGGCCTGCAGAACTTGCTGAAGATGAAGGGCTAGGCCTCGGTGGTACGCCACGCCATAGTCCTCATGTGCTTGCCACTGCCGAGCCTACACCTTCTCCGCTTGGTGCTGGTGCATCTGGTAAGGGGAAGAAATGCGGCGTTAAGCGCAAGGTTGCACCTGCAAAGCTCAACAAGGGCGACAAGAAGCGTTCTCGTGTTAATCCTGAGGACACGGATGATGTTGATTTCAACGCTGATGACGAGGACGACGACGATGATGCTGCTGCCTCTAATCAGGTATGAATGTCTCATGTTTACTGCTTTTAGAGCATTTGTCGCTATTGTTGTAGTTTTTGTGTTTTTAGCATTGCCTTGGCGTACATAGCTAACCTTCTGCTTCATATATACGAATAAATTAGCTGAACTGCTTTGCTTATATGGTATTACTGCCTTTGTGTACATAGTTGGACTTCTAGATATATACATGAAAAAATTAGCTTAACTTGTTGGTATACATGTTTTATTACTGCCTTGGTGTACATGGTTGAATTTCTGCTATGTAAATTTCTAACATTTTGAAAGCATGTTAATTTCTGGTCATACATGGTTGTACTGCCTATATAGACATAGTTGGACTTCCGAAATACATGTTTTATTATTTCCTTGGTGTACATGGTTGAACTTCTGCTATGTAAATTTCCAACATTTTGAAAGCAACTTTACTTCTGGTCATACATGTTTGTACTGCCTTGGTGCACATAGTTGGACTTCTGGAATGTACTGCGTATGTAGGCATTAGTGGTATTTTGGTGTAGCTTGTGTATCTCATTGTTCTGCCCTTTTTCCTTGTCATTGTATTTTTTCAGTATCAGCTTGTGGTGCGGCCTGAGAGGAGGAAGAGAGGAGGCAAAGCGCCCAAAGAAGGTGGCCAAGGAGGAGATGAGGCGAAACACTTTAACAAGACGGTTTGCTGCTCACTGAAAGAGGTCAAGACGTGTGCGAAAATGCTACAACTTAGGCACAAGACGAGGGTTATCAAGGCTGGTTTTGGTTGTGTGTTTGACCTGAAGGTTTATTCCAACATTTCTCGCCCTTTGATGGGCAACATCTACACGAGGATTGACCCTACAACCATGATTTTGGACATGGGTGAGGCGACCAAGGTTCTGCATATTACAAGTGATGCTATTCACCATCTGTATGGATTCCCTCAAGGTAATCGTACCCCTCCTAGGCCCTCGAATGATGGGTTTGATGATGCTGTTATGAGGCTGAAGGGCGAGCTTGGGTACGCTAGGAGTGACGACATCAAGACAAAGGATCTACGGAATATCCTCGGGGAACTTGTGAAGGATGAGACGAAGGATGATCTTGCTCTGCAGGTGTTTCACCTGATTGCTTTCTTGAAGGTAGTTATTCCTGGAACGTCTACACGAGTGTCCAGGGAGGCAGCAATGGCTGAGAATCTTGTGTTTGAGGATATGGGAGATATGGACTACTGCCAGTTGGTTGTTGATGATATTCGAAGTGTTGTTGTTAGGTATCAGCAACGTACTAGCAGAGGAAAAGTGGTCATAGGTTGTGCCATCGCGCCGCTTCTTATGTATCTGGACTGCCTTATCATTGGCAAGACGCCTAATTCTGACTTGAGGACACCTCGCATCAATTTCATATCAGGCCAAGCTTCTTGAGCTTGCTGCGGCTGACTTGGTCAAGAAGGGTGATGATGACCCAGCCAACTGGGTGTTTGGGAAACTGCGTGTGAGTGTTTCTATGCATCATTCTTTCCTAAGTAGTTTAACCTGAACTTCTGGTACTGTCTTCTATATTTTTGTTTCCATGTTCCTTCATTTTTTTCTGACACGTTGGCTTTGGTTTTTGTATGCAGTGGAAGACACAGGCTGAGGTTGTGTTCTTTAGGCGTATCAAACATCCTGTTCTTACTATGTCTCGTGCCACCGGCCTAGGGAGTGGAACTTCGCGAAGATTTGAATTCTCCCGGGATGTTAACACTGATGCCCCCCTGTAGATCCAGGAGGTTCTTCTGCCCGTGTGAGTGCTGTAGGTGGCGTGTCTTCCGAGAGTTTGTTTGATGCTGCCAATGTTTCCCTGGCTAGGATGGACGGTCTTCTTGAAACTGTTTGTGGGGAGTTGGCCCGTGTTCCATCAACTGTTCAGCGTCTTAGTCGCGTTGATGGGATTCTTCCTCCCGGACACGGTTTTGATGATGAGTCTTTGAAGGAGGTTTTGTCAATTGAAGCTAGATTTCTTGAAGAGCTTCGACAGAGCACTTCCCACCTCCGGGCTAGCTTTGGGCTGTTCAAGGAAATGCAGGATGCTCGTTGCAAGCCTTTTGAAGATGAGGCAAGTGTTGTTGTGAGACAGATTCAGAGGCAGGATTCTGTTCGTTTGGGTCGTGAAGGAGGCCACGTGGAGCATACCGAAGAGGTTTGTTTATGTTGACTTTTGATATTTCTTTGCACTAATGTTCATTGTTAGCTTTCAGTTATTACTGTTTTTAGTCATAGGCAACCCTTATTGATTTCATATCTCCTAAATTTTTTCTTTTTAGTACTAGTGTTTCCTAGTTGACCTTCTCTATTTATAGTACCTGAACTTCAAGTGCTACAGCACCTGAACTTCTATGAGTTCGATAACTGGCCCTTTTTGTTCCCTTTTGTATTAGAGTAGTTTGATATCTGACATGCTGTGTTTACTGTATTTGGACTTCCATTGTGTGTCAGTTGTCATAGCTGACCTTCTTTCATTATGTAATGTGAACTTCTGCTGATTAGGTATTTGTGTTCTACATGATTTTTTTGTAGGCTGTTGATGATGGTGCTAGGGTTGAGGAGGATGTTTTACCTGTGCATGAACATGCTCTTGTGCATGAACCTGCCCTTGTGCATGAACCTGCTCCCACGAGTGATGTATTAGTTGATGAGGTTCATGGCAGTGAAAATAAGGTACCATTTTTCTTGTCCATTTGTCTCATATTTTTATTTTACTTGTTTTTGCATTTTATCACTATGTGGCCCTTTGTAATGACTTTCTGTTCTTGCTGCAGAATGATGATGCTAGTATTCCTCCAGAGAAGGTTGAAGACAAGTCCGTGTCAGGCACCGGCTGCTCCGACGGGGTGGACCCAACTGAACCTCAGTCGTCCATTGGCGCTGAGGTTTCTGATGCTGAGCAGGGCAAGACAACTGAGGTTTCTGATGCTGAGCAGGGCAAGACAGCTGGAGATATCAATTTGGAGAAAGATCCCGTCGAGGCTGCTGTTGAGACTAGTGGTAGTGCTGCTGCAGGCCCGGAGAAGTCTCCTGCAGCAGAGCCATCAGTTGCTGTTGATGCTGGTTCTCCAGCTCTTCCTAGTGCAGGAGAACCAACATTTTTTGTTGTTTCAGATTCCCCAGCTGCTCTAGCTGCTGCTGGTGTCCTTCCCGACGACGCTGCAATGTCTACTGGAGATGACGATGAAGAGACTGAAAGTGATAGCTATGGAGAGGAGGTTGATCATTCTAGTGCTGCCACTGGTCTAGGAAAGAATCCATAAAGAGAGGAGCATGCTTCTCTCTTCTTTCCCCATCCCCGTCCCTTTTGTTGTTTGTTTTTGTCCGTGATATCCCTGTGAACTGCCTATGTCGTGCAAGTTGAACTTCATGTTTGTGCTTTGTCGTGTGATTTGTAAATAAAGTTAAGTGAACCTGTTTCTATGTGGGGGAAGGTTTGTAATGCATGGGTTGTGATGTTTATAATCCTGTGGTTTTATCTTTTTCTGGTGTAGCAGCTAAGATGTGCTTGTATTTGAATGTTGTGCTTGAATGTTGCTCTTAATTAGACTGTCGGGAATCTATGTGCTTGAATGTTGCTCTTAATTTCTATTTCTTTTACTGAGCAGATAGTGACCTTGCTGTCGTCCGTAAGAAGGTTGATCACTTTTATTTCAGTGTAACTAGGCTTAAGAATGAACGTTCCAAGAGGTGAGTGTAGCTGGTCAATATTTACATTCATCTACCCCCTCTGAACTGCCTATGGTTTCATACCTGAACTTCTTTACTCTATGTTGCTGAACTTCTATTTTACTTCTCTGGTGCTGAACTTCTAGCCTTTTTGTACTGCCGGTGTTGATGTAGCTGAAGTTGTGTGCTTATATGTGTTCTGAACTTCCTGGGTTCCTGATGTTGAACTTCTTTTACTTTCTATTGCTTGTTTTAGATCAATGATTATGTTCCAAAACAAGGAGTGTGAAACTTCTGTTGAAGATGTCGCAATATCTTTTGCTCCTCGCGGAATGCTTCGATCTAATGTGGCTGAGGTTGCACTCTACTGTCTACGTGCGAAGTACCAGGGATCAGACAAACTCAACCTGCCATATTGGGTTTGTGTAAGTCAACCATATAGTGATTTCTTTTCTGTTTTGTTCCTTGCCATTTTAGTTAAAACTTGTTTGTCTCATTTTGTATTTTCATATGGTGGTGTTGTCTGCATTATTTTAGGACAAGATTTTCATAGGTCAATTTGATTCCCGTGTGAGGAAGTACTTCTTGGCGACTGGTCCAGATAGCATGGATGCACAAGATTTTGTATGCAATATCTTGTTCTTTGCCTCTGTATTAGTTTTGCACTGCGATCCACTATGTTTGTATTGCTTCATTTTTCTTTGTACCGTTTGATATTAATTTTCAGTTTTTAATGATTCATGTGTTTATGTTGCTTCAGGTTGTTTTCCCCACTTTTGACCCGCCTGAAATTCCTGCTCACATGGGTGGTGTTGGTCATTGGCTTTCGATATTTCTTGACATGAAGAATTCAAGGTTCCAGCTTCGCGACTCGCACTATGGACTAGACGATGACTGTGCGGTATGCCTGTTTTGGCGGATGACTGATAACATCAAGAAGCTTTGGAGCGATGCCAACAACGACAGGGAGACACCCTTCACTGCACTTACTATCGACCATTTACCTTTGGATTGGATTTATGTCCCCCAGCAGAATAACAAGTATGAGTTCCACTTTTCTCTTTATCACTTGTGTTTAACTGTAGTTGTACGTAGGCTGCGACGTCTTTTATTCATTGTGTATCTTTTTTGTTGTAACACTGTTCTTTTTTGTGTTTGATGTGTAACGCCCACGATGCAACTATATCTCCCACGTGTCGAGGCACGACTTGGAGGCATAACCGCATGGTGGTTTTGTCGCAAGAAGGGTCATCTTCACACAATCCCATGTAATTAACAAGAATGGGATAAAGAGTTGGCTTACAGTCGCAACTTCACACAAAACATAAATTAAACATATATCATTCAGAGTACAATCAAGGTCCGACTACGGAACCAAAATGAAAGAAGACAACCCCAAATGCTAGATCCCCGATCGTCCCAACTGGGCTCCACTACTGATCATCTGGAAACGAAACATAGTAACGACCAACTTTCTCGTCGAACTCCCACTTGAGCTCGGTTGCGTCACCTGCACTGGTATCGTCGGCACCTGCAACTGCTTTGGTAGAATCTGTGAGTCACGAGGACTCAGCAATCTCACACCCGCGAGATCAAGACTATTTAAGCTTATAGGAAGGATGGGGTAATGAGGTGGAGCTGCAGCAAGCACTAAGCAAATATGGTGGCTAACATACGCAAATAAGAGCGAGAAGAGAAGCAACGCAACGGGCGTGAAGCTAGAGGTGATCAAGAAGTGATCCTGAAACTACTTACGCACAACCATAACACAAGAACCATGTTCACTTCCCGGACTCCGCCGAGAAGAGACCATCATGGCTACACACGCGGTTGATGTATTTTAATTAAGTCAAGTGTCAAGTTCTCTACAACCGGACATTAACAAATTCCCATCTGCCACATAACCGCGGGCACGGCTCTCGAAAGTTTATACCCTGCAGGGGTGTCCCAACTTAGCCCATCACAAGCTCTCACGGTCAACGAAGGATATTCCTTCTCCCGGGAAGACCCGATCAGGCTCGGAATCCCGGTTACAAGACGTTTCAACAATGGTAAAACAAGACCAGCAAGACCGCCCGACTGTGCCGACAAATCCCGATAGGAGCTGCACATATCTCGTTCTCAGGGCACACTGGAGGAGACAGGCTACGAGTAAATCCAGACTTCGAGTTTCCCCGAGGTGGCCCCGCAGGCGGCTCGGTTCGGACCAACACTCAGAGGAGCACTGGCCCGGGGGGGCTAAAATAAAGATGACCCTCGGGCTCGCGAAAACGCAAGGGAGAGGTATAGGTGGTAGGTAGTCAAATGGTAAAACCAAGGTTGGGCCTTGCTGGAGGACTTTTATTCAAAGCGAACTGTCAAGGGGGTCCCATAAATCCCCAACCGCGTAAGGAACGCAAAATCAAGGAACATAACACCGGTATGACGGAAACTAGGGCGGCAAGAGTGGAACAAAACAACAGGCATAAGGCCGAGCCTTCCACCCTTTACCAAGTATGTAGATGCATTAATTAAATAAGAGATATTGTGTTAGACCAAAATATCCATGTTCCAACATGGAACCAACTTCAACTTCACCTGCAACTAACAACGCTATAAGAGGGGCTGAGCAAAAGCGGTAACTTAGCCAAACAACGATTTGCTAGGAAAGGATGGTTAGAGGCTTGACATGGCAATATAGGAGGCATGATATAGCAAGTGGTAGGTAGCGCGGCCTAGCATGGAGCGAACAACTAGCAAGCAAAGATAGAAGTGATATTGAGGGTATGGTCATCTTGCCTGAGATCCCGCAAGGAAGAAGAGCGAGTCCATGAAGAAGACAAATGGACGTAGTCGAACGAATCCTCACTACTCCGGAACGAAACCGAAGCTAACGAGAGAAGCAAACCGGAAAGAAGCTAACAACATGGTAAACAACCATCACATAAACATGGCATGATGCACAATCAAGTATGATGCATGTCCGGTTTAATGAGGCATGGGATGGCAAAGTGCACAAACAATACTACAAATTAAGCGGAGCTCAATATGCAACGAGTTGCATATGAACGAAACACGACATCAAATATTTAGTTCGCTCTCGTTTATGTACCCAACAAAGTTAAATGTTGGTTAACATGGCAAGAGGTGAAGCATAAATAAACTAACTATTTCGGCAAGTTTAAGTGAGGCCGGAACAACAAATAACAATTCCCAAAAATCCTCATATGCATATTTCGAATTTGCTACTGTTCTGCCCTAAACACAATTTTTTATTTTGTTAAACAGCAAAATAAAGTGCACCATGTTAAACTATGCATTTTTCTACCCCATTTACATATAAAGTTTATTTAAATCGGAGCTACGGTTAATTAGTTATGAAATAAATCATTTTAACATGGCATTTTAGCAAATTTAAACAAACAGCAATTTAAACATTTTTAACATGGATGAAAGTGGTATATTATGAAACTAGGCAAAATTCTAAGCAAGTTACATATATGAAGTTTTTACATCTGATGCATGGTTATTTAGTTATTAAAAGCATGAACAGCAAGGGTTTTTCTGCAAAACTGTAAATCCTGGGATAATTGCTAAAATCGCAGAAGGGAAAAAACACGCATCGGGCCGAATCTAGATACTGCACTGGGCGGCTGGGCTGCTCACCTAGCTGGGCTCGGCCCAGATCGGTAGAGGTGGGGGCTGGGCCACGGTCAACGGCCGAAGGGGAGGTGGCCCAGGCACGAGCTGGCGCTGGACTTGGCGAAGGCGCGGTCAACGCGAGGCGCGGGCGAACGGGCGCCTCGTCCTCTGCTCGTCAGGAACCAGAGTAGCGGCGGCCTTGGCGCGGTTACTGGGTCCGCGGAGGAGTAGGTGGCCCACGTGCGGGTGGTGCACGCGAGCGAGCGCAGCGCTCGAGCTGCTGCTCGACACAGAGGAAGCAGGGGACCGAGCAGAGGAACTTGGCGCTGCGGAGCTTGCTGCCGACGAGGCACGAGGAGGGGAAGCAGAGAAGGCCACGGGCTCCTGGAAGAAGATGGTGGCATCTTGAGGAGTTTCCCATCGCAGATCGAGGGAGTCAGGCGGCGCTCCGGTTCCTGTGGAGAAGAGGCAGGGAGATGAGACGGGAGGGAGAAGGGAAGAAGAAAGGAGAGATAGGGAAGGAGAGGGGGGCCCTGCTGGTGCTCGTCTTGGCAGGTTCGGGCGGCGGACGGAGCAGCTCCAGTGGCGCGGGATCCTGGAGGTGAGGCTCGGGCGAGCTTAGCGCGAGGCAGAGGATGGGTCAACGCGCGACGGCGCGTCTTGTCGCTCGGTGCAGGGTGAAGCAGAGGGGCTCGAGGAGCAGCGACGGGTGCGTAGAGGAGGAGCGGTGCCAGGGCTTGCAAACTACTGCTGTTGCCGCGGCGATGAGGCAGCGAGGCGAGGGAGGCGAGGCGACGAAGACCTTGGCGCGCCATGGCTCGAAGAAGGCCTCGTGGTGAAGAACTCCGGGAAGCCGTGAACAGGGCGACGACGAGCTCCCTCGGGAGGCGCACGCGTGGCGCCGGTTGAGCCGGCTGGTTTCCGTCCAGATAGAGTGACGGCAGGCGGGGGCTTGCGGTGGTGATTGAGCAGAGGAGGCATGGCCTCGGGCTCGAGGAGGGAGCAAGCTGCGGTTTGCTGTGGTTGCTGATGAAGAAGGCAGGGAGGAGGCGAGCATGGATCGAGTGGAGTTGAGTGCTTCAGGAGGAAGGGAAGGTGGATCTGGTTGGTGGATTTTTGGATCGGGAGTGATCCCAAGGAAGAAGGCAGGGAGTTGGCTGGTTGCGCGAGGAAAAAGAGGGAGGTTGTCGGGCGGCGGCGGCTGAGGGATTCGGTGGATGGATGGGACAAGGCTAGGGTTCCATTTATTTATATAGCACAAGGATTTTGGTTAGGGGTATATGGTCCCTCCGATTTTAATCGGACGGTCGAAAAATAAATAGATAGGGAGTCTAAATAAGAAAACGTAGATATTTTATAGATGTTGGGGGATGAACCGGACCCATCGGTCATGACTGCCCGGGTCAGGTTCGGAGAAGTTTTCGGACGCGCGCGAGAGGAGGTTTTTGTGCATTGTGCAGAGAGGCTCAAACGGTCGGACAACAAAAGAACGGTTGGTCTCGAAAGGGACAACGAAGGCAATAGGAGAAAGCAGGAACTACGAACGGATGCAAGTTTTAAGAAAACAATGACGGCGACGAGTGCCGATGCAATGCGGATGATGCCATGATGAAATGATGAGTGCAACAGACAAATAACAATAGAACACACGACGGTCACGCAAAACATGGAAGGCCTCTGGAGCGTCCGTCTTGGGGTGTCACAACACTCCTCCACTTACAAGAGATCTCGTCCCGGGATCTAGGGATGGCACGGGAGAGAAACAGAAGAGGAAAAGGTAAAACAAAGTTGCTTCTTTGACAAACGAGTGAAACCACGAGCCTTAAGAGGTTGAACAAATTGAAGAAAGAATACAACAAAGATGAACAAAGTTGAAAACACTCAATTAGAAAAGAGGAACAAGGAATATTACGAGAACCTTGTAGGTTAAAAGATACCAGAAAAGGGTTACAATGGACAAGAAGTACATGCAAGCACTCCGGTTGAAACGAGATGTACAAGGAGCGATAAGGATCAATTACGACAACACTTTGGTTGGAAATGGAAGGCATAGAATATGAACTTGGCAAAAAGAAAGCACTTGGATGAGCCTCTGGTTAAAAGAGGAATGATAGCCACAACACTCCGGTTAAATGGATAAGCAATAAAAGAACATGATCCTGACAAAAAAAGATGATGGGTCGAAGAGAGCAACATCACAATGCCTCCGGAACGAAAGAATAGAAGCTAGATTGCTGGAATAAGAGAACGGAGGAGGAAATGACAACTTCTCCCACAATTGAATTGGAAAACATCCTTGCAAGAAGATTAGAATGGAGTTATTGGAAAACCAACAACGAAACGAATAAGCTTGTAGTGGGCTTATGGAAAACTTCTCAAAATTTGAGTTGCAATTCTGCCACTAACGGAAACAAATAATATAATTGATAACACCAACGAGATGAAAAACTTCTTCCACCAAAATGATAGGAGAAAACTTGGATCATTGATAAGCACCACAAATAGCAACAATCCTTAGGGACGGCTTTAGGTGAAATCTAAACCAAGATAACTCCAAGGAAGAAATTGATGGATTTAATATACCTCATTCTTGACAACATGTGAATCATGGAACATGGATGGAAATTGTCAAGAAGGACATAACACCACCTCAAAAGATAAGGCAGGAAGAATTGCACTTCGGAATGCAAGATGAAGAATGCTTGAACTCCTCGAAACAAAACATGTGTTGAGCACCATGTTTATTTTGAAGTATGGCTTGATGGATCATAACTTCGAGAGAAATCTTGAAGAACAACTGAAAAATGAAAAGAATCATTGACGAACCACCATGTGAATCTCCATGAAGAACTCCGGTAATGAAAGGATGATAAAAGAAAGAGAAGTTGAGAACACAAGGTGAAGCCTTGCGATGATTTAGATGGAGCTTCACGACGATATGACCGCGAAAACTTTGAACTCCGGAAAAGAAAGATGAACAACTAGAAACCGAGAATGTGATATGAAGGACAACTCCAGAGAGAAAGATGAATCACCTGGATGAACCAAGAATAAGAATTATGTTATGCGTATCCTTCACCAATTTAGATTGATGACAAGCAATGGATTTGGCATACTACTTATTTTCGTAGAAAGGATTAAGATAGATATGGCACAAACTTGGGAAGGTCTTCAACGAACCACCGGTAGGATTGGAAAGAACGAATGAATCTATATGATAACGAAGAAAGAGAACTCTTGAACGAACCACCGTAAGAATTGAAAATGAACGAAGAGAAGATAAAGAAACATCGGGAAGAATTAGAAAATGAACGAAGGTACTTGAGAGAATTTAGATACAAGTGAACGCAGAGATCCCGAGCTGATTAGATAATACTTGAATGATGCACTGGTATGATTTGGAGAACGAGAGCTGAAAGCTTGAATGAATAATTCTGAGATGATGGGCTCCAGAGAATCAAACTGAAAAGACTCCTGAAATGCTCCGGATGGGTGAAAAGAATTCTCACAATCGAAAACAATTATGAGAGGATGGCATCAAGCTAGAACCGTGAATCTTGAAGAGAATGGAGCAAGATTTAAGAGAAACTCTTCTTCGGTCTTCAAATGTTGAGAATGACGATGAGAAACACCACCATGAATTGTTGAGGCACTCCGGAATGAAAATTGGAAAGGTTGAACCAATGATGAAAAGATCTTGGAGAAAGACATATGACTGATCATAACCCATTCTTACGTCAAACTTTGCAATGAATTTGAGAATAACTCCGAAAAGAATTAGAAGAGTTAGGTAAGATCCTGGGAAAGGACCAGTGGGTTAGGGCCCACTCAAAAGAAACAACATTGAAATGATTACTTGAAAAGGAGATTGCACCGGTTGAATTAAATGGCTTGAATGAGGTAACAACCTCGAAATAGTTAGAATTGATGCGAAGTGGAAACACGAATTTTTAGAGATATCTTCAACACTCCAGAACAATTGAATAGCAAACGGGGAATGATTAAGAGATACACCGGCATACGAAAACACTTGAAATGAGGAAGGGAATATGATCAACGCCGAAAGATTGAATTGAAGCCACCGGAGAAGAAAATAGAACGAAGAATGATAAACTTGAAGCTCCGTTAGTATCTTCCCGAGAATCACCGGATAAGAACATTGATGGAAAAGAATGGAGAGACTTCCCATCAATAAAAGTATACTTGATTAAGAAATCTGAGTCCTTGAAGAAAAGGGTGGGAGGGTGGGAAAACAAAGGCAACTTAGGGATGGAATGAAATAGACACCGTTGAGAAAAACTGAGGGATGATCTTGCGAATGTTGAAACGATCGGATCCACTTGAAGAGAAGCACACCGGTTGAAAAGAATTGAAAAGACAACCTTGATGATCAAGAAGGATTAGCATCCACATAGAAATATGGGAACACCGTTTAGAGAAGGTATGGAATCAACACTTGGCATTGAAGCAACTCGAATACCACAAAACAAAACAAAAACAAAGGATTTGGCTTGCAGAATAAGCTGGAAACAAACATATGATAGATCCCATATTGTATCATGTGTGTGTTGGGAAGATATCCGACAAGATACTTGAATTCCCACTTATAAATTCCCGAAACTTTCTGGTTATGCAATCTGGTGTTGGGGATACAGGGGACGCAATATATCTCACCCAAACTAACAATACCTAGATCCAGCTGTATCCATCCGTCAACACATAACCAAGAAACCTTCAGAAATCATTTACCTCAACCTTCGAAAAGCATCCATTATACGAGTTATGGCCATACTCCCAAACTCCCGCCCCAGTACTGGGTGGCGTCGAGGTGATCTCACCAACAACTACATAAAAGAGATTTTCGATGTCGGCGAAACTCAGGTATTCCAGAACTGCAACGATAAAATTGTGACGACAACACCTAGGAGCTCAACTCCCCGGGACACTGCCACAACCCCTAAATGTCAGGAGGCACCAAGAACAATGTTCTCGTCACAAAACCATCGGAACGATTCCATGATACCCGCATGATCCTAAAAAAAATTTAGTGAAATTTGAGCAGAGGAAAGTCAAAACATCTACGTCAGGAGGCCTCACCAGAGCGACGAAGGGACTGAGGAGTAAAAAGAATCCTACTCTCCGATATATGTAATCCTAAGACTCCAAACATTTTTGTTCCAGACTCAACAACGCCAGCGATTCGATCAAGAAGGGGGCTCCTAAGTCGGGGATGGCTCTGATACCAACTTGTAACGCACACGATGCGGCTATATCTCCCACGTGTCGAGGAACGACTTGGAGGCATAACCGCATGGTGGTTTTGTCGCAAGAAGGGTCATCTTCACACAATCCCATGTAATTAACAAGAATGGGATAAAGAGTTGGCTTACAGTCGCCACTTCACACAAAACATAAATTAAACATACATCATTCCGAGTACAATCAAGGTCCGACTACGGAACCAAAATGAAAGAAGACAACCCCAAATGCTAGATCCCCGATCGTCCCAACTAGGCTCCACTACTGATCATCAGGAAACGAAACATAGTAACGACCAAGTTCCTCGTCGAACTCCCACTTGAGCTCGGTTGCGTCACCTGCACTGGTATCGTCGGCACCTGCAACTGTTTTGGTAGAATCTGTGAGTCACGAGGACTCGGCAATCTCACACCCGCGAGATCAAGACTATTTAATCTTATAGGAAGGATGGGGTAATGAGGTGGAGCTGCAGCAAGCACTAAGCAAATATGGTGGCTAACATACGCAAATAAGAGCGAGAAGAGAAGCCATGCAACGGGCGTGAAGCTAGAAGTGATCAAGAAGTGATCCTGAAACTACTTACGCACAACCATAACACAAGAACCGTGTTCACTTCCCGGACTCCACCGAGAAGAGACCATCACGGCTACACACGCGGTTGATGTATTTTAATTAAGTCAAGTGTCATGTTCTCTACAACCGGACATTAACAAATTCCCATCTGCCACATAACCGCGGGCATGGCTCTCGAAAGTTTATACCCTGCAGGGGTGTCCCAACTTAGCCCATCACAAGTTCTCACGGTCAACGAAGGATATTCCTTCTCCCGGGAAGACCCAATCAGGCTCGGAATGCCGGTTATAAGACATTTCGACAATGGTAAAACAAGACCAGCAAGACCGCCCGACTATGCCGTGATATTCCGATAGGAGCTGCACATATCTCGTTCTCAGGGCACACCGGATGAGACAGGCTACGAGTAAAACCAGACTTCGAGTTTCCCCGAGGTGGCCCCACAGGCGGCTCGGTTCGGACCAACACTCGGAGGAGCACTGGCCCGGGGGGCTAAAATAAAGATGACCCTCGGGCTCGCGAAAACCCAAGGGAGAGGTATAGGTGGTAGGTAGTCAAATGGTAAAACCAAGGTTGGGCCTTGCTGGAGGAGTTTTATTCAATGCAAACTGTCAAGGGGGTCCCATAAATCCCCAACCGCATAAGGAACGCAAAATCAAGGAACATAACACCGGTATGACGGAAACTAGGGCGGCGAGAGCGGAACAAAACACCAGGCATAAGGCCGAGCCTTCCACCCTTTACCAAGTATATAGATGCATTAATTAAATAAGAGATATTGTGTTATCCCAAAATATCCATGTTCCAACATGGAACCAACTTCAACATCACCTGCAACTAAAAACGCTATAAGAGGGGCTGAGCAAAAGCGGTAACATAGCCAAACAACGGTTTGCTAGGACAGGATGGTTAGAGGCTTGACATGGCAATATGGGAGGCATGATATAGCAAGTGGTAGGTAGCGCAGCATAGCATGGAGCGAACAACTAGCAAGCAAAGATAGAAGTGATTTTGAGGGTATGGTCATCTTGCCTGAGATCCCGCAAGGAAGAAGAACGAGTCCATGAAGAAGACAAACGGACGTAGTCGAATGAATCCTCACAACTCCAGAACGAAACTGAAGCTAACGAGAGAAGCAAACCGGAAAGAAGCAAACAACATGGTAAACAACCATCACATAAACATGGCATCATGCACAATCAAGTATGATGCATGTCCGGTTTAATGAGGCATGGGATGGCAAAGTGCACAAACAGTACTACAAATTAAGCGGAGCTCAATATGCAACGAGTTGCATATTAACGAAACACCACATCAAATATTTAGTTCGCTCTCATTTATGTACCCAACAAAGTTAAATGTTGATTAACATGGAAAGACGTGAAGCATAAATAAACTAACTATTTAGGCAAGTTTAAGTGTGGCCGGAACAACAAATAACAATTCCGAAAAATCCTCATATGCATATTTCGAATTTGCTACTGTTCTGCCCTAAACACAATTTTTAACGTTGCTAAACAGCAAAATAAAGTGCACCATGTTAATCTATGCATTTTTCTACCCCATTTACATATAAAATTATTTAAATCGGAGCTACGGTTAATTAGTTATGAAATAAATCATTTTAACATGGCATTTGAGCAAATTTAAACAAACAACAATTTAAACATTTTTAACATGGATGAAAGTGGTATATTATGAAACTAGGCAAAATTCTAAGCAAGTTACATATATGAAGTTTTTACATATGATGCATGGTTATTTAGTTATTAAAAGCATGGACAGCAAGGGTTTTTCTACAAAACTGTAAATCCTGGGATAATTGCTAAAATTGCAGAAGGGAAAAAACACGCATCGGGCCGAATCTAGATACTACACTGGGCGGCTGGACTGCTCACCTAGCTGGGCTCGGCCCAGATCGGTAGAGGTGGGGGCTGGGCGATGGTCAATGGCCGAAGGGGAGGTGGCCCAGGCACGAGCTGGCGCTGGACTTGGCGAAGGCACGGTCAACGCGAGGCGCGGGCGAACGGGCGCCTCGTCCTCTGCTCGTCAGGAAGCAGAGCAGCGGCGGCAGACTTGGTGCGGTTGCTGGGTCTGCGGAGGAGCAGGTGGCCCACGTGCGGGCGGTGCACGCGAGCGAGCGCAGCGCTCGAGCTGCTGCTCGACACAGAGGAAGCAGGGGACCGAGCAGAGGAACTTGGCGTTGCGGAGCTTGCTGCCGGCGAGGCACGAGGAGGGGCAGCAGAGAAGGCCGCGGGCTCCTGGAAGAAGATGGTGGCGGCTTGAGGAGTTTCCCATCGCAGATCGAGGGAGTCAGGCGGCGCTCCGGTTCCTGTGGAGAAGAGGCAGGGAGATGAGACGGGAGGGAGAAGGGAAGAAGAAAGGAGAGACAGGGAAGGAGAGGGCGGCCCTGCTGGTGCTCGTCTTGGCAGGTTCGCGCGGCGGACGGAGCAGCTCCGGCGGCGCGGGGTCCTGGAGGTGAGGCTCGGGCGAGCTTAGCGCGAGGCAGAGGATGGGTCAACGCGCGATGGCGCGTCTTGTCGCCCGGTGCAGGGTGAAGCAGAGGGGCTCGAGGAGCAGCGACGGGCGCGTAGAGGAGGAGCGGTGTCGGGGCTTGTGAACTGCTGCTGTTGCCGCGGCGATGAGGCAGCGAGGCGAGGGAGGCGAGGCGATGAAGACCTTGGCGCGCCATGGCTCGAAGAAGGCCTCGCGGTGAAGAACTCCGGGAAGCCGTGAACGGGGCGACGACGAGCTCCCTCGGGAGGCGCAGGCATGGCGCTGGTTGAGCAGGCTGGTTTCCGTCCAGATAGAGTGATGGCAGGCGGGGGCTTGCGGTGGTGATCGAGCAGAGGAGGCATGGCCTCGGGCTCGAGGAGGGAGCAAGCTGCGGTTTGCTATGGTTGATGATGAAGAAGGCAGGGAGGAGGCGAGCATGGATCGAGAGGAGTTGTGTGATTCAGGAGGAAGGGAAGGTGGGTTTGGTTGGTGGATTTTTGGATCGGGAGTGATCCCAAGGAAGAAGGCAGGGAGTAGGCTAGCTGCGCGAGGAAAAAGAGGGAGGTTGTCGGGCGGCGACGGCTGAGGGATTCGGTGGATGGATGGGACAAGGCTAGGGTTCCATTTATTTATATAGCACGAGGATTTTGGTTAGGGGTATATGGTCCCTCCGATTTTAATCGGACGGTCGAGAAATAAATAGATAGGGAGTCTAAATAAGAAAACGGAGATATTTTATAGATGTTGGGGGATGAACCGGACCCATCGGTCATGACTGCCCGGGTCAGGTTCGGAGAAGTTTTCGGACGCGCGCGAGAGGAGGTTTTTGTGCATTGTGCAGAGAGGCTCAAACGGTCGGACGACAAAAGAATGGTTGGTCTCGAAAGGGACAACGAAGGCAACAGGAGAAAGCGGGAACTACGAACGGATGCAAGTTTTAAGAAAACAATGACGGCGACGAGTGCTGATGCAATGTGGATGATGCCATGATGAAATGATGAATGCAACAGACAAATAACAATAGAACACACGACGGTCACGCAAAACATGGAAGGCCTCTGGAGCGTCGGTCTTGGGGCGTCACATGATGGCAGTATCGACCGTGGATTCTTCATGCTTACGAATGTTAATTCGTTTCATGATGGGGTTCTTACAAATTATTCCCATGAAAATATCGCGGATATCAGGAAGATGTGGTTGTACTAAATTGCTTCTTCTAACCTGTTTGAGACATACTTCCAAGCTCTGTTTGGCTACTATACATGTAAGTCTTGAAACTTGGACTGCTTACCTGTACTGCATCTTTTATTCTACATGAACTTCATTTTTTCTTGAACTTGAACTTCTGCTTGAGATCTAGCTGGGCTGCTGGTTTCAGATGGAGAGGAGCATTTCTTCTACATGAACTTCATTTTTATCTTTTTTATTTTGCTTGTGTATTTACTTTCAGCATTTTTTCCTTCCATTGCTTACTTGGATACGAGCATTTCTTCTACTTGAACTTCAGAGATGATGCCTTTCTATGCTTTTTGTTAGCTGTAGTTGAATGTTTTCCAGTTCATCAGTTTATCTTGAAATGTGCCTTGGGTTGTGCCTGAACTTCATTTAGTTTTAAAATGCAACACATTTTTTTAGGCCAGCTTGAATAGTAACCATGTCATCTATATTAGTTGGACTGCACATTGTGCTGTACCTGAACTTCAGTTATATTTAATGGTCTTTTTTTCTCTTCCTTTTCTTATATAGTGGAGCCGTTGGACTTGACCGATTGCCACTACTCATTCCTCGGGTCACAGGAATACCAGCCTAGGGAGGAATCGATGAGTACAGCTCCGAGAGAAGATGATAGCTCTCGAACCCTTATTCCTTCCAAGTTGGGGAAGCAGGCTGTTGGTACTTGTGGTGGTCCAAACACCCCTTGCTCCAGGAAGGTTGGTGCAGTCGAAGCAGTCGAAGCGGAGGTGATTTCATCGGATGATGATTTTGAGAAGATTGCTTACCCGAAGGATGGTAAATATGCTGCTGGTACTGTTGCTAGGAGAGGTCGAAAGAATGCTGTCATCACTAGGAGGAAACCGGCAGTTTAGTCTGGCAACATAACTTCCTCCAAGAGAGCATCAAGATTGCCTTTGAAGTGGCATTCTGCTATCGCTCACCTAAAGAAATACTATTACCCTCATCTATCCGAGGCCCGGAGGTTGAGACAGTATGTGCTTAGTGAAGACGGTCTGAATAAGTATTCCGAGTGAGTTTTCTTCTTCTTATTTTTGTTGCTGCCAAAGATTCTACTTTGTTCTGAACTTCTTTTGTTATAGTATGTGAACTTCTGTTCATTTCTCCTTGCCTTGGAGTTATAGTGTCTGAACTTCTGCTGTTGTAGTATCTGAACTTCTGTTCATCTCTCCTTGCCTTTGAGTTATAGTATCTGAACTTCTGTTTGTTATTGTATCTGAACTTCTAATATTTTTTTCGCATCCTTTTAAATCTGCATCACAAGCTATTACATGTTTACCATCCCTGGGAATGTGATTGACCTCACAGGACGTGTCCTTTATACTCTTTTCGGTGAAGGGCAGCAGATGGAAGGAGACATGATGGATTATCTCATAAACTTGTGGAAGGATAAGCTGGAGACCTCTGAGATATTCTCTTCTGCTGACAGGGTTGTACTTAGTCCCTACTTCATACAGGTTTTAGTTCTTTGCACCCCTATCTCCCTTTTTTGCTCTAGTTTTGGTGTAGTGGCATTTGGGAGGTGTTTTAATTCTGTTTTTGTGAATGCACAGTACTGCCTGGAGTATGATTTTTTCGGTGCAACCGTTCCAAAGTTTGATGCAAAAAAATCTGTTGATGTCCTCCGAATGTTTGTTAGCAAGGAAGAAGACCTTCTTAACGCAAAGCTGGTTAGTTGTTAATAACTCTTGCTTTTTTACATTTTATGTGCATCCTTTTGCTGAGTTTGTCAAGAAGTTTTTGTTCATCCTGGTTGTTCAATACATATGCTTTATAGTTTGTGTTCACCGTATCTTTCATACTTGGCAGGTTATTTTGATACTATTCAAGCCAATTGACACAATGGCGCACTACAGTGTGTATGTGCTGAATAGATGTCGTGGGAGCATTGACATCCTTGCTTCACTTCCTTGCAGTAATAAGGGAACGTCACGAACAAGTTTCCACGGAGACTGCCAAAATATCATGAGTGTTTGTTAGCCTGAACCTCCTTTCATATTTTCTTGTTTGACACGAAGTTTATTATGCCTTGTGTTGACAAAATATGTTTTTGTCTCTGTTTTGGTAATACTGCTTGAACTGACTATCATTTGATAGTTGAACTTCTGGTATTTGTTTAGCTGGATCGTATGGAAGTGTCCCTTTTATGTACCTGAACTTAACTAGTTTGGTTAACATGTTTTTGACTTCATCTTATTTGTCATTTCTGGAAGATCAAGAGATTTGTTGGGTTGCTCGAGGAGGTGTACGGCAAGGCTGCGTACAAAGCGAGCAAGCAGCCTAACTGGGCGAATATTGCAAAGAGGCCGACTTTTATCGATGTTCCAAAGCAAGTGAATAATGATTGTTGTTTCTTTGCCGTGAAGTTCTTCTCTACATATGATGGCGATGAGCTTGTTGATGATTTTGGTGATGTGAAGGTATGTTTTGTCCTTGTTCTTGTCTCATCATCCTTTCATTTTTCTTGTGTGTTTTTGCTGAGACGCTCCTGCTGTGGTTTTAGTTATCCTTTACTAAACCATCATTTCATTTCTTGTTGGCAGGCTGCTGCAGATGACTGGAAGGCCGAGTTCATGCACACTCTAATCTTTAGCGAGAAGAATGAAATCCTGCGTACAGAGCTTCCTAAAGAGATCCGGCCCTTGGGCCGGTGAATTCGAAGCATTAGTTTCAGTGTAGATTTGATTTCGTAAAGATTTAGGTTTGATAATGTTTGGAATGATTCTGTAAAGATTTCGTTGTAAGAATTGTTTAGTAATTTGTGTATCTATAGTTGCAGCACTATTACTTATGATATTGAGGACAAATGTATTTGGTGTGAAGAATGATTTGGCTTGTGAATTTCAATGTACTACATCGCTTTCAGTATCAATGTGTTGTATGTTTTTCCCCAACAGATGTACTTGAACTTCTCTTTGGGATATGGTTGAACTGCTGTTTTTTTGTGTTGTTTAATTTTGGGCCCCAACATATGATCGTAGACTTGAACTTCTGCTTTCAGATGTGGCTGGGCTGCTGGTTTCAGATGGAGAGGATTTTCTGTGTTGTGTAATGTATTGGTATTTTTCAACCCAACCAATATGTAGCCTTTTGCATAGAATCTATATGTGTTTTCTTTGTGTTTTTTCAACTCCGAATGGATTTCAACTATAACTTTGTGCAAAAATATTCTCATACACTCCTTTACGTTTCTTTATCTTTTGTCGGCATTGTACATGAACTTCTGCACGTATCCAAGCAGAACTTCATATCTGAACGCATTGTCTTAGGCTTGCTAACCTTAGTTCATACGACAATACTTATTTTTTTAAGCATATTTTTTCCTACATCGATTTATATACCAGAACTTCTTATGTAAGCTGACCTGAACTTCAAACTGTATATTTTTTCATTTTATGGTTGCTTGCTCTTTTATGGAATACAACACCAGCACCTCCTGTCATAATATACCAGAAGTTCTACTGTAAGCTTACTTGAACTCTTCATAGTGTATAATTTCATTTTTATTCTTGCTTGCACTTTTATGGAATACATCACCAGCACAACACTTCCTCTCATAATATAATAGGACTTCTGCAGTAATATTACTTGAACTTCACAATGTATATTTTCATTTTATTACTGCTTGCTCTTGCATGCAATACATCACCAGCACCTCCTCTCATACTATACCAGGACTTCTGTAGTAACCTTACTTGAACTTCTACTGTATAATTTCTTTGAAACTTCAACAATAGAAGTTCAAGTAAGCTTCTCCTCAAATACTGTTTCAAAAGTGGAATAACATTCTGCACATTGACATGACATAAGTTTGCTTTGTTTAATTGACCTAGTCTAACTGTTCATCAACCTTGCGCTCCTCCTAGGCTTTGCTTGTAGTGGTTTTTGCTTGACATGTACCTCTTCCTCTTCCTCTTCATCATCCTCTTCCTCTTCCTCTTCGCATTCCATTTCCTCTTCCTCTTCGTCTTCCTCTTCTTCGATGGTGTCTTCATATTCGTCTTCCTCTTCATCTTCTACCAGTTTCTTGTTGCTGGCTCTAGGTTTTGCTTTCTGTTTCTTCTCTGGCTTTTTGCTTGTCTTTTCAGCATCTGCGCGCTTTGGGCATGTTCTTGCATTATGTGGTTCATACTCTTTCCATATGCTACAAAGTCTGCTGCTTGCTTTCTATGGGTGTGGTCCCTTGTTTTGCTCTATAACTTTGGGCTGCTGTTTTTTAACTTTGGGTTGCTTGACCTCCTCGGCATCGTTTCCTTCTAAGAGTGTTGGACAGGTGAGCTTGTTGTGTCCTACAACCTTTTTGCACACACTACATGGCATGTGTCCAAGTGGCACTCCGTCCTCATCGAGCACGACAACTCTTCCTATAGGTGGTGCCTTTATTTGAGCTCTCTTGTCACTTTTCTTTGCTGCAGAAATTTTCTTCCTACCCTTTGTTTTAGAATACAGCGGCAGTTTCATCGTCTCTTGCTGCAGCTGCTGCATTAATTGGTCAACACCCTGCTTGCATTGGTTGGCTTGATCAGCGGCCTGGAGCATTTCAGCTACATAATAATGAAGGTCATCTTCAATTTCAACATCCTCTTCAGCCATCCTTTCGTCAGCATCCGCTCGATTTGCTGAATGTATTGCATCAAGCTCTTCCACGAACCTCTTGAGAACATAGAAGGCTCTGTCATATTGCTGGTCACATCTCATCGCTTTCTTGTTAACCATCAAATTTAGCTGCAGCAAGATGTCTTGCTTCGATAGTCTTGAGCTGCCATCCGATGCAGTTGTGTTGTAGTCCCTTGTATCAAAGGTTGGTTGTGATTTTGCAGTCTTTTTGTACCGTTTGAGGATATATTTGTCTGGCAATTTGTGAGGCTTCAGGTAGTCTAGTATGTTCATGATGTGAAGGCAGAATAGGCCTGCATTTTGTGATGAATGCACAATACATAGTTTGTGAGCGAGCAATGAGTTTCATATATTTGATATGATAGTACTAGTTTAGCTATTTAATGAGTTTTTTTTCCGCTCACCTGTGTGTCCAAAGCTTGCATTCACACTCATATGTTTCATTCTCTGGGTCAACTACAACCTGGAATTCATGGTTTGACCAGGAAAATCTGTTTTCATCATCATGGCCAGCCTTGTTGTGGTAGTACACAAGGCACTTAGTGGGCTCTACTGTAGGCTTTGCGCGAAACAGCGTGGCTTTTCTCATCCTAGTCCTCATCTCAGTGTACACGGCTCTCATGTACTTGATAGCCATGTCTTCCTCGTAGCCATAGGTTGTTTTTGTCACAGGATTGTTCTGCACATGTCAAAAAGTAAGATATTAGTCGAGGCAGAGTAATGGGTTTCATTTTTTTAAATACAGTGTGTACATGTTGAAGCAAGTCACAATATGATGGGGGTGTTTTTTTTTCTTAATACCATGCTAGTCATTGTTTGCTCGTTCTCCTTCTGCATTCGAGTTTGTATGCAAGCATTTACCCGCCTAGCAAACTTGTGTAGGTTCTGGGTCCCCTTGACAAACCCTCTCTTGAGCACGTGATTCATGCTCTCGCTTCGTTGTGTGGAAGTCATTCTAGCACAGAAAATGTTCTTGTAATATGCTGAAATCCACATTTTCCTATCACTCCATAGCTACATCATCATCTGGTCGTTCTCCAGGTTGTACTTGTGCACGAGTTCAGCCCAGGCAGCTTCAAAACCCGTTGGCATCAGCGGCCAGTTTAATATAGTTGTGAAATCCTCTTTGAATGTTTTATACTTTTTGTACAACAACGCGAGGTATTCCTTGTACTTCCTCAGGATGTGCCAACGGCATAGCTTGCGGACGGTGTTTGGGAATGACTGTGGTATAGCTTTCGCCATCGAGGGGCACTGGTCTGCATGAATTAAAAAAAATAAAACTTGCTTCTTTTTGCACTGATGGTGAACTTATGATGTACAAGTACTTGAACTTCATAGGTAGCAGTAGGACTATCTAATAATGTCACATATATTTTCCTTACAGCAGTGTTGTTGAACTTATGTTGTTCAAGTACTTGAACTTCAAAGGTAGCAGTATTACTAACTAATAATGTAACCCAATTTTTTCTTACAGCAGTGTTGTTGAACTTCTCTGTACGAGTGCTTGAACTTCACATACAAAACTATATTTTTCATGAACATGTTTCATATGTTTTTTCTTACAGCAGTGTTCTGGAACTTCTATGGTTCCTCTATTTGAACTTCACATCCAGAACTATATTTTTTCTAAACATGTGACATATAATTTTGCTTCTTATACTGTTTTTGTTGGACTTCTGTGCTACCATTGGTTGAACTGCTTGCTTTACATTATTTTCAGATAAAACCAATGTACCCAATATAGACCCATAGACTGAAAAGATGATGAAACTTGTAGAGTTTTTTTTGAACTCACCTATTAGAATGCAAGTTGGGTGCTTGTTGTTCATGCACTGTACAAATGTATCGAACAACCACTTGAATGAATTTGCATCTTCGTCTCTGATCAGGGAAACAGCAAATATCATTAACTGCAAGTGATGGTTTGTTCCCACAAATACTCCTAGAGGCATATGAAATCTGTTGGTCTTGTAAGTTGTGTCGAATGTTAAACAATCGCCAAAGTCTTGATACGCTCCTCGGGAGCTTGCATTGGACCAGAAAATGTTTTTAAGTGACTTGTCCTTCTCTACTTGTATGTCATAGAAAAACTCATCATTGATTACCTTCAAGTCTTTGAAGAATGATACAAGTTTCAATACATCATCCAAATCATTTTTCTTTGCATTCATGGATTTCCTGCAAATTATATGCAAACATCCAATTTGTCAGAATCGATGATTATTAGAGACGTTAGAAACTTGATCCCCTTGATATCAATTTCCAGATTACGGCAGACCAGATTGCTTCTGA
Source organism: Triticum aestivum (assembly GCF_018294505.1). NCBI lineage: Eukaryota > Viridiplantae > Streptophyta > Magnoliopsida > Poales > Poaceae > Triticum > Triticum aestivum. The sequence goes on along the minus strand of NC_057811.1, from coordinate 195,642,285 downwards.
GCAAGGATCCCGGGGATTGTACCAGCATATGCTTTCCCATAATCGAGCAAGGAAATTTGTTTTGGGCAGCAAAACTCCGCGAAATAAAAGAGTGGGAAGCCCCAGAGTCAAATAAAATTATGGCAGGTATGTTATTAATAGGGAACATACGAATGACGACTTCCGGGTCTTCTTGGGCTTCATCAGCGGAGATATGATGGATTTGCCCTTGGATGGCACTCTGGCCGGAATATGGCTCCAGATAGTTGACTTGCGGACGGAATGGAGCTGTTTGCTTGCCGTTCTTGGGGCACTGTCTGGCGTAATGTCAGGTTTGCCCACAACTGAAACGGGAATTGTTGCACTGACAATCTTCACATACCGGGTTGGTCACGATATTCTTGACTTGAGTGGTGGTCTTGTTGACATTTTGCTGCCAGTTGGGTTTGTACTCAACCTGAGTCTGTTCCCACGTATGAGCCTTATGCACGGGTTGCATATCCTTCTTAATTAGGCTCAAATTTGCGCTTGTGGTCATTATTAGCTGGCATGCTGTCGTGCATGAGCTTGCGTTCCCGTTCTGCGATGAGAGCCTTATTCACTAGAGTTTGGAAGTACAGAAAATCAAACATGCTGAGAGTGCACCTAAGATGCTGATTCAGTCCTCCAAGAAATCTGTCGACCTTCCGTTCTTCGGTGGGCACATCATAGAGGGAATAGCGGGCCAAATGGTTGAATTTATTCAGGTACTCACCGACTGACACACTTCCCTGAGTGAGAGAGAGAGAGAGGAATTCGCGCTGCTTGATTTTCATAACTCTGGAGGGAATATGGTACTTGCGGAAATGATCCTTGAATTTAGTCCAAGTAATTTCCTCGTCTGCGGGCCACATGGCCTTAGCATTATCCCACCATATCACGGCAGCTCCTTCAAGATAATGCATTGCGAACGGAACCTTGTCTCCTTCTTCAGTACAAGCAATTTCCAGTTTCTTATCAATAGTCCTTAACCAATCATCAGCGTCCAATGGATTAACAACCTGACTGAAACTGGGAGGTTTGGTTCGCTGAAAATCTGACAGCTTGGAGTAATGACCATTCTGATGTCCATTCTGCCCAACCATAACTTGCACACTTTTCGGTAGTTCCATAAGATTTTTGTTCCTTCTTTCTTCAAACATTCGCATGATTTGCTCAGTAGAAGGCGGATGTGGCGGTGGAGGCGGAGGTGGTTGATACGGCTCGGGGGAATGTCATGCCTGTCTTGCGGAGCGATGAACAGGGACATCCTCACGACTGCTGCTGCCTCCCCGCGACATCCTATTATTTATTTTCCCAATGCAAAGCAACATGATGAGAAATATCCAAAGATGGGAGGAAATCCAGTGACGAATCCAGAAGAAAGCATCGAAAGAAAACAAGGCGAATAAAAGAGAGTTCCAACATAATTATACATAGACTCAACATGAAAGTAAAACATCATGACAGGGTCACTACCCTCATACAAGGAACTACCCATCATAAAACGTGCGTCTACATCCATACATCATACTCATGCCGACGGAGATACTCTAGCGATCTACTGCTCAGATGGTGCTACTGCAGGCTCCTCTCCTAAGCCGGACCCAGATCCTAAACTGATAGTGGTGACCTCCGGGTTAAGAGAGACGCGACGACGCTGCCTCGAGGACTCTCCCTCAGGGGCAGGTGCGGGATGGGATCTAAGCATAGGAGCTGCAGGATTAGCGACAAGAGAAGCCCACGCAGCAGGAGCACTGCGAGGGGTTACTGCCAAAGGGGTAGTGGTACTCTGAGTGGTGGCAGAGGCTGGAGGAACGTATGGGGTGAAACAACCACTGGGGAGAGGGTTCCTATTACGAGCAGCGGCGAGAGCTATCCGGGCACGGGTTAGCTCCTGAGCTAACTCGTAGTTCAGAAGATAACTGGCAGTGATATAACGGGGAATGTGGCTAGTAGGACGATCGCACGCCGGATTAATCAAAGGAAAGCGGATACGCCCATTCTCGTGCAGAGATGGGTAGTAAAAGAAACCTGGGTGGGTGTGCATGCGAACCTCGTTGTAGCGCAAGTCTCCAAGAGCTTCGATTGTAGTAAACTGGACCGCCTGAGATGGCGTAGAAGCGAGACCACCCTTAGTAGAATGAGTGTAAGCGCCGGAAGGGGAACTATGGTGTAGAGTGACCTCAGCATAATACTCGTACAACGCTCCGGCCAGATGCTCCCGATACACCTGATACTCTGGATCAGCACCCTCTGGATAGAGTCGGCACCACGTGTTCTGAAACAGGTGCGGCGATGTGTACGGAGCTGGCTCAGGATGGTACAAGATCGGAACTGGAGCCATCTACACTCACAACCATCATACGGTTAGTAATAACAACTGATAACCATGCATGCAATGCATCAACCTATTTCTACGACTACCGGCACTCAGACGAAACTATTTACCATTCCACTAACAAACTAATGGTCTAGCGTGTCCTACAATTAGCGCGGCTCTTATACCAAGCATTGTGGCACGCCGGCTGAGAGCAACCGGTTTACCTTGCATTGCCAGCCCAGAGATCAAGTCTTCTGGCAACACACAACAACATGGTACAGAAACAACCGCTTTATTGATGCGAGCGGATTACACGGGTCTGATATTACATCGAGATAAGAGGCCAAGCGGCACACATGGTGCGGCTGAACAGTATGTACATTATCTAATGAACTAAAAGGGGCCTCGATTACACGAACTACGCGGCAGCGGAAGAACGACGAAGTGGAACTCCATAGTACAGGGACATCGATGTGGACACGGCCTAGACACGGGAAGCTCTCCGATGCGAAACAACTTGCCTGAAAACTGGCATGACACGCCAGTTCAGTACATTGAATGTACTTGCAAGCTCACAACAAACATAAGCATAATGACAAACAACATCATGACAATAGATCAGGTTAATGCAATGCAAGCAGTGCTACTAATGCGGTGAAACCAACATGTGCACCAAGTCCCACGGACTTGCTTACCAGCCGGCTTAACTCGTAACCAAACGGTGATCATACCCGGATCACAACTGGAACAAATCAATCATGATCAGCTCGTGATCTCCAGAATCATCAGTGCCATCAACATTTATTTAGTGTGCAAGATTTATTATAAAAGTTGATCCATGGTGTGACTTACTTCCGAGTTGTGCCCATAACCGAGGTAGCGCACTTTACCCACACCAAGGAATCCACGGCCTCACCATCCCATTCGGGTGAACCAACGGCATTCCGACGAAACCCTCCCCTTGTCATGACACCCTCCCGGCCACTCCGACAAACTCCCTCTCACGGCTCTGTCCTGGGTGGCCCCGTGTCTACCAAAGACACCAACGGCCACCGTCGTGGCAAAACAGTCCCAAACGGGGACAAGGTACCATAAAAACAAACGGGAACACAAGGCTATGTCTGCTTACCGGGCCAGGGTATGCACGCCCATAACCTTCCCTCGTTGGAGGCACTGGCGAGAAGCACAACAAGGGATCGAGTCAAGACCTCCCACAAGGTAAATGTGGTCGCACTGAGAAAACCCGATTCAGTGGCACCATGACTTGATCAACGTCATATTCAAGTTGGACTTATTAACAGGTTTAACTTGAATAAAAATTTAGACGACCAGGTCATACGATGCCATGATCATGCAACTAATCAACATGCAAAGCATACAACTCCCATGTACGGATCAAACTTATCAACATAACTAGCTTGCACTACTCATGATTAAACATAACTAGCTTGCACTACTCATGATTAAACTTTACTGGTTCTACATCAACTTTTATTATCATGCAATATTTTCATTAACTCATAACTTATTTGAAAATTTCACTTCATAAAAGAACTATCATTATTTATCATAGCAATATACTAAGGCAAAATTTTATTCTACTAGACCAAACTAGTCCATGCATTCAACCAGTAACTTAAACAAGCATTTCTAGCATGACAAAGTAACTAGCAAGCCAACATATTTATTTAACAAATTATTAAGTGCATATAAGAACTCATATTTAAGTAGAAAAATCATAGATATTGAAATGACACCATCCAAATGCTGGTGTGGCTTGCCTTAGTGCAGACGAGGGTCACACTCCTCCTGGTTGTCTTCAAGGCAAGTTCCTTCTTCAGAAAATATTTAAAAATCACAAAACAAAATATCAAAACGCATTCAGAAAATCACCAGAAATTCTAGACAACAAGGAAAATTCCACATTTTGGTGTGCTGCTAGAGCTTTCTGAAACAAACACAATGCAAAAAGAATCGACTCATTTGGACTTAGTGGCTAGGAGATATCACTGGTCAAAGTTGTGGTCCAATATTTGAATTATTTTGAATAAATCAGAAAAACCTGGGGGGTGACGTCGATGGCGTAAAGCCAAGATACGCCTCCACTCATACCGCTTCGGGTGCGAGTGGTGAGGCTGGCACCGGGCCCCACCGGTCAGGAGAGAGAGAGGGAGAGGGGAAACATAGCGCGGCAACGCCCTGCCGGAGTCTACGCCGGCGACGAGTGGGTTTTGGGCAAAACCAAAGGGATAGAAGTGGAGAGGGGGTCATGGCGCACCTGCCCGTACCCGTGGCTTGCTGGGGGATGGCCGGAGTTGCTCGCAATCAAGCTCGCAAGCGGTGGTGGTGGACGGGGCTTGCCGGAGAGGAAGAAGGCGAGGCGAGGGGCGACTCCAGGGGCTCAGCTGCGTCCAGGGGACACCAGAGGATCCCCAATGACGCGCCTGAGTGGTTGATAGAGCTAGAGGGTCTCGGGAGTGGGGTGGTTGGCCTGCGGGGATAGCCGGCGATCTCCGGTCGAGGTCGACGACCAGAGGCCTGCCCGACCGGGCTACGGCTCTTCTACGTGGTCGTGGAGGTTGTGTGGTGTGATGTGAGGCTTCGAAGTGGAGGGAATGGCTCTATATATAGTCGGAGCGAGAGGGGGGGTACCTGGCGCCGCTGGAGTTCTTTGGAGGCCGGCGAACAGCGACGAAAGACACCAGAGGGAGGGGGCAAGGGCTCAGTGAGTAGGCGGGGAGCTGTCCATGCTCGCGGACGAGCACAGGAGGCAGGGGAGAAGAAGACAAGGGCACGAGCGCACTGTGGCTTTTTGCCGTGACGTAATCGTGCTCGCTGTGGCGGCTCCGGTGGCGGCGAGTATCGGATGTGGGGTTCCGGCAAACCCTTAAGGTTCAAACACTAGGGTGCGCGCGAAGTCTTTCCCTCCTACCGATTTACGCCCTAGCTCGCTAAGATCTCGCGAACGAACTCGACGAACTCACAACACAAAGAGACATGAGATTTATACTGGTTCGGGCCACCGTTGTTTTGTAATACCCTACTCTAGTGTGGTGGTGGTGGATTGCCTATTGGGCTAATGAAGAACAGTACAAAGGAAAGAACAGCCTCCTGAGGTTGAGGTGTTCTTGTGGCTAGGGTAGGCTCTCGATCAGATTGGATCAAGCTAAGATGAGATGCCTCTACTGTGGTGGCTAGCTCTACTTATATAAGCCCTGGTCCTCTCCCCAAATATTGAGCGGGAAGGGAGCCAACAACGGTGGGCGAATTTGAAGGGCGACAACTAGTACAAGGTATCCTGACAAAAGCGGTCTTCGCGTGCAAAGGCTCTGGTGGTGATGCCGTCTTGGGCTCCACGATGACCTCCATCTTGCCGTTCTCCTGGTCTTGGTCTCGTTGCAATGATATGGCAACCTTTGCCTGATGCCTCGGTACTCCTCGCCTGCGCCTGCTTCCTTAGCACAAAAGAGGAAACAAGGACGCTGCGCGCGCTGGTGCCCGCCTGGCGCCCGCCTGGTGTCGATTGTCATGGCTCACGTCACGAGAGCCTCGTGAGGTTTGCCCCGCCTTGATATCTCCACTCCTCGTGAGCCTGCCTGACTAAGCCACTCCTGAGGAGGTCTTGTGTCGTCCGCCTCGCGAGGCTTGGCCCCTCGCGAGGGTCTTGAATGCCTTGTTGATGAAGATGGGCCGTTCGGCCTGCTGGCCTAGCCATGCCGTGGGCCGCAGGCAGGCAAGTCTGGGGACCCCCATTCCCAGAACACCGACAGTAGCCCCCGGGCCCAAGGTGCCCTCGGGCTTGGCTACGCGGCGAAGCCAAGGGTCAAGTTCGGAGCGCCGCGGGCCCCAAAAGCCTGCGGCCTCGATTGACGTGTGGCGGTTGATTGGATGTGGGCGTCTCCGCTTCCCCATGCTGCCTCGACAACTGCTCGACCTAACAAGTCCCTGTGACACGCAAGGAAAACCATCATTACCTACGATCGTGGGAGGCGCCGGTTGGCCTTCTCTTGCTATAAATGGGGAGGGGGCGGAGCCCCCGTCGCCCATCTCTTCCTTGCCCGCTTGCCTCTTCCTCCTTGCTCCATTGCTTGTCGTGCCACCAATGGCGCCACGAAGGAAGTTCTCTGCAGCCGTGAAGGGAAAGGCCCATCGCGAGGGACCCGGCTCCCCGGCGCCCAAGCGCGGACGCGGCCGTCCGCGCAAGCACACCGCGACCCCCGCCGTGGCCCAATGTCGTAGCGGTGCTGCGGTATGCGGAGGGGGTCGTTCCAGCCATGGCGGTATAGTTGACGAGGGGAGGCGTGCTATGGTGGCGCGGCCCCCATGTCCGCGCTTCCACATGGCGGAGGTGTCGCCGGAGTTTGTCGTCTGGTCGGAGAACCCGGCCGGCAACTGGCTCCAACTTCTGCGCTTCTTCGCTGGCTAACTGCCGGCCTCTGGTCCAGGCGAACTCTGGTTGCAGGCGGATGGTTGCTGCAGCAAGGCCTCTTGGGTTGCGGTCGAGACTTTCGCCACGGGCAACATAGCCCTGGCCCGCGGCTGGCAGACATTCGCCCGCGCGCGCGGCCTGGGCAGGAGGTGCACCCTCCACTTCAAGTACGATGGTGGATCGACCCTCTATGTGAGGGTATTTGGGCAGATGGTCGCCGCGCCGGGTGCTGCCCCGAGACGAACAACGGTGAGGAGGTGCTCGGCCTTGGTGACGGTCGCGATGAGGATGAGGGCGAGCCTATCCTCGGCGGCGACCGTGTCTCGTCCAGCTACAGCGGCTCTTCCTCCGGTGACAGTTCCAGCAGTGGCGGCTACGGCCAGCAACCGCGCCGCCGCGCCCGTTTGAAGGTGGCAGTGGGTCATCTCGTCGCCGCGCCTCCGTGAAGCGTGAGGAAGGATCCGGCTAGGCTCGGGGTCCCGCTAAGGGCCTGCCTCCGTGGATTGCTGCAACGCTACTTTTGTTTTACTCATCTTCCTGCATCAAGAATGAAACCAGTATGGGCCCAGGGGGGCGTGTACCGAACTATGGCTCCTCGGTTATTGCACTATGCGTGTTGTTCCCGTGTCGTGTCGTTCTTTTGCGCAAAGATTACTTAACCTGGTATATTCAGGATGCCCCCTTCCTCACGAGGTGTTTGTTTCCTCGTGTCCATCTTGCCTTGGCGTCCTGCATTTGCTCGGGGATTGCGAAAGTTCGTTAGGAAGTGCGTTAAATGATTTGCCGTTCACCCAGGCCCTGACCTGGCGCTTTGTATCGCGGTACCCGAGGGGCACGGACTAGGAGAGGTGCGCCAGATTTTGGGCTCGAACGAGGGTGGCTCGCGAGAAGGCAGAGAGGAGAAAAATGCTCGCGAGGGCGCCTGCCTAGCCCCCTCATGAGGTATGCGAGAGAGAGAACACGAGCAAACCCGAGCTGGAAAAATGCGGCGAGAGGCGAGGGAATCAAATCAGCAAGGAACGCCAAAAGCAAACTTCGATTAAGGAAAAGCGAGCCAACTACGGAAAGCAAATGAAAAGCCGCGTCCGGCACCTAATCTAGTGTTCAAGTCTTCTCACCAGCGCGGAGCTAAGTGCTGCCACTAGGCGTGGGCGGGAGCCCCTGGGCCTGAGGCTGGCGCTCCTGAGACTCCGGGGTGTGTACAGCCCCAACTCATTATTACGTGAGAGTGTCACGGGCGGCGATTCTTCACAGGCACCGGGCCTTCTTCACAGGCTCTGGGCCTTGCTTCATGGGTAGAACTTCCGGAGGTGTTGGATGTTCCAGGTGTTTTGGATAGGCACCCCGTCTTGTGTCTCCAGGCGCATGGCGCCAGGCCTGGAGATGTGGGCGACCTTGAACGGGCCCTCCCACATTGGTGAAAGCTTATGCAGCCCTTCCCTGGAGAGGACCCGCCTCAGGACTAGGTCACCCGTCTTGAGTGTCCTGGAGCGAATGTTGCGGCAGTGGTATCGCCGCAGCACTTGCTGGTACCTTGCCGCCCTCAGTGCAGCTTCGCGGCGACGTTCCTTCCCAAGCACGAGATCGATCCCCCGCGTGGCGTCCTGTTGCGTTTCGTTGAATGCCAGGACCCGTGCGGAGCGATGCTTGACCTCGTGAGGAAGGACTGCTTCAGCTTCGTAGACGAGGAAGAATGGATTCTCGCCCGTTGGCTTGGTGGCGGTGGTGGCGGTGGTGCGGATGGACCACAGCACGGACTGGAGCTCGTCGTGCCAGCCCCTGCCGCAGGCCTCCAGCTTCTTCTTGAAGGTCCTGGTCTTGAGGCCCCTCAAGACCTCCGCGTTAGCGCGTTCGGCCTGACCATTACTCCTGGGGTGGGCCACCGAAGCGTAGCAGATCTGCGTTCCATGGTTAGCACAGTAGGTTTTTGAGAGGTTGCCAGTAAACTGCGAACCGTTATCTGTGATGATGCGGTTGGGGACCGCGAAGCGGCTCACGAGGCCCTTGATGAACTTGACAGCAGAGCCGGCTGGGATGGTACGGACGACTTCCACTTCCGCCCACTTGGTGAACTTGTCGATGGCGACGTAGAGATAGCGGTAGCCCCGTGGCGCCCGAGGGAACGGGCCTAAGATGTCCAGCCCCCAGACCGCGAATGGCCATGTGAGCGGGATGGTTTGGAGGCCCTGAGCAGGCTGATGGATTTGCTTGGCGTGCAATTGGCAAGCTTCGCAGGACTTCACCAGCTCGGCTGCGTCGTTGAGTGCTGTAGGCCAGTAGAATCCACTGCGGAACACCTTGCCGACGAGGGTCCGTGACGACGAGTGGTGTCCGCAGTCCCCGCCGTGTATGTCAACCAGCAACTCCCTTCCTTGATCACTGGAGATGCAGCGCAGTGTGACATCGTTCGGCCGTTTCCTGTATAACTCGCCGTCTTGGATACAGTATGCCGTGGCTTGCCGGACCACGCGCTCCGCGTCTTCTTCCTTCTCCGGCAGCGTCCCGTGCGTCAGGTACTCCTTGAATTCCTTGGTCCAGCATTCCTCCTGGGGCTCGAGCGCCAAGAGCAGCCGAGCTCCTGAGGTCGGGCCACAGGCTGGGGTTCCCGTGACTGGAGGCTGTGGGAGCTCCTCCCGAGGCTGAGTCGTGCTTGAGAGAGGCGGTGTAGCTGATGGCTTGAAGAGCCGCTCCTCAAAGGCACCGGGCTCTTGCGGTTGCCGCTTGGATGCTCTCCTGGCGATGTCGTCGGCTTCCTTGTTGGTGCCCCGGGGCACGTGCTGCAGGTCCAGGCCCAAGAACTGTTTTTCCATCTTGCGCACCTCCGCGAGGTAGGCCTCCATATGCTCGTCCTTCGGCTCATGCACCTTGTTAGAGAAGTTGACGAGGAGTTGCGAGTCACCTCTGACGGTAAGGCCCTTCACCCCTAGAGTTGTCGCAGCCTTCAGGCCAACTATGAGGCCTTCGTATTCTGTGATATTTTTGCAGACCTTCTCGTCGTCCTGAAAGCAGAGTTGCATGGTGTAGTAGAGCTTGTCCTGAGTGGGCGAGATGAGCACTTCTCCAGCCCCCGCTCCCTGGTGCGCAAAGGCGCCATCGAAATACATGACCCAGCCGTCTGGGGCCTCGCTCCCTGCGGAGGTGGACCGGTCTTCTCCTTCCTCAAGTGTTGGGGCATCCGTCCATTCTGCCACAAAGTCAGCGAGCGCGGCCCCCTTGATGACCCTGGTAGTGCTGAACTCCAACTGGAACGCTTGCAACTCGATGTTCCACTCAGTGACCCTTCCGGCTGAGTTAGGGCTCCTGAGCACCCTCTCCAATGGGTAGGCTGAGACGACCTTGATGGGGTGGCCCTGGAAGTAGTGTCGCAGCTTGTGTGATGCCACCAAGAGTGCGAGCAGGAGTTTCTGGGGCATGGGGTAGCGTGCCCTCGCGTCCCATAGTACGGTGCTGACGAAGTACACCGGGTGTTCAATGAGGGCTGGCACGCTGTCGAGGCTCGGGTACTGCGCAGATTGGGGCATATCCTGAGGTGGAGGGGTTCCTGAGTCCTGACTGTCCTCAGGAGCTTCTGTGACGTTGCCCTGCCGAGCTTGGTCTTCCACCGCTGATGCCTTTGCTGCGCATCCCTGACCCTGCGCCACTCCAGCTCCGGCTTGGCGCAGCACGCCTTTGGCTTGGCGCTCCTCCCGAACCACCACCAGCGCCGCACTGGCGGAGTACGGGGTGGCGGCAAGGTAGAGTACCAGGGGCTCGAGAGGCCGCGGTGCCACCATCACCGGGGGGCTGGTAAGGTATTTCTTGAGGTCTCGGAAGGCCTGGTCGGCGTTCGGGGTCCACTCGAACGGGCCCTTCTTCTTCATGAGCTTGAAGAAGAGCAAGGCGCGCTCTCCCAGTTTGGAGATGAAACGCCCTAATGCGGTCACCCGCCCTGCTAGCTTTTGCATCTCTTTGAGGGTCTGTGGTGGGCTCATGTCCTCGATGGGCTTGATCTTCTCCGGGTTCGCCTCGATCCCTCTGTGGGATACGAGGAATCCCAGCAACTTGCTGGAGGGGACGCCGAACACGCACTTCTCCGGGTTAAGCCTCAAGTTCACCTGGCGCGGGCTCTCGAAGGTCTCCTCCAAGTCTTGAATCAATGTCCTCGCCTCGCGAGACTTTACCACTATGTCATCGATGTAGGCCTCTATGTTTCTCCTGAGCTGCCACCCCAGGGCGATGTCCATCAACCGCTGAAAGGTCGCGCCCGCGTTGCACAGCCCAAAGGGCATGCATGTGTAGCAGTACACCCACATGGTGTCAGAAAGCTGTCTTCTCCACATCTTCCACCGCCATCTTGATCTGATGATAGCCTGAGAATGCATCCAAGAAGCACAGCAGGTCGCACTCGGCGGTGGAGTCGACAATCTGGTCGATGCACGGGAGTGGGAACGGATCTTGGGGGCAGGCTTTGTTAAGGTTGGTGAAGTCGACGCACATCCGTTCCATCCCGCCTTTCTTTGGCACTACGACGGGGTTTGCCAGCCATTCGGGATATCGAACTTCTTGAATGGCGCCCGCCGCCTCCAGCTTGCGTGTCTCTTGGACGATGAAGGCCTGCTTCTCAGTGGACTGCCATCTTGCTCGCTGCTTCACGGGGCGTATGTTGGGGCATACCCTTAGATGATGTTGGATCACCTCTCTCGGGACCCCTACCAGCTGATTGGGCTCCCGCACGGATATCTCCTTGTTCGCGCACAATAACCTCACAAAGGCTTCTTCTTGTCCCGGGTCAAGGCCGGCTCCTATGGTAAAGGTGGCTCCTGAAGACCCGTCCTCGTTGACCGGCACCTGCTTGGTTTCCGCCTTGTCTTGGGTGAACAGCTGCTTCTTCTTGGTAGGCGCGGCCTCCTTGGCCTCGGGGGTACCAGCATCGGCGGGTTGTGCTGCTGCCGCGGTCTTGAAGGCGAGCCTGAGCGCCGTCACGGCATCCTTAGTGTCCCCCTTGATGGTGAGGACGCCCTTGCTCCCTGGTATCTTCATGAGGTTGTAGGCCGGGTGAGTCGCCGCCATGAACTGAGCGAGAGCCGGGTACCCGAGGATGGCATTGTACGGGAGACCGATGCGGGCGATGTCGAAGTCCACCAGCTCGGTGCGGTAGTTGTCGCGTGTGCCGAAGGTGACAGGGAGGCGGATCTGCCCCAGAGAGCGGGCAGCTTCACCACCCACTCCCGAGAAGGGCTTGCTAAGGCTGAGCCGCTCGAGCGGAACGTGAAGAAGGCTGAAGGCTTCTACGGAGAGCAAGTTGAGGCCGGCACTGCCGTCGATGAGGGTCTTGGTAACGGCCACGTTGCAGATGGTGGGCGCGCAGAGCATTGGGAGCATGTCGAAGCCGGCGGTGGAGTCGGGGTGGTCTTCTGAGCCGAAGGTGAGGTTGGCCTCTGGCGCAGCCCGACCAGACGGAGCCCCCGGGCGCTTGGAGGTGGCCCCGATCTGACGGAGGAACGGCTTGACGTGGCGGTCCAAAGGCGGTGCTTGAGAGCCGCCCAGCAGGGCCGCAACTGCGTGGTGCGCCGGCACCGCATAGCGAGCGATGAAGAGGTCGCGGAGTTCCCCCCAGGAGGCCACCATGGACCCCGGGAGGTCGAGCAGCCAGGCGTGCGACTCGCCGGCGAGGGCCATGGGGAACCAGTTGGCCATGATCTTGTCGTTGCCTCCCGCTTCGAGGACAGCCTCCTCATACACCAGCAGGAATGGCATCGGGTCTGCCGCGCCGTCGTAACGTGGTGGCATCTCTGGCTTGAACTTGGTTGGCCACCGCACTCGCCGTAGGGCGGGGGCCAGGGCTTGGTACCCAGACACCCCGCTGTCGATGTCGGCCGCAGAGGTGAATGGTGGGGCACCTGCCATGCGGGCGAAGTGCGGCGGCGCGGGGCGAAGGTTGGTGGAGAGGAGCTCCGGCGCACCCCTACCTAGCGCGCCAAATGTCGGATGTGGGGTTCCGGCAAACCCTTAAGGTTCAAACACTGGGGTGCACGCGAAGTCTTTCCCTCCTACCGATCTACGCCCTAGCTCGCTAAGATCTCGCGGACGAACTCGACGAACTCACAACACGAAGAGACACGAGATTTATACTGGTTTGGGCCACCGTTGTGGTGTAATACCCTACTCCAGTGTGGTGGTGGTGGATTGCCTCTTGGGCTGATGAAGAACAGTACAAAGGAAAGAACAGCCGCCTGAGGTTGAGGTGTTCTTGTGGCTAGGGTAGGCTCTCGATCAGATTGGATCAAGCTAAGATGATAGGGTAGGCTCTCGATCAGATTGGATCAAGCTAAGATGAGATGCCTCTACTGTGGTGGCTAGCTCTACTTATATAAGCCCTAGTCCTCTCCCCAAATATTGAGCGGGAAGGGAGCCAACAACGGCGGGCGAATTTGAAGGGGGACAGCTAGTACAAGCTATCCCGACAAAAGTGGTCTTCGCCTGCAAAGGCTCTGGTGGTGACGCCGTCTTGCGCTCCACGATGACCTTCATCTTGCCGTCCTCCTGGTCTTGGTCTCGTTGCACCGATATGGCAACCTTTGCCTGATGCCTCGGTACTCCTTGCCTGCGCCTTCTTCCTTAGCACCAAAGAGGAAACAAGGACGTTGCACGCCCTGGCACCCGCCTCGCGCCCGCCTGGTGTCGATCATCATGGCTCACGTCACGAGAGCCTCGTGAGGTTTGCCCCGCCTTGATACCTCCGCTCCTCATGAGCCTGCCTGACTAGGCTACTCCTGAGGAGGTCTTGCGTCGTCGGCCTCGCGAGGCTTCGCCCCTCGCGAGGGTTTTGACTGCCTTGTTGATGAAGATGGGCCGTTCGGCCTGCTGGCCTAGCCACGCCATGGGCCGCAGGCAGGCAAGTCTGGGGACCCCCGTTCCTAGAACGCCGACAGCGAGCGCCAGGGAGGGGTCAAAGGTGATGACTCGAGGCTGGTGGCGCGACGCGGCAGTCGTCGGTGAGCTCTGGCTCGAGCACGCGCCGAATAGAGGCGTTCGCGCTACTCAAAGCGCGTCGAGCACCTGCCAGGCCCCGTGTCCACACGCGGTCACCACCCTGGCATGGTCAACACGACGCCCATGATCGGCCAAACCTTGTCTGGGCTAAAGTCCATGCAGTGTTGGGTCTAGGAAAGCTGAGGACTCAAGGCCAGGCCGAACAGATGTGACTCAACCATCTTGGCATGTTTCAGGACAGAAACTTGGCTGCTATGTTTGGATAGCTTCTAGATGGCCATTAGGGCTGATCTCCTAGGGTTAAGGGTTACTTAGGAGGGTGAAGAGGCTCAAGAAAAATCAGGGCCAAAGGATCAAGGAAAAATGCACTTGATGTACAAACTGAAACTTTGGGACAGAAGAGAAATTATTTTCTGTAGCAAAAATATTACAAAAAGTCATGCAATATTTTTTCTTGGGAAGGTGGGCCAGGGTTCAAAGAATATTCAGGAATTATTTCAGATTTTTGTGAGCAAAAAAATGGGGGTTGCTTTGGAGCACTAGTTTCTGAAATGAGTTTCAGAGGGAAAATGAATATTTTCCTTTTATGAAAATATTCATTTGATTAATTTGAGGATTTTTCAGAGAACTAGGGTTGAAGGAGAAGTAGATAGGTCACTTGCGTGAAAGTCAAGGGCATGCCCAAGTGACAAGTCCATTTGAATTGATTCCAAAACTCAAATCAAGGCAAAGGCAAAACCATGTCCAGAAAAAGAGAGAAGGGAAAAACCAGGCTGTCACAAACCTCCCCCACTTAGGATGAATCTCGTCCTCAATATTCGGTTGCTTGGGAAAACCATTCTGCATAAGCAGTCCTTAAAAATTCCACTCTTTCGCAGGTTGCCTCTTCCTCGGTGTGATGTTCCCGCTGAGCCTTGTAAAACCTTATCACTTTGTTGCGAGTGACTCTTTCTGTCTCATCCAATATTCTGATTGGCTTTTCCTCATATGTCAAATCCTTAGCCAGTTCTATCTCTGCCATATCCGTCCTTTTCTCTGGTGGCGGGATACATCTCCTTAGCTGTGAGACATGGAACACATTGTCTACTTCTGACAGTTCGGATGGCAATTCCAATTGATATGCAACTGTTCTGACTCTGGCCATGACTGAAATGGACCGATATATCTGGATGCCAATTTTCCTCGGGTCTGAAACCTCTTAACTCCTTTCATAGGGGTGACTCGGAGATAGACGTGTTCTCCGGGTTCGAAACTGATTTGACGGTGTTTGGAGTCATAATAGCTCTTCTTTCGAGATTTGGCCAACTGCAGTCTGTCTCATATTTCTGTGACTTGCTTCTCAACTTCGATCATCAAATTCGTCCCGAAAATATGGTTGTCCCCGGTTTGAGACCAATTCAGTGGAGTGTGGCACTTACGCCCATACAGAGCTTCAAAGGGTGACATCTTTAAGCTAGTCTGGAAACTGTTGTTGTAGGAAAACTCGGCGTATGGCAGACAATCTTCCCAATTGGACCCTTGGGCCAATGCACATGCCCAGAGCATATCCTCTAGTATTTGGTTTACTTGCTCAGTTTGTCCATCTGTCTGGGGATTATAAGCCGTGCTGTATTTCAGAGCAGTTCCCAAGGCTTGATGTAGTCTGGACCAAAATGCTGAAGTGAAGAGAGATCCTCTATCCAAAGTGATAGTCTTTGGTACCCCATGCAGACTGACGATTCAGGAAACATACAGTTGTGCAAGTTGATCAGCACGGTAGGTGGTCTGGATGGGAAGAAAATGTGCCACCTTCGTTATGGTGTCCACTATGACCCATATTGTGTCATTTCCTCGGTGAATCCTTAGTAAATCGGTGATGAAATCCATGCAGACATCATCCCATTTCCATTGGGATACCGGTAACGGTTGAAGGAGTCCAACGGGTTTTTGGTGTTTTGCCTTTACCTTGTTGCAGATATCACAACAAGCTACAAAGTAAGCGATATCGTTCTTCATTCCATTCCACCAGAATACCTGACGAAGGTCTTCGTTCATTTTAGTGCCACCTGGGTGAATTGAGTACGGTGATTAATGTGCTTCTGTCAATATTTTCTTCCTCAGGCTTTCTTGGCTGGGTACGCAAATCCTTCCTCGAAATCTTAGCGTACCTTGCTGATCTCTAGAGAAATCCTGTGTCTGCCCTTCTTGCATACGCTTGGCATATAATTGCAATGATTTGTCATTTGCTTTAGCGCTGCGAATTTATTCTTCGAGGGTAGGAGCAAATTCCAATATACTGGCAAGACTGGCATCCATGATTACCAAATTAAGCCGGGAAATTTCCTCATAAAGCTCAGGAGGCAAAGTTTCCATTAGAGTATTTAGGTTGGCCGGCTTTCGGCTGAGTGTGTCAGCAACCACATTAGCTTTGCCCGGGTGGTAATTTATACCGAGGTCGTAATCCTTAACCAACTTGAACCATCTTCACTGACGAAGGTTTAAATCGGGCTGAGTGAATTTATACTTGAGACTCTTGTGGTCGGTAAATATTTGGCACCTCTTGCCAATAGGATAGTGTCTCCAAATCTTCAAAGTGTGCACCACCGCAGCCAATTCCAAATCATGAGTGGGATAATTTCCCTCGTGTGGCCGGAGTTTTCGGGATGCATAAGCCACTACCTTGCCATCTTGCATAAGTAGGCATCCAAGGCCTTTTCTGGAGGCGTCACAGTAGACATCAGAACTGCGGTAGATGTCGGGAAGAGTCAATACTGGTGCTGATGTCAGTCTGGTTTTTAGCTCCTAGACACTCCGTTCGCAGTCCTCAGTCCATTCAAACTTCCTGTCCTTCTTTAGGAGCTCTGTCATGGGCTTGGCAATCTTGGAGAATCCTTCAATAAAACGGCGATAATATCCGGCTAGTCCAAGGAAACTTCGGATTTCTGAGACTGTCGTGGGTGCGGACCAATCAAGCACATCTTTTACCTTCCTTGGATCCACAACTATTCCTTCTACCGAAAGAACATGCCCTAAAAATCCAACTTGTTTGAGCCAAAACTCACATTTGCTGAACTTGGCGTAAAGCTGATGATCGCGGAGTCTCTGCAAAACTGCTCGAAGGTTGTCCTTATGTTCGTCTTCGCTTTTTGAGTAAATGAGGATGTCATCGATAAACACCACCACAAATTTGTCCAGGAAGTCCATAAACACCTTATTCATCATATGCATGAAGAAGGCTGGGGCGTTGGTGAGGCTGAATGACATAACGGTATACTCATAGAGACCATACCGAGTGGTGAACGCGGTCTTGCGAATATCTTCCTTCTTTATTTTGAGTTGGTGATTGCCGGTCCTGAAATCAATTTTGGAGAATACTTTGGCCTCACTGAGTTGATCGAACAAATCATCAATCCTTGGTTGCAGATACTTATTTTTGATAGTGACATCATTCAACTGTCGGTAGTCTACGCACATCCGAAGACTGCCATCCATTTTGTCCACGAATATCGCGGGTGATCCCCACGGTGAAGAGCTTGGGTGGATGTATCCTTTCTGCAGCATTTCATCCAGTTGTTTCTTTAATTCCACCAATTCTGATGAAGGCATCTGATAATATTTCTTGTGTATCGGTGTGGTTCCAGGCACAAAGTTAATTGCAAACTCCAGTTCTCTGTCTGGCGGCATTCCTGGTAATTCCTCAGGAAATACATCGGGATACTCACTGACCACGGGAATCAATTCCACCTCTTCAGCCACGACAGTGAAAACCATATCCTTCTTAGGTATGCTTTTGCGGGCATAAAAACCTGTAGTGCGATCCTCCTGATTTCCCATGGTAACCTCTCGGGTCGCACAATTGATGCATACTTGGTATTGGGTCAGCCAATTCATTACCAGAATAATATCCAATTTGTCAGAATCGATGATTATTAGAGACGTTGGAAACTTGATCCCCTTGATATGAATTTCCAGATTACGGCAGACCAGATTGCTTCTGAGCTAGGATCCCGGGGATTGTACCACCATATGCTTTCCCAAAATCGAGCAAGGAAATTTGTTTTGGGAACCAAAACTCCGCGAAATAAAAGAGTGGGAAGCCCTAGAGTCAAATAAAATTATGGCAGGTATGTTATTAATAGGGAACATACCAAAGACGACTTCCGGGTCTTCTTGGGCTTCATCGGCGGAGATATGATGGATTTGCCCTTGGATGGCACTCGGGCCGGAATATGGCTCCAGATAGTTGACTTGCGGACGGAATGGAGCTGTTGGCTTGCCGTTCTTAGGGCACTGTCTGGCATAATCTCCATTTTGCCCACAACTCAAACAGGAACTGTTGCGCTGACAATCTTCACGTACCGGGTTGGTCACGATATTCTTGACTTGAGTGGTGGTCTTGTTGACATTTTGCTGCCAATTGGGTTTGTACTCAACCAGAGTCTGTTGCCACGTACAAGCCTTCTGAACGGGTTGCATATCCTTCTTAGGCTCAAATTTGCGCTTGTGGTCATTATTAGCTGGCCTGCTGTCGTGCATGAGCTTGTGTTCCCGTTCTGCGATGAGAGCCTTGTTCACGAGAGTTAGGATGTCCAGAAAATCAAACATGCTGAGAGTGCACCTGAGATGCTTATTCAGTCCTCCAAGAAATCTGTCGACCTTCCGTTCTTCGGTGGCCACATCATAGAGGGAATAGCTGGCCAAATGGTTGAATTTATTCAGGTACTCTCCAACTGACATGCTTCCCTGAGTGAGAGAGAGAGGAATTCGCGCTGCTTGATTTTCATAACTCCGGATGGAATATGGTACTTGCGGAAATGGTCCTTTAATTTAGTCCAAGTAATTTCCTCGTCTACGGGCCACATGGCCTTAGCCTTATCCCACCATATTGCGGCAGCACCTACAAGATAATGCGTTGTGAACGGAACCTTCTCTCCTTCTTCAGTACGAGCAATTTCCAGTTTCTTCTCAATAGTCCTTAACCAAGCATCAGCGTCCAATGGATCAACAACTTGACTGAAACTGGGAGGTTTGGTTCGCTGAAAATCTGACAGCTTGGAGTAATGACCATTCTGATCTCCATTCTGCCAACCATAACTTGCACACTTTTCAGTAGTTCCATCAGATCATTGTTCCTTCTTTCTTCAAACATTCGCATGATTTGCTCAGTAGAAGGCGGCTGTGGCGGTGGAGGCGGAGGTGGCTGATACGGCTCGGGGGAATGTCATGCCTGTCTTGCGGAGCGACGAACAGGGACATCCTCACAAGCTTGACTGCTATTGCCTCCCCGCGGTATCCTATTACTTATTTTCCGAATGCAAAGCAACGTGATGAGAAATATCCAAAAATGGGAGTAAAGCCAGTGACGAATCCAGAAGAAAACATCGAAAGAAAACAAGGCGAATAAAAGAGAGTTCCAACATAATTATACATAGACTCAACAAGAAAGTTAAACATCATGACAGGGTGACTACCCTCATACAAGGAACTACACATCATAACACGTGCATCTACATCCATACATCATACTCATGCCGACGGAGATACTCTAGCGATCTACTGCTCGAATGGTGCTGTTGCAGGCTCCTCTCCTGAGCCAGACCCAGATCCTGACCTGATAGTGGTGACCTCCGGGTTAAGAGAGACGCGACGACGCTGCCTCGAGGACTCTCCCTTGGGGGCAACTGCGGGATGGGATCTAAGCATAGGAGCTGCAGGAGTAGCGACAAGAGAAGCCCACGTAGCAGGAGCACTGTGAGGGGTTATTGCCAAAGGGGTAGTGTACTCTGAGTGGTGGCAGAGGCTGGAGGAACGTATGGGGTGAAACTGATAGTGGGGACATGGTTCCTATTACGAGCAGCGGTGAGAGCTATACGGGCACAGGTTAGCTCCCGAGCTAACTCGTAGTTCAGAAGATAACTGGCAGTGATATAACAGGAAAGGTGGCTAGTAGGACGATCGCACGTCAGATTAATCAAAGGAAAGCGGATACGCCCATTCTCGTGCAGAGATGGGTAATAAAAGAAACCTGGGTGGCTGTGCATGCGAACCTAGTTGTAGTGCAAGTCTATAAGAGCTTCGATTGCAGCAAACTGGACCACCTGAGATGGCGTAGAAGCGAGACCACCCTTAGTAGAACGAGTGTAAGCGCCGGAAGGGGAACTGTGGTATAGAGTGACCTCAGCATAATACTCATATAATGCTCCGGCCAGATGCTCCCGATACACCTGATACTCTGGATGAGCACCCTCTGGATAGAGTCGTCGCCACACGTTCTGAAGCAGGTGCATCAATGTGTATGGAGCTGGTTCAGGATGATAGAAGATCAGAACTCGAGCCATCTACACTCACAAGCATCATACGGTTAGTAATAACAACAGATAACCATGCATGCAATGCAGCAACCAATTTCTACGACTACCAGACAAAACTATTTACCGTTCCACTAATGCACTAACGGTCTAGCGTGTCCTACAATCAGCGCGGCTCTTATACCAAGCGTTGTGGCACCCAGCTCAGAGCAACCTGTCGGATGTGGGTTTCCGGCAAAACCCTTAAGGTTCGAACTCTGGGGTGCGCGCGAAGTTCTTTCCCTCCTACCGATCTACGCCCTAGCTCGCTATGATCTCACGGATGAACTCGACGAACTAACAACACAGAAAGACACAAGATTTATACTGGTTCGGGCCACCATTGTGGTGTAATACCCTACTCCAGTGTGTGGTGGTGGATTGCCTCTTGGGCTGATGATGGACGGTACAAGGGGAAGAACAGACTCCTGAGGTTGAGGTGTTCTTGTGCTCGACTATCTTGTGTGGGTGAGATGCCTCTGAATGAGTTATCAGATGCCTCTACTGCGGTGGCTAGTTCTACTTATATAGGCCCTAGTCCTCTCCCCAAATATTGAGCCGGAAGGGAGCCAACAACGGCGGACTAATTTGAAAGGGGACAGCTAGTACAAGCTATCCTGACAAAAGTGGTCTTCGCCTGCAAAAGGGTCTGGTGGTGACGTCGTCTTGGGCTCCACGATGACCTCCTTCTTGCCGTCCTGCTGGTCTTGGTCTCGTGGCACCGATATGGAAACCTTTGCCTGATGCCTCGGTACTCCGCGCCTGCACTGGCCTTCTTAGCACCAAAGAGGAAACAAGAACGCTGCGCGCGCTGGCGCCTGCCTGGTGTCGATCGTCATGGCTCACGTCACAAGAGCCTCGCGAGGTTTGCCCCGCCTTGATAACTCCGCTCCTCGCGAGGCAGCATGGTATGGCCGCTCCTGAGGAGGTCTTGTGTCGTCCGCCTCGCGAGGATTGGCCCCTCGCGAGGGTCTTGAATGCATTGTTGATGAAGATGGGCCGTACAGGCCCGCTAGCATAGCCACGCCGTGGGCCGTAGGCAGGCAAGTCTGGGGACCCCCGTTCCCAGAACACTGACAGTAGCCCCCGGGCCCAAGGCACGCTCGGGCTTGGCTTCGAGGCGAAGCCAAAGGTCAAGTACGGAGCGCCGCAGGCCCCAAAAGCCTGCGGCCTCGGTTGACACGTGGCGGTTGATTGGACGTGGGCGTCTGCACTTCCCCACGCTGCCTCGGCAACTGCTCGATTTGACAAGTCCCCGCGACATGCAAGGAAAATCATTATTACCTGCGATCGTGGGAGGCGCCGGTTGGCCTTCTTCCGCCATAAATGGGGACGGGGGCGGAGCCCCCGTCGCCCATCTGTTCTTGGTTCACTTGCTTCTTCCTCCTTGCTCCTCCACTAGCTGCAATGGCGCCCATCCGAAGGTTCTCCGCTGAAGAGAAAGGGAAGCCCCCCCGCGACGATCCGGGGCCGCTCCCGCCGAAGAAGAGGTTGGTCCATCGTCGCGACGAAGCGGCGATGCAGGTGGTGATGAGGCCTTGGTGCGAGCGGCCTCCTCCACGGTATCCGCTACCCTTGTACGCCCGAGCCGAGGGCTCAGGAGGGCGGAACGACGAGCGGTGCCGCGCGCGCCGCGTCCGTGGTCGCCGTGCTATGGCGACAAGCGCCGTCGTCCCTGGAATCCACGCCTCGAATTCCTCGCACAAGCTTGTGCTATGGGCGCCGATGCTCCCAAGCTCCTGGATCCGCTTCCCGCGGTTCTTCTCCGACGTGATGCCGCCAAGGGGGCCTCTCGAGCTCTGGCTGCAGCGTGCCGACTGCGACGCTCCGGTGACCGGAGCAGAGATCGAAGCTTTCCCCGCCGGCAAGATCTTCATGTCCCGCGGCTGGGGCGAGGTTGTGCGGGTTTACCGCGCGGAAGGCGCCCTCGCGATCCACTTTGAGTAGGACGGCGCCTGCATGCTCTTCTTCAAGGTCTTTGATGCGGAGGGCCACCGCCTGGAGTGTTGCCCTGGAGAGGAGCGCCAGGTTGACGCTCGCTCCGCTCGTGGCTACTCCAGCAGCAGCAGCCCCTGGGAGTCTAGTGATTCTCCCGAGCTTTACGAGACTCCGGAGACGACCGACGACAGCTACGTGCCCCCGAGCTCTCACCGGGCTTGGAGCAGGGCCGCGGCGTCCAGCCGCCGCCGCTGATCTGGATGGCGTCGGCGCCGGCCTCCCGTGGCCCACTGTTGATGATGGCGTCTGCCACGGGAGGGTGTACATAGGATTCCTCTTAGTTCTTGCTTTTGTTCCCTGCGAAGAATCATGGAGTACCCCGTGGGGGTGTGTAAAGGGTCTGTAATGTCTTTTGCGTATGTATTCCCTGTTATGAAAATTTGCGAGCGCATGTCCTGTTCAGGCTCGGTCTGACCTTTCTAACCTCGCGATAGCTTGTTGCTCTACGCTGACAGGTCCCGGTCCCCAGGTAGGCTGCAGCCGTCACTGGTATGCCAGGTCGCGTGCCGTGGTCAAGGCCAGGAGGTGAGCGGCCCGAGGTCCAGTAAGAGCCCCTGAGGCGCGATGCTCAGGAGGTCCTCCTTAGCGCTCAAGCGGCTATGGTAGGGTAAGAAAGGGATGCGACGTGGCCGCAACAGGAACGCGGCGAGTGTAACGCCTAGGTTCCAACAGTTTAGTTGTTCCGAGCTCGTGACTTATCTTGGCAGTTCGGGGTCAATTCTCCGCGCTGCGCCAGACCTGTGCGCAATCATCCGCAGCGTAGCTAGGTTAGGCCCGTACGGGTCCTCCCCCTTCCAATGCTTTCCTTCATGCTCTACATCCTCAGGTCCCGGCCCTCGAGCGAGCTCAGCCGCCGCTAGTATGCCAGGTCTCGATGCCGTGGACAAGGCCAGGGGGTGAGGGCTGGAGAGCCAGTAGGAGCTCCTGAGTCGCGATGCTCAGGAGCCCCCTTTTAACGTGCAAGCGGATTACTTGGAAGAGGTGGGAGCTCGCGATGCCGCCTGGTGCTATCCTCATGATATGCCTGCGAGCCAGCACAAGGAGAAACACGGTTTTGCCATTATGGTTGCCAGTCTGCCACTGGTTGCTCTGTGAGGAGATGAAGGCATTGAGGGCCTGATGAGGTGACGTGCGCGGGGCGTGCCGTGAGCCAGAGCTCGACGGCTCAGCTTTGTCGACGTGGCAGGGACGGACCCATGCACCAGTGCCGTGCCTGTGTGAGGAGGCTCCCTGGGAGGCGACGATCGAACATGTGGCAATCGGGCAGGTGACAATCATAGGCAGATTAAGCATGGAAGGCAAATCAGCTTGGGTAAATGCAGGAAGATACGTGCCACTGGGTCAGGCCCAAGTCGCTTGGGGATGATGCAGCCCGAGGGGCGCCCCCAGCAAGGTAAGCTAAAGCCATCAGAAAAGGATACATGCCACAGGGATGGACCCATGCGGCCTAGGAATAACGCAGCCCGAGGGGTGCTCCTAGCTAAACGAACTTGGAAAATGTCACATGGTTCTGTTGACGAAGGAGAGTTGGGGCAGCTGAAGGTACGCGGCGAAGGAATGGCTCCTCACGAGCCTCCGGGGCTCTGAGCTTCGGGAGGCTCTAGGGGCTCAGGTGGTTCCCTGAGGACCGTCTCCATCTCTGCCAGGACGGCGTGGTGCCTGGCCTCCTGAGCCGCCAGGACACGCCGCATGTTGCGCTGATAGGCTGACGACACGCTCGGCAAGCCGAAGGGCATGCGAATGTAGTTATGTGGTGGACCCTCGCAACAGCCCACACGCGAAGGCCAGAAAGGCTCCTGATATGCGGCCCTATTGAGCCCTGGAACATCGATGCAGATGCGCAGCCCGGCATCCTCGCCTGGATGGGGAGCTGCGCCTCATGAGCGGCGGTCGCCGCGCATGGCCCTTGCATCTTGCAGTTCCTGAGTGGTCTTGGTGATGAACTCTTGAGTGGTGGGCACTCCTTGCCCTGTGTTCTCCTGAGGGAAACATGTCGCGAAGCACGCCTCCAAGTGGTGCCCAAGCGCCTCCCTCGTGAGGTTGGCAAGGTCTGAGGCCCTCCAGAAGAGAGCCCCCGAGCCCTGCCCGAGGAGGGCGCCGAGCACGCCTTCCTACGCGATGGAGGGAGGCGCCCATGGAGCGGGCGCTGATCCTGTCGAGGTTCCAGTCATGACGCCTTCCTCCTGAGATCCTGCACGGCGCAGTTGCTTCTTCTTCTTGAGGAGGGCCTCAGGAGGGCCCTCACTTTTGCTGTCGGGGTCGTCGATTGCTGCAGCTTGGAAGGCGCGCTCGAGGGAGCACACCGCGTCTCTTTCTTCACATGGGACCGTGATGATTCTGCCGCTTCCCGGCATCTTGAGGACGTTGTAGCCGTGGTGGGTGACGGCCATGAACTTGGCCAGGGCTGGATACCCGAGGATGGCATTGTATGGCAGGCGGATGTGCGCGACGTCGAAGTCCATGAGCTCAGTGCGGTAATTCTTGCGTTCTCCGAAGGTGACAGGGAGGCGGACCTGCCCTATCGGTGTGGTGGAACTGTCGGTCACTCCTGAGAAAGGCTTGGTAGGCTGAAGCCAGTCATATGGGACTTGGAGGTTGTCGAACGTGTCGATGGACAGGATGTTGAGCCCTGCGCCGCCGTCGATGAGGGTCTTGGTGACTTGTACGTTGCTGATGACTGGTGAGCAAAGCATCGGGAGGGCGCCAGCAGTGGCTGCGCACTTGAGCTGGTCTGCCGAGTTGAAGGAGACGGCGCACAGGAACCACCTGAGCGGGCGCGTGGCCTCGAGCTTGGGGAGGACTGCATTCACTTCACGAGCAAACTGTTTGAAGATGCGCTGCGAGGCTAGGGCCTGGGCTCCGCCCAAGATGCAGGCGATAACACGTGGCTCCTGGAAACCCCCAGCCCCCTCGTCCTGATGGTGGTCGTCGTTCCTTCTTGGCGGTGGCGGCAGCGGGGGAAGACCGGTGTTGCCCTCAGGACGGTCCTCGCGAGGCTGGTCTCTCCAGGCGTCCTCGCGAGGATGATCTTGCCAGCGGTCCTCACGAGGCCGGTCGCGCCACTCCCGGCGTGGGCCACGGTCGTCCCAGCTTCCGCCGCCACGTCCTCCTCCTCGGTCGTAGCCCCGGTCGCTGCGCTCGGGGCGTCGACCGTAGAGTCCTTCACGAATGGCTTTGAGCTCTTGACAGTCGCTGGTGTTGTGGGTGTTCAGGTTGTGGAAGGCACAGAACGGTCGGCTGTTCTTGGATGACTCGGGCTGGTCCCTGCCTCGCTTGTGGTCCCGCTCCGCTGCGAGCACGGCTGCCTCCTTGCGCTTCACGTCCTTGGCCTTGGCCTTCTTCTCCTCTGCACCCACAGCGGGCTGCTCGAGGAGGGAAAGGCGCCCCTCCTTAGCTCTTGCGCACTTGGTTGCCAGGTTGAACAGCTCCTGGGATGTGCACAGATCCTCGTGGATAGCGAGCTCTTCCTTCATCTTGATGTCGCGGACGCCGTCGGAGAACACGGTGATGATGGCCTCATCCGTCACCTTGGGGATCTTGAGGCGGGTGTTGTTAAAGCGCTGGATGTACTTCTGGAGGTCTCTCCTGGTTCTTACTTGATGCGGCGTAGGTCACCCGCGGCCGGCGGGCGGTCGCGAGTACCCTGGAAGTTGGCGACGAAGCGGTCACGCATCTCGTCCCAGGAGGAGATCGAGCCATGCGGCAGGTTCAGGAGCCAGGAGCGGGCACCATCCTTAAGAGCCATAGGAAACCACTTCGCCATGACTTTCTCATCGCCGTTGGCCGCTTCGATGCTCAGCTCGTAGAGCTGCAGGAACTCCGCGGGGTCGAGGGTACCGTCATAGCGAGGAGGCGGATCCGGCTTGAACTTGCCCGGCCAGGCGACGCTACGCAGCTCGGGGTGAAGGCGCGGCAGCCGGCCGTGGTTGCCGGGGCCCGTCTCGGAGGTGGAGCTTGGTCTTGGCGAAGCCCGCGTGCCGCCACTGCGGGTGGCGCGTGGCCTTGTCGAGGTGGCGCGGGAAGCGCAGGTGCAGCTTCTCGCGGCCGAGGAATTTCTTGGCAGCTTCTCTCTTCGCGCGCGAGCACCGGGCGATGTGGATCGCCCCGTGGGGCCGCGCACCTTGGCCCCAAGGCACCGGCTTGGGGCAGAGGTGGTGGAGGCGCTCCATGAGCCATGTCGCCCGTGGCTGGAGGAGGGCGAGGCAGAGAAAGGGACGACGCCGGGGAGCCCCCCGTGGTGCGGACGAGCTCGGCGACACGGTCGAGCCAGTCCTCGTAGAGGTCGTCGACCGGGCGGTAGCGCAGAAGTTCGTTCGCCATGAGGAGCGCGGCCTGCGCGGCCATGGGAGCGCGACGTGCGTGGGACGAGGAACCGGCCGGGGTCAGCGATGGAGTGGTGGTGCGGCCGTCCTGCCGCACCGAGAGGTGCCGCGAGGACGCTTGCTGCTCGTTCCCAGCCGGGCCGGTGGTGGCGTTGGCGGCAGGAGACGGAGAACGATGAGGCGGCCCGCCGACGGGAGCGGTCTGAGCAACGCGGGGGGTGAGGGCAGCCCGGCGCTCAGCTCGAGCGCGGCGAGCGTCCGCCATGGAGACGACGAAGCGGCGGAGCGACGGAGCGCCGATCGACGGAAGGGAAGCTACGGCGCACCCCTACCTGGCGCGCCAAATGTCGGATGTGGGGTTCCGGCAAAACCCTTAAAGTTCAAACTCTGGGGTGCGCGCGAACTTCTTTCCCTCCTCCGATCTACGCCCAAGCTCGCTAAGATCTCGCTGACGAACTCGACGAACTAACAACACAGAAAGACACGAGATTTATACTGGTTCGGGCCACCGTTGTGGTGTAATAGCCTACTCAAGTGTGTGGTGGTGGATTGCCTCTTGGGCCGATGATGGACAGTACAAGGGGAAGAACAGACTCCTGAGGTTGAGGTGTTCTTGTGCTCGACTAAATTGTGTGGGTGAGATGCCTCTGAATGAGTTATCAGATGCATCTACTGCGGTGGCTAGTTCTACTTATATAGGCCCTGGTCCTCTCCCCAAATATTGAGCGGGAAGGGAGCCAACAACGGCGGGCTAATTTGAAAGGGGACAGCTATTACAAGCTATCCTGACAAAAGTAGTCTTCGCCTGCAAAAGGGTCTGGTGGTGACGCCGTCTTGGGCTCCATGGTGACCTCCATCTTGCCGTCCTGCTGGTCTTGGTCTCGTTGCACCGATATGGAAACCTTTGCCTAATGCCTCGGTACTCCGCGCCTGCGCTGGCCTTCTTAGCACCAAAGAGGAAACAAGGATGCTGCGCGCGCTGGCGGCCGCCTGGCGCTCGCCTGTTGTCGATCGTCATGGCTCACGTCACAAGAGCCTCGTGAGGTTTGCCCCGCCTTGATAACTCCACTCCTCGCGAGGCAGCCTGGTGAGGCCGCTCCTGAGGAGGTCTTGCATCGTCTGCCTCGCGAGGCTTGGCCCCTCGTGAGGGTCTTGAATGCCTTGTTGATGAAGATGGGCCGTACAGGCCCGCTAGCATAGCCACGCCGTGGGTCGCAGGCAGGCAAGTCTGGGGACCCCCGTTCCCAGAACACCGACACAACCGGTTTACCTTGCATTGCCAGCCCAGAGATCAAGTCTTCTGGCAACACACAACAACATGGTACAGAAACAACCGCTTTATTGATGCTAGCGGATTAGACGGGTCTGATATTACATTGAGATAAGAGGCCAAGCGGCACACACTGTCCGGCTGAACAGTATGTACATTATTTAATGAACAAAAAGGGGCCTCGATTACACGAACTACGCGGCAGCGGAAGAACAACGAAGTGGAACTCCATAGTACAGGGACACCGATGTGGACACGGCCTAGACGCGGGAAGCTCTCCGATGCGAAACGACTTGCCTGAAAACTGGCATGACACGCCAGGTCAGTGCATTGAATGTACTTGCAAGCTCACAACAAACATAAGCATAATGACAAAGAACATCATGACAATAGATCAGGTTAATGCAATGCAAGCAGTGCTACTAATGCGGTGAAAACCAACATGTGCACCAAGTCCCACGGACTTGCTTACCAACCGGGTTACCTCGTAACCAAACGGTGATCATACCCGGATCACAACTGAAACAAATCAATCATGATCAGCTCGTGGTTTCCAGAATCATCAGTGCCATCAACAGTTATTTAGTGTGCAAGATTTATTATAAAAGTTGATCCATGGTGTGACTTACTTCCGAGTTGTGCCCATAACAGAGGACGTGGCCATCGATAGATTTAATACTCTCTGTAGAGGTAGCGCACTTTACCCACACCACGGAATCCATGGCCTCACCCTCCCATTCGGGTGAACCAACGGCATTCCGACGATACCCTCCCCTTGTCATGACACCCTCCCGGCCACTCCGACAAACTCCCTCTCAGGGCTCTGTCCTGGGTGGCCCCGTGTCTACCAAAGACACCAACGGCCACCGTCGTGGCAAAACGGTCCCAAACAGGGACAAGGTACCATAAAAACAAACGGGCACACAAGGCTATGTCTGCTTACCGGGCCAGGGCATGCACGCCCATAACCTTCCCTCGTTGGAGGCACCGGCGAGAGGCACAACAAGGGATCGAATCAAGAACTCCCACAAGGTAAATGTGGTCACACTGAGAAAACCTGATTCAGTGGCACCATTACTTGATCAACGTCATATTCAAGTTGGACTTATTAACAGGTTTAACTTGAATAAAAATTTAGACTACCAGGTCATACGATGCCATGATCATGCAACTAATCAACATGCAAAGCATACAACTCCCATGTACGAATCAAACTTATCAACATAACTAGCTTGCACTACTCATGATTAAACATAACTAGCTTGGACTACTCATGATTAAACTTTACTGGTTCTACATCAACTTTTATTATCATGCAATATTTTCATGAACTCATAACTTATTTGAAAATTTCACTTAACAAAAGAACTATCATTATTTATCATAGAAATATACTAAGGCAAAATTTTATTCTTCTAGACCAAACTAGTCCATGCATTCAACCAGTAACTTAAACAAGCATTTCTAGCATGACAAAGTAACTAGCAAGCCAACATATTTATTTAACAAATTATTAAGTGCATATAAGAACTCATATTTAAGTAGAAAAATCATAGATATCGAAATGACACCATCCATATGCTGGTGTGGCTTGCCTTAGTGCAGAGGAGGGTCACACTCCTCCTGGTTGTCTTCAAGGCAAGTTCCTTCTTCTGAAAATATTTAAAACCCACAAAACAAAATATCAAAAAATCATTCTGAAAATCACCAGAAATTCTAGACAGCAAGGAAAATACCACATTTTGGTGTGCTGCTAGAGCTTTCTGAAACAAACACAATGCAAAAAGAATCAACTCATTTGGAGTTAGGGGCTAGGAGATATCACTGGTCAAAGTTGTGGTCAAATATTTGAATTATTTTGAATAAATCAGAAAAACCTGGGGGGGGTGATGTCGATGGCGTAAAGCCAGGATACGCCTCCACTTGTACCGCTTCAGGGTGCGAGTGGTGAGGCTGACACCGGGCCCCACCGGTCAGGAGAGAGAGAGAGAGAGAAGGAGAGGGGAGACGGAGCGCGGCGACGCTCCGCCGGAATCTACGCCGGCGACGAGTGGGTTTTGGGAAAAACCAGGGGATAGAAGTGGAGAGGGGGTCGTGGCACACCTGCCCGTACCCGTGGCTTGCCGGAGTTGCTAGCTAGCGGCGGTGGCGGACGGGGCTTGCCGGAGAGGAAGAAGGCGACGGCGAGGGGCGACTCCACGGGCTCAGCTATGTCCAGGCGACACTAGAGGATCCCCAACGACGCGCCCGAGAGGTTGCTAGAGCTAGAGGGGCTCGGGAGTGGGGTGGTTGGCCTGTGGGGATCGCCGGCGATCTCTGGTCGAGGTCGACGGCCAGAGGCCTGCCCGACCGGGCTACGGCTCTTCTACGTGGTCGTGGAGGTTGTGTAGTGCGGTGTGAGGCTTCGAAGCGGAGGGAATGGCTCTATATATAGCTGGAGCGAGAGGGGGGTACGTGGTGCCACCAGAGTTCTCTGGAGGCCATCGAACAGCGAGGAAAGAGACCAGAGGGAGGGGGCAAGGGCTCAGTGAGTAGGCGGGGAGTTGTCCACGCTCGCGGACGACCACAGGAGGCAGGGGAGAAGAAGACAAGGGAACGAGCGCACTGTGGCTTTTGGCCGCGACGAGCCCGTGCTCGCTGCAGCGGCTCCGGCATCGGCGAGCGCCAGGGAGGGGTCAAAGGTGATGAGTTGAGGCTGGTGGCGCGGCGCGGCAGTCGTCGGCGAGCTCTGGCTCGAGCACGCGCCGAACAGAGGCGTTGGCGCTACTCAGAGCGCGTCGAGCACCTGCCAGGCCCCGTGTCGACACGCGGTCACCACCCTAGCATGGTCAAAACGACGCCCACGATCGGCCAAACCTTGTCTGGGCTAAAGTCCATGCAGTATTGGGTCTAGGAAAGCTGAGGACTCAAGGCCAGGCCGACCAGATGTGGCTCAACCATCTTGGCAAGTTTCTGGACAGAAACTTGGCTGCTATGTTTGGATAGCTTCTAGATGGCCATTAGGACTCATCTCCTGGGGCTAAGGGTTACTTAGGAGGGTGAAGAGGCTCAAGAAAAATCAGGGCCAAAGGATCAAGGAAAAATGCACTTGCTGTACAAACTGAAAATTTGGGCGAGAAGAGAAATTATTTTCTGTAGCAAAAATATTACAAAAAGTCATGCAATATTTTTGCTTGGGAAGGTGGGCCAGGGTTCAAAGAATATTCAGGAATTATTTCAGATTTTTGGGAGCAAAAAAAATGGGGGTTGCTTTGGAGCACTAGTTTCTGAAATGAGTTTTAGAGGGGAAAATGAATATATTGCTTTTATGAAAAATATTCATTTGATTAATGTGAGGATTTTTCAGAGAACTAGGGGTGAAGGAGAAGTAGATAGGTCACTTGGGTGAAAGTCAAGGGCATGCCCAAGTGACAAGTCCATTTGAATCGATTCCAAAACTCAAATCAAGGCAAAGGCAAAACCATGTCCGGAAAAAGAGAGAAGGCAAAAATCAGGCTGTCACACAAAATACTTGTGGTTGTCATCCCCCCCCATCTTCCTGATTCCAAAACCAGCGTGTCTGGCGAAATTCCCTTGCTTTCTCTACGTCTTGGAATTGCATCTTTAGTCTTGGTATTAGATAATTTGGGAGATTCGGCATCTGCAGAAAAAGAAAAAATAATTTAAACGACACGTTAAAATGCAGTTTATGAACTTGTTATCCTGGAGGGAGCAGAAAATTTGCAGGTAATACAAGATGCATATATAAATACCTAAATATTTGTTTCACTTTCGTGCGTGTATGATCGCAACTCCACCGAAGTCTGCTGTTGTCCCTCTGGGATGGGGCACGGCGGAGTAATCATAGCAGGATGCAGGAGTGGATCACGAGGAGGAAGGAGGGCTGAAGATGGCCTCTCTCTTGTTTGCGTCCTTTTTGCTTAAGGTGGTTGTGGAGGTATTGCGATCCTGGATTTGGTTTGCTCTTTTGTTTTGTGAAGCGATCCATCTACCTTATGTTCCATACAATTCTGACTTGTAGCAGCAGCAGCAGGATCCAACGGTGGTAGTGTGCAGAGCACTCTCCTTCGTGTGTGTGTGTTCCTGTTGGATTTGTCCTAGGATCCGGTTTAGTTGCTTCCCTTTGTCATTGACGAGGCACGCCAGGATAACCTCCAGAGTTACATGCAGGACTTGAGCAAACCCCCTCCTCCATCGACGTGCTTGGGAGTCTACTGGTGGATACAAAGAATCCGCAGGGGATTTTCGGTGTCACCCAATTAGGTGGAGGCACAAAGTTGTGTCGATAGGGCTGTGACCCAGCACCTTGGAAGTCTCCATGTGTTTCGGGTGTCGTCAATTTTTGGTCTGGAGCAGGTTGGTAATGTTGTTGGTGCGTTTGAGGTGTGACCCATTGAGGGGGTGGTGCAACGCGTACAGGCTTAGGATTGTGTACTTGCTGCTGGGAACTTCTAAGATTCTTCATGCGTCTCTCGTCTTGCTGACATAAAAGAAAAAAATGTTTATTAGAACACAAGTTACATCTGCCTATACCGTTGTAACTGAACTGAGCATTATTCACAGCCTGATCTTCTCATATAAAAAGTGGTGTCCATGTACATATTTTTTCCTAGGACAGGCATCACACTCTGCACTTAGCTGAGCATCTGCCAATACTTTTGTACCTGAACTGAGCACCCTTCACAGAATGAACCTCACATTGTGTTAATTCGGTGCTATTTGATTACTAATATGTACCTGAACTGAGCACTCTCCACAACCTGAACTTCTTGTTTGCATGCAAAGGGGAAATACTATCTACAGTTAAAAAAACCTGAAGCTTCATGAGTTTGAATGGTTGCACCACTAGTGCATACCAACCAGACCTTCATGTGATCACATGCATGTTCTATTTTCCTTTTATTTTTTGCACACAACCTTGTACATACCAACTGGAACTCTAGCACACTTAATAGTTGAACTTTACATTGCTTTTCACATGTGAATGCAGGCATATTTCCAAATGTTTTGCAGCGTGGACTGGGGCTCACACACTACCTGAACTTCACATGGCTATAAGCAGGCAGATTTTAAAATGCTTTTTGTAGCCTGGACTGAGGCTCACACACTACCTGAACTTCACATGGCTATAAGCAGGAAAATTTTAAAATGCTTTTTGTAGCCTGGACTGAGGCTCACACACTACCTGAACTTCACATGGCTGTAAGAAAATGACACACAGAAGGAAGTTCAACCATACCCTGGCTAGAAGTTCGGCCAACCTTTTTCCAGCAGCTGATAGCCCACCTTGAGAGCAATTCGTCGGGGAGGTAGCAGAGGAATTCCATGGCAATCCATGTCTTGCAGAGGGCGCGAAGTTCATCTGCACGAAGCAAGAAGGTCAGGCAAGGCAAGATTGAAGAAGAAGGCAACAAGTGGGAGGAAGTTCATGTACCGTTGCTGGATATTAAGGGCCGCGCTGTTCACCGTAGCTTGCGTCGGGGATGTCATCTACTCTGCCAAGGCGTCGGGCGGTGACGATGGAAGGAGGATGAGGCTTCCGGAAATCCGTGGCGGCTTTGCCGCATCCAGGCGACGCGGGCTCCCTCGTGCCGACGTCCGCCGTCGCTCACTCGACCGCGCCGGTGGTCCGCCAGGAGGTGGCGACGGAGGGGTGGCGCCGGATCCGATCGACCAGGAGCTGGAGATGGAGGAGAGGCGCTGAATTCGGTCGGCCTGGAGATGGAGATGCGGGGGAGGCGCCGGATCCGGCGAAGTTCGGCGGCGAACCACGAGGGGAGGTTGGGGATCGAGGGGAGGAGCTGCGAAGAGGGGGTTTGGGCGGCTCGGGATCGGGATCGGGGTCAGGTGTATCCTGTCGGGGCGGCTCGGGATCAGGTGGGATTCTGTCGGGCCGGGTCGGTAGTTCAGGGAAGTTCGGGAGGGCTTCTGTCGGGCCCTTATAGGGGTTGCTCTGATCCAAATAACTATTCTAATCCTGGGATTAGAATAGTGTTGTCTTCTCTCTCTCTCTCTCTCTCTTTCTCTCTCTCTCTCTCTCTCTCTCTCTCTCTCTCTATATATATATATATATATAGGGCGGGTCTATTCTAATAACACCCCTAAGACCTTATTCTGCTAACAGTAAAACCTTATTCTGGTAACACCGGACCCGCCCCGAACTTAACACTAAAAACAACCCACCCGTCGATCCCCACCCACCCCACCACTTCCTCCCCACGCCCACCACTTCCCCCCTCCCGGCCGACCACCACCTCCTGACGCGTCGTCCCACCTTCGTGCCCCGCGCCGCTGCACCACCCTCTCCCCAGTGCCGCCGCACCACCCTGCCCCCCGGCGCCGCCCCACCTCCCTGTAATGCCCCGAGTCCGATGCGCCAGGTGTCTTCTAGTTATTCGCTTCCTTTGCCATGTCATTTGCTTGCGTGTTGCACTTTGCCATGTCATCATGTGCATCTCATTTGCATTCATGTTCGTAACTTGCATCCACCCTCTTTCTCCATTGCCCGTTTCGGAATTCGACACTCTCACATGCACCCGGTGGACCCCTCAGATCTTGTTTTGTGAGCAGGAGAAAAACGTTCTCAGAATGGGCCGAGATTTGTTGAGTGGCCTTGGTATATCACCGGTAGACCGCTTGTCAAATTTCATTACATTTGGAGGTCGTTTGATGCCCCAACGGTTAACCGGATAACCGTAAAAGCCCTCTCTCTTTGCAGCCCAGCACCCCTCCACAACAGCCCACTAGCCCATCTAAACCCCATCCATGCTCTCCGTCGTTAGATCACGATCGTGTGGGCGAAAATCGCACCTCATTTGGACTCTCCTAACTCCCTCTACCTATAAATTATCCCTTCCCATCCAAATTTGCGGGCGAAACCCTAGCCTTCTTCTTCCTCGCGCCGCCGGACATGTCCACCCTCGCCAGACATGTCCCGTCACCACGTCCCTTCGGCCAATCCGAGGCCGCCACGTCATCACGCTACCACACGCACCCACTCTGCGGCTTCCACGCGCCCAACGTGCCTCCCCCGCCGCCGCAGGCCCGCTCAGCCCATCTGAAGCCCGCACCGAGCCGCGTCGGCCCTGGATCTGCTCGAGCCGCCCCGTGCCCATCTCCCTCGTCCCCGAGTCACCGCCGCCTACCGGTTGCTGGACCTCGCCGCTGACCTCCGCGGGCCGGCCACCGGAGAGCGCCGCCTCCGCCGCCAGGTCACCATCCCCATCTCCCTTCCTCTCCTCTCCTTCCTCCTCTGCTCTCCCTCTCACCTAGCCTCTCCCCGTGCTCCCTGTAGGAGCTCCCCGACGGCCATTGCGCCCAAAGGCCGCCGCCCTGCCTCCTCTCGTCGCCGGCTATTCGGACTCCGAGGACCCTGTCCGCCACCAGATCCGGAGGCCCCATGCCCGGATCCACCCATTCCCGGCCTTCCTGACGTCCGTCGGACTCCCACTCCCCCTCGCCGCCGGCGTTGACTTCCGCCCTTGTTGCTCTGTACGGGGAATGGAGCTCCCCCGACCTGGATCTCGTTTTCGCGCTAGTAGAATTTCACCAAGTCACGGGATTTCATACTTCATGTGTGCATCTTCATCGTGTCATAGCTCTGAGCATGGTTGTCCGTTTTAAATGTATGATATATGAAAATGTTCATTTCGTGATGCTCTTCATGTTAGTGTACTGATGCATTTTTGTTTGAGTCCATCTTGATGCCGTAATAATCGTTGCAAAATTGCTATATGATGTTAACCTGCTGAGAATGTTATAACTTGCTGAATTGTCGTTTTCATTGCATTTTGGGTGTGCATCCTATGAGCATCATGTCAACATGTTTTGGGAGCATATTAATGCCATATTTATAGTGGTACAACCAGCGTATTTTTATGTGCCTTGTGGTGAGTGCATCAAGCTTAAAAAGTGTGCTACTTGATGTTGCTGATTTTTGAGACTTGGTGAATTTTGCTAAGTTACATTGTGATGCCCTGTTAACTTGAAGCTACCATCTATTACATGCATAATCTGGAGATTCCTACTTGAGATGTTTTGATGTCTATTTTATGCTCTATCATGCCATGTGTTCTGATGTCTCATATATGTCCCGTAGCATATATTTTGATTGCCATGAACATGCCTAAATAATGTTCTAGCTTTCTGTTAACTTCATGATGCCTTGTTGTGAGCTTGCTTCTGATTAACCTATGCCTCTTTTGGTGATGCTCCTTTGACATGAATTGAATTATGCTATGAGTACTTTTTCCACATGCTAAGTTTGATAATTTGAGACTTCATATGAACTCTCGTCCAAGCTTGCAAACATGCTATGCTGATGTTACTGTTTTACATTTGCTGATGCTGTTACAACATTCAATCTTGTCTTGTTGATTGCCATTGATCTAGGACTCATATAGATATGCTTAGTGATCATGTTTTGCCATGCTTAAACTTTAATTTAATGACATGCTTTTGTTTGATATGATCTTTCTCTGTAGCATGTTTGTTTCTTGCCTTCAACATGTCAACATGTTAACTCTGCTCAGGTGTGCTCTGTTTTTCATTGCTTTTTGCATTGCTCATCTTGGATTACTCTTGATGCTTATGAACCTGAACCTTAAGTGGTATTTGAAGAATGTTGTCTGTACTTTAAGTGAATGTCAAGTTTGTGTCCTTATGATTACTCTAGCATGTTGTTTCCTTGATTGCAAAGTGCTTAGTTGCTGTTTTGGGCAGATTGTGTTTGAAACTTGTATTGAGTGTATGTGTTCAACTGTCGCTTCGTTTTGAGCATGTTCTATATGAAACTTGCTTAGTTTTGCATGTAGTTTCATGTTACCTTATTGCATCCTTGTTTTGTAGTGTTTATGATGTTGTTTTTCTTGCATTTGCATTAATGCCATGTTTAACTTGTTTTGCTCATACCTTCTAGACCGTAGCTCCGAATTAAACAAACTTTATATGCAACTTAACTAGAAAACCATGTAGATCATCTTGGTGTACTTTAACTTGATGTTTAACAACTTCAACATTGTGTTCTAATCAGATCTGGACCAATTTCGAAATTTGCATATGGGGACTTACCTAAATCGTTATATGTTGTTTCCGGCCTTTAAACTTGCCTTGATGTGTTGCTCTTGTATGCATCATTTCTTGCCATGAGTAGCTTCATGTAGTCTTTTCATGGATCATTCTTGGTCGAGCATCATGTTTGGTTATGTGTTGTGTGTTTACCATGTTGTTTGCTTCTTTCCGGTTGTGCTCCTTCTCGATAGTTCCTGTTTCGTTGCGATTGTGAGGATTCGTTCGACTACGTGGCTTCTTCTTCTTCATGGACTCGTTCTTCTTCCTAGCGGAATTTTAGGCAAGATGACCATCACCTTGGATCTCACTATTATCTTTGCCATGCTAGTTGTCTCGATGCTAGCGCTATGTCGCGCTACCTACCACTTGTTTATCAAGCCTCCCAAATTGTCATGATAGCCTCCCCGACGGCCATTGCGCCCGAAGGCCGCCGCCCTGCCTCCTCTCGTCGGCGGCCATCCGGACTCTGAGGACTCCGTCTGCCACCAGATTTGGAGGCCCCATGCCCGGATCCACCCATTCCCGGCCTTCTCGACGTCCGTCGGAGTCACACGCCCCCTCGCCGCCGGCGTTGACTTCCGCCGTTGTTGCTCTCTACGGGGAATGGAGCTCCCCCGACCTGGATCTCATTTTCGCGCTGGTAGAATTTCACCAAGTCACAGGATTTCATACTTCATGTGCGCATCTTCATCGTGTCATAGCTCTGAGCGCGGTTGTCCGTTTTGCATGTATGATATATGAAAATGTTCATTTCGTGATGCTCTTCATGTTAGTGTACTAATGCATGTTTGTTTGAGTCCATCTTTATGCCCTAATAACCGTTGCAAGAGTGCTATATGATGTTAACCTGCTGAGATTGTTATAACTTGCTGATTTATCTTTTTCGTTGCGTTTTGTGTGTGCATCCTATGAGCATCATGTCAACATGTTTTGGGAGCATATTCATTCCATATTTATATTGGTGCAATCTTCGTATTTTTATGTGCCTTGTGGTGAGTGCATCAAGTTTGAAAAGTGTTCTACTTGATGTTGCTGATTTCTGAGACGGTGAATTTTGCCAAGTCTGTATTTGTTAAATTGTGATGCCTAGTTAACTTTAAGCTACCATCTATTCCATGCATAATCTAGAGATTCCTACTTGAGATGTTTTGATGTATATTTTATGGTCTATCATGCCATGCGTTATGATGCCTCATATGTGTCCTATAGCATATGTTTTCATTGCCATGAACATGCCTAAATAATGTTCCAGCTTTCTGTTAACTTCATGATGCCTTGTTGTGGGCTTGCTTTTGATTAACCTATGCCTCTTTTGGTGATCCTTCTTTTACAGGAATTGAATTATGCTATGATTACTTTGTCCAAATGCTAAGTTTTATAATTTGAGACTTCATATGACCTCTCTTCCAAGCTTGCAAACATGCTATGCTGATGTTGCTGTTTTACACTTGCTGAAACTTT
Organism: Triticum aestivum; assembly: GCF_018294505.1. Taxonomy (NCBI): domain Eukaryota; kingdom Viridiplantae; phylum Streptophyta; class Magnoliopsida; order Poales; family Poaceae; genus Triticum; species Triticum aestivum. The sequence continues at coordinate 195,604,118 of NC_057811.1, read as the reverse complement.
TACAACATTCAATCTTGTCTTATTGATTGCCATTGATTTAGGACTCATATTGTCGTGGAATTGTCACGGCAGATGTCCTCGAGTAAGGACTTAGTCATGGAGCCATCGTAGCTAGGAAGCTTAAAGGGGTTAAACGGGACAAAGGACACGAGGATTATACTGGTTCGGCCCCTTACGGTGAAGGTAAAAGCCTACTCCAGTTGAGGTGGAATTACTTAGGGTTTCGATGACCAGGGAGCTTAACCGCTATGCCTGGCTACCGATCTGATGTTGCTTGTCCTGAACCGCCGCCGGGTCGTCCCTTTATATAGAGAGGTTGACGCCCCGGCGACTCTCAGGGTCCCAGCCGGCTTATAACAGTGTCCGGCTCGGACTCTTAACTATTCTTGCCTTACACTACAAGTCTTGCCATAACGGCGGTTTATCACTACGGGCCTTAAGCCGCCTCTGGGTCTTAAGCCCATTACTGAACCGCCATCCTCAAACTTGGTACTGGGCTTCACGTGATGATCATTATGACGTAACCCGGCCCCTCCTAGGCGGGTGACTCTAATGGTTATATCCTCAACATTAGGCCCCAGATTGATTTGAACCGGTTCATGTCAATCTTCAATAACTTTAAGAGAAAATCTTCCGGCTTCTGCTTGTGCGAAGGTTATAACCCGCCGTGACGTCATCTTCTGGATTCTTGATAACCCGTCATGACGTCATCTTCCATTAAATTCATTTTTTATTCTGTCATATCCCAACGGATCTTATCCTAATGATCATCCCGAGAATCGAGGCATTTCTGCGGCAAGATAATCATGTCTTCAGCCTCCTCGTTTCTCGCGCCCATTTACCAGCCGTCCCTTATAAATAGGCCCGGCCCGTAAGTCTTTCGTCACTCTTCTCGATCCATCGTCTTCCTCCTCTGACGCCCCAGAGCTTGAGCTCCGCCGCCGCTGCGCCCCTAGTCTTCCCCAGCCTCGGCCGCTGCATCACCCTGAACCGGTCCAGAGAAACGGCGGCGACCTCAGCTGCTCATCGGCACCAGTAAGTCCTTGCTACTCCGTACAGTAGATTCGCATTAGGGTTCCATGCTTCTTCCCTGTTCTTCGTAGTTTCATCTCGATTTCTTCACAGTTCCTCCACCGAGGCTCCTTTTGATCCGAAAACGGTACAGACTCCCTGCGGTAGTAGTTTCTCACCCATTTTTATGCTAGTAGATCCCTTTTGCCCGAAAAAAGGATCTCATTTAGGGCTTATGAACTCCTCTGTATCAGTTTTTAGGTCTAGAAATATTTCCTTTCTGGATGATCGTTTGATCCAAAGTAATCCCTGCCATCTGTGAAACTTGTTTGTGCAACACTTAGACAAAAGACAAAAACTGCATCTGTTAGCCATGGCGGCTCATATCGCCGGCTTAAAAGAGACCCTGCTTTGTGAAATCTCCGGCTCACTCACAATAGTGTTAAATAACTTAAATTGCTTAAGATATCCACGGCGGCTTAGATAAGCTGACACAGTTAGTCATATATCATTAGGCCCCTTCATAAACCGCCATCTTGAATACTGAACTGAAATCTTCCTCCGGCTTAAATTTGAACCGCGAATTCTCTTTTGTCATAGGCTTCCATTTTCCACAATGCCGCCCAAGGCTCCCAAAGCGCCCATTACGTGCAACTGGGTGAGATCCAATGTTACTGATAGCACCTTAGATGACTTCATAAAACGGGTTACCTGCCTAAGAAGGAGGTCATGTCCTACCGAGCTCCTTACCCATCCGAAGAGAGACCTCAACCAAAGGGCGGAGAGGTTGTCATATTTGCTGACCACATGAGCCGGGGCTTTGCTCCTCCTGGCTCAAAATTCTTCAGAGATGTTCTACACTTTTTCGATCTGCGACCTCAAGACATTGGACCCAACTCCGTGTCGAACATTTGTAACTTTCAAGTGTTCGGTGAGGTATACCTTGGAGAAGAACCCAGCCTGCTGCTCTTTAGGGAGCTGTTTTACCTGAACCGCCAGAATGAGTGTGCCAACGGGCCTAGCTTGGAACTTGGCGGAATTTCAATCCAACAACGGAGAGATTGTCTCTTTCCTTATGCTAAGCTGCCAAGCCACCCAAATGATTGGAACCAGACATGGTTCTACTGCCAGGACACTTCCCCGGCTAATGAGAACCCTCTGCCCGGCTTTCGCGCCCTGCGTCTAGAATCAAATCACCCCGTGCCAGACAAATTTTCTCAAACTGAACATCAACCACTTACACCCACCATCAACAAAATCAAAGCTCTTCTGGGGAACGGCTTAAATGGTATTGATCTGGTCCGGGTCTGGGTTGCCTGGCGGGTGATTCCTTTAAACCGCCGCCCCGGCTTGATGTGTGAGTACACAGGCCGGAAAGATGATCCTCTACGACACAGTCCAGACGACTTACCTGAGGACGTTATTGACGATACAACCAAGTTGCTTCTGAACGAGAGCCTGGTAGATTGCGGGAGAGTGGGCTTAAGCCCTTTCTGCAAGACTAACCCGGCTCCTGCGGTAAACCATTGACCTGAATGCTTCTCCTTTCATTTTAACGATTTTTTCTTAGCTTACTAATCTTTGTTGTATTTTACAGGCTAATGATAAATTCTGGAAGGTCAGGTATGACCATGAAGCTGCTAAGAAAGCCAGGAAGGTTAAGAAAGCCGCCAGGAGAGCTGCTCCCCGCAAGAAGGGGAGTAAGCCTAGCGCCTCGGACCTGCTTCACCTGGAAGACACCTCCGAGTCAGAGGTAGCCCTTGATTCTTTAGGCTCCTTTTTTAACCGTCTTATTGACACTGATTATCAGCAGGAGGATACCGGAGCAAGTAACCCAGTGATTGAAGAGGTAACTATACTTTCCTCCGACTCGGAGCCCTTGCCAAGACTGAAAGTCCGAAGAGTAACCCGAAAAGTAAGATTTTCACATCCTTTAGCTTATCAAGATCCTCAATTTCTTTTGAAGCGACGGATTCATGAGAGTCGGAGGCAGACCCGGACTAGCAAGGACGCAGACCTCTCCTCCGGCTTACCCGAAGCATCAAGGAAGCGCCGGACCGAGGTTATCTCCGACTTATATCCTTTTCATCCTTTGGCGGGCGTCACTCGTCAACCACTCAATTCTTCTGACTCAAACTACCAGGGAACTTCACCTTCCTCCAGCGACTCAATGCAGTCTAGCTTGCCGGCCTTCAAGACCGCCCCCGGGTAATGATGATCAGCTTACTTTGTGCTTATCTTACTCATGGTTTTGCACTAACTCTTTGACTTTCAGTGTACAAGTAAAGCCCAGCAAGAGGGCGAAGAAAAGTAAGCCGGCCGAAGAGCCGGTCCTAACTGAACCGGAGGCTTCTGCTCCTGAGCCGCCGTCTGCCTCAGCTCCTGAAACCACCACTGCTCCATCTAAAGAACAAGTCATGGAGGGTTCTGATAACCCGGAGATCCCCAGCCCTGCTCAACCGGCCGTTGATCCGGACGTTGTAATCACCCGGACAGAGTTTGTCGAGCCGGGGAGACCCACTGTTTTAGCTAGATGCTCTGCCAAGGAAGAACTGCTGGAACGCCGCAGGGCCAGGCTGGATATCACTGACTATGCTAATTTGAGCATTGGAGATATTGTCTCCGGCTATGTTAATCAAGTGCACAACAGCCGGGACCTGGAAATTGACATGGTGAAGCAAATCCAGCAAAAATCTGAGGTATGATTCTCTTGCTTACTCCATAGTTACCCTTACCATGCCAGCCCCCAAGTCTATGACTTATGATAAAATATGTTGTAGACTTAATACCGGCTTAATAACTACTGCAAGAAAACTGGCTTACCTGGTACCACTCAAGGGCCGGCTTAAACAGCATAGTTTACCTGGTTCTTTCCTTACTTTAATCAAGTAGTTGAACAGCTTTACACATTAGCCTCCAAGTGCCAAGTACCTTTGCCTGCAAAGTGCTTGGGACTTATTTTCATGAACCAACACTGTAAATAGAGCTTCTCAGCATAAATTAGCCCCCAAGTGCCAAGTGTCTTTGCTTGCGAAGTGCTTGGGACTTTAATGTTGCATGATAATCACCCAAACTGTAACCCGGAAATTGTACAGGCCGCCTGTAAGAAATTTGAATCGGAAATCTCTGATCTGAAGAACCGCCTGAAGACTCAGGAAAGTGAGACCCAAAAGGCCAATGCCAAATTTGAATTCAGTGTTTCTGCACAAGAGAAACTGAAGAAAAAGTTTGAAGCAGAAAGAAAAGCCTAGGCGGATGAGAAGACTGCCTTGCTCAACCGGGCCGAACAAGCGGAGGCCGCTCTTACTGAAAGAACCGCCAAACTTTCCGGCTTAAAACGCCATGTCTCTCAGATGGTCTCCGCAATCTTTGGTAAATTTATAATCAGTTTACATCGTTTAGTTCCCATAAACATCTCAATTGCCAACAGCTCACTTGACTTTGTAATGCAGGTCCCAGGAGTTCCAATCTCAATCAGAACGTGCTGACCAAGCTGAAGGCGGTTTATACCTTGGTAGAGCAACTTTACACCGGGTCACAGCGTGCCTTAGCCGTTGTGGCTCTGTCAAACGAGGTTCCCACTCACCTGGCAGACGTACTTAGGCGGCTTGTCGTACTTCCTCAACGCTTCCAAGAGCTGAGACGGGCTTCTGCAAGAGCTGGAGCTATAGCTGCTCTGAGCCGGGCCAAGGCGTTTCTACCGGAGCTAGACCCGGCCGATATCGCTCTTGGATACCCCAGCTTGAAAGAAGACGGCACCCCCTTTGACCAGAAGGACTTCACCGCCTGTGTGAAGAGCGTACGCCCTGTGGCCACTTTGATTGGCAATGACACAGATCTTACCAAATATCTGCCGGGCTATTACGCGGAGAATCAGAGAATCCCAACACCATGCTATGAGGCAGTCAGCCTCATTCCGCCAACTCGTAAGCATACCTTCGCCCCTAAAGTTGACCCGGCCGGGTTAATTGATGATGAGGCTCAATTTGAAGCTTTGAGCGGCATTGACTGGAAATCATCAACCTTCCAGGTCATGGAAACAACCGGAGGAGCGGAGAGGTATGAGCCGGAAGCTTCAACCCAACAAGCACTTTAATTTCGTAGGCGGCTCATGGTTATGCCTTAAAAACAATGCCTCACCTTTTGGACTCGGGGAGTCCTGTAATAGAGTAGGACAAACACTTAATTTTGTCGTGCCATCGTGCACGTGTGCAGCGCTCCACTCTGTTTAGGCTGCTCTTTTATATTCCTTCGGGTTATGTTTGATCATTTGCTTTCCTTAAGCTTAAAGAGATTTCTTTAATTGTCCTGCATAGAAAACAAATCACAAGTCTCTAGGCGACTGCAAGCCTTCAAGTACACTTCCGGTTTATGTAACCCAAATAATAAGGTTGAGAACTCAACTCTGGTTCACCAGCACCTATAATGCTTATTGTGTGCTATCAACATTATTAATCAAAGCTAAGCCGGTGGACAAGGAACCACCCTGGAACACTTTTGATATGATCAAAAGAATTTGTTGCAAATCAAGAGATGAAAAACTTAGGGGCTTCTGATTCGAATACGACCCGAGAACCGTCCCAAAGGGGTTAAGCTAAGATTCGAATGCGATCATATAGCCCCCAGTGGCTTTGGCGTTGCCGATCAAGAGGGTACCGACAGCTATGTTCTCTTTGGTTCGAATACGACCTATGTTTGAACAGGAAGACCCCAAATGACCTTGAGAGTTGGTTAACGACGCTGATTCGAATACGATCCACGTCGGTTCCCAAAGGGGGTTGAGCTATGATTCAAATATGATCAAGAAAAACTCCCCAATGAGCTCGGCAATATGCCAATCAAGTGGGTATCGACAGCTATGTTCTCTTTGGTTCGAATACGTCCTATGTTTGAACAGGAAGCCCCCAAGTGACCATATTGTTAACGGCTAGATTCGAATACGATCATAAGCCGGATCAACCTCCAAGTGACCATGTAATGTTGCAATGGAAATAACAATAATGCATTTACCTTTGGAGGGAAAAAGGACAGAGGTCCTGCTTTATTATTTATCATAATATATACATGGCTATAGAAATATGTACATTATGAGAGCCAGTGGCTCAAGTGTAATAAGGCCGAAGCTGAGCTATGTTCCACGGCCGGCGGGCGTCCTCCTCCGACTTACGTGAATCTCTGTGCTCCCGAACATCAATAAGGTAGTATGACCCGTTGTGCAAGTTCTTGCTGATCACAAAGGGCCCTTCCCAAGGCGGGGATAACTTGTGTGCGTCTGTTTGATCCTGGATGAGCCGGAGCACCAAATCACCTTCCTGAAAGACCCTGGACTTAACCCGGCGGCTGTGATAGCGGCGCAGGTCTTGCTGGTAAATCGCCGAGCGAGCTGCTGCTACATCACGCTGTTCGTCCAACAAGTCAAGAGCTTCTTGACGCGCCTGCTCATTATCCGCCTCGACATAAGCCGCCACTCGAGGCGAGTCATGACGGATGTCGCTAGGGAGGACCGCCTCAGCTCCGTAAACCATGAAGAAAGGTGTGTAACCCGTAGACCTGTTAGGAGTAGTATTGATGCTCCATAACACGGAAGGCAACTCCTCGACCCAACAACCCGGCGTCCGTTGCAAAGGGAACAAAAGCCGGGGCTTGATGCCCTTCAAGATCTCCTAATTGGCTCTCTCAGCCTGACCATTGGATTGAGGGTGAGCCACTGATGAAACATCGAGCCGAATATGCTCTCGTTGACAAAATTCCTCCATGGCGCCCTTAGACAGATTGGTGCCATTGTCAGTTATAATGCTATGTGGAAAACCAAAGCGAAATGTCACCCTTTTCATGAACTGAACCGCTGTGGCTGCATCACACTTACTAACTGGCTCTGCCTCAACCCACTTTGTGAACTTGTCGACCGCCACCAAGAGGTGGGTCTTCTTATCCTTGGACCTTTTAAAAGGCCCAACCATATCAAGCCCCCAGACCGCAAATGGCCAAGTGATTGGAATCATCCTCAACTCTTGAGCCGGCACATGAGCCCGTCGTGAGAACCTCTGACAACCGTCGCATTTACTGACCAAGTCCTCTGCATCAGCATGAGCCGTCAGCCAATAAAAACCATGACGAAAAGCCTTGGCCACAAGGGATTTTGAGCCGGCATGATGGCCACAATCCCCCTCGTGAATCTCACGTAAAATTTCTTGACCTTCCTCAGGGGAAACACAACGCTGGAAAGTTCCAGTGAAAATGCGACGATGCAGCTCGCCATTGATAATTATCATTGACTTAGACCACCGGGTTATTTGTCTGGCCAAAGTTTCATCCTCAGGCAATTCTCCCCGGGTAATGTAAGCCAAGTATGGTACTATCCAATCTGGGATAATGTGGAGAGCCGCCACCAACTGTGCTTCCGGGTAAGGAACAGCCAAGTCTTCCTCTGTAGGCAACTTAACAGAAGGGTTATGCAAAATGTCCAAGAAAGTATTAGGCGGCACCGGCTTTCGCTGAGAGCCCAGCCGGCTTAATGCATCAGCCGCCTCGTTCTTCCTGCGATCGATGTGCTCTACTTGGTAACCCTGAAAATGTCCCGCAATGGCATCAACTTCGCGGCGATAAGCCGCCATGAGGGGGTCCTTGGAATCCCACTTGCCTGACACTTGTTGGGCCACTAAATCTGAGTCGCCAAAGCACCTTACCCAGCTTAAGCTCATCTCCTTAGCCATCCGAAGACCATGGAGCAAGGCCTCGTACTCAGCTGCATTGTTAGTACAAGGAAACATCAACCGTAGCACATAGCAAAACTTGTCACCTCAAGGGGAAGCTAATACAACTCCAGCCCCCGAGCCCTCCAACTGTCTGGACCCATCAAAGTGAATAGTCCAGTATCTATTATCTAGTTTCTCCTCAGGAACCTGCAGCTCTGTCCAATCGTTGATGAAATCCACCAATGCTTGAGATTTGATAGCAGTGCGTGGCACATATTTTAGACCATGAGGCCCAAGTTCTATAGCCCACTTAGCAACTCTTCCTGTGGCTTCCCTATTTTGAATGATATCTCCTAGGGGAGCAGAACTGACCACCGTGATATGGTGGCCCTGGAAATAATGCTTAAGCTTCCGGCTTGCCATGAACACCCCATAAACAAGCTTCTGCCAATGCGGATACCGTTGTTTGGACTCAATGAGTATTTCGCTTACGTAGTAAACCGGCCGCTGAACCGGATGCTCCTTACCCGCTTCCTTACGCTCCACCACCACAGCTACACTGACGGCTCATGTGTTAGCAGCGCCATACAGCAATAAATGCTCCTTGTCGACAGGAGCAGCAAGGACTGGTGGCTCAGCTAGTTGTTTTTTCAAATCCTCAAAAGCAGCATTAGCAGCATCATTCCATACAAAGTCATCTGTTTTCTTCATCATCTGATACAGTGGCATGGCCTTTTCACCCAACCGGCTTATAAACCGGCTCAACGCAGCGACGCGACCCGCCAGACGCTGGACATCGTTTATGCACGCCGGCTTAGCCAAAGAGGTGATTGCCTTGATCTTCTCCGGGTTAGCCTCAATGCCTCTGTGAGAAACCAGAAAACCCAAGAGCTTGCCTGCAGGAACACCAAAGACACATTTAGCCGGGTTAAGCATCATCTTGTAGACCCGCAGATTATCAAAGGTCTCTCTCAAATCATCTATCAAGGTCTCCTCCTTCCTGGATTTGACCACGATATCATCCACATAGGCATGAACGTTGCGCCCAATCTGATTGTGAAGACAATTCTGCATGCAACGCTGGTAAGTTGCCTGTGCACTCTTGAGCCCAAAAGGCATAGACACATAACAGAAGGCTCCAAAAGGAGTGATGAACGCCATCTTCTCCTGGTCCTTAACTGCCATTTTGATCTGATGCTATCCAGAGTAAGCATCCAAAAAGCTTAAACGCTCACAACCCGCCGTAGCATCAATAATTTGATCAATACGGGGGAGAGCAAAAGGATCAGCCGGACAAGCTTTGTTTAGATCTGTATAATCCACGCACATACGCCAGGTGTCGTTCTTCTTGAGCACGAGCACCGGGTTAGCTAACCATTCTGGATGAAAGACTTCAACGATAAACCCGGCCGCCAAGAGCCGAGCTACTTCCTCACCAATGGCTTTCCGCCTCTCCTCATTAAACCGCCGGAGGAATTGCCTGACTGGTTTAAATTTTGGATCAATATTGAGAGTGTGCTTAGCGAGTTCTCTAGGTACACCCGGCATGCAGAAGGTTTCCATGCAAAGATGTCCCTGTTCTCACGGATGAACTCGATGAGCGCGCCTTCCTATTTCGGATCCAGATTGGCACTGATGCTGAACTGCTGAGATGAGTCACCTGGAACAAAGTCAACAAGTTTAGTCTCATCACCCGACTTAAATTTCATTACCGGCTCATGCTCCGTGGTTGGCTTTTTCAAAGACGTCATATCTACCGGGTCAACATTGTCCTTGTAAAACTTCAACTCCTCTGTTGCACAAACAGATTCAGCGTAAGCCGCGTCACCTTCCTCACACTCCAAGGCTATCTTTCGGCTGCCATGAACCGTAATGGTCCCATTGTGACCCGGCATCTTGAGCTGCAAATACACGTAACACGGCCGTGCCATGAACTTGGCATAAGCCGGCCGCCCAAATAAAGCATGGTACGGACTTCTAATCTTAACCACCTCAAAGGTTAGTTTTTCCGCCCTGTAGTTGTACTCATCTCCAAAGGCTACTTCCAGCTCAATCTTACCGACTGGATACGCGACTTACCGGGCACCACCCCATGGAACACAGTATTGGACTGGCTGAGGTTCTTATCAGTTAATCCCATACGACGGAAGGTCTCATAATAGAGGATGTTGATGCTGCTGCCTCCGTCCATGAGCACTTTAGTGAATTTATATCCTCCAACCTGAGGAGCCACCACCAAGGCCAGGTGACCCGGATTATCAACCCGGGGAGGGTGATCTTCCCTACTCCACACAATAGGCTATTCAGACCATCGCAAATAACGGGGAACCGCCGGCTCAACAGCATTTACAGCCCTCTTATGAAACTTCTGGTCTCGCTTGCACAGACTGGTAGTAAACACATGATACTGCCCACCATTAAGCTGGTTTGGATTGGTCTGGTATCCCCCCTGCTGCTGCTACTGATTACCCTGGCCAGACTGCTGATTAAAGCCCCCTTGAAAATTCTGAGAATTGGAATTTGAGCCGCCGCCCGGGCCATGAAAGTCGTCGCCCTGCCCATTGTTGCCATTAAAAGCGTTGGAATTTTTGAAGGCTTTCATGATTGCGCAGTCTTTCCATAGATGAATGGCCGGCTTATCCCTAGAGCCATGCCTTGGACAGGGCTCATTCAACAATTGCTCAAGCGTCGGGCCTGACCCGCCGGCTCGGGGAGGTGGTCTCCCCTTACGTCGGTGGTTGTTACCCTGCGGATTGGCGTTGGCCACAAACTCCACACTGCCATCAGCCTTACGCTTGTTACCTCCCTGGTTCGCCAGGTTATGCTGAGGGCCCTTGCCATTACCATTCCGTTTTCCCTTCCCTGTCCTTTCATCATCCGACGCGGGATCCTTGGTACTATCAGAGTCGGCGTACTTGACCAGAGCCGCAATCAGCGAACCCATATCATTGCAATCGCGCTTGAGCCGCCCGAGCTTCATCTTCAGGGGCGCAAAACAACAATTCTGCTCCAACATTAAGACTGCAGAGCCGGCATCCATTTTATCAGATGAATGTATTATCTCTTTGACCCGGCAAACCCAATGGGTTGTAGACTCGCCCTCTTGCTGTTTGCAGTTAGTCAAATCCACAATGGACATAGATTGCCTACATGTATCTTTGAAGTTCTGGATAAACCGGGCTTTTAGCTCGGCCCATGACCCGATGGAGTTAGGCGGCAGTCCTTTCAACCAAGTGCGGGCAGTCCCATCCAACATCATGGTGAAGTATTTGGCCATTGCCGCTTCACTAACCTCCAGTAACTCCATAGCCATTTCGTAGCTCTCGATCCATGCTCCGGGTTGTAAATCAGCCGTGTAATTAGGTACCTTCCTAGGTCCTTTGAAATCCTTGGGCAAACGTTCATTACAGAGAGCCGGCACTAGAGAAGGGACGCCTCCGGTCCTCGTAGGTATACCCGCCTCTATAGAAGCCGTCGGATAAACCAGGAGGGGCTGGTAAGCCGTTAACTGAGGCGCCTGCTCCGCCTCTTGCCGTGCTCTGTCTTGGTCTACCGCATTAAAGGCTCCATTATGAGCCAGGCCGTGGCCCGCTGGCAAGTCACGGCGCCGGACGTTGCTTGAGCCGGTCGCTGAGACCATGTGTCTGCTATAACTTGGGCTCCGGCCTGGACGAGGGGTTGAATGAATCCTGTCCCGGCTATATGAATATGCCTCCTGTTGCGCTAGAGCCGTCTGAAGAAGTTCTCTGACCCGGCGGGTTTTGACCGCCGTTGGAGAGTCGCCATCGATTGGGAGAGCCGCCAGTCGCGCCGTCGCGGCGACCATGTTTTCCAACGGGTTGGCATAATGACCCGGTGGTATTGGCACGTACTGAGGCAGGGTAGTGTTCACACGGGGAGGCCCCATCACTTGCGGCTGAAGCGGCGTTCTAGCCCCGGGTGCCGTGATCTCTGGCGGGTTACTGGGCCCTGCACCAGGCGTGTTGAAAAGGTTTCGAGGATCGTAAACCGTAGGGAGTCGAGATTGAGCCTTCTGATGCCTCCTTCTCATGACCTCATTGGATACCTTCTGATCCATCGTGAGCCGGAAAGACTGTGCCTGAATCAGCTGAGTCTGGGCGTCGAGAGCCGCCCGCTCTGCAGCCATCCTGATCCCTTCCGCCACTAGATCTTCCTTGGCTCTCGCTATATCCAGTTTTAACTGTGCCACCTCCGCATCATGCTGAGCTTGATCCGCTGGGACGACCGTAGCAGTTAACAGGGCTGTCATCTTATCTGTGAGATCCATCAGCGCCTGAGCCGGCGAGTGCGCGGGGCCTCCTGCCCCAGCAGCGGGGTTTTGAACAGGTTGTGCGCCGGCCATGAAGGTCCCGACCCGGCTGGGCGGCTCAAAGGGGTCTGGAATACTGTCGCCATCGGAGCCACCCCTGAGCCTTCCATCTTGAAGTTGATATAACGAGTTGGTCTCGTCTGTGGACGACCCGCCGTCAGAGCGAGCGGCCGTCTCATCGCCAGATCCAGATCCTTCAGAGAGTCCTCCATGGACGCATCCCACGAAAGCACGCTTCAAGGCGGGCAGAGTCCGAGCGGGTCTCGCACGCTGAGCCGTCTCGATGTGGTCGCCGCAGAGGTCCGCTCAGGGCCCGGCTCGCCAATCTTGCCATTGAAAACATGGATTCCGCCGAAGGGGACCCGATACCCGTACTCGATTGAGCCGGCGTCGGGGGCCCAGCTTGCATCGTCGATGTAGAGCTTGCCGCGACGACTCTTGGTCATCCGGCCCACAGTGTATCCCTTGAGCCCTTCGAAGCTGCCCTTCAAGAACTCAAATCCACCGTGCGGTGGCCCCACGGTGGGCGCCAACTGTCGTGGAATTGTCACGGCAGATGTCCTCGAGTAAGGACTTAGTCGTGGAGCCATCGCAGCTAGGAAGCTTAAAGGGGTTAAACGGGACAAAGGACATGAGGATTATACTGGTTCGGCCCCTTACGGTGAAGGTAAAAGCCTACTCCAGTTGAGGTGGAATTACTTAGGGTTTCGATGACCAGGGAGCTTAACCGCTATGCCTGGCTACCGAACTGATGTTGCTTGTCCGCTATGACCAGGGAGCTTAACCGCTATGCCTGGATATGCTTAGTAATCATGTTTTTCCATGCTTAAACTCTAATTTAATGACATGCTTTTGTTTGCCAAGATCTTGCTCTGTAGCATGTTTGTTTAATGCCTTCAACATGTCAACATGTTAACTCTGCTCAGGTGTGCTCTGTTTTTCATTGCTTTTTGCATTGCTCATCTTGGATTACTCTTGATGCCTATGTACCTGAACCTTAAGTGGTATTTGAATAACGTTGTCTGTACTTTAAGTGAATGTCAAGTTTGTGTCCTTATGATTCCTGTAGCATGTTGTTTCCTTGATTGCAAAGTGCTTAGTTGGTGTTTTGGGCAGATTGTGTTTGAAACTTGTATTGAGTGTATGTGTTGAACCGTTGCTCCGTTTTGAGCATGCTCTATATGAAAGTTGCTTAGTTTTGCATGTAGTTTCATGTTACCTTGTTGCATCCTTATTTTGTAGTGTTTGTGATGTTGTTTTGCTTGCATTTGCATCAGTGCCATGTTTAACTTGTTTTGCTCAGATCTTCTAGGCCGTAGCTCCGAATTAAACGAACTTTATATGTAACTTGACTAGAAAACCGTGTAGATCATCTTGGTGTACTTTAATTTTATGTTTAACAACTTCAACATTGTGTTCTAATCAGATCTGGACCAATTTCGAAATTTGCATATGGGGACTTACCGGAATTGTTATATGTTGTTTCCGGCCTTTAAACTTGCCTTGATGTGTTGCTCTTCTGTGCATCATCTCTTGCCATGAGTAGCTTTATGTAGTCTTGTCATGCATCATTCTTGGTTGAGCATCATGTCTTGTTATGTGTTGTGTGTTTACCATGTTTTTTGCTTCTTTTCGGTTGTGCTCCTTCTCGATAGTTCCTGTTTCGTTGCGATTGTGAGGATTCGTTTGACTACGTGGCTTCGTCTTCTTCATGGACTCGTTCTTCTTCCTAGAGGGATTTCAGGCAAGATGACCGTCACCTTGGATCTCACTACTATCTTTGCCATGCTAGTTATCTCAATGCTATCGCTATGTCGCACTACCTACCACTTGTTTATCAAGCCTCCCAAATTATCATGATAGCCTCTAACCTTTTCACCCTTCCTAGCAAACCGTTGTTTGGCTATGTTACCGCTTTGCTCATCCCTTCTTATAGCCTTGCTAGTTGCAGGTGCAGTTGCGGGTTGTTCCATCTTGGGACATGAATGTCATGGATATTCATGGGATATCACAATATCTCTTATTTAATTAATGCATCTATATACTTGGTAAAGGGTGGAAGGCTCGTCCTTATGCCTGGTGTTTTGTTCCACTCTTGCCGCCCTAGTTTTCGTCATACCGGTGTTATGTTCCTTGATTTTGCGTCCCTAACACGGTGAGGGTATGGGACACTCTTGACAGTTCACTTTCAATAAAACTCTTCCAGCAAGGCCCAACATTGGTTTTAACTTTTGCCATACTAATACTTGAACCTAATAATTAATTTGCATAGGGCGTCACGAACCCGAGGTTTTTTCTACATACAGGGCGGGGCCAATGCTGATGGTGTTGGTCCCAAACGGGCAACCTGCGGGGCCACCATTGGGGAAACCCGAGGATCTGGTTTTACTCGTAGCTTGACCCATCCGGACGTGTCCTGAGACTAGATACGCGCGACTTCTATCAGGGTGTCGACACGCCAGGAGGCTTTGCTGGATTAGTTTTACCATTGTCGAAATGTCTTGTGCACCGGGATTCCGAGTCTGATCGGGTGTCCCGCGATGGAGGATTGTCCCCGCGGATCGTGAGCTTGTCATGGGCTAAGTTGGGACACCCCTGCAGGGTTCAAACTTTCGAAAGCCGTGCCCACGGTTATGTGGCAGATGGGAATTTGTTAATATCCGGTTGTAGAAGACTTGAAGTAAACTTAATTAAAATACACCAACCACGTTGCGTAGCCGTGATTGTCTCTTTTCGGGAAGTTCGAAAGGAGAACACGGTTGGGGTATGCTTGAACTTAAGTAGTTCAGGATCACTTATTGATTGTTACTAGTTACGACCGTTTGCATAGTTTGTCATCTTACTCTTGTACTCGTGAGTTAGACACCATACATTGCTTAGTCGCTGCTGCAACCTCAACACTTATCCTTTCCATACCCATTAGGCTTTGCTAGTCTTGATACCCATTGTAATGGGATTGCTGAGTCCTCGTGGCTCACAGATTACTACACAAACAGTTGCAGGTACAGGTAATGCGATGACCATGACGCGAGTGCGATGTTTGCATGGTCTGCAGTTCTTCTTCTTCGTCGACCTTGGGTTAGGTTCCTAGTCGGCAGCCTGGGCTAGCAGAGTGGATGTCGTTTGAGTTTCTGTTTGTGATTCATCCGTAGTCGGGTGTTGTAAAATGTATGTTGTATTGATGTATTCTTGTGGCATTTGTATGCCTTGTATGTATCCGCATCTACTATGTAATGGTACGATGTAATGATATCCACCTTGCAAAAGCGTGTCAATATGCGGTCCTATCCTTGGTGGGACCTTCGAGTCTCTTTAGGATAGTGTGGCATACTGGGCGTGACACACCCTCTCCCACGCCACCGAACCACCTCCTTCCCCGCACCTCCTCCCTGCAGATCCAACCCGAGCAGGCCGCCCCTCTGCCTCCCTTCCGGATCAGCCTCTCCCATGGCTCTGGCGCCCTCGCCCTGCCTGAGCCCCCTCTTTGTCCCCCCTGCCCCGTGGTTTGGATCCAGTGTTGCGGCTGATGTCTACTATGCAAAGTTCTTCTTGTAGACGTTGTTGGGCCTCCAAGTGCAGAGGTTTGTAGGACAGTAGCAAATTTCCCTCAAGTGGATGACCTAAGGTTTATCAATCCGTGGGAGGCATAGGTTGAAGATGGTCTCTCTCAAACAACCCTGCAACCAAATAACAAAGAGTCTCTTGTGTCCCCAACACACCCAATAGAATGGTAAATTGTATAGGTGCACTAGTTCGGCGAAGAGATGGTGATACAAGTGCAATATGGATGGTAGATATACGTTTTTGTAATCTGAAAATATAAAACAGCAAGGTAGCAAGCGATAAAAGTGAGCGTAAATGATATTGCAATGCTAGGAAACAAGGCCTAGGGTTCATACTTTCACTAGTGCAAGTTCTCTCAACAATAATAACATAACAGGATCATATAACTATCCCTCAACATGCAACAAAGAGTTGATAACCCACAAGTATAGGGGATCAATTGTAGCCTCTTTCGATAAGTAAGAGTGTCGAACCCAACGAGGAGCTAAAGGTAGAACAAATATTCCCTCAAGTTCTATCAACCACCGATACAACTCTACGCACGTTTAACGTTCGCTTTACCTAAAACACGTACGAAACTAGAAGTACTTTGTAGGTGTAACGGGACAGGTTTGCAAGAATATAAAGAGCACGTAAATAAAAACTAGGGGCTGTTTAAATAAAGACACAATAAAGTTTGTATAGCGAGTGTGGAGAAGTGGTGGTAGGAGTTGCGAAATTATCCCTAAGCAATTGACTACTTTACTAGACCGATAGCAAGTTTTATGTGGGAGAGGCCACTGCTAGCATGTCATCCCTGACTTGGAATTCTATGCACTTATGATTGGAACTATTAGCAAGCGTCTGCAACTACTAACGTTCATTAAGGTAAAACCCAACCATAGCATTAAGATATATTGGTCCCCCTTCAATCCCGTATGCGTCAATTTCTATGCTAGGTTGAAGCTTCTGTCACTCTTGCCCTCCAATACATAGTCCTATCAACATACAACTAACCCTATGGTGTGATCCACGCGCGCGCTCATATGATGGGCACCAAAGGACAGCAACATAACCACAAGCAAATTAAATCAATCATAGTAATTCACCAATCACCGATAGGTCAACGAAAATCTACTCAGACATCAAAGGATGGCAACACATCATTGGATAATAATATGAAGCATAAAGCATCATGTTCAAGTAGAGGGTACAGCGGGTTGCGAGAGATTGGAGCGTTGTAGCTAGAGGGGGGAAGGTGATGGAGATGTTGGTGAAGATGGCGGAGGTGTTGGTGTAGATTGCGGTGATGATGATGATGGCCCCGGCGGCGTTCCGGCGCCACCGGAAGAGAGGGGCAGAGGGCCCCTCTTCTTCTTCTTCTTCCTCCTTGACCTTCTCCCTAGATGGGAGAAGGGTTTCCCCTCTGGTCCTTGGTCTCCATGGAATGGGAGGGGCGAGAGCCCCTCCGAGATTGGATCTGTCTCTCTGTCTCTCTCTGTTTTTGCGCTCTAGGATTCTGCCCTTTCACCGTTTCTTATATATACAGAGATCCGTAACTCCGATTGGATTGAAACCTTCGCCTAGATTTTTCTCCGAAAATTAGCTTTATTGCGGTCAAAGAAGAGCAGAAACCGCCTTACGGGGGGCCCACGAGGGTCAGGGGCGTGCCCAGGGGGGCAGACGCGCCCCCTGCCTCGTAGCCACCTCGGGCATCGTCTCGCGTTGATTCTTCTTCCCATATTTCCCAAATATTCCAAAAATATTCTGTCACATCCCTAGTTCTGGTTTGCTCTAGGCTAGCTAGTCATGTGTGCATCATGTTTAATATTTGAAAGAAACTAGAAACGGGGATGTTCAAACCCTAGCATTAAATCAACTCAACTAGGATGGATTAAAATCTTTTCAACAAACCCAAAATGTCCCTAAGAAAAGTTCATGATTTCTGGTTAAGGTGGAAACCTCTGCCAAAAATGATGAATATATTCTTAGATCATTTTTGGATTTTTGGATTAAATCATAAGTATTTGAATTGGAGCATTTAATGGCTATAAATATGTTAAATGCTTCAATAATTCTGAAAACATTTGAGGGCTGTTAGTAAACGTTTTAAAAGTGCCCACAAATTTTCTCAGGAGTTTTTAAAATGGTTTAGTATTTTACTAAATCAAAACAAAACAAAATAAATAGAAAACAAAAACAAATTAAACTAGAAAACAGAGAGAGAGAGAGTTACCTGGGCCGGCCTACCTGTTCTGGCATTGTAGCGGCCCAGCCCACCGAGGGCAGAGCCGTCTCCTTCCTCCTGCCAGTAGGCAGAGGGGAAGCGTGGCGCGCGCACGTGCGTATCCGGCCACCTCCTGCTTCCCCGGCCCCTCCTGGCGACGCCACGACGACGCCCCGAAGCCCCTGTCTCCTCTCCCTTACTCGCTGCGCTCTCTCCCTCCCCTCTGCCCTTTCTCCAGCAGCCGCCCGAGCGCCACCGAGCTCGCCGCTGCCGCCCGCCTGACCACCGTACCTCCCTCGCCTCTCGCTGTGCTAGGAAGCTCCGCTACTTCATCCTCGTTCCTCCTTGCTGAGCCACGCGACGAGGAGAGCCCCGAAGCGACGCCCGCAACAACATCTCCAACCACGGCCGGCCGAGATCGCCGCCGCCGTCTCGTCGCCCCAGGCCTTCCCCGAGCACGCTGACCTTCCCTACGTCTTCGCTGTGAGCTCACGGACCGAACCCCCCTCTCCTCCACCTCGATTGCTCGCCGTAGTCATCGATTCATCGGATACAGAAACCCGCCGCCACCCGAGCTCATCGCCGGTGATGCTCCGGTGGCCTTTCAATCACAATGACCGACCCAAACACACTCGCACACGCACGTAGTTGCTGCCCCGCTGCTCGTTTTGCTTGCCCGCTTGCTCTAGCCGCAACGCCGCACCTCACCGAGCCCCGCCGCCGCTAAAGCTCGTCGCCGCCATTTTCCGGCCACCCCGCGCCCTCCAACTTCTTCGGTTGGATGCGGTCGAGCACGGGCTCCCTCCTGGTGCCCTCAGCGCAACCAGCCGCTGCCCCTAGCGCCACTCAGCGAGTCGCCGCCGCACTGGATGGTCGCCGGCGACCTAACTCCGGTTGTGCCGACGTGGGCACGGCCATTTAGGCGCTAACCCCGCTCCTTAAACTGCCCACAACCACTGACAGTGGGCCCTACTGCCCAATTAAGCCGCTAGTTAAATTTAAGTTAGTTTAATTAACAAACCAGCGGACCCACGCGTCAGGGCTGACTTGCTGACGTGGACGTTGACCCGACCCCACCTGTCTGTGACTCTATGCAGCACTGGGTCACTGACTAGTGGACCCCACTGGTCAGGTTTGACCCGGGCAGCTCTGTTGACCTCCTGACGTCACACCGACGTCATGCTGACGCAATTAATCCTTTCTGATTAAAATAATTCAATTCCAGAAAATCCTATAAACTTCTAAAAATCATAGAAAATAATCTGTAACTCAGATTGAAAGATTTATATATGAAAAAATGATCAGAAAAATCCAATCTAGCCATCTGTACCATTTTCATGCATGTTAGAACAACTTATGGCTGCTGTTTAGGCCAAATCATATAATGGCATTTAAACCCTCACATATGGATTTGAATGAACCTAGGGTTCAAACCAACTCCATTTAACATGTTGCTAGCTGCATTAGCTCAACCACAGCATATTGCCATGTCACATTCATGCATCATATTGTTGCATTGCATTGATTGTGTTTCCTCTCTGTTGCCGGTATTTGTCCCCTCTCGGTAGACGATGTTCCGGCGTTGTGATCGTTGACACTAATGAAGACTCAATGCTATCTTCAGAAGTGCCAGGCAAGCAAAACCCCCTTGTTCATTCCGATACAATCCCACTCTCTCGCTCCTGCTCTCTTTTACTGCATTAGGACAACAACGATTCATCTGTTACTTGCTGCGGTAGCTGAACCCCTTTATCCTCTGCATGACCTGTCATTGCCACAGTAAATAGATGAAACCCACTAGCATGAGTAGGAGTTGTTTGAGCCCTGATGTGCCTACTCATTCATGCTTGTTTGTCATGCCTGCTATTGCTTAGAGTTGTGTCAGGTCTGATTCATCGGGAATGAATTGGAAAGTTGTGAACATGTCCTACTGTGTGAGAGCTAAGTGTGTGAACACGATTTGGTAAAGGTAGCGGTGAGAGGCCATGTAGGAGTACATGGTGGGTTGTCTCATTGCAGCCGTCCTCAGGAACTGAGTTCTGTGTTTGTGATCCATGAACAGTTACTACCACACATTGGGCTCCGGGCGCTCCAAGCTCTCTCGACTTATTAATCAACCTGATCTCTGTCCAGGAGTTGCAACTAGTTTCTGGTGTTTGTAGGTAGTGTTAGTAGTCTACCAAGTGGCACCCGGCACAGGTGGGCTTGGGACAGACTAGGCACCGTGGCACGGTGTACCAAGCGTAGATCCATCCGTCGAGGTGGGCTTGGGAACCCTGTTCACATCGTTTGGGGCCGTGAGCGACACCCCGGCCGGATCTCCTTGCGGATGGAACCCGAATAGGCGATAAACCTGGACTAGAGACTTGTGTGGTTAGTCAGGTCGTGGCCGACTCCCTCGCCAGGCTTCCGCTTGAAGGTTGCCGAGGTACACGACGTGTACATGGTGGTAAGTGGCGAGAGCGTGTGTGACGAAGTACACCCCTGCAGGGTTAATATGATCTATTCGAATAGCCGTGTCCGCGGTAAAGGACTTCTGGGTTGCCTATAACAGTTCATAGACAAGTGAAAGTGGATACTCTAAAATGCGCAAGATAAGCGTGAGTGCTATGGATGGCGTTCTCGTAGGGAGACGGGAGCGGATCCATAGTGGTGTATTGATATGGTGAATATGTGGACTCGTGTGCGCCACCTCAAAAGAGTTGCTTGCAGTCGTAGTTCAGGATAGCCACCGAGTCAAAGCTGGCTTGCTGCAGTTAAACTCCACCACCCCCTTTGTTGATACCGATGCATATGTAGATAGTTCTGATGTAAGTCTTGCTGGGTACATTTGTACTCACGTTTGCTTATTTTATGTTTTGCAGAGAGACGTCAGTCTCGCTAGTAGTTCCGTGTGGACTTCGACGTTTAGCTTGATACCTCAGCTACGATCTTGTGCCCTCGGCAGGATCTGGTAGATAGTCAGGCTTCTCAGCCTTTTTCATTTGTAGATGTCTGTACTCAGACATGTTAAGCTTCCGCATGTGCCTTGACTTGTATGCTCTGAATGTTGG
Source organism: Triticum aestivum (assembly GCF_018294505.1). Taxonomy (NCBI): domain Eukaryota; kingdom Viridiplantae; phylum Streptophyta; class Magnoliopsida; order Poales; family Poaceae; genus Triticum; species Triticum aestivum. The sequence goes on along the minus strand of NC_057811.1, from coordinate 195,583,259 downwards.
GTCATGAGACCCATGTTTGTAATATCTGGCTCTTCGGAGCCTAATGAATAAATACTCTGAGTCGTAGAGTCTTGTTGTGATGCCATGTTGTATTTGCACATATCGAGCATATTGTGTGTATGATTGAAATGCTTGGTATGTGTGGGATCCGACAATCTAGTTGTCTATCCTTAGCAGCCTCTCTTATGGGGAAATGTAGTCTAGTGCCTCCTTGAGCCATAGTAGTCCGCTACAGCCCGGTTCACCGGAGTCCTGCTAGCCCAGCACTACTGCTCTGGACACTTGACTGGCCGGCATGTGTTTCATATCGTTCCTGTGTCTGTCCCTTCGGGGAAATGTCACGCGGTGACATCCGGAGTCCTGCCTAGCCTGCTACAGCCCGGGTTCCCGGAGTCCTGTTAGCCCAGTGCTACAGCCCGGATTCGCACGCTGCTGACCGACACGTTCGATGTTGATTCATGTATGCCTGTCCCCATACGTTAGTGCCGCTTTGGGTTCACGACTAGCCATGTCGGCCCGGGTTCTCTGTCATATGGATGCTAGCGACATTGTCATATACGTGAGCCAAAAGGCGCAAACGGTCCCGGGCCATGGTAAGGCGACACCCGTGGGAGTACCGTGCGTGAGGCCGCAAAGTGATATGAGGTGTTACAGGCTAGATCGGTGTGACTTGGAATCGGGGTCCCGATAGCCTTGGTATCAGAGCCTGACTGCCTGTAGGATTACCAAGCCAATCTGGTCGAAGTTGAGTCTAGAAATGCTTTAGTTATATAAGGGAATTGATTGTGGAAGGGAACGTAAGGCTCTTTTTACTCCTTATACCTTATGGCCTTCTGATCTGATTCAGCCTCTTCTTTTCTACGGGGATTAAGAAGTAGGCCTCTCATCTTTCTATCAGGATCACATGTTACTAATCCGTAGACTCGTAGGATTGTTGGTCTGAAGCCTCAGTTCAGTTTCTACCACTTCCATGTGTTGACAGTTGATCTCGGAACCTTGATATTGTGATTCTGAGTGGTTATGCCACTATGTTGCAGGATGTCTCAAATCCTTTGAGCATTTACAGTCGTTATGTTGTCCGAGTCATCCCAGGTTTCTAAACAATCTGATGCATTTGCAAAATCCTTTCCCTTTGTTTTGCGTCCCTTTGGGCCAGATTAAGCACACTACCGGTGCGTTGAGGCACTCTGTTGCCTTGACATATATGTTGGAGTTATTATTATGACCCTAGGTGTCTTAGGGAGTCACCTAGTAATCTAGCCATGTTTTGTGTTCCCGGTGTGATGATTCTGGCCACCATTCTCGAAAGCATCTCGTGATGCCGTTTAGTAGTAGGTATTCTACTCCTGGGTTCTTGACCCGAGATTCACTCTACTTACCTCGTGTTGATAGTGTTGCTCGTACCTTTAGGATATTAGTAACCTTTGCGATAGTCCTCGAGGTCTGTGGTATATCGTTCTTCCAATACCATGAACTGCTTATGGCAGAAGTTCTTGAACCAAAAGATCACAATAAGAGTGCTCTTGATGAGTTCTCCATTTTACATTGTGAATCTGCCAGTCCTTCCCTTTCAGCGTGGGTTATCCGGAAGAAATATGTTGAACTTGTTCGACATACTAACCTATGCGTCCACAACTCAGAAAATTATATCTTCCTTTGAGTTGTTCTCTTTAGTTGCATTCTGACCTCTGTCTATCAATTGATAGTCAGGACTAGTTGTACATCCGTGTTATCGATGCGTACTATCCTTGTGGTCCGTCAAGCCGTTCTATTTCAGAATGACTAGGAGAAACAAACTCCAGAACCTCGTCCATATCTAGGATTGGGTCAAAGCAAGTGTATTCCGCAGACCAAAATGCCAATCCAGCTTTTGCTCTGCTCTTCCTTGGAGCGTTACCATCCTTATGTCAAGAGTGTCAGGAGAATTGCACCACCTCTTATGAATTCTTGACGCAGTGATACCTCTCGCCATCATTATTCATTCCTCGGTCCCGTGCTGTCACAACCGGAATACTGACAAGTGAACCGTGATGTGTGAAATCAATACTCCTAGCAACCATGTTGCTCGGTAGTTAACGGCCAATAATTTCATTCTTAGTGTGTTGGTTACTGAATCATCATCCTAAGATTTATCGTGCGACCTAGTCCATTCTCCCTGGTGCACACCTCGATCAACGAGATAGGATTGTGTCAATCCATCACTCTCTTGGTCATATCGTCTTGCCCTGAAAAGCGAGATTGTTTGCGAGCCTAGTAACATATCGGTGGTACGTGATTTTCCGAATATCTTCTCGGAAGTATCACCAGGTTGTCACCTGACCGCTATGTTGAATTCGTGATCAAGTTGGTTTTCCAATAAACCACCCCTTCTCCAAGAATCTGTGTTGGATACCCCTGAGCTAGTTGGTCAAGCTAAACAACAACTTGGAGAGTTGGAAGATAAAAGCTTGTCTAACTTAGTTCATTTCCAAAGGGATATCTTGGGTCTGTGTGTGTGTTGAGGAAAGATGATATCCTCATCGATTGGTCCTCATGATCAATTAATGGACCTATCATCTTAACCAAACTTTGATTTGAGCATGGGCTATTATCAAATTAAATCAGAGCCAACGTGTTCGTAATGTTGTCTTACTCGTGGTTGATTCCTCGAGCATACACCATTACATCTTTTGGGTCTAACCAATGCTATTCCCGTGTTTACTTAATTTTGGAACTCCATCTATATGGAAGCCTGGATGGATTGTTGTTGAGCCCATTGACAACATTTTCATCTTGTCCATGATTTTGTTGAGCATTAAGCTAGTGTTGGAAACTTTGTAAGTGTTTCGCTCGTGTCCCGTTCATGAGGTATATGTTTGGGTGAAAGAAGATACTTCCTCTAATTCACATGCACTTGATGTAAGTTGCCGCCGTGAATTCGAGAAAGATTGTTTTTGTTTCCTCTGGTACCATCCCAAGTCGGTTATGCATGTGCGAATGTATTCTATGGTTTGGTAGATTAATTACCTCCACTCCATATGTATTCCCTAGCACACCAAGCCACTAATTGACTTGCTCAAGGATAAGAAGTTCATCGATAAGTGCACAAGGACTTCGATATCCTCGATTATGGTTCCCCACCTGAACTCGGTAGTGTTTTATCATAAGACTACTATGTGGTCATGCTTGTCCGGGACACCGTGTTCACATGTGTTTAGCAGAACCAGCTCCTGTTTTGGAGCTTACTATCGTAGTTCATCTCCCGAGAATCTCGCAACGTCATCTCGTCGATTTGTGTTGCAAACCTCCATTTTCTTCTAGACTCGATGAGTCTGGAATATCCTGTTACCAACTAGATCTGAATCTCAGGCAGATATGATGGTTGGAACTTTTCCAAGATTATGATGTAGGTCCCGACAAGGTTGATGTTCTGGCCGACACACCTAGCCGGAAGATCTATCATTGTAGTATCTTGATTGAGCTATTTGACCATCTTCTCCATGAGGATTTCGTGTGACTTATTCTAGAAGTTGTTCCTTATGGATCCCTTGTGCTCCCGAAGTCAGACCTTTACTTGATGGCCATGTTGATGCTTTTAAGCTTGATCTGGTACCTAGAACGTCAAGGAGAACATTAGAAGCGGAGTGCTAAATGTCTCTCGGTCGATCATCCAGATCTCGTTTCCTTGGCCTCGCTAAGGTGATATCTGAGAAAGCGTTGTCTTTCTTTGCATCTGCATTGTCCATCACTATTTATCATGGTAGTAAGGTATGTTGCCAGGATCCTCAGCACGCATGTTGGTAAAACCTTGATGAATATGGAAATGCTCAAGTTCTTGAAAGCACGCTCAGTCACTAGGTTATATCCCTGGTATCAACTGGAATGTGCCTTCCATTGCCGAGTTATTCTATAACCATAGTTTCCTTTCCAAATTGAGTGTGCCATTCTTTTGAATTCTTTCAAACGATCATTTGTAAATTGCCTTACGCTAGTATGAAGAGTTTCAACGATCTTTGTATCAACAGTAATTCTTTTTGCCACTTCAGGGAATATCTCTACGAGCCACCTTCCCTAAGGTGCCCCGTTATGGAGTCTTGGCAATTAACTCCTCGCTGCTTTGGAACCCATGCACCATATTATCTAAGCGTGGGATTGTTGCCCACCAAATCAAACCTCATCGTTTGTTCTTCCATCCCTCTCGATGTGTTTTGTGTCTCAACTCGAGATGTTTCAACATCTCATTCCGCGAGTTGGTCTTGTATAGCTCGATCTTCGAGAAGATCAATCCTGTAGAGTTTCCCTCTCTTCCGTCATCATAGCTGGATGAAGCTCTCGAAAGAAAAGATGTCAAGATCAAGATGATGCAATGAGTCAACATCTTCGAGAAGAACAATTGGATCGTGAAGATTATGTTAGTTTGCGTTCCCCTTTCATCTTACCCTACGCTTGAATCTCGGGACGAGATTTTTGTTTAGTGGGGGTGAGTTGTCACATCCCTAGTTCTGGTTTGCTCTAGGCTAGCTAGTCATGTGTGCATCATGTTTAATATTTGAAAGAAACTAGAAATGGGGATGTTCAAACCCTAGCATTAAATCAACTCAACTAGGATGGATTAAAATCTTTTCAACAAACCCAAAATGTCCCTAAGAAAAGTTCATGATTTCTGGTTAAGGTGGAAACCTCTGCCAAAAATGATGAATATATTCTTAGATCATTTTTGGATTTTTGGATTAAATCATAAGTATTTGAATTGGAGCATTTAATGGCTATAAATATGTTAAATGCTTCAATAATTCTGAAAACATTTGAGGGCTGTTAGTAAACATTTTAAAAGTGCCCACAAATTTTCTCAGGAGTTTTTAAAATGGTTTAGTATTTTACTAAATCAAAACAAAACAGAATAAATAGAAAGCAGAAACAAATTAAACTAGAAAACAGAGAGAGTGTTACCTGGGCCGGCCTACCTGTTCTGGCATTGTAGCGGCCCAGCCCACCGAGGGCAGAGCCGTCTTCTTCCTCCTGCCAGTAGGCAGAGGGGAAGCGTGGCGCGCGCACGTGTGTATCCGGCCACCTCCTGCTTCCCCGGCCCCTCCTGGCGACGCCACGACGACGCCCCGAAGCCCTTGTCTCCTCTCCCTCACTCGCTGCGCTCCCTCCCTCCCCTCTGCCCTTTCTCCAGCAGCCGCCCGAGCGCCACCGAGCTCGCCGCTGCCGCCCGCCTGACCACCGTACCTCCCTCGCCTCTCGCTGTGCTAGGAAGCTCCGCTACTTCATCCTCGTTCCTCCTTGCTGAGCCACGCGACGAGGAGAGCCCCGAAGCGACGCCCACAACAACATCTCCAACCACGGCCGGCCGAGATCGCCGCCGCCGTCTCGTCGCCCCAGGCCTTCCCCGAGCACGCTGACCTTCCCTACGTCTTCGCTGTGAGCTCACGGACCGAACTCCCCTCTCCTCCGCCTCGATTGCTCGCCGTAGTCATCGATTCATCGGATACAGAAACCCGCCGCCACCCGAGCTCATCGCCGGTGATACTCCGGTGGCCTTTCAACACAATGACCGACCCAACACACTCGCACACGCACGTAGTTGCTGCCCCGCTGCTCGTTTTGCTCGCCCGCTTGCTCCAGCCGCAGCTGCCTTACACACCGAGCTCCGGCCGACGCCTCGAGCTCGATTCCGACGAGCTCAGGCCACCCCAGCTCCTCTCGTTCGCTCCACCAGTTGTGCCGCATCGCCAGCTTGCCATAGCTCCAAACCGCGCTCAAAACCATCGCCTGTAGCGCCATCCCGAGGAACTCCAGCGATCCTCCGCCGTCGGGTTTGGTCGCCGGCGTCCAACTCCGGTGGATGATGACGTGGTGCCATCATTAGCAGCTAACACCACTAATTAACTCCACTCTCTAGACACTGACAGTGGGCCCTGCTGCCCAATTAAGCCGCTAGTTAAATTTAAGTTAGTTTAATTAACAAACCAGCGGACCCACGCGTCAGGGCTGACTTGCTGACGTGGACGTTGACCCGACCCCACCTGTCTGTGACTCTATGCAGCACTGGGTCACTGACTAGTGGACCCCACTGGTCAGGTTTGACCCGGGGCAGCTCTGTTGACCTCCTGACGTCACACCGACGTCATGCTGACGCAATTAATCCTTTTCTGGATTTAAAATAATTCAGCAATTCCAGAAAATCCTATAAACTTCTAAAAATCATAGAAAATAATCTGTAACTCAGATTGAAAAGATTTATATATGAAAAATGATCAAAAAAATCCAATCTAGCCATCTGTACCATTTTCATGCATGTTAGAACAACTTATGGCTGCTGTTTAGGCCAAATCATATAAATGGCATTTAAACCCTCACATATGGAGTTTGAATTGAACCTAGGGTTCAAACCAACTCCATTTAACATGTTGCTAGCTGCATTAGCTCAACTCACAGCATATTGCCATGTCACATTCATGCATCATATTGTTGCATTGCATTGATTGTGTTTCCTCTCTGTTGCCGGTATTTGTCCCCTCTCGGTAGACGATGTTCCGGCGTTGTGATCGTTGACACTAATGAAGACTCAATGCTATCTTCAGAAGTGCCAGGCAAGCAAAACCCCCCTTGTTCATTCCGATACAATCCCACTCTCTCGCTCCTGCTCTCTTTTACTGCATTAGGACAACAACGATTCATCTGTTACTTGCTGCGGTAGCTGAACCCCTTTATCCTCTGCATGACCTGTCATTGCCACAGTAAATAGATGAAACCCACTAGCATGAGTAGGAGTTGTTTGAGCCCTTATGTGCCTACTCATTCATGCTTGTTTGTCATGCCTGCTATTGCTTAGAGTTGTGTCAGGTCTGATTCATCGGGAATGAATTGGAAAGTGGTGAACATGTCCTACTGTGTGAGAGCTAAGTGTGTGAACACGATTTGGTAAAGGTAGTGGTGAGAGGCCATGTAGGAGTACATGGTGGGTTGTCTCATTGCAGCCGTCCTCAGGAACTGAGTTCTGTGTTTGTGATCCATGAACAGTTACTACCACACATTGGGCTCCGGGCACTCCAAGCTCTCTCGACTTATTAATCAACCTGATCTCTGTCCAGGAGTTGCAACTAGTTTCTGGTGTTTGTAGGTAGTGTTAGTAGTCTACCAAGTGGCACCCGGTACAGGTGGGCATGGGACAGACTAGGCACCGTGGCACGGTGTACCAAGCGTAGATCCATCCGTCGAGGTGGGCTTGGGAACCCTGTTCACATCGTTTGGGGCCGTGAGCGACACCCCGGCCGGATCTCCTTGCGGATGGAACCCGAATAGGCGATAAACCTGGACTAGAGACTTGTGTGGTTAGTCAGGTCGTGGCCGACTCCCTCGCCAGGCTTCCGCTTGAAGGTTGCCGAGGTACACGACGTGTACATGGTGGTAAGTGGCGAGAGCGTGTGTGACGAAGTACACCCCTGCAGGGTTAATATGATCTATTCGAATAGCCGTGTCCGCGGTAAAGGACTTCTGGGTTGCCTATAACAGTTCATAGACAAGTGAAAGTGGATACTCTAAAATGCGCAAGATAAGCGTGAGTGCTATGGATGGCGTTCTCGTAGGGAGACGGGAGCGGATCCATAGTGGTGTATTGATATGGTGAATATGTGGACTCGTGTGCGCCACCTCAAAAGAGTTGCTTGCAGTCGTAGTTCAGGATAGCCACCGAGTCAAAGCTGGCTTGCTGCAGTTAAACTCCACCACCCCCTTTGTTGATACCGATGCATATGTAGATAGTTCTGATGTAAGTCTTGCTGGGTACATTTGTACTCACGTTTGCTTATTTTATGTTTTGCAGAGAGACGTCAGTCTCGCTAGTAGTTCCGTGTGGACTTCGACGTTTAGCTTGATACCTCAGCTACGATCTTGTGCCCTCGGCAGGATCTGGTAGATAGTCAGGCTTCTCAGCCTTTTTCATTTGTAGATGTCTGTACTCAGACATGTTAAGCTTCCGCATGTGCCTTGACTTGTATGCTCTGAATGTTGGGTCATGAGACCCATGTTTGTAATATCTGGCTCTTCGGAGCCTAATGAATAAATACTCTGAGTCGTAGAGTCTTGTTGTGATGCCATGTTGTATTTGCACATATCGAGCATATTGTGTGTATGATTGAAATGCTTGGTATGTGTGGGATCCGACAATCTAGTTGTCTATCCTTAGCAGCCTCTCTTATGGGGAAATGTAGTCTAGTGCCTCCTTGAGCCATAGTAGTCCGCTACAGCCCGGTTCACCGGAGTCCTGCTAGCCCAGCACTACTGCTCTGGACACTTGACTGGCCGGCATGTGTTTCATATCGTTCCTGTGTCTGTCCCTTCGGGGAAATGTCATGCGGTGACATCCGGAGTCCTGCCTAGCCTGCTACAGCCCGGGTTCCCGGAGTCCTGTTAGCCCAGTGCTACAGCCCGGATTCGCACGCTGCTGACCGACACGTTCGATGTTGATTCATGTATGCATGTCCCCATACGTTAGTGCCGCTTTGGGTTCACGACTAGCCGTGTCGGCCCGGGTTCTATGTCATATGGATGCTAGCGACATTGTCATATACGTGAGCCAAAAGGCGCAAACGGTCCCGGGCCATGGTAAGGCGACACCCGTGGGAGTACCGTGCGTGAGGCCGCAAAGTGATATGAGGTGTTACAGGCTAGATCGGTGTGACTTGGAATCGGGGTCCCGACATATTCTCCGTCCGTTTTTATCCCGTTTGGACTCCGTTTGATATGGGGTTTCTGCGAAACAAAAATATGCAACAAACAGGAACTGGCACTGGGCACTGGACCAATATGTTAGTCCCAAAAATAGTATAAAAAGTTGCCAAAAGTATATGAAATTTGTATAATATTGGCATGGAACAATAAAAAATTATAGATACGACGGAGACGTATCAGCATCCCCAAGCTTAATTCCTGCTCGTCCTCGAGTAGGTAAATGATAAAAAAGATATTTTTTGATGTGGAATGCTACCTAGCATAATCTTGATCATGTATCTAATCATGGCATGAATATGAAGACACGAGTGATTCAAAGCAATAGTCTATCATTTGACATTAAGACAATAATACTTCAAGCATACTAATAAAGCAATCATGTCTTTTCAAAATAACATTGCCAAAGAAAGTTATCCCTACAAAATCATATAGTCTGGCTATGCTCCATATTCACCACACAAAATATTCACATCATGCACAACCCCGATGACAAGCCGAGCAATTGGTTCATACTTTTTAACGCGCTTCAGCCTTTTCAACCCTCTCGCAATACATGAGCGCAAGCCATGGATATAGCACTATGGGTGGAATAGAATATGATGATGGAGGTTGTGTGGAGAAGACAAAAAAGGAGAAAGTCTCACATTGACTCAGCTAATCAACAGGCTATGGAGATGCCCATCAATTGATGTCAATGTGAGGAGTAGGGATTGCCATGCAACGGATGCACTAAGAGCTATAAGTGTATGAAAGCTCAAACTGGAAACTAAGTGGGTGTGCATCCAACTTGCTTGCTCATGAAGACCTCGGGCATTTGAGGAAGCCCATCATCGGAATATACAAGCCAAGTTCTATAATGAAAATTCCCACTAGTATATGAAAGTGATAACTCAAGAGACTCTCTATATGAAGAACATGGTGGTACTCTGAAGCACAAGTGTGGTAAAAGGATAGTAACATTGTCCCTTCTCTCTTTTTCTCTCTTTTTTTTGGTAGGATTCTTTGGCCTCTCTCTTTTTGGGGGGCTTCTTTGACCACTTTTATTTTGATAACCTCACATGGGACAATGTTCTAATAATGATGATCATCACACTTTTATTTACTTACAACTCAATGATTACAACTCGATACTAGAACAAAATATGACTCTATATGAATGCCTCCGGCAGTGTACCGGGATGTGCAATGATCTAGCGTAGCAATGACATCAAAAAACGGACAAGCCATGAAAACATCATGCTAGCTATCTTACGATCATGCAAAGCAATATGACAATAAATGCTCAAGTCATGTATATGATGACGATGGAAGTTGCATGGAAATATATCTCGGAATGGCTATGGAAATGCCATGATAGGTAGGTATGGTGGCTGTTTTCAGGAAGATATAATGAGGCTTATGTGTGATAGAGCGTATCGTATCACGGGGTTTGGATGCACCGGCGAAATTTGCACCAACTCTCAAGGTGAGAAAGGGCAATGCACGGTACCGAAGAGGCTAGCAATGATGGAAGGGTGAGAGTGCATATAATCCATGGACTCACATTAGTCATAAAGAACTCATATACTTATTGCAAAAGTTTATTAGCCCTCGAAGCAAAGTACTACGCATGCCCCTAGGGGGATAGATTTGTAGGAAAAGAACATCGCTCGTCCCCGACCGCCACTCACAAGGAAGACAATTAATAAATAACTCATGCTCCAACTTCGTTACATAACGGTTCACCATACGTGCATGCTACGGGAATCACAATCCTCAACACAAGTATTTCTACAATCCACAACTACCCACTAGCACGACTCTAATATCACCATCTTTATATCGCAAAACTATTGCATGGAATCAAACATATCATATTCAGTGATCTACAAGTTTTATGTAGGATTTTATGACTAACCATGTGAATGACCAATTCCTGTCAACTCTCTAAATAGATATAAGTGAAGCAAAAGAGCATTCTACAAATGGCGGTTTTCTATGTGAAGAGAAACAGGCAATCCAAACTTCAAATGATATAAGTGAAGCACATGAAGCATTCTATAAAGCCATACTCAAAAGATATAAGTGAAGTGCAAAGAGCATTCTATAAATCAACCATGGACTAACTCATACCAGCATGATGCATAAAATAAAATTGAAAACTAAAAGCAAAAGATGCTCCAAGATTTGCACATATCGCATGAACGCGAATCCGAAAACATACCGATACTTGTTGAAGAAAGATGGGATGCCTTCCGGGGCATTCCCAAGCTTAGACGCTTGAGTCTCCTTGAATATTTTCTTGCGGTGGCTTGGGCATCCCCAAGCTTGAGCTCTTGCCTCTCCTTCTTCTCCTCACATCGAGACATCCTCGATCTTCGAACACTTCATCCACACAAAACTCAACAGAAAGCTCGGTAAGATCCGTTAGTATAATAAAGCAAATCACTACTCTAAGTACTGTTGAAAACCAATTCATATTTTGTTTTTGCATTATAGCTACTGTAATACAACTTTTCCATGGCTTAATCCACTGATAGGAATCGATAGTTTCATCAAAACAAGCAAACTATGCATCAAAAACAGAATCTTTCTAAAACAGAACAGTCTGTAATAATATGAACATTCACCATACCTATTGTACTCCAAAAATTCTACCAAAATTTGGAAAAATAAAAAAATTCTATAGAAAGACAGTGCAAAAAGTTTCAGAACCATTTGACGTTCCAGTAAAAAATATAAAATCGCGCACTACAGCCAAAGTTTCTGTCCTGCACCGTACAAACCAACAAGCATTGTAAACATCCTAAAGGCAAACCTTGGCACATTATTTTTATTATACAATCGAATTGTACAAGGGGATAATTATTTTTGTTGAAAAGTTTCTGTAATCAAGATCACAAAGTTTCCGTGAGCATGAACAAAGTTCAAGGAGCTCCCCCACTTCAACAATGCTTGTCTCTCTCACTTTCACTTTCCTTTTTGAAAAAGTTTTGGGTTCCCCTCTTTATTTTTTTGTTTTAAACTTTATAAAAGCACACAACAGAAATAAATGACTCTCTAAAACTTTCGGGTTGTCTCCCTGGCAGCGCTTTCTTTAAAGCCATTAAGCTAGGCATATAGTGCTCAAGTAATGGATCCACCCGGATCCCAAGGTATATCAAAGCCAATTTTAATTAACAATGATTTAGCATTTAGTAGTGAGGACAAAGTAACATATATCAAGCAATAATGAAGTCTAACTCTCTTCCTATGCATCGGCATGTCATAAAAGAACAATTCATGCACACAAAGTAAAGGCCAATGCATAGCATAAGCAGTTTCTTGCAATTCTATCGTGTTGGAAACATAAAGAGGCAGAGATATAGTTCCTCTCTCATAATAATTGCAAGTAGGAGCATCAAGAACATGCATATTATATCTATCAAAATCATCATGTGTAATAGTAAAATGCAACCCATCAATATAATCCTTAATAAAGGCAAACTTCTTCGATATAGTGTAGTCGGGAGAATACAAAAAGATAATAGGACTATCATGTGTGGGTGCAATAGCAACAATTTCATGTTTAACATAAGGAACTATAGCAAGTTCATCTCCATAACCATAATTCATATTGGCATCTTGGCCACAAGCATAGCAAGCATCATCAAAAAGGGATATTTCAAGAGAATCAACGGGATCATAACAATTATCATAGCAATCATCCTTCGGTAAGCACGAAGGGAAATTAAACAATGTATGAGTTGAAGAGTTACTCTCATTAGAAGGTGGGCACGGGTGATCAATCCGCTCTTCCTCCTTTTGTTCTTCGCTCTCCTCCTCATCTTTTTCATCCAATGAGCTCACAATGTCATTAATTTCTTCTTCCATAGGCTCCTGCAAAATATTAGTCTCTTCTTGGACAGCGGAGACTTTCTCAATAAATTCATCAATATTGGAATTGAATTCATAATTCTCATAGCAATATTTAAGGATAGCTAAATTTTCAGGACTATAAACAGCATCATAAAGATTTTCACTCTTTGAACAAAGATTCAATTTCATAAGCACCCATAAAAGCAACAAATTCTTCTATTTATTCCACATCATAGTAATCATATATACCATTAGCATAAGAAGCCAAGGTTTTATTATCATTAAATATGCATAAAAAGGGAAGGTGTGGAGCCTTCATCCTAGAGCAACAAGTATAATCATAACTCAAGCATACTTGCCGAGCATACCACTTCAACATATTAATTTGATCCCATAATAGTTTCCCTTTTTGAGTCAAGCGATAATCCCTAAAGTATTCACGTTGATCCAACGTGTCTCCCATTACCAGATTGAATGGGGTTTTCTCAAGATTATCAAAGTAGTACATAATATCCGTCACATAACGCGCATCGAGGGTTTTAGGAGGTTCCCCATCTCCATGAGTAGCAAGTAAACCTAATTTTTTTGGTATTTCGTGTTCCATATCCATAACTAAAGATAAAGAACAACTAAGCACAGTAAATAAAAACTACTTAGTGATAAAGCAAACAAGCACACATGAGAATATTCACCCCACGCTATGACTCCCCGGCAACGGTGCCAGAAAAAGGTCTTGATAACCCATAAGTATAGGGGATCAATCGTAGACTCTTTCGATAAGTAAGAGTATCGAACCCAACGAGAAGCTAAAGGTAGAACAAATATTCCCTCAAGTTCTATCGACCACCGATACAACTCTACGCACGCTTAACGTTCGCTTTACCTAAAACAAGTATGAAACTAGAAGTACTTTTGTAGGTGTAACGGGATAGGTTTGCAAGAATATAAAGAGTACGTAAATAAAAACTAGGGGCTGTTTAAATAAAGACACAATAAAGTTAGTATAGCGGGTGTGGAAAAGTGGTGGTAGGAGTTGCGAAATTGTCCCTAAGCAATTGACTACTTTACTAGACCGTTAGCAAGTTTTATGTGGGAGAGGCCACTGCTAGCATGTCATCCCTGACTTGGAATTCTATGCACTTATCATTGGAACTATTAGCAAGCATCCGCAACTACTAACGTTCATTAAGGTAAAACCCAACCATAGCATTAAGATATATTGGTCCCCCTTCAATCCCGTATGCGTCAATTTCTATGCTAGGTTCAAGCTTCTGTCACTCTTGCTCTCCAATACATAGTCCTATCAACATACAACTAACCCTATGGTGTGATCCACGCACGCGCTCATATGATGGGCACCAAAGGACAGCAACATAACCACAAGCAAATTAAATCAATCATAGTAATTCACCAATCACCGATAGGACAACGAAAATCTACTCAGACATCATAGGATGGCAACACATCATTGGATAATAATATGAAGCATAAAGCACCATGTTCAAGTAGAGCGTACAGCGGGTTGCGGGAGAGTGGACTGAAGGAAATATGCCCTAGAGGCAATAATAAAGTTATTATTTATTTCCTTATATCATGATAAATGTTTATTATTCATGCTAGAATTGTATTAACCGGAAACATAATACATGTGTGAATACATAGACAAACAGAGTGTTACTAGTATGCCTCTACTTGACTAGCTCGTTGATCAAAGATGGTTATGTTTCCTAAGCCATAGACATGAGTTGTCATTTGATTAATGGGATCACATCATTAGGAGAATGATGTGATTGACTTGACCCATTCCGTTAGCTTAGCACTCGATCGTTTAGTATGTTGCTATTGCTTTCTTCATGACTTATACATGTTCCTATGACTATGAGATTATGCAACTCCCGTTTACCGGAGGAACACTTTGTGTGCTACCAAACGTCACAACGTAACTGGGTGGTTATAAAGGTGCTCTACAGGTGTCTCCAAAGGTACTTGTTGGGTTGGCGTATTTCGAGATTAGGATTTGTCACTCCGATTGTCGGAGAGGTATCTCTGGGCCCACTCAGTAATACACATCACTATAAGCCTTGCAAGCATTGTGACTAATGAGTTAGTTGCGGGATGATGTATTACGGAACGAGTAAAGAGACTTGCCGGTAACAAGATTGAACTAGGTATCGAGATACCGACGATCGAATCTCGGGCAAGTAACATACCGATGACAAAGGGAACAACGTATGTTGTTATGCGGTCTTGCCGATAAAGATCTTCGTAGAATATGTGGGAACCAATATGAGCATCCAGGTTCCGCTATTGGTTATTGACCGGAGAGGTGTCTCGGTCATGTCTACATAGTTCTCGAACCCGTAGGGTCCGCACGCTTAACGTTACGATGACAGTTATATTATGAGTTTATATGTTTTGATGTACCGAAGGTTGTTCGGAGTCCCGGATGTGATCACGGACATGACGAGGAGTCTCGAAATGGTCGAGACATAAAGATTGATATATTGGAAGCCTATGTTTGGACATCGGAAGTGTTTCGGTTAAAATCGGGATTTTTCCGGAGTACCGGGAGGTTACCGGAACCCCCCGGTAACTTAATGGGCCTTAGTGGGCCTAGGTGGAAGACAGGAGAGGAGGCCAGGGCAGGGCCGCACGCCCCTCCCCCCCCCCAGTCCGAATAGGACAAGGAGAGGGGGGCGGCGCCCCCCTTTCCTTCCTCCCCTCAACCTCTTCCCCCTCTCTCTCCTAGTCCAACATGGAAAAGGGGGGAGTCCTACTCCCGGTAGGAGTAGGAGTCCTCCTGGCGCGCCTCTCCCCTTGGCCGGCCGAACCCCCCCCCCCCCTTGCTCCTTTATATACGGGGGCAGGGGCACCTCTAGACACAATTGATCATTGATCTCTTAGCCGTGTGCGGTGCCCCCCTCCACCATATTACACCTCGATAATATCGTAGCGGTGCTTAGGCGAAGCCCTGCGTCGGTAGAACATCATCATTGTCACCACGCCGTCGTGCTGACGAAACTCTCCCTCAACACTCGTCTGGATCGGAGTTCAAGGGACGTCATCGAGCTGAACGTGTGCTGAACTCGGAGGTGCCGTGCGTTCGGTACTTGATCGGTCGGATCGTGAAGACGTACGACTACATCAACCGCTTTGTGTTAACGCTTCCGCTTTCGGCCTACGAGGGTACGTGGACAACACTCTCCCCTCTCGTTGTTATGCATCACCATGATCTTGCGTGTGCGTAGAAATTTTTTGAAATTACTACGTTCGCCAACAGTTGCGTGTCCAAGCATCCCCAAGCTTAATTCCTGCTCGTCCTCGAGTAGGTAAATTATAAAAACAGAATTTTTGATGTGGAATGCTACTTGGCAAAATTTCAATGTAATTCTTCTTAATTGTGGTATGAATATTCAGATCCGAATGATTCAGGATAAAAGTTCAATATTGACATAAAAATAATAATACTTCAAGCATACTAACTAAGCAATTATGTCCTCTCAAAATAACATGGCCAAAGAAAGTTCATCCCTACAAAATCATATAGTTTAGTCATGCTCCATTTTCGTCACACAAGAATGCTCTCATCATGCACAACCCCGATGACAAGCCAAGCAATTTTCATACTTTAGTAATCTCAAACTTTTTCAACCTTCACGCAATACATGAGCGTGAGCCATGGGTATAGCACTATGGGTGGAATAGAATATGATGATGTGAGTTATGTGGAGAAGACAAAAAAGGAGAAAGTCTCACATCAACGAGGCTAATCAATGAGCTATGGAGATGCCCATCGATTGATGTTAATGCAAGGAGTAGGGATTGCCATGCAACGGATGCACTAGAGCTATAAATATATGAAAGCTCAACAAAAGAAACTAAGTGGGTGCACATCCAACTTGCTTGCTCACGAAGACCTAGGGCACTTGAGGAGGCCCATTGTTGGAATATACAAGCCAAGTTCTATAATGAAAAATTCCCACTAGTATATGAAAGTGACAAAACTAGAGACTCTCTATCGTGAAGATTATGGTGCTACTTTGAAGCACAAGTGTGGTAAAAGGATAGTAACATTGTCCCTTCTCTCTTTTTCTCTCATTTTTTGGGCCTTCTCTTTTTTTTATGGCCTTTCTCTATTTTTTATTCCTCACTTGGGACAATGCTCTAGAAAATGATGATCATCACACTTCTATTTATTTATAACTCAATGATTACAACTCGATACTAGAACAGAGTATGACTCTATATGAATGCCTCCGGCGGTGTACCGGGATATGCAATGAACCAAGAGTGACATGTATGAAAGAATTATGAACGGTGGCTTTGCCACAAATACTATGTCAACTACATGATCATGCAAAGCAATATGACAATGATGAACGTGTCATGATAAACGGAACGGTGGAAAGTTGCATGGCAATATATCTCGGAATGGCTATGGAAATGCCATAATAAGTAGGTATGGTGGCTGTTTTGAGGAAGATATAAGGAGGTTTATGTGCGAAAGAGCGTATCATATCACGGGGTTTGGATGCACCGGCGAAGTTTGCACCAACTCTCAATGTGAGAAAGGGTAATGCACGGTACCGAAGAGGCTAGCAATGATGGAAAGGTGAGAGTGCGTATAATCCATGGACTCAACATTAGTCATAAAGAACTCACATACTTATTGCAAAAATCTACAAGTCATCAAAAACCAAGCACTACGCGCATGCTCCTAGGGGGATAGATTGGTAGGAAAAGACCATCGCTCGTCCCCGACCGCCACTCATAAGGAGGATAATCAAAGAACACCTCATGTTTCATATTTGTTACACAACGTTTACCATACGTGCATGCTACGGGACTTGAAAACTTCAACACAAGTATTTCTCAAATTCACAACTACTCAACTAGCACAACTTTGATATCACTACCTCCATGTCTCAAAACAATCATCAAGCATCAAACTTCTCTTAGTATTCAAAACACTCATAAGAAATTTTTTACTAATCTTGAATACCTAGCATATTAGGATTATTTAAGCAAATTACTATGCTATTTAAGACTCTCAAAATAATCTATGTGAAGCATGAGAGATCAATAGTTTCTATAAAACAAATCCACCACCGTGCTCTAAAAGATATAAGTGAAGTACTAGAGCAAAAACTATATAACTCAAAAGATATAAGTGAAGCACATAGAGTATTCTAATAATTTCCGAATCATGTGTGTCTCTGTCAAAGGTGTGTACATCAAGGATGACTGTGGTAAACTAAAAATCAAAGACTCAAATCATACAAGACGCTCCAAGCAAAACACATATCATGTGGTGAATAAAAATATAGCTCCAAGTAAAGTTACCGATGGAAGTAGACAAAAGAGGGGATGCCTTCCGGGGCATCCCCAAGCTTTGGCTTTTAGGTGTCCTTAGATTATCTTGGGGGTGCCATGGGCATCCCCAAGCTTAGGCTCTTGCCACTCCTTGTTCCATAATCCATCAAATCTTTCACCCAAAACTTGAAAACTTCACAACACAAAACTCAGCAGAAAATCTCGTGAGCTCCGTTAGCGAAAGAAAACAAAAGACCACTTCAAGCTACTGTAATGAACTCATTATTTATTTATATTGGTGTTAAACCTACTGTATTCCAACTTCTCTATGGTTTATAAACTATTTTACTAGCCATAGATTCATCAAAATAAGCAAACAACACACGAAAAACAGAATCTGTCAAAAACAGAACAGTCTGTAGTAATCTGTAACTAACGCAAACTTCTGGAACTCCAACAAATCAGCCAAAATAGGACGGCCTATATAATTTGTTTATTGATCAGCAGAAATTGGAATCAATATTTTATCACGTTCTGGTGATTTTTAACAATTATTTTCGTGAACAGAAAGTTTCTGGAATTTTCTGCAAGATCAAATAACTACCACCCAAGAAGATCCTATAGGTTAAACTTGGCACAAACACTAATTAAAACATAAAAACACATCTAACAAGAGGCTAGAACAAATATTTATTCCTAAACAGAAGCAAAAAGCAAAAAACTAAAAATAAAATTGGGTTGCCTCCCAACAAGCGCTATCGTTTAACGCCCCTAGCTAGGCATTGATAATTTCGATGATGCTCACATGAAAGACAAGAATTGAAGCACAAAGAGAGCATCATAAAGCATATAGAAAAACACATCTATGTCTAACATACTTCCTATGCATAGGCATCTTATAGGAAAACAAATTATCATAGCAAGCAAAAACTAGCATATGCAAGGAAGAGGATAGAAACAATAGCAATCTCAACATAATGAGAGGTAATTTAGCAACATGAAAATTTCTACAACCATATTTTCCTCTCTCATAATAATTACATGTGGGATCATAAGCAAATTTAACAAAATATCTATCACATAAAATATTTTCAACACGATCCACATGCATGCGAAGTTGACACTCTTCCAAAATAGTGGGATCAACATTAACTAAAGTCATGACCTCTCCAAACCAACTTTTATCAAAAATTTCATAAGATTGAACATTTTCCAAATATGTGGGATCTAACCCACTTTCAATATTATTGCAAACATTATTATCAATCTCATATTCATCATGGGGAGTACGTAAATTTTCAAGATCGTAAGAAGAATCACCCCAATCATGATCATTGCAACACGTAGAGGACATAGCAAAACTAGCATCCCCAAGCTTATGGTTTTGCATATTATTAGCATAATTTGCATCAATAGAATTTATAGTAAAATCATTGCAATCATGCTTTTTATTCAAAGATCTATCGTGAATCGCTTCATAAAGTACTTCATCACAATTTTCAGATTCACGAATTTCAAGCAAAACCTCATAAAGATAATTTAGTGCACTCAACTCACTAGCAATAGGTTCATCATAATTGGATCTCTTATAGAGATTAGCAAGTGGATGAGGATCCATAAACTCTTAGCAAGTGAAGATGCAAGCAAAAAGAAGGCACATGGTAACACAAGATTGGACGGAGGAAAGGGCGAATAAAACGGCAAGGGTGAAGTGGGGGAGAGGAAAACGAGAGGAAAATGACAAATAATGTAATGCGAGGATAAGAGTTTATGATGGGTACTTGGTATGTTGACTTTTGCGTAGACTCCCCGGCAACGGCGCTAGAAATGGCTCGTTGTCGGGAGTCCAAATCTTGACTTGACCTTGCGTAAGCCTCCCCGGCAACGGTGCCAGAAATCCTTCTTGCTACCTCTTGAGCACTGCGTTGGTTTTCCCTTGAAGAGGAAAGGGTGATGCAGCAAAGTAGCGTAAGTATTTCCCTCAGTTTTTGAGAACCAAGGTATCAATCCAGTAGGAGGCCACGCACGAGTCCCTCGCACCTACACAAACAAATAAATCCTCGCAACCAACGCGATAAGGGGTTGTCAATCCCTACACGATCACTTACGAGAGTGAGATATGATAGATATGATAAGATAATATTTTTGGTATTTTTATGATAAAGATGCAAAGTAAAGAAAGTAAAATAAAAACGGCGCCAGAAATAGCTTGTTGTCGGGAGATTAATATGATGGAAAATAGACCCGGGGGCCATAGGTTTCACTAGTGGCTTCTCTCAAGAGCATAAGTATTTTACGGTGGGTGAACAAATTACTGTTGAGCAATTGACAAAATTGAGCATACTTATGAGAATATCTAGGTATGATCATGTATATAGGCATCACGTCCGAGACAAGTAGACCGACTCCTGCCTGCATCTACTACTATTACTCCACACATCGACCGCTATCCAGCATGCATCTAGAGTATTAAGTTCATAAGAACAGAGTAACGCTTTAAGCAAGATGACATGATGTAGAGGGATAAACTCATGCAATATGATATAAACCCCATCTTGTTATCCTCGATGGCAACAATACAATACATGCCTTGCTGCCCCTACTGTCACTGGGAAAGGACACCGCAAGATTGAACCCAAAGCTAAGCACTTCTCCCATTGAAAGAAAGATCAATCTAGTAGGCCAAACCAAACTGATAATTCGAAGAGACTTGCAAAGATAACCAATCATACATAAAAGAATTCAGAAGATTCAAATATTGTTCATAGATAAACTTGATCATAAACCCACAATTCATCGGTCTCAACAAACACACCGCAAAAGAAGATTACATCGAATAGATCTCCACAAGAGAGGGGGAGAACATTGTATTGAGATCCAAAAAGAGAGAGGAAGCCATCTAGCTAATAACTATGGACCCGAAGGTCTGAGGTAAACTACTCACACATCATCAGAGAGGCTATGGTGTTGATGTAGAAGCCCTCCGTGATCGATGCCCCCTCTGGCGGAGCTCCGGAACAGGCCCCAAGATGGGATCTCACGGGTACAGAAGGTTGCGCCGGTGGAATTAGGTTTTTGGCTCTGTATCTGGTAGTTTGGGGGTACGTAGGTATATATAGGAGGAAGGAGTGCGTCGGTGGAGCAACGTGGGGCCCACGAGGGTGGAGGGCGCGCCTAGGGGGGTAGGCGCGCCCCCCTACCTCGTGGCTTCCTGGTAGCTTTCTTGACGTAGGGTCCAAGTCCTCTGGATCATGTTCGTTCCGAAAATCACGTTCCCGAAGGTTTCATTCCGTTTGGACTCCGTTTGATATTCTTTTTCTGCGAAACTCTGAAATAGGCAAAAAAACAACAATTCTGGGCTGGGCCTCCTGTTAATTGGTTAGTCCCAAAAATAATATAAAAGTGAATAATAAAGCCCAATAATGTCCAAAACAGAAGATAATATAGCATGGAGCAATCAAAAATTATAGATACGTTGGTGACGTATCAAGGTGTTGGTGTAGATTGCGGTGATGATGATGGCCCCGGCGGCGTTCCGGCGCCACCGGAAGAGAGGAGGAGAGGGCCCCCCTTCTTCTTCTTCTTCCTTGACCTTCTCCCTAGATGGGAGAAGGGTTTCCCCTCTAGTCCTTGGTCTCCATGGCATGGGAGGGGCGAGAGCCCCTCTGAGATTGGATCTGTCTCTCTCTGTTTTTGCGTTCTAGGATTCTGCCCTTTCACCGTTTCTTATATATCAGGAGATCCGTAACTCCGATTGGATTGAAACCTTCGCCTAGATTTTTCTCCGACATTTAGCTTTCTTGCGACCAAAGAAGAGCAGCAACTACCTTAAGGGGGGGCACGAGGGTCAGGGGCGCGCCCACTGCCTCGTGGCCACCTCGGGCACCGTCTCGCGTTGATTCTTCTTCCCATATTTCCCAAATATTCCAAAAATATTCTCCATCCGTTTTTATTCTTTTTTGGACTCCGTTTGATATGGGGTTTCTGCGAAACAAAAAATATGCAACAAAGAGGAACTGGCACTGGGCACTGGATCAATATGTTAGTCCCAAAATAGTATAAAAAGTTGCCAAAAGTATATGAAAGTTGTATAATATTGGCATGGAACAATCAAAAATTATAGATACGACGGAGACGTATCAAGAGTCACTCCAAAGTCACTAATAGTGGAGAACAAACGAAGAGATTATGGTAGGGTACGAAACCACCTCAAAGTTATCCTTTCTGATCGATCTATTCAAGAGTCCGTAGTAAAATAACATGAAGCTATTCTTTCCGTTTGATCTATCCTAGAGTTCGTACTAGAATAACACCTTAAGACACAAATCAACCAAAACCCTAATGTCACCTAGCTACTCCAATGTCACCTCAAGTATCTGTGGGTATGATTATACGATATGCATCGCACAATCTCAGATTCATCTATTCAACCAACACAAAGAACTTCAAAGAGTGCCCCAAAGTTTCTAGTAGAGAGTCAAGACGAAAACGTGTGCCAACCCCTATGCATAAGTTCACAAGGTCACGGAACTCACAAATTGATCACCAAAACATAGATCAAGTGGATCACGTGAATATCCCATTGTCACCACAGATAAGCACATGCAAGATATACATCAAGTGTTCTCAAATCCTTAAAGACTCAATCCGATAAGATAACTTCAAAGGGAAAACTCAATCCATTACAAGAGAGTAGAGGGGGACAAACATCATAAGATCCAACTATAGTAGCAAAGCTCGCGATACATCAAGATCGTGCCAAATCAAGAACACGAGAGAGAGAGAGATCAAACACATAGCTACTGGTACATACCCTCAGCCCCGAGGGTGAACTACTCCCTCCTCGTCATGGAGAGCGCCGGGATGATGAAGATGGCCACCGGTGAGGGATCGCCCCCTCTGGCAGGGTGTCGGAACAGGGTCCCGATTGGTTTTTGGTGGCTACAGAGGCTTGCGTCAGCGGAACTCCCGATCTAGGTTTATTTCCGGAGGTTTCTGTATTACAGGAATTTTTGGCGTAGGTCTCATGTCAGGGGGCTCTCCGAGCCGTCCACGAGATAGGGGGGCGCGCCCAGGGGGGTAGGGCGCGCCCCCACCCTCGTGGTCAGCCCGGGACTCTTCTGGCCCAACTCTTTTACTCCGGGGGCTTCTTTTGGTCCATAAAAAATCATAAAAAAATGGCACGTCAATTGGACTCCGTTTGGTATTCCTTTTCTGTAAAACTCAAAAACAAGGAAAAACAGAAACTGACACTGGGCTCTAGGTTAATAGGTTAGTCCTAAAAATCATATAAAATAGCATATAAATGCATTTAAAACATCCAAGATTGATAACATAATAGCATGGAACAATCAAAAATTATAGATACGTTGGAGACGTATCAGCGGCCCCTACACCGACGGCATCTCCTCTAGCCACAGGTCCTCCCCCATGCTAGATCAGGCTACCGACGCCGCCCAGCCACCCCACAACCTTCTCTCTCTCACCTACCTCCCAGCATTGCCCCACCCCGGAGCCCTGCGCCGCTGGCTACCCACAGCCGCCGCACCTCTCTTTCACTCCCGTCGCTGGATCCAGGCGGCCTAGTGCCCACGGGAAGAGGCAAGAAGGGATCTCGTCGCGCTGGCCGCCTGGCCCTCCGGAGGAGGAGGTCAGGAATGGGTGGCTGGGATGGCGCAGCTCATGTCCGTGTTGTCCATTCATCTCCATCTACCACGTTGGCGGCTGCATCGTGCAGCGTCGTCGCGCTCTATCTTTGCAGCCGCCGTGCAGTCCCCGCAATGTGATTGTGCAGCTCGCCGGCGTTTCTGGTCCCCCCCCAAAGCAGCTACAGTTTCCCGAAGACCCTCGTTGCAGTTCGGCAGCATGATTATGTGTTTTGCTTCGCGTGCGTTTTTGTTCATGGGTCACATTTTATTTACATCAAAAAAAGCTAGCGGTTCACTGTCTTTTTTTGGACATGAAGTGTCGTGGGGGTTGCAGTTTTTGCAATTTTCAGATTTTTCTTGCAGTCCCATGGGCACACAGGTGCAGTGTTGTGGGGGTTGAACATGCAGTGCGCCGGCGACCGGCTTGCATTTCACCGAAAAAATTTAGGATTTATTTTTAAAGTCCCATGTCATTATAATTTGTATGTGTTTGTGTTGTGGATTCGCCATGTCTCGTAGCGCAGAAATGTATAGAAGAAAACAACAGTACTTTATTTGAAGTGCAGCTCACTTGTTTGATCGCCGAAGTGATCTTCTCTCTCCCAGCAGTCCATTATGTTGCCAAGTGCAGAAAATTTAGAAGAATTTTTTTGAAAAAGGTTGATTTTTGTATGCAACTCGCCCTGTTGTTGGGACTTTATTTGTATGTGTTCAGAAATTGCAGTTTGCAGTATCTGCACATGCAGTGCAGACGCTGCTTTTGTGTTTGTGGATTCTTTTGTGTAAAGATTATAGGGACTCATTTGATTGCAGCGAAACATGGTGATGTTCAGACATGAGCACGCAGTTTCAACCATGTGGACATGCAGTGCAACCATTTTTCCGTGTTTGATGATTTTATGTATAAAAGTTATATGGACTCGTTTGAAAATTGTTAACCAAAGAAGTTCATTTCATAATTGTGTTGCGGCTCATTTCCCTTGACCATGCGGTTCGCTTCATTGCACATGTACAACTCACCAATGTGGAAACCCAAAACTCCAAACAGAAAAAAGAAAGAAGGAAATGAAGTGCAAAGATGTGTTAAATGAAAAAAGGTAGAGAAACGACAAAAAATGTAATATTGTTCACTTGACCATTTGATGCAGTGCGGTTTTCTAACTGAAGCAGTGTGGTCGGGTGTCTGATGTTGTTCATATTGTAAGTGACCATTTGATAAAGTGCAGTTTTCTAACTGAAGCAGTGCGGTCGGGTGTCTGATGTTGTTCATCTTGTAAGTGCAAAGAAAAAATGTTACTGAAACGACAAATAAAGTAATGCGGTTTACTTCTCCATGCTTTTGGGGTTCGCTTACACCCGATGTGAAGTCCCGTCCACTTCCTCGCATGAGAAAATTTACGTGTAAATAAAAGAAATCAAGCAGTTCGCTTGCCCATCTAATGGGGTGTAGTTTCCTGTTCGAAGCAGTGCGTTTTTTTGGTCCGATGCGATTCACTCGTCGATTTTGGTGGCGCGAAAAACAGTGTCCGCATTTTGATAAATTCAAAATTGCTCTTAAACCGTAAGGAATTGGAGAGCGTGTTCTACATGAAAAAGTTACGCCTCATCGATGTCTTTCCAACGATGTATAATTTGAATCATTTCATTCAGCGCTTTGTAATTTTTTTGTGAAAAACGACCGCTACCACTCGTCGACAGCCGCACGATTTTCAAAATTAGCTTAAAACCGTAAGGAATCTCAAAACTATTTTGAAATATGAAAGTTACATCTCGTCCGTAGCTTTCCAACGACGTATCACAGACCTCGTTTCGACAAACGGTTGAAAAACTAGAGCGAAAACAGTATCGAAAAATTCAAAAAAAGTTTGAAAAACACAACTCCGTGATTTAGTAAATTTGAAATAGTTATTAAACCGTAAAGAATTAGAGAAAATAATAGATATGATAAAGATGCGCCTCAACGATATATTTCCAACGGTATATCATTTGCTTCATTCCGACGAGCAGTTTAGAAGAAAACGCGAAAAAACGCTCGTTGGCATTCGTCGTGAGCTGCACAATTTTCGAAACTGCTCTTAAACTATGATGAATCTCGAAAAGTGTTCAACATGGTGAAGTTCTGCCTAATCCATAGCTTCTCAACGGTATATTACATGCATCGTTCCGATAAACGATTAAAAACTAGAGTGAAAACAGTACCAGAAAACACTGCGTGAAGTTTTTCCCGAAACGAAGTTCACTAGTCTCTGTATTGCAGTACCCCTGCTACAGAGCGTGAAGTGCTCTCTTGTTGAGTGTGCAGTGCGAAAGTGTTATCAGAATAGTTATTCTGCTAATATTAACAGAATAGACCGGCTATATATATATATATATATATATATATATATATATAGGAGTGGACTATTCTGTTACCCATAACAGAATTCTGTTACCCCTCGGCCCTATAAGGAGCGATCAAAGGAATTCCCACCTAAACTGCCTTGTCCCCCGACCTGATCCGCAACACCAGCCCGCTACCGCGACCTCTCCTCCCACAGCGCGCCGCCGGTGCCTCCCCCTCCCCCAGGGCATCGCCGCGGCCCCTCCTCCCACAGCGCGCCGCCGTGGCCTCCCCTCTTCCCCAGCGCGCCGCCCTGCCCCCACCTTCTCCCTCGGTTGCGGTCGCCGCTCCCCACCTTCCCACATCGCCGACCCCGGCGACGCGCCACCACGCCGCCCCCCTCCACGCCACCCCCCCCCCCCCCGCGCCGTGCCGCCGCGCCTGCTAGCCGCCCCAAAGTACAGACAGCCGCGGCCGCCTCCTGAGCTCCGCCTTCCAGGTGGCCAACGTGTCTGCCTCCAACCTTAGCCGCAGTTCGCGGCCTCTTCCACCTGCAGGTCGTTGTCTCCTCCTTTTGCAGGTCGCTACCTCCTCCTTCCGCGGATCGATGGCTATCTACTTGGTGCGTGAGCGTGATGTTGAACTGAATGATGAGCATCATCTGAACTTTATGGGGGGTTAATCATGTACAACCACAGCGACAGTGGATGACAGTACGTTGCTGAGCACCACTCGATGGTTAGTACAACTAGTTACTTTTTTGAACTCAAGCATAAATTTCTGAATTCTGCCCCGTGTATCAAACCCCAAGCCACTCACATTTGTTAAAGTTGGACTTCTGTCGCATAAACCGCAATATCAGGCATTCAGGATGTTGTCCATCTTCATTGAATGATTAAATCACACACACACATATGCTAGCAGGTAGTGATCTTAAAATGTGAGTTTATTCCTTACATGGATGTACTAGAGACACTACTCTTGCATAAAATTTCTCCTTTTGAAAAAACTAATTTGTGCAAAAAGAAGCAAACATCATGTTTACCTGGTTTGCACAAATGATGCTTGCTAGGTGTTTGTTCTAATGCCTATGTGAACAGAACACTTATTTCTTGTTTTCTTTATACTGAGAAGGAACCTGGTGAAGGTTCAGGGAAACAGAAGGCCTCACCAACAAAAAGCCACTAAAAAAGTTTTGAATAATATTGGGGAGGATCAAGTACAAGAATACAAAAAAGTTCAGAGTTGAGAAAGCGGAAAAGTTCATAGGCCTCTCCCATTCACAAACGCACGCCGCTGGCCACTTGACATGTGCCGCCGCCGTCGCCCATCCAAAATCACAGTGCCTATCGAGTTTCTTTGTCAAAAGCTTGCATCGATAGCTAACCCTGTACTATTATTGTTACCTACTATTATGCTAATGTTGTATTGTTGCTCTTGCTTATTAAGGCATGCATCAATAGTTAATCTTGAACTGCATGGGCTATTCAATGATAGGTGACTGGAGCCTTTCTTTAATGGATGTGTTCTTTGGCTGAGGACGCCGACGTTATGTTGTTTTCATACTTTCAACAAAAAATATCTATAAGTTCAAACTGTATAACCCTATAAGTTAATTGAAAAACAGAAACAAGAATAATAGTGCATGAGCAAGTAGTCGCCCGCACTGGATCGATGCACCGTTGTCGCTCCCCCGGTGCGTACAAGCAGTTCAACGCCGCAATGCCCGGCCGTTCAGTCTCGCCGTCGTGGGCGTGCCCCGCTCCAACTCCATCGCCCGCGCTTCAATGGCGAAACAGTGCAACCTGAGGAACCTAAATTATTTGCCTATCAAACTAAAGGTGATAGTAGCCTAAATTAATAGGATTTTTAGATGCAATTCTTGTATTTTAAAACTAGTTTTGTTTTGAAATGAATTAAAACAGAAAATAAAATAAGTAAAGAAAAGAAAACACAAAAAACAGAAAACAAAAGAACAAAAACAATAAAAAAAGAACCCCCCGGGCTTCGGCCCAGCAGGCCACAGGCCCAGCCGGTCGACCCCCCCCCCCACTTCACTTAACCCCCCACGCCCCCGAAACCCTTACCCCACGCACCCACTTCCCCCCCACTCGTCCCACTCCTCCCCCTCCCCCGATCCAGATCAGATCGGGGCTCGCAGCGGCAACCGCCGCCCGGAGCCCGCGCCACCTTGCCGGCCTGCCTCCTCCTCCTCGCCGGCCTGCACCTCGTCACCGCGTCGCCGTCGTCTCCGTCTCCTCCCCGCGCCCCACTGCCTCTGACCCTACGACCCCGCCGAGAGCACCGCTCCTTCTCCTCTGCCCCGCTTCGCCGCACACGCGTCCGGCCGCCCGCACCGCTGGCCTCCCGCAGCCAATGCCGCTCGCCCGCGCGCGCGTCGCGCCATCCGCTCCTCGCGCGTGGCCGCCTCTGCTTCCCCTCGACGCGCCGTCGCCCGTGCCGTTCGCCCGCTCCGGCCGCGCCCCTGCCGCCCGCTCGTGCCGCCTAGCAGCCCCGCTCGCGTGCTGCCCCGTGCCCGCATGGCCACTCACCGGCCACGCTGCGCCACGCCGTCACCCCCTGCTGCCTGCGGCGCCGCCCGCCTCGCGCACGCGCTCGCACCGCGCGCTCGCCCCCCCCCCCTCCACGCTCGGGCTTCCCCGCTGCTCGCCTTGGGCCTCTGTCGCGGCACCTCCTCTGGTCGCCGCCCGGCTCCCCTCCGCCCCGCCGCGTTGGCTCCGGCCGGCCATGCCCGCCGCGCCGCGCCGACTCCGCCCACCGTTGCCACGACTCGCCCCCACTGCACCTCGCCGGCGTGCGCTGGTGCGTCCCCTCGCCCGTGGCCTCGGGCATGGGCGCCCACGGCCACGCCCGTGCGCCCACGCCCGTAACCCCGCGCGCCCGCTAAGGCCCCTGGCCAATGACAGCCGGGGCCCACGCACAGAACGGTTCAAAAAAAGGATTAAAAATAATAATAATAAAATAATAATAAATTTAATTAATTAATTAACTAAATTAATTAAGTTAATTAATCTTATTTAATTAATCTAATTAACCTATTAGTTTAATTAGACAGTAATTAGTTTAACCTAAACCCTAATTAACCTAACAGTGTATGACAGGTGGGTCCCACTGGGCCCACACGTTAGTTTGACCAGTCAACACCTCTGTTGACTGCTGACGTCATGATGACGTCAGCAAACACTGTTCTGGATAATGTTGATTTAAATTAATTAAATAAATTCTAGAAAATGATTAAATCTTTAGAAAATCATATAAAATAATCCTTATCTCGGATGAAAATACTTTCTACATGAAAGTTGCTCAGAACGATGAGACGAATCCGGATACGCAGCCCGTTCGTCCGCCACACATCCCTAGCATAGCAAACTCGCAACTTTTCCCCTCCGATTCATCTGTCCGAAAACGCGAAACCCCGGGAATACTTTCCCGGATGTTTCCCCCTTCGCCGGTATCACTTACTACCGCGTTAGGGCTTACCTAGCACCGCGTATTGCCTCGTTATGTTTTGTGATGCTTTGTTTGCTCCGTATTTACTGTTTCTTCCCCCCTCTTCTTCTCCGGTAGACCCCGAGACCGGCGCTGAGACCACGACTACGTCACCGACGACCCTTCTCCCTGTACAACAGAGCTTCCAGGCAAGCCCCCCCTTGATCACCAGATATCGCCTATTCTTCTCTATACTGCTTGCACTAGAGTAGTGTAGCATGTTACTGCTTTCGGTTAACCCTATTCTGTTGCATAGCCTCTCATTGTTGCTACAGTTGTTACCCTTACCTGCTATCCTACTGCTTAGTATAGGATGCTAGTGTTCCATCAGTGGCCCTACACTCTTGTCCGTCTGCCATGCTACTACTGGGCCGTGATCACTTCGGGAGGTGATCACGGGTATATACTATATACTTTATATACATGACACATGTGGTGACTAAAGTCGGGTCGGCTCGTTGAGTACCCGCAAGTGATTCTGATGAGGGGGCTGAAAGGACAGGTGGCTCCATCCCGGTAGAGGTGGGCCTGGGTTCCTGACGGCCCCTGACTGTTACTTTGTGGCGGAGCGACAGGGCAGGTTGAGACCACCTAGGAGAGAGGTGGGCCTGGCCCTGGTCGGCGTTCGCGGATACTTAACACGCTTAACGAGATCTTGGTATTTGATCTGAGTCTGGCCATTTGGTCTATACGCACTAACCAACTACGCGGGAACAGTTATGGGCACTCGACGTCGTGGTATCAGCCGAAGCTCTTCGTGACGTCAGCGACGGAGCGGCGCGCGCCGGATTGGACTGGAACGCCTGCTAGGCTAGGTCTGCTTCCGGCCGCGTTCGCAACGTGCAGGTGTGCAATGGGCGATGGGCCCAGACCCCTGCGCGCATAGGATTTAGACCGGCGTGCTGACCTCTCTGTTGAGCCTAGGTGGGGCTGCGACGTGTTGATCTTCCGCGGCCGGGCATGACCCAGAAAAGTGTGTCCGGCCAAATGGGATCGAGCGTGTTGGGTTATGTGGTGCACCCCTGCAGGGAAGTTTATCTATTCGAATAGCCGTGTCCCTCGGTAAAAGGACGACCCGGAGTTGTACCTTGACCTTATGACAACTAGAACTGGATACTTAATAAAACACACCCTTCCAAGTGCCAGATACAACCCGGTGATCGCTCTCTAACAGGGCGACGAGGAGGGGATCGCCGGGTAGGATTATGCTATGCGATGCTACTTGGTGAACTTACCATCTACTCTCTTCTACATGCTGCAAGATGGAGGTGGCCAGAAGCGTAGTCTTCGACAAGATTAGCTATCCCCCTCTTATTCTGGCATTCTGCAGTTCAGTCCACCGATATGGCCCTTTACACATATACCCATGCATATGTAGTGTAGCTCCTTGCTTGCGAGTACTTTGGATGAGTACTCACGGTTGCTTTTCTCCCTCTTTTCCCCCTTTCCATTCTACCTGGTTGTCGCAACCAGATGCTGGAGTCCAGGACCTAGAGATCCCGAGGATGATTCTACATGGAGTTCGGCTTCGAGGAGTAGTTAGGAGGTCCCAGGCAGGAGGCCTTTCCTTTTCGATCGTTGTTACTTTTGTGCTAGCCTTCTTAAGTCAAACTTGTTTAACTTATGTCTGTACTCAGATATTGTTGCTTCCGCTGACTCGTCTATGATCGAGCACTTGTATTCGAGCCCTCGAGGCCCCTGGCTTGTATTATGATGCTTGTATGACTTATTTATGTTTTAGAGTTGTGTTGTGATATCTTCCCGTGAGTCCCTGATCTTGATCGTACACGTTTGCGTGCATGATTAGTGTACGGTCAAATCGGGGGCGTCACAAGTTGGTATCAGAGCCAACTGCCTGTAGGAATCCCCCTTTCCAACTCCTTGGCCGAAGTCGAGTCTAGTCATTGGAAAAGTTTTTACTAACATGGTTGTGTGTCTTACGGGCCCACGTCGCCATTGGGTGGTACTAGGATCTTTTACTCCTCGACCTTTACTCTGGGACTCTGGTCCCTCTCCTATTCGGGTTAAATGAATTTTGCTAAATCTAACATTAGGATCTCGTTATCACTTTCACCCGGAGAGCCCCTTATTACTGATGATCGTCTGCTGCACGTGAAGACCCTGAAGATACTCTCCGCTGATAACCCGAGAACTTCTGTTCATCGCTTTTACAATTCCCTTTCATCGATAAACTCCTATGGATAACCACGTATACTCGCCATTCATACAATGTTTCCCAGTTGATCTTGTTATTACAAGATACCCCAAAATTCTCTCTGTTGTTCCGAGAATCCTTTGAGCTTACTACCTTGCTGTTCTTTGTCACCTGAATACCCCTACGGATAATTCTCGCACTTACCGAGTATCCGCTCATCCCCAGTTGATTCAAGTATTTCACAAAAGTGTTCAAAATACCATTCGATCTTCCGAAAATCCTCAGGAGCCTTTTTGCTCTTGAAATTCTTGCTTACTTGCATTATGATTAATCTTAAGTCTCGTAATCTTATTGGCATCTCTTGTCATTATCATTTTGAGTCCGTTGATTCAATTTGTTGTGAATGCTCGCAATCCTCAATCAGAGCCTAGAATTCATCCTTCTGGCTCGGACGTCATTTTGAACATGAGCTGGTTGTCGACCAATCAAATTGCCACCGTTTGTGCCTCTAAGTCTATTCAACTTACTTGTCTTTTGATCAGAGCATCTGCTTTTGATCCCCCAATTTGGAAATCATAATTCCTTGCATTTAAGGTCTCGAATTATCCAGATTTTTCTATAATCCGATGCCTTGGCATTATTTCTTCTTCTGGCTGAACATATATACTCAAATCAGTTTCTTTGCGGTCCGCCAGATCCTTTGGTGGATTATTATCCGACCGTTCCTGCATATTCTCAAAACCTTGAGTTCTTCCCCTGATACACCATGCCTTTGGTAAATTGTATCCTCTGTTTTCTCAACCATGCTCTGTTTTTGAGCTGGTGGTATTTACTATTGAAGCTTGTGGTATAAGTTTCCACGATACCCTGACGGGTTGAACCTATGCCTTCCTTAATATGTGTGAACTCGAAAGTTTTCACGAGTCATACTCATCTGGTATTTCACCAGGTAAAACTTTCAACACTAATGCCTTTATCAAGGCGAGAAGTGAATGAAAGGTTATGCATTAAAGAAGTGGGAGTCAACCTTGAACTTTGTGTTCATGCCCATGGACACGATGTAAATCTTATCACGGAAGCTTCTCGTAAAATAGTTACCCCCTTGTTATAAGTTCTAGTATCTGTGGTTTGATCATTTAAAAATGTGGTTCTGACCATACTATTCCCCTTGATTCAATTTCTCAGACAAGTTAAACCACTTGTACTCTGCAGATCATTGCACCTGTCCAACCTTTACTTTAATCGATCGTCGAGTATTACCCCCTGGTATCTCGAGATAAACACAAAACATCATAACTTCTTATGAGTTCTTCATCAAGTACTACATTCTCACTTATTCCAATTTTTCACGGGCTCTCAGTTATTAAACACTCAAAGACACCGATAACTGAACCGAGTCCGCACTACGGTTCAACAACTTTAGTAATCTTCTTTACTTACGAGTTTGTACCCAAACACGTCATTCCTAGCCTGATTGGCTATATCATTATCGTGCTAAATTTTAACTGTGCTACCAGGTCCTTCTTCCCGAAGCACAAATTGCGATGGTGAGCTAATCTTACAATCGATCTTCCTCGTCATATCACTTCTCCTTGAACAGCAAACTTGATTTCGAGTTTGTGTCCTAACCGTGGTTCCAATAACCTTTCGCTTTCATCATTCCTTTGACTTGATGTCATCGTCGATCAATTACATCTTCTTGAAAACCTCTCGACAAATTTGTCGTGATCATTGTCAACAATTTGACTTCTTCCAAGTTGTGTGTCGAAATTCAGGATGAGAAATACCATCCTTGCCCCTCGATGAATTGTGTTATCATCAACAACATTCTTGCCTCCCCCAACACAAACTTGTTCATATTTTGTGTTGTATCTTGATTTCCCTGCTATCCAACTTATGTTATGTTCTACCGTGGAGTATTACCATCTTTGATGTCAAGAATGTCGTGAGCATTACTCCACCTCTTAAGAATTCTTGGTACAATGATACTTCTCACCATCACCATTCTTTCTTGGTCCCCGTGTTGTTTCTAAATGAAATACCGACAAATGGTCTGTGATGTGTAAATTCTAAACATCTAGCAACCCTATTGCTTTGAAGTTATTGGTCTATAGTTTCATTCTACGTCTATGGCTTAATGAATCATCATTCAGACATTGATCGTGCTACCTAGCCCATATTTCGGGTGCACATTTCAACCAATGTTTAACTGTGTATGTTTTCCTCGAGCATACATCATTAAGTCATTCGATCTAGCTAACGTTATCTCCTTGTTCACATAGTTGTGGAAATCCATCTTTTTGGAAATCTCGATGAGTTCTCGCTGAGTCCATCAGCCACCTCCTCATCCTCTCCTTAGTTTAATGATGAACTCTCATTTCGGAACTCACTCCCATAGTTCATTCCCTGAGTCTGAGGTATCCTGACACCAATTAGATCTGAATCTCAGTCAGATATGATGGTTAGAACATTTTCCAAGAGTCTTAACATTGGTCTTTATATCACCCGGTAAGGTGATGTCATGCCTAGCACACATGACCGGAGGACCTAGTGTTATAGTTTCCTTCTTAACAAGGTTAACCATTTTTTCGTGAGGAAATTGAATGCCTTGTTTAATAAGTTCATCCTGATGGATCCTTTGTGTATCCAAAGTCTGACCTTTGCTTGAAGACCTTATCAATGCTATCTCGAAGCATGTCTGTGGTGCTTTGATTTTCAACCAGAACATTGAAGCCCAATGCTAAATGTTACTTGCTCAATTATCCAAACACCATTGCATGGGTAATGTCATGAAATTTCTCTCCCCTTTCCTAAAGAGTTTTCTACATTATATCCTGCCAAGGATATCATGCTCTGCTTGTCCTTGGGAAGGATATACCCCTGATATATGTGTTTAAACACATTTTCCCTTCCATTGTTTGGTTTAACCTTTCTTGTGATCTATATGATCTAAGCAGTAATATTCTCCTGCTTATGTATATACCTCGGTGTACAATTCTGTCAGCAAGACCCTGTTACTATTGTTGATGACATTTCGGTAGCCACCGATGGACGAGAACCTTGCCTATTGGCCCGCCTCGTTCAACGAGCAGGAAAATGGTTCTCTTCGTCCCTCGCCCTTGGTATCGATGTTGTTGCCGACATAACTGACAGGCTACCCTCTGACACGCCTTACTATCGTGACCGTGCAAGATGTCGGCCCCCTTCCTACTTTCAACCACATGGTGGGCCCATAACCCACAGCTCCACAGGATCGAAACCTGACTCTCCTGTACGCCCCCTGTTCCCAAAGTTATTCCTCGCGCGTGGCCTCGTATGTAATTCACGGGCCACCGTCCCAAGTGATCTATTCTAGTAACAGAAGCAATACTCAATCTCATTGCTCTGGACCCCTTTCGCGTGTTGTTTCAGACATCGAAAGATTGCCTATCCGTTTGAAACTTCTCATGGTACCTTCTTACTTTGCTCTCGATAACTTCTTAAGTTTCACTTCGAGAGATACTTATGCTTCTCCCCCTGAGTTAACCGTCCGATGATCAATTTTGTTAGAATCCGGCCTTATAGAGTTCCCCCCCTCTTATCCTTTCGTAAGTCCGGTGAAGATCCTGAAGGAAGGACGACAATTTCAACATGATGCATTGAGGCATAGGAGTGAAGACATCAATGCTATGGATCGACCTCTTCGAGGAGAGCAACCAAAGACGAGAAGATCCGTTAGACTTTCGTAACCAGAACTTCCCCCCTTACACCCCTCTTAAATCTCGGGACGAGATTTCTTGTAGTGGAGGAGAATTGTGACGCCCGGGTAATTAAGCTACAGAAACCCCCTCGTAATGATGCCACATCACCTCGGTTACTATTGTTAAACTCGCGTTGATTAGGAACCGATTCAAATTCAAATTCAAAATCAAGGCAAACAACAAAATTTTCAAATGTGAAAACTAAAATGTTCGGGTTGTGACAAATGTTGCATAGGTAGATATGGTGAAGAACCCATATTTAAATAAAACGTTTAAATGCACTCTAGTAAATAAAACAGTGGCTAAAACAAATATTTAAATGATTTTACAATATTAAACAAATACAAACAAACTTATTTGCCTATCAAACTAAAGGTGATAGTAGCCTAAATTAATAGGATTTTTAGATGCAATTCTTGTATTTTAAAACTAGTTTTGTTTTGAAATGAATTAAAACAGAAAATAAAATAAGTAAAGAAAAGAAAACACAAAAAACAGAAAACAAAAGAACAAAAAAAAGAACCCCCCGGGCTTCGGCCCAGCAGGCCACAGGCCCAGCCGGTCGACCCCCAACTTCACTTAACCCCCCACGCCCCCGAAACCCTAACCCCCACGCACCCACTCCCCCCCACTCGTCCCACTCCTCCCCCTCCCCCGATCCAGATCGGATCGGGGCTCGTAGCGGCAACCGCCGCCCCGCGCCAGGGCGCCGCCGCCCGGAGCCCGCGCCACCTCGCCGGCCTGCACCTCGTCAACGCGTCGCCGTCGTCTCCGTCTCCTCCCCGCGCCCCACTGCCCCCGACCCTACGACCCCGCCGTGAGCACCGCTCCTTCTCCTCTGCCCCGCTTCGCCGCACGCGCATTCGGCCGCCCTCACCGCTGGCCTCCCGCAGCCAATGCCGCTCGCCCGCGCGCGTGTCGCGCCATCCGCTCCTCGCGCGTGGCCGCCTCTGCTTCCCCTCGACGCGCCGTCGCCCGTGCCGTTCGGCCGCTCCGGCCGCGCCCCTGCCGCCCGCTCGTGCCGCCTAGCAGCCCCGCTCGCGTGCTGCCCCGCGCCCGCATGGCCACTCACCGGCCCCGCTGCGCCACGCCGTCACCCCCTGCTGCCTGCGCCGCCGCCCGCCTCGCGCACGCACTCGCCTCCCGCGCACGCGCTCGCACCGCGCGCTCCCCCCCCCCCCCCGCGCGCTCGGGCTTCCCCGCTGCTCTCCTCGGGCCTCTTTCGCGGCACCTCCCCTGGTCGCCGCCCGGCTCCCCTGCGCCCGCCGCGTTTGCTCCGGCCGGCCATGCCCGCCGGGCCATGCCGACTCCGCCCACCGTTGCCACGGCTCGCCCCCACCGCGCCTCGCCGGCGCGCGCTGGTGCGTCCCCTCGCCCGTGGCCCCGGGCATGGGCGCCCACGGCCACGCCCGTAACCCCGCGCGCCCACTAAGGCCCCTGGCCCAATGACAGCCGGGGCCCACGCACAGAACGGTTCAAAAAAAAGGATTAAAAAATAATAATAAATTTAATTAATTAATTAACTAAATTAATTAAGTTAATTAATCCTATTTAATTAATCTAATTAACCTATTAGTTTAATTAGACAGTAATTAGTTTAACCTAAACCCTAATTAACCTAACAGTGTATGACAGGTGGGTCCCACTGGGCCCACACGTCAGTTTGACCAATCAACACCTCTGTTGACTGCTGACGTCATGATGACGTCAGCAAACACTGTTCTGGATAATGTTGATTTAAATTAATTAAATAAATTCTAGAAAATGATTAAATCTTTAGAAAATCATATAAAATAATATGTATCTCGGATGAAAATACTTTCTACATGAAAGTTGCTCAGAACGACGAGACGAATCCGGATACGCAGCCCGTTTGCCCGCCACACATCCCTAGAATAGCAAACTCGCAACTTTTCCCCTCCAATTCATCTGTCCGAAAACGCGAAACCCCGGGAATACTTTCCCAGATGTTTCCCCCTTCGCTGGTATCACTTACTACCGTGTTAGGGCTTACCTAGCACCACGTATTGCCTCGTTATGTTTTGTGATGCTTTGTTTGCTCCGTATTTACTGTTTCTTCCCCCCTCTTCTTCTCCGGTAGACCCCGAGACCGGCGCTGAGACCACCGAGTACGACTACGTCACCGACGACCCTTCTCCCTGTACAACAGAGCTTCCAGGCAAGTCCCCCCTTGATCACCAGATATCGCCTATTCTTCTCTATACTGCTTGCATTAGAGTAGTGTAGCATGTTACTGCTTTCGGTTAACCCTATTCTGTTGCATAGCCTCTCATTGTTGCTACAGTTGTTACCCTTACCTGCTATCCTACTGCTTAGAATAGGATGCTAGTTTATTCCATCAGTGGCCCTACATTCTTGTCCGTCTGCCATGCTACTACTGGGCCGTGATCACTGCGGGAGGTGATCACGGGTATATACTATATACTTCATATACATGACACATGTGGTGACTAAAGTCGGGTCGGCTCGTTGAGTACCCGCAAGTGATTCTGATCAGGGGGCTGAAAGGACAGGTGGCTCCATCCCGGTAGAGGTGGGGCTGGGTTCCTGACGGCCCCCGACTGTTACTGTGTGGCGGAGCGACAGGGCAGGTTGAGACCACCTAGGAGAGAGGTGGGCCTGGCCCTGGTCGGCGTTCGCGGATACTTAACACGCTTAACGAGATCTTGGTATTTGATCTGAGTCTGGCCATTTGGTCTATACGCACTAACCAACTACGCGGGAACAGTTATGGGCACTCGACGTCGTGATATCAGCCGAAGCTCTTCTTGACGTCAGCGACGGAGCAGCGCGCGCCGGATTGGACTGGAACGCCTGCTAGGCTAGGTCTGCTTCCGGCCGCGCACGCAACGTGCAGGTGTGCAATGGGCGATGGGCCCAGACCCCTGCGCGCATAGGATTTAGACGGCGTGTTGACCTCTCTGTTGAGCCTAGGTGGGGCTGTGACGTGTTGATCTTCCGCGGCCGGGCATGACCCAGAAAAGTGT
This sequence comes from Triticum aestivum, assembly GCF_018294505.1. Taxonomy (NCBI): domain Eukaryota; kingdom Viridiplantae; phylum Streptophyta; class Magnoliopsida; order Poales; family Poaceae; genus Triticum; species Triticum aestivum. The sequence continues at coordinate 195,545,013 of NC_057811.1, read as the reverse complement.
GTCCGGCCAAATGGGATCGAGCGTGTTGGGTTATGTGGTGCACCCCTGCAGGGAAGTTTATCTATTCGAATAGCCGTGTCCCTCGGTAAAAGGACGACCCGGAGTTGTACCTTGACCTTATGACAACTAGAACTGGATACTTAATAAAACACACCCTTCCAAGTGCCAGATACAACCCGGTGATCGCTCTCTAACAGGGCGACGAGGAGGGGATCGCCGGGTAGGATTATGCTATGCGATGTTACTTGGTGAACTTACCATCTACTCTCTTCTACATGCTGCAAGATGGAGGTGGCCAGAAGCGTAGTCTTCGACAGGATTAGCTATCCCCCTCTTATTCTGGCATTCTGCAGTTCAGTCCACCGATATGGCCCTTTACACATATACCCATGCATATGTAGTGTAGCTCCTTGCTTGCGAGTACTTTGGATGAGTACTCACGGTTGCTTTTCTCCCTCTTTTCCCCCTTTCCATTCTACCTGGTTGTCGCAACCAGATGCTGGAGTCCAGGAGCTAGAGATCCCGAGGATGATTCTACATGGAGTTCAGCTTCGAGGAGTAGTTAGGAGGTCCCAGGCAGGAGGCCTTGCCTTTTCGATCGTTGTTACTTTTGTGCTAGCCTTCTTAAGGCAAACTTGTTTAACTTATGTCTGTACTCAGATATTGTTGCTTCCGCTGACTCGTCTATGATCGAGCACTTGTATTCGAGCCCTCGAGGCCCCTGGCTTGTATTATGATGCTTGTATGACTTATTTATGTTTTAGAGTTGTGTTGTGATATCTTCCCGTGAGTCCCTGATCTTGATCGTACACGTTTGCGTGCATGATTAGTGTACGGTCAAATCGGGGGCGTCACAATTTAGTTGATTCCTGAGACCCTGACTAGTCCTTCTATAGATATAGTTCAGTGTTTAGGATGCTGTACGACAATTATATACTTCTAGTTGCTGCTTGCTGCCACCAAGGAATTGCAGAAGTTCAAAGAGTACTGCATGACAAATTCAAAAGGCATTGTATGGCAAGTTCAGAATTTTTGTTTCGTGAGAAGTGTGATTTTTGGACAGTGTTTTGTATGATTCGTTTGTTCAACTTCAGAACTTGGAGATATTAAGTCTACTTGTTTCTATGATGAACATAGTTGTTATTAAACGCCCAACTGGTGCATGGAATTGAGGCAATTGATGCACTGGTTTGTGCTTTGCTCATTCCATTGCTGCATTGTTTTGTGCTTGGGAATAGAGTAGGTTTAGCAGTCTAACATGTATTCTATCATCGATTCATAACAAAGAAAATGTACATGATAGTTTGATGAAAAATTGATTTGAATTTGAAGCAATGGTCAGTTCAAATTAAAAACAATGATCAGTTCGAATTAAAGAAAATGGTCGGTTTGAATTAAAAACAGAATAATATGTTTCTAGAATCAGAAAAATATTTTGTTGCTATCGGTGATGACAGGGTGGTGTACATAGAGTTGGAGGTCGGCAAGTCGTGCAAGGCCACGGGATTTGAACTACAGAAAAAATTATATCAGCCCAATGACAGAAAAACATCAGTTCAAAAATATATATGCAGGAGGCTGGGAGCAAAAAAATAGCTGGCTATATAAAAAAAATAGTAGCTAGGCAAAAAGAAGTTTGTATCAGTTCAGACTTTCCTGCACCGAAGGATAGAGGCCCTTGTCCCGTACGTTCAGGTTTGCATCAATGCTCCAGCCAACTCCATTATCTACTCAGTAAATGCTCCACTGCTAAATCCATTTGAAGTTTTGTTGGGTTTGGTGACTCCTCTCCCTTTCCCTTTTCATGTAATGCATTTAGGAAAAGTTCAACTATAGGTAAAGAAGATTCTCACCATAGAAATATTGATCTAGAGCTCTTGATTCTCACCATAGAAATATTGATCTAGAGCTCTTTAGTTTGACAGTTTTTCAATTCGTGTGGAGCTTGTCAGTTCGACAATTTTTCATTCCGTGTGGAGCTAGTCATTGTTTTAGGTTGCGTCTAGTTGTACCAAATGCTTGCACTTCTCTTAATTGAGAGTACGCTTGAGTTTCCTATTCCTTCTAATCTTAATAAAGTGAATTGTTTTGGAGCTGGACTGAACCAGGTTATCTTGATAGGAGTCTAGTGTTAGTTACTAAATTCTAGTCAGAGTAGTGTAATCAAAGGAATGTAGATAACTTGTGTCCTGGTATCACTTGTACAATTGCGTTGTTGTGTTGAACACTTGTACTCACATATTATTATGCTGCGATGCTAGTTCTGAACATTTTGTTATGTATGTCACATGCAGGTTTCTCCCCATTCTTCTCGTCTTCATACTATGCCTTTCATACCTTTATATATATATATATAAAAGCTCAGTCTGAAACTACAGATTTGCCCAGAGCCTTGACCTAGGACATTCTGAATAAAACTTCAAAGAAGTATGAAATGCACTGTAGTATATAAAGCCTTGTTCATCATTGGATTTTGATACTAGAATCTAGAGTAAGAAATCAAGATTGTAATATGTAGGCGCAAGAACATGACTCCCTACTTGAAATGAGTACTCTTTTGTTTCAGCTAATACTTCTTACTCTGAATTCCGAAAATGGATGCACGTAAGTACAACTTAGTAGACTACTACTAGTACATCAGTATGTAAAGGACGATGTAATTACCACAGCCTCAATGATTATAGTATTTGGGATGCTCATCATTTTTCACATCCATCTCTACTGAATTATGTTAGTCTTTTTCAGTTCATCTTTGGAATTTCAGTCCATTTTCTTTTTGTAGGATGCGTCAAAAAATAAAATAAAAGGCAGTAGCTCAAATAGATGAATATTGGAAGTCCATTGCTATCTTGAGGTCTGTTACCCTTCAACTTATATACATATATGCTCAGTTATTGTTGTGTAACATAGAGTTACCGTGTACGTTCATGCTCCTTCACTTGTGTATATTCAGTTCAACATTTGGTGATTCTTCAGGTCCCCTTAGCCGGCACTTTCAGTTCATCTTGCAGGTGATGGGGCTCCCCTTCAGTTCATCTTGCAGGTGTTTTGGGCAGTACAAAATACATCACCATAGTTAGTACAGCGAGGATGACTTGGTAGTCGCTGGGATTCCCTACAGTGGCCAAATCCCGCTGCCGCTCGTGATCTCCGCCTCCATCAGCTCCACCTCGCCGTAGCAATCAGTCCAGAGGAGGAGGTGTAGCTGGTCCACCCGGTCCACCCGGTTTTTCTTTCAACATTTTCTTTGTGATGCATGCTCACTGATGGATCAGCAACTATTTATTGATATGGAGATGCGCCCCTGCTTTTTTTTCTAGAAAAACATGATCCCTTTGCATACTTCAAAGTTGCTGCTTCCTCCCACAAGTCAATTGCGCAAGTTCAGTGGGTGTCATCGAGCATGTTCAGAAGTATGCCCTTTGTGCAAAAGTGTGAATTTTTGTCAGTATTTTGTATATTTTATTTGGCAGAGGCTTCATGTGATCTTGTGGAGCTTTATAAAATGTACTGTCATTACACTTTTAAGGCCCTATGGTTCATTATATCATACATGTGTGGCCATTCAGTATGTATTACATGATCAGTTCTTGAAAAAGAAGAACACATACATAGTTCGCTCAAAAATAATGATCAGTTCGATAGTGCTCTCTCCTGCCTATATTGGTTGATGTCCACAAATGGACAAACAATTGTGTCAGAAATATTCTATTATTACTGGCATATAAGTACAAAAAAAAGTTGAAGATGAGGTCCTACATAGGCTTTGGAAAAATGCTAAAAAACACAAAATTCAAAAAAGTCAAGTTCAAGTGGTAAAATAAGAGAAGTCCAGAACATCATCGCAAAACAAAGTTGAGTTCAAAAAAAAGAAACACGCAATGTTTTATTTTTGTTAAAAGTATTATTCAGTTCAACTATATAAACCATGCAAGTTCGGGGATGCAAATACCGTAAACTGTTGAAAAGCTATGAGGAAAATCGTACCGAAAAAACAGAGTATAGTCTAGTATGTTAAAACACGCTCAGTACAAAACCATATGGACATCAGTTCAATTACTCTTTTGTCGGAACCTTTCAAAATTACTCTCCGAAGAATACACCAGTACAAACGCACACGTAGATCAGTACAATTACTTTTTTTCTGATGGAAAAACAACACGAGGGTCTCACCGTAATCCAAATTACTCTTCAACGGTTGCAAATTTGAGAAAACGTTCAACATGACTAAGTTTCGTATTTTCGATATCTTTCTAACGGTATATTATTTGCCTCATTACGAAAAACTTTAAAAAAATTGTGTTCGAAATCAAATTTGACCGTATTCGAATTCGTTTTTAAATCCCTAGGAATTAGAAAAACATTTCAATACAAAAAAGGTTGCGGATTTTGCATGGCTTTCCAATGCCGTATCATTTGCGTCAATCCGACAAACCGTTTGCAAAAAATTGCGAAAATACATTTTACCCATAATTTCACTGCTTTTCAAATTACTTTTAAATCGTATAGAATTAGAAAAAAAATAGATATATGGAAGATGCGGATTTTCACCAGCTTTCCAACGCCATCTTATTTGCTCAATTCCGACAAACCTTTTGAAAATTGAGGCCAAAATACGATTTGCATTTTCGGTTTTGAAAAAACGGTTTTATCAAAACTGCTCTTAAGCCGTGATGATTTTGCAAAAAATTCCTATATATTTGTAATGTAGATGTCAAGAGCTTTCCAACGATATATTACACGCCCCATTCCGATGAAAACACGATCAGTTCGACGAGATGAAAATCATCAGTACAACCGCCTGAAACCATCAGTTGAAGTAGGGTAACAGAATAATATTCTGTTATGCGAAACAGAATAGCGCACCAACCCCGCCGGCCGCCGTGACCCAGCAACTGCGCCACTCGGCTCCGGCGCGCCTCCTGTCCCCGCCTCCTTCCAGCTCGTCGCTGCTCCCGCCTCGTTCCGGCTCGCCCCCGCCCTCGCCTCGTCCTAGTGCGCTGACGACCCTGCGTCCTTCCAGCGCGAGGCCTCGCTCGCCTCCTCCTGGCCCGCCGCCGCCTCCAACTACTACCAGATCGAGGCCCCCGCTCCAACCTTCTCCTAGCACGCCCCCGCCCCCTCCTTCACGGGGAAGTGGATTTGGACTTCAGGATGTACAAAGAGCAGTTCGGGGAGCACTTGGCGAGCTCGAAAAAACTCATTGCCCCTCGCTCCGGCGAGCTCAATTGCTCCCGTCGAAGGCCGTCCCTCCCGTTGCTCATCGCCGACAACGACGACGAGCTTTTGCACCACAATCAACGTGGCCTCTCGTCGGCGACCGCCTGATCCAGGGACATGCCCATCCTCGTCCGCCTCATACGCCGTCCAATAGCCCTCTATTGCGGCGTCCGTAATATACCTCTGTTCTTGTCGTGCCGGCGCAACCTGCAGTCAAAAATCTGGAGTGCTCCATACAGCCCGTTGAAGTCCACATTGGGGTGCAGGCACCGTCCAAACAAAAAAGAACATTATTGTGAACTCTAGTTTATCTCGTGACTTGCAGGGAACGATTTCAGATGTTTATGTTCAGAAATACACTCTCCAAAGACATCCAAGAAATGGTTCGAGAGGCAGATCAAAAAATGGTTAGTCGTCTTCTCTCACTTTGATGTGAATGGAAGAGCTTCATTTTTCTGAACCTTGCCACTGCATCTTGCCGTCCCGGGTCACCTGCTTGGTCACCTGCTCCCGCGCTTCAGCCACCAACGCGGCGATGCCTAGCAGTGTACAATTCTTCTATTTTTTGCAGCAGTTCAATGTATATTAGAGAAGAAAGAATAAAAACAATAGTATGGTAGATGTTGTGTTTGTGATTGTTGCAGGCTTGCACCAGTTTAGATTGTTGGTTCAGTGAAAATATTGTCGCGAGTTGCATGAATCTTGCAGAAATTGAAGTGGTGTATGCACACAACTCACAAGACCCTACTACTCAGTACTACTTTTTTTTAATTAGACAAGATCTGGTGGCATTCTGACTTGGTACTATTGTTGCTATCAACTACTATGCACCACTAAATTAAGTAGGCAAGATCAGGTGGAGTACTAAGTATTGTTGTTAAAGCAGCAGCAGCCGACAACTTCTAACCGAATAAGGTATTTACATACAGCTGCACTGTCATTTCCAAATTTCTAAAAGAGAAATGGGTCACTGTTGTGATCTTAAAAAGAAAATACACAAGTTTATGTATGTGTTCTTTACTGATTTCATGTCATGCGCTTGTTTTATGTTATGATTGTGTGGTCTTCAAGTTTTTATAAGAAATATATATATTTTTAGAATTTCATATGTTCTGTTTAGGAGTGCACATCATGTCCAAAAAAAGCATGGAAAAGAACCATTCATCTAAGAAGTTCATACATCCAGGCCGCCAAAACTGAAAAATAACCCAGAATAACCCAGAAGTTCAAATTTAAAAAACAGAGAAGTTCATTGTATAAAAAATGAATTATTCCCATTTCTAAAAAAACAAAAAGGTTGAAATTTAACAACAGAGAAGTTCATTGTTTATTACAAAACCAAAGAAGTCCAATTTTAAAAAACCAAAAAGTTCAATTGAAAAAAACTTGAGTAGTTCAATGTATATGAAAAACTCATATTTTTCGCGTTACTAGATAATAAAACCAAGAAGTTCAATTTTTTTAAACGAAGCAAATCGATATTTACTACAACACTCAAATTTTTTCACTTACTAACGAATATCCAAGAAGTTCAATTTGAAATAACGAAGAAGTTTGATATTTATTACAAAAATCCAAATTTTCTCATTTCTAAAAATACACAAAAAGGTTCAAGTTGAAAAAAATAGAGCGGTTTGATGTCTATAAAAAATCATATTTTTTCGTTGATAAAGGGTAACGTCGTTTTTCATTTTTTTTAAATGGAGTAGTTCTATTTAAAAAGTCAAGAAGTTCAAACTAAAAAAAGAAGGATAAGTTTGATGTATACAAAATTACTCAAAATCTTCTTGTTCCTAGGCCAAAAAAAGTATCAAGTTTCAAAAAAATGTGTTCGATGTTTAGTTACAAATCATTTTTTCTTTCCTAAAAATAAAACTGAGAAGTTCAAATTTAAAAAAAAGATAGGTTAAGAGTTTGTAAAAAAACTAGGGTTTACATGCGTAATTTTGATGAACGCTTTATGAGTTATGGCAAAAAACAGAGAGCAGTTCAAAGTAATAACAACCAGAAGTTCATGTACTACATGGTGTGTATTTCATACAAGAAAAGAAGTATAAAAATGGCAAGTCTATAATTTTTCTTGCTAGAAGTTCAAGTGATGTGCCCGGGGAAGTTTAAAAATTCTTGTGAAACAGGTTGAACAAAAATACGTGACAGAAGTTCAAGGTGAAAATAGCGGGAAGTTCAACTACTACACGGAATGCGTTTCAGATAAGAAAATAAGAGTAGAAAACAAAAAGCTTAAAAGGTTTGTTGCAAGAAGTTCACGTGCTATGTCTGGGGAAGTTCAAAAATTCTTGCAAGAGAAGTTCACCTTGTATTTCCATGTTCAAAAACACAAGAATTTTTTTTGAGTTTTAAAATAATTCTCTCAATCCACAAAGAAGTTCAGAATTTTTTTGGGAGCAATTTGAGTTCAAAAAGAAAATAAAAAATCAAATTATAAAAACGGAAAAAGTTCATGTACTACATGGTATATGTTTAATATGAGAAAAATGAATAAAAAGGCAAGCTCCAATTTTGTTGTTCTTATAAGTTCAAGTCCTCGGCCGTAGAAAGTAAAAAAAATATTGTGAGATGTTTGTACAAAAAGAATATTATTGGTGTAACACTGACGAAAAATACGTCACATAAGTTCAACGTGAAAAAGTAGGAAGTTGAACTGCTAAACTGTATGAATTTTAGGTGAATTTTTTTAAAACCGTCGCGAGTATGAAAAAATGATCAACACGGGAAAGTTGCGTGTTACAGCAGTTTTCCATCGGTATATCACTTGCTCAATTCCGGTGAGTGGATGGAGAGCTACGAGCAAAAAAACACATGAAAAACAGAGTGAAGTTCAAGTACACGTGCCCAGAAGTTCAGGTTCTTCACGCGGTGCATTTTCGAAAAATCTGTTTCGCGATAAAGGCCAAAATAATGATCTCGCCATTTTCAAAATTACATGAAAACAGCTAGGAATCAGAGAAAACCATCAACATGAAAAAGTTTCGCATTTCCCTTAGCTTTTCAACGGTATATTATTTGCCCCATTCCGATAACGTTTGTAGAAATTACGGCAAAAATACGTTCTAGCCATTTTCAAAATTGACTTAAAACAGTAAGGAATTGGGAGAAACAATATATACAAAAAGTTTCGCATTTCCTCAAGCTTTCCAACGCCATATCATTTGCTACATTCGGACGTATGGTTAAAAAAATAGCTCGAAAATACGAACTCGGTGCAACTTGGACCGTTTTATAAATCACTTTTAAACCGTTCAATATTAGGAAAAAAACTTTAAAAATGAAAAAGTAGCGCATTTTCATAAGCTTTCCAACGCCATATCATTTGCCTCAATTGGATTAGCCACTTACAAATGACATCGAAAATACGAACTCGGCTGTTTGGTTTGCGAAATTTTACGATTTTCCAAATTACTCTTTAACCGTAGGGAATTAGAGAAATCTTCCAACATGTGGAAGGAGCGGTTTTGCAGCAGCTTTCTAAAGCCATATTATTTGCCTCATTTCGATAAACGGTTTTAAAATGCGATCGAAAATACAATTCATGTTTTTTGTATGAAGAAAAAACGGTTTTCAAAACTGCTCTTAAACCGCTACATTTTGCCAAAAATTTAACTTGGGTCATGATACCGGTGTCCATAGCTTTCCAACGGTATATCGCAAGCCCCATTTGGGCAATGTTGGCGGAAGTTCAACCTAGCACTAGGAGAAGTTCAGGTCAAACAAATCAGGCAGTAAAATTGCAGAAAATGCAATTTCATCACGACCCGAGAGCAAAATCCGCCAACGAGCGAGATTCCTTTTTAAAACCGGTATTTAGTTGCTAAAAAACGTTTTTATATTACACTAACCTCATATAGAACACGAGTAACCAGAATAATTCGCGGGGGAAGGTCGGGTTCGTACAGAGGGAAGTTCAGGCGCGTTACTCAGGCAGTTCAGATTGTGATCAGAATATTATTCTGATCCCGTGATCAGAATAGTGTTTATATATATATAAGGAAAATACATCCTACCACCCAGGGGTAGTTACCCCACATGTCTCATATATACTATCATGTGGTGCTATATATACTATTTTATTATTTTAAATATGTTTATATATTATATCTAAGATATTTCAAAGCAAGTTACAAGAAAAAATTACATATGAGCCCATAGTTTTGTTATATTTGTGAAATACATGCATATTTGTACGTAAAAAAGAGCATACTCAAAATATGATACATACTACCTAAAAATTAGTATATATATTATGTAAACATTTTTATATACTACGCGTACATACTCTCGGTTTCGACAGATACTATGTACAACATACAAAACGCAAGTGGTGGTAACTACCACTGCTTGTAGAAAACATTTGTCCTCTATATATAGGGATGGACTATTCAGTTACTAGTAACAGAATAATATTCTGTTACCCCGCGCCCTATATAGAATAGATCAGACCCGAATCTGCTAAACTACAAAAAAAGAGAACCCAATCCTTCCTGGCCCAAAGAAAAACGAAAAAAGAACACCCACCCCACTGCCCCATCTCCAGACCCCGATCCTCCTTCCCCACCACCCACCGCCGCCGCCGCCCGGCTCCCTCCCCCGTCACGCCGCCGCCGCCCGGCTCCCTCCCACGTAGCGTCGCCGCCTCTCGGCTCCGTCCCCCGTCGCGCCGCCGCCGCCCGGCTCAATCCCCCATCGCGTCGCGCCGCCCGTATCCCTTCCCCCGGCGCGCCGCCTCCGCCCGTCTCCCTCCCCCAGCGCGCGGCTACCGTCTGTCTCCCATTTCCTAGCGGTATGGACGGTCGAGCCGCGACCTCCGTCTCCAGCGCCGACCCACTCGTCCCTGTGCGCCGGCCACCTTCCCCTCCTTCGCCACGGCCGCCTTCCTCCCCCGCCGCCACGCCCCCAGCCACATCCTTCCCTCTCCTCCATGCGTCAGTGATGAGCCCGTCCCCCAACGTCGCCAACCTCCTATCCCCGCTGCAGTACAAGCTGCATCAGCAGTGAAGGCCGCTGCTTCAGCAGTAGCAGCGCACCGCCGCTGATGCTACAAGGGGAGGTGGAGGTGGGGTGAGGAACTGCGACGGTTGCATTCCAGGGAAGGCTATCAAAGCTTAAGAAAGGTGAGGTGGCGCTCGATCGATTTGTTCTCTGGGAATGCAGGTTTAGTAGATGAGTTGATCTTCCTGTTGAAGTTTATTTCAAAGATATGTGTGTAGTTCTCGTATGCTGATGCTGCTAGCTTTTGTGCCGCATTTAGGTGTGGCTCTTATTATATGAGGTAGCACATTGTGGTCTATACATCATACAACACTGACATCATACAACACATTGTGGCCTATACATCATACAACGCTGACAAATTTATTTGTGGGTTTATCGATTGTTTGATTGTTTCTACCTTGTTCTGTTCGTTCCAACACCCTGCGCTTCAGCGGAAAAATAGTGAGTCTAGGAGGGGAGTCGCTGGATCGAGGATCTCTAGCTCGATAGTCCAACTACATGCTTCACCGTTGGTCGCTCAAGGAGCTGCGTGCAGGAAACCCCCGAGCTCCGCCCCTGGATCCGGGTCAACTTTCTCCCTATCATATAGGTAACCTAGCCAGCGACTGAGAGTCAGACTCATTAGTCCCCATGTGTGTGTTTGTGACAGAGAATGAGGCATGCTAACATTAGCATGTAGTAGGAGCTGGGGGATGCTTAGTTCAGTTCAAAAACATTATCATGCGATCATGGACGAGAGTGAGAGTCATCACGCATCCCATTTCTTTTGTTCAGTTCAAATACTAAAAATTATTTCAGTTCAACTCTTGATGTCGTCTTCCTGGTTACTTCAAACATATTCTTTCTTTAATAGTTCTTGCACTTTCCTCCATTTTCATGTGACACTTGTTAGATTGCTCTTAGTATTTGATGTATTTCATGCAACACTTATTTGATTGCTCAACAGAAGTGTTATTTATTAGTGAATTTTATTTTAGTGTAGATGTTCAATATGTATTTATAACAATAGTCCGTAATGAACTGCAGAAACAGTACAATATGTGTGTTAAAACATAATAGATCAATTCAATTTTTTCCTCATGAGTAAATAGGGTGGCTATGTCATTTAATTTAGTAAGATGTGCCACAACAGTTTCAGATTCATAGCCATAAAAAGGATCAGATTCAACCAAAGTAATCAACTCAGGATCGACAGAGAAATCATAATCCTTATCAGAAATACAGATAGGTGAAGTAGCAAAAGCAGGGTCATATTTCATTCTAGCATTCAAAGATTTTTCTTTCAGCTTAGCTAACAGTTTCTAAAGATCAAATCTATCTTTGCAAGCAAAAAAGTCTCTAGCAGTTTCTTCATCCATAACATAACCCTCAGGTACATCAGGCAATTCATATCTAGGGGAGAATCTTCATCATCACTTTCATCAATATTATCAGTTTAAATAATTTCATTCTCTCTAACCCTAGCAAGTTGTTCATCAAGTAATTCACCTAATGGCACAGTATTATCAAGCACAGAAGTAGTTTCATCATAACTATCATGCATAGCAGAAGTGGCATCATCAATAACATGCGGCATATCGGAATCAATAGCAGGAGTAGGTTTAGGTGTCGCAAGTTTACTCAAACAGAAGGTGAATCAAGTGCAGAGCTAGATGGCAGTTCCTTACCTCCCCTCATAGTTGAGGGATAAATCTTGGTTTTTTCGTCTTTCAGGTTCCTCATAGTGATCAACAGATATAAATCCCAAGTGACTCAAAGAATAGAGCTATGCTCCCTAGCAACGGCGAAAGAAAATAGTCTTGATAACCCACAAGTATAGGGGATCGCAACAGTTTTCGAGGGTAGAGTATTCAACCCAAATTTATTGATTCGACACAAGGGGAGCCAAAGAATATTCTCAAGTATTAGCAGTTGAGTTGTCAATTCAACCACACCTGAAAGACTTAATATCTGCAGCAAAGTATTTAGTAGCAAAGTAGTATGGAAGTAACGGTAACGGTGGCAAAAGTAACATTAGCAGTTTTGTAGTAATTATAACAGCGGCAACGGTAAAGTAACTAAGCAAAGATCAATATGTGAAAAGCTCGTAGGCAATGGATCAATGATGGATAATTATGTCGGATGCGATTCCTCATGCAACAGTTATAACATAGGGTGACACAGAACTAGCTCCAGTTCATCAATGTAATGTAGGCATGTATTCCGAATATAGTCATACGTGCTTATGAATAGAACTTGCATGGCATCTTTTGTCCTACCCTCCCGTGGCAGCGGGGTCATATTGGAAACTAAGGGATATTAAGGCCTCCTTTTAATAGAGTACTGGACCAAAGAATTAATACTTAGTGAATACATGAACTTCTCAAACTACGGTCATCACCGGGAGTGGTCCCGATTATTGTCACTTCGGGGTTACCAGATCTTAACACATAGTAGGTGACTATTGACTTGCAAGATAGGATCAAGAACTCACATATATTCATGAAAACATAATAGGTTCAGATCTGAAATCATGGCACTCGGGCCCTAGTGACAAGCATTAAGCATGGTAAAGTCATAGCAACATCGATCTCGGAACAATATGGATACTAGGGATCAAACCCTAACAAAACTAACTCGATTACATGATAAATCTCATCCAACCCATCACCGTCCAGCAAGCCTATGATGGAATTACTCACGCAGGGCGGTGAGCATCATGAAATTGGTGATGGAGGAAGGTTGATGATGACGACGGCGACGGATTCCCCTCTCCGGAGCCCCGAACGGACTCCAAATCAGACCTCCCGAGAGAGATTAGGGCTTGGCGGCGGCTCCGTATCGTGAAACGCGGTGAATCCTTCTCTTCTCTTTTTTTCTCCCTGAACGTGAATATATAGAGTTGGAGTTAACGTCGGTGGAGCCTCAGGGGGCCCACGAGGCAGGGGGGCGCGCCCTAGGGGGGTGGGCGCGCCCTCCACCCTCGTGGACAGGGTGTGGGCCCCCTGGTGTTGATTCTTTTGCTAATATTTTTTATTAATTCCAAAAATATTCTCCGTGAAGTTTCAGGTCATTCCAAGAACTTTTGTTTCTGCACAAAAATAACACCATGGCAATTCTGATGAAAACAACGTCAGTCCGGGTTAGTTCCATTCAAATCATGCAAGTTAGAGTCCAAAACAAGGGCAAAAGTGTTTCGAAAAGTAGATACGATGGAGACGTATCAACACCCCCAAGCTTAAACCTTTGCTTGTCCTCAAGCAATTCAGTTGACAAACTGAAAGTGATAAAGAAAAACTTTTACAAACTCTGTTTGCTCTTGTTGTTGTAAATATGTAAAGCCAGCATTCAAGTTTTCAGCAAAGATTATGAACTAACCATCTTCACAATAACACTTAGGTCTCATGTTTACTCATATCAATGGCATAATCAACTAGCGATCAATAATAATAAATCTTGGATGAAAACACTTTCTCCAAACAATCATAATATGATATAACAAGATGGTATCTCGCTAGCCCTTTCTGAGACCGCAAAACATAAATGGAGAGCACCTTTGAAGATCAAGGACTGACAAGACATTGTAATTCATGGTAAAAGAGATCCAGTCATACTCAATGTAAACTACTAGTAATGCATGCAAATGACAGCAGTGCTCTCCAACTGGTGCTTTTTTATAAGAGGATGATGACTCAACATAAAGGTAAATAGATAGGCCCTTCGCAGAGGGAAGCAGGGATTTGTAGAGGTGCCAGAGCTCTGTTTTGAAATAGAGATAAATAATATTTTGAGCGGCATACTTTCATTGTCAACATAACAACCGAGAGATCTCGATATCTTCCATGCTACACACATTATAGGTGGTTCCCAAGCAGAATGGTGAAGTTTATACTCCCCCACCACCAACAAGCATCAATCCATGGCTTGCCCGAAACAATGGGTGCCTCCAACTAACAACAGTCCTGGGGGAGTTTTGTTTGCAATTATTTTGATTTGAGCATGGGACTGGGCATCCTGGTTACCGGCCATTTTCTCGTGAGTGAGGAGCCTCGTGAGAATAACCCACCAAGCATGGAAGATACAGACAGCCCTAGTTGATACATGAGCTATTCGAGCATACAAAACCAAATTTCATTTGAAGGTTTAGAGTTTGGCACATACAAATTTACTTGGAACGGCAGGTACATACCACATATAGGAAGGTATGGTGGACTCATATGGAATAACTTTGGGGTTTATGAAGTGGATGCACAAGCAGTATTCCCTCTTAGTACAAGTGAAGGCTAGAAAAAGACTGGGAAGCGGCCAACTAGAGAGCGACAACAGTCATGAACATGCATTAAAATTAATCAACACTGAGTGCAAGCATGAGTAGGATACAATTCACCATGAACATAAATATCGTGGAGGCTATGTTGATTTTGTTTCAACTACATGCGTGAACATGTGCCAAGTCAAGCCACTCGAATCATTCAAAGGAGGATACCACCCTATCATACCACATTACAACCATTTTAATAGCATGTTGGCACGCAAGGTAAACCATTATAAACTCCTAGCCAATTAAGCATGGTATGAGCAACTATAATCTCTAATTGTCATTGCAAACATGTTTCATTCATAATAGGCTGAATCAGGAACGATGAACTAATCATATTTACAAAAACAAGATAGGTTGAGTTCATACCAGCTTCTCTCATCTCAATCAGTCCATCATATATCGTCATTATTGCCTTTCACTTGCATGACTGAACGGTGTGGATAATAATAATAGTGCATGTGCATTGGACTAAGCTGGAATTTGCGAGCATTTAATTCACAGGAGAAGACAAGGTAACATGGGATCTTGGTTAAATCAACAATAATGCAAATAAGAGCCACTTCAACAGTTTCATCATGGTCTTCTCCTCTCGACCCCCAAAGAAAGGAAATAAAACTATTTACACGGGAAAGCTCCCAACAAGCAAAAGAAGAACGATAATTCTTTTTGGGTTTTCTTTTAATTATTACTACTACAGGCATGGAAACTAAACTACCTAAAAGCTATAATTAATTTTTTTGTTTTTCTTAAGGTTTTTCAAACACACAAGAAGAAGGCTAGAAAAGAAAATAAACTAGCATGGATAGTACAATGAAAAAGTATGAGCACCGACAACTAGCATGAGTGTGCGAACATGAATGTAATATCGGTGAGAAATACGTACTCCCCCAAGCTTAGGCTTTTGGCCTAAGTTGGTCTACGCCCATGGATCAAAGTGAGCCTCTCCAGTGTACTAAGGAGGATCCTCGGGGTGCCACTGGTTAGTGAGCTCTTGCAGATCCCATTGATAAATAGACTCCTGATATGGATCAGGAGATGGCTCAGGCTCGGGCTCTAGGGATCGTGTTCGCTCCCAATATGCATAAATGTCATCGGGCAGGATGATGTATGTGCCTGAATGAATGTTAAACAAAGAAGGTGCAGGCAGGGTAATAATCTGACAAGTATTTTCACTGAATACCAGGTTATAAATGAGTCTCTTCTCCTTATCATCGCAAATAAAATCATGGGCTACTATACTTTTATAGTCTAAGAAAATAGGGGGCAACACCTTTTCTTCTTTCTCATAGTGTCTAATAGGTATCTCAAAATATTTAGCAAGACCCGAAGCAAAGATACCTCCAAAAATGGGGCCCTTTGTACGGTTTAGACTCAACCGTTTAGCAACCATAGCGCCTAAACTGAAAGTTCTGTCATAGAGTAAAGCATGGCGCAAAATGGCGAGGTCAGGGGCACTGAGGCCCCCACTGTTCCCACGACCAATTAAACATCTACTAGCAAATATTGCATAGTAACGTAGAACAGGAAAATGTATACTAGTACTTCTTGCATCTGACACTTTTCTCTTTTCCCCTACAGCAATTTCATCAATAAATTCTGCCACATCACTAGGATGTGGTTCCTCGACGCTGCCCTCAAAGGGCAACTTGCAAGCCACACAAAAATCATAGAGTGACATCTCCTTAAACTCATCATATAAATAAAAATCTACCAAAGGTGGTGATCTCCTAGCATGGAAATGAAAAATTTTCACAAAAATATTAGTGAGTAGGAGATACTGTTCGAGCTGGCCGTGGAGGAAGTTGGTGAGGCCTGCATTCTCAGCCAAGTAATAAAAATCTTCATAAATTCTGGCGGCTCGCAAGAACTCGTCACAAGGCCATTCACACGGCCGAACCTCCGCAGTGCGAGGAAGATTATATTTGGGCTTCTTATTCTCTTCACTTTTCTTATCCTTCGAGCTTCGGCTCGAAGAGCCTCTCAACAATCTCTTCAACATTCTCTCCCTCGAAGAACAATCCCCCAAAGCAGTTTTGTGAGTGGAGCTTTGAGCAAGGAGATCGAAAATCACAGCAAGATGAGCTAGAACATGGGTTTGAGCTAGGGGAGGATTTTTTTCTGGAGGTAGAAGAAGTGTGTGGGTGCTGGAATAAGTGGAGGGGGGCCACGTGGGGCCCACGAGGCAGGGGAGCGCGCCCCAGGGGGGTGGGCGCGCCCTGTGCCCTTGTGGGCAGGTGGCTGCTCCCCCTGGTGTGTTCTCAGTGCCAGATATTCTTAAATATTCTACAAAAAATCATACTTCATTTTCAGGATGTTTGGAGAACTTTTATTTTTGGGGTATTTTTTATTGCAAGGATAATTCAGAAAACAGACAGAAAATACTATTTTTGCTTTATTTAATCTAAATAATAGAAAGTAAAAGGAGGGTACAGAGAGTTGTGCTTTCTAACTTCATCCATCTGATGCTCATCAAAAGGAATCCACCAACAAGGTTGATCAAGTCTTGTTAATAAACTCTTTTCGAATCGCACGAAACCGGAGAATTTTCGAATAACACTACGTTACCTCAACGGGGATATACACATCCCCAATAATAAGAATATCATATTTCTTCTTGACAGTAGGAAGAAGAAATTCAAAACCTCCATTAGTGATTGTTGAAATTTTTCCAATAGAATTTATATTGTGCACTTGAGGTGCTTTCCTCGGAAAATGTACCGTATGCTCATTACCATTAACATGAAAAGTGACATTGCCTTTGTTGCAATCAATAACAGCCCCTGCAGTATTCAAAAAGGGTCTACCAAGGATAATCAACATAATATCGTCCTTGGGAATATCAAGAATAACAAAGTCCGTTAAAATAGTAATGTTTGCAACCACAACAGGCACATCCTCACAAATACCGACAGGTATAGCAGTTGATTTGTCGGCCATTTGCAGAGATATTTCAGTAGGTGTCAACTTATTCAAATCAAGTCTATGATATAAAGAGAGAGGCATAACACTAACACCGGCTCCAAGATCACATAAAGCAGTTTTAACATAGTTTCTTTTAATGGAGCATGGTATAGTTGGTACTCCTGGATATCCAAGTTTCTTAGGTATTCCACCCTTAAAAGTATAATTAGCAAGCATGGTGGAAATTTCAGCTTCCGGTATCTTTCTTTTATTTGTAACAATTTATTTCATATACTTAGCATAAGGATTTATTTTAAGCATATCAGTCAAACGCATACGCCAAAAGATAGGTCTAATCATTTCAGCAAAGCGCTCAAAATCCTCGTCATCCTTTCTCTTGGATGGTTTATGAGGAAAAGGCATGGGTTTCTGAACCCATGGTTCTCTTTCTTTACCGTGCTTCCTAGCAAAAAAGTCTCTCTTATCATAACGTTGATTCTTTGATTGTGGGTTATCAAGATAAACAGCAGATTCAATCTCTACATCATTGTTATTGCTAGGTTGAGCATCAACATGAACATCATCATTAACATTATCACTAGGTTCATGTTCATTTCCAGATTGTCTTTCAACATCAGAAATAGAAATATCATTGGGATTCTCAGGTGTGTCAACAACAGGTTCACTAGAAGCATGCAAAGTCCTATCGTTTTTCTTTTTCTTCTTCTTAGAAGGACTAGGTGCATTAACATTAGTTCTCTGAGAATCTTGCTCAATTCTCTTAGGGTGGCCCTCAGGATACAAAGGTTCCTGAGTCATTCTACCCCCTCTAGTCACAACTCTAACAGCATTATCATTTTTCTTATTATTTAATTCATTGAGTAAATCATTATGTGCTTTTAGCACTTGTTCTACTTGAGTGGTAACCATAGAAGCATGTTTACTAATAAGTTTAAGTTCACCTTTAACTCTAGACATATAATCACTCAAGTGTTCAATCATATAAGCATTACGTTTCAATTGTCTACCAACATAAGCATTGATGTTTTCTTGTTTAACAATAAAATTATCAAACTCATCTAAGCATTGGCTAGCAGACTTATAACGAGGAATATCACCTTCATCAAATCTATAGAGAGAATTTACCTTTACTACTTGTGTCGGGTTATCAAGACCATGTATTTCTTTAATAGGTGGTAAATTCTTAACATCTTCAGCTTTAATACCCTTTTCTTTCATACATTTCTTTGCCTCTTGCATATCTTCAGGACTGAGAAATAGAATACCCCTTTTCTTCGGAGTTGGTTTAGGAGTCGGTTCAGGAAGTGTCCAATTATTATCATTACTCAACATATTATTAAATACCAATTTAGCTTGATTAACAGTTCTTTCCCTGAAAACACAACCAGCACAACTATCCAGGTGGTCTATGGAAGCATCAGTTAGTCCATTATAAAGATATCAAGTATTTCATTTTTCTTGAGAGGATTGATTAGGTAAAGCATTAAGTAATCGGAGAAGCCTCCCCCGAGCTTGTGGGAGACTCTCTTCTTCAATTTGCACAAAATTATATATTTCCCTTAAAGCAGCTTGTTTCTTATGAGCGGGGAAATATTTACCAGAGAAGTAATAAATCATATCCTGGGGACTACGCACACAACCAGGAGCAAGAGAATTAAACCATGTTTTAGCATCACCCTTTAATGAGAACGGGAATAACTTAAGGATATAGTAGTAACAAATTTTTTCCTCATGAGTAAATAGGGTGGCTATGTCATTTAATTTAGTAAGATGTGCCACAACGGTTTCAGATTCATAGCCATAAAAAGGATTAGATTGAACCAAAGTAATCAACTCAGGATCGACAGAGAAATCATAATCCTTATCAGAAATACAGATAGGTGAAGTAGCAAAAGCAGGGTCATATTTCATTCTAGCATTCAAAGATTTTCTTTCAGCTTAGCTAACAGTTTCTTAAGATCATATCTATCTTTGCAAGCAAAAAAGTCTCTAGCAGTTTCTTCATCCATAACATAACCCTCACGTACATCAGGCAATTCATATCTAGGGGAAGAATCTTCATCATCACTTTCAACAATATTATCAGTTTCAATAATTTCATTCTCTCTAACCCTAGCAAGTTGTTCATCAAGTAATTCACCTAATGGCACAGTATTATCAAGCATAGAAGTAGTTTCATCATAAGTATCATGCATAGCAGAAGTGGCATCATCAATAACACGCGACATATCAGAATCAATAGCAGGAGTAGGTTTAGGTGTCGCAAGTTTACTCAAAACAGAAGGTGAATCAAGTGGAGAGCTAGATGGCAGTTCCTTACCTCCCCTCATAGTTGAGGGATAAATCTTGGTTTTTTCGTCTTTCAAGTTCCTCATAGTGATCAACAGATATAAATCCCAAGTGACTCAAAGAATAGAGCTATGCTCCCAGGCAACGGTGCCAGAAAATAGTCTTGATAACCCACAAGTATAGGGGATCGCAACAGTTTTCGAGGGTAGAGTATTCAACCCAAATTTATTGATTCGACACAAGGGGAGCCAAAGAATATTCTCAAGTATTAGCAGTTGAGTTGTCAATTCAACCACACCTGAAAGACTTAATATCTGCAGCAAAGTATTTAGTAGCAAAGTAGTATGGAAGTAACGGTAACGGTGGCAAAAGTAACATTAGCAGTTTTGTAGTAATTATAACAGCGGCAACGGTAAAGTAACTAAGCAAAGATCAATATGTGAAAAGCTCGTAGGTAATGGATCAATGATGGATAATTATGTCGGATGCGATTCCTCATGCAACAGTTATAACATAGGGTGACAACAGTTATAACATAGGGTGACACAGAACTAGCTCTAGTTCATCAATGTAATGTAGGCATGTATTCCGAATATAGTCATACGTGCTTATGAAAAGAGCTTGCATGACATCTTTTGTCCTACCCTCCCTTGGCAGCGGGGTCCTATTGGAAACTAAGGGATATTAAGGCCTCCTTTTAAAAGAGTACCGGACCAAAGCATTAACACTTAGTGAATAAATGAACTCCTCAAACTACAATCATCACCGGGAGTGGTCCCGATTATTGTCACTTCGGGGTTACCGGATCATAACACATAGTAGGTGACTATTGACTTGCAAGATAGGATCAAGAACTCACATATATTCATGAAAACATAATAGGTTTAGATCTGAAATCATGGCACTCGGGCCCTAGTGACAAGCATTAAGCATAGCAAAGTCATAGCAACATCAATCTCAGAACATAGTGGATACTAGGGATCAAACCCTAACAAAACTAACTCAATTACATGATAAATCTCATCCAACCCATCACCGTCCAGCAAGCCTACGATGGAATTACTCACGCACGGCAGTGAGCATCATGAAATTGGTGATGGAGGATCGTTGATGATGACGACGGCGACGGATTCCCCTCTCCGGAGCCCCGAACGGACTCCAGATCAGCCCTCCCAAGAGAGTTTAGGGCTTGGCGGCGGATCCGTATCGTAAAACGTGATGAATCCTTCTCTCTGATTTTTTTCTCCCCGAACACGAATATATGGAGTTGGAGTTGAGGTCGGTGGAGCCTCAGGGGGGGCATGAGGCAGGGGGCGCACCCCCCACCCTCGTGGAAAGTTTAGGGCTTGGCGGCGGATCCGTATCGTAAAACGTGATGAATCCTTCTCTCTGATTTTTTTCTCCACGAACACGAATATATGGAGTTGGAGTTGAGGTCGGTGGAGCCTCAGGGGGCCCACGAGACAGGGGGCGCGCCCTCCACCCTCGTGGACAGGGTGTGGGCCCCCTGGTGCTGATTCTTTCGCCAGTATTTTTTATTAATTCCAAAAATATTCTTCGTGAAGTTTCAGGTCATTCCAAGAACTTTTATTTCTCCACAAAAATAACACCATGGCAATTCTGCTGAAAACAGCATCAGTCCGGGTTACTCTCATTCAAATCATGCAAGTTAGAGTCCAAAACAAGGGCAAAAGTGTTTGGAAAAGTAGATATGATGGAGACGTATCAGTCTACAGTTCTGAACTTATTGTTGAATGGTACAAGTACTGATGAAATGGGAAGAAAGTGTCACATGAATCCTTAATTGAATAGGAAGCAAGGTTGCAATGAGACCCTGGAAAAACACTATTTATTTTGTCCCTTGTTAATAGAAAAGCAGGGAAACAATTCTCTCTATGTTAGAGTATCAGTTCATGTGGAGAAGAACATGTTTCCTATATGGAAAAATAATAAATTATTATCAGTTCAATGTGTATTTTGTCATTAGTTCATACAGAACAACCGTAAAAAATATTTTGATGTGTCTTAGAGGGAGCTCGACTTTATATTATATGGTAGCTCACTCATTGCACGATTGCACAACAGTTTGGCAAGAAAATTCACATCAGTTCAGGGACGCCCGCATCACGGCCTCACCGTGCCACCGCAATCTCTCCTTGTTACGCCACCGGACGAGCCCCTCCTCACACTTTGCAAGTTGTCACTTCTTGGTCCTATGCCTGGATCCTTTGTGAGGAATGCTTAGATCTTGGTTGGGCGAAGGCATGTAGGTTGCAAATTGCTCTTCTGGTGGAATTAGTTATGTTGGGGGTGTGGCTAGGCCGACCGCTTCAGATTTGTTTTGTGTTAGCTAGATTCTAAGCTAGAACGATCTGATTTAAGCAATTGGAGTTTGAATTATCAAGTTGCCATCTGCCCTGCTGTCACAAAGAATCTATTTTTTACCAATGTTGTACTTCTTTTGCAGTTGTCGTTGTAGTTGTACAATAGTTCTGTCTCATAGTGCTCTTAGTTGTGCACTTAAATGACCACAATATGGCATTATCTTTGAGAACAGGGTTCATCAATAGTTCAGAGTTGTGAATAGGAGGGTGTGCCTGTACCTGGTGGGATTGCTTATGATTCTGATGTGCTTACCGGTTTGGCCTATTTGTAGTTGTGTAGTTTGCAATTTGTTTTTCTGGTGGCAGTCGTCCACCATGGTTGATGCCAGCCGTCCAAGTTGAGCACTGATGGTAGTCCTCTATGTGCATCAATGGCACTCTCTCATAGCAATCTTTCTCTCTTTCTTTGATGCTGCCATTAAAAATGCATAAATGTGGTATTCTGCTAACTGAGTAGTTGGGAAGATGTGAAAAGAACATGCTCCTTAGGTGTTTGTGTGCGTCAATTTGAATTAAAATGCATAAATGTTGTTTTCATACTTTCAACAAAAAATATCTATAAGTTCAAAATGTATAACCCTATAAGTTCATTGAAAACAGAAACAAAAAAATAGTTTATAAGCAAGTAGTCGCCCCCGCACTGGATCGATGCTCCGTTGTCGCTCCTCCGCCGCGTATAAGCAGTTAGACGCCGCAATCCACAGCCGTTCAGTCTCGCCACCATGGGCGTGCCCCTCTCCAACTCCATCGCATGTGCTTCAGTGGAGAAATAGTGCAACCTGAGGAACCGCTAGGGGTCGAGGACGTCCAGCTTGGCAGTCCAACTTGGCGTTATTCACGTCATTGCTAGACCCATGTTCGCTGGCAAGATCACCGCGCTTCTCCGTCGGCACCGACAGGTACTCACCCCCCATCCCGTTTCTTGTTTAATACTTCATTTTGCATTGCTAAAGAATAGAAAAAAAAAGCAAGTTCAAATTGAAAACAATTAGAAGCTAGATGTTTCAAAAAAAATTGAAGCCATTTTAGTGAATCTCTATTGAAAATTAGCTCACATTTGAGTCCTACTAGTACTGATGAATATAGACTTGAGTGGAAAATTTGGTTGATTCCTGAGACCCTGACTAGTCCTTCTATAATAGAGTTTAGTGTTTAGGATGTTATACAACAATTGTATACTTCTAGTTGCTGCTTGCTGCCACCAACGAATTGCACAAGTTCAAAGAGTACCGCATGACAAATTCAAAAAGTGTTGTATGGCAAGCGAGCTAAGTACTTGTTTGGAAAGTTTTCAAGTTCGAATTCTAATTTGAATTCAGTACAATTTCTAAAATTTACTTCAGTTCAATTCTATCTTAGTTCGAATCATTTTCTTATTTTAGTTCAGTTTAGTGCCGGCTACTTGAAAGGTTTATTCTTTGGTTGGAAAATCTCTTTGGGAGAAGTTCAAGTTTAAAAGCTTACTTGTTGAGATTCTTGTGAACTGCTAATTGGTGGCTGTTGTGTGTGAAAAAAGTGATTTCTTGGTCAGGATTTTGCAGGGTCTTTGGGTTAGAAGTGGTTATTTGGTTAGCCCCTGGAGCTTGTCGGCGAGCCAGGCGCTGGGCCAACCACAAGGCAACGCCACCTGGTAGGGCGCCGGACGGCTGCCGAGCGTGGTGTGAGCCTTTCGGACCCCATTTCCAGGTTAAGCGCCAAGGATCTCATCGTCGGGTGCACAAAAGCACTAGCGCCTCTGCTTCGATTTTTCTTCAAAAGTTCTGCTAACCAATTAGTCACTGATAAGATGACTTTACTTCCAACTAGCCACTCAAAAGTTGTGGCCATTTAATGAAACCTTCTACATTTGAGACATGTGAAACTGTAACCTTCCAATGTTACTGTTTGGTAGCTCAGGGTGCGTTATGTTTTGGAGATCTATAGAGTGTCTATCTGAGAGCTGTGGTGGACTTTCTCATTACAGCATGGAACTTCTCTAAAAATCCCAGTTGATTTTTAATGTTTGTTCCTCATCAGTTCTAAAAATCTCACAGCATCCGTCCAACCATGTATCAGGATATACTATGTTGTAAATTTATGTATGCTTGTATGTGCAAAAATATATTACGGTTGCTGCTTCTATTTCCTGTGGTGAGGATGTTGTAAGTTCAACACGATGTCCCAGATAAGTCTGGGAAATAATCTCAAACAAAAAGAAACCCCACGGAAATTCAAATGATAGAATTTCATGTTGTAAAATGAGAGAAGTCCAAAACATCACTGCGAAAAATTGAGTTAAAAAATAAACACACGAAAAATTTCTATCTGAAAAAATATCATTCAATTCAACGATATAAAGCATGCAAGTTCGGGACTATGATACAATAAACCGTTGAAAAGTTACGAGAAAAAACAGAGTAAAGTCTAGTCTGTGCAAACATGCTCAGTACAAAACCATATAGACATCCGTTCAAGTACTCTTTTTACCATTGAAAAGTTACGAGAAAAAACATACCAAAAAAGAGAGTAAAGTCTAGTCTGTGCAAACATGCTCAGTACAAAAACATATAGACATCCGTTCAATTCCTCTTTTTTCGGAACTATTCTGTGAATAATACATCAGTACAGACACACACATAGATCAGTACAGACACGCACATAGATCAGTACAACTACTCTGTTTCTTCTGACGGGAAAACAACATGACGGGTCTTACGTATTCAAAATTACTCTTTAACGGTTGCGAATTTGAGAAAACGTTCAGCATGACTAAGTTTCGTGTTTTCGATATCTTTCCAACGGTATATTATTTGCCCCATTTCGAAAAACTAAAAAAACGCGTTCGAAATCAAATTTGACCGTATTTGAATTAGAGTTTAAACCGTAAGGAATTAGAAAAACATTTCAACACGAAAAAGTTGCGCATTTTCCATACCTTTCAAACGCCGTATCATTTGCGTCAATCCGACAAACCGTTTGCAAAAAAACGAGAAAATACGTTTCGCCTAGAATTTCACCATTTTTCAAATAACTTTTAGATCTTATGGAATTTGAAAAAACAATAGATATATGGAAGAATCGGTTTTTCACCAGCTTTCCAACGCCATCTTATTTGCTCAATTCTGACAAACCGTTTGAAAATTAAGTCCAAAATACGATTCGCATTTTCGGTTTTGGAAAAAATGATTTTTTCAGAACTGCTCTTAAACCATAATTTTTTGCAAAAACAATTTAGATTATTGTAATGTAGATGTCAGGAGCTTTCCAATGATATATTACACTCCCTGTTTCGACAACAAAATTGCAAAAAGAATTGAACTAAATAAGACTCATGAAGGCTTCATTCAATCCACTCTTCGCGGACAGAATCCTCAGTTGAAAATATTACATCACAAACCTCGAAGCCTCTTAGCAGGCTCATGAAGGCTTCATTCAATCCACTCTTCGCGGACAGAATCCTCTCAACCACCGTACCCATCAAGGTACGTTGTTCCTACGAGAAAGATGCTTTTCGCAGCATATCCCTCAACGTATCCGGCGCCGCCGGGTCTCCGGAAGCCGCTGTAGGAGCACGACCATCCTTTGAAGGAACCTATTCACTCGTCTGCAGAATCATCGCTGGTTGAAAATTGGATAGTCCGGGGCCTTCATTGTTGGCCCCCGAACCCCGGACGATCGGGGGTTCACCTTCGGGTAATGCCTCCTTCATCCCTCGCGCCGCTTGTTGATGAAGAAAAACCCTCCGAGACGACACTTCGGAGTCGTCCGCCTTATTGGGCGAGGAGGCCGGGGGAG
This sequence comes from Triticum aestivum, assembly GCF_018294505.1. NCBI lineage: Eukaryota > Viridiplantae > Streptophyta > Magnoliopsida > Poales > Poaceae > Triticum > Triticum aestivum. The sequence continues at coordinate 195,519,114 of NC_057811.1, read as the reverse complement.
GCATCTCGCTTTCCATCACCTCTGGGAGAAGATCTCCTGAAGAAAAGGACCGCTCAGGAAAACTCTGCGCTGAACTGTAAAGATACACATGAACGTTACATGTTGCTTCGGTAACAGCAAAGGAACGGGATGTGATTAAAGCACCCCGGATTCACTTACGATTTGGTCGAAGGCTTGTCCTCATGACGGAGCTGTGCAACGGCGTTGCCTTCCAATCCCGAGCCGCCCGACGACGGCATCTTGTCCCTCTTGGGAGTCAGTTCCTCCCAACCTTCGGAGGCGGCCCTTTTCTTCCTATATGGAGAAGGGATGCTTGCTTCTCCTTCGCCTTTGTCTTCGGGCGAAGAAATGTTGATTTCTCCGGACCCGGTGTCTAACTTACCTCCGGAATGAAGGCCATCCCTGGTCTTCCCGCTCTCCACCTTGCCCTCCTCCACCGGCGCCTGGTACGGTGCTGGTGCCATCATCCTTGTTAGCACGGGGTCCGTTGAGTCTTCGGGAAGGGGGGCCGGACACCTAATCCGTTCCGCTTTCTTTATCCAGCACTGGAAAGAAATGGTTTGCTCAGTGTCTTACCACGTTATACCTGATTAGGAGGTGTTCGGCGGACGGGTACTTACCATGGTATCCGGATGGTTACAGTCAAGGCCGATGTCTTCGGTAGTATCCGGCCACTGTTTTCATTTCCCAAAAAATAATTTCCACATCCCTTTGTGCGTAGTGCCGAAGAAGTGTTGAAGTGTCCGCGGCCCTTCGGGATTAAACTCCCACATGCGGAGAGGTCGCCTCTGGCACGGCAAGGTCCGACGGACCAGCATTACTTGAATAACGTTGATAAGATCAATGTCCCTCTCGCGGAGGCTCCGGATGCGGCTCTGCAGAGTCTGTACCTCATCAATTGATCCCCGGTCCAACCCCTTATTAATCCATGCTGCAAGCTGAATCGGAGGGCAGGATCGAAACGCAGGCGCAACCACCCACTTGGAGCCACGGGGCTCGGTGATGTAGAACCACTCCCGCTGCCATAAGTCAGAGGACTCGGTGAAGGATCCTTTTAGCCAAAGAGCGCTATTAAGCTTGCTCACGGTGGAGCCACCACACTCCGCCTGCTTCCCCCCCATCATCTGCGGCTTCACATTGAAGGTCTTGAGCCACAACCCGAAGTGTGGAGGGATTCGAAGGAAGGCCTCGCACGTGACGATAAACGCCGAGATAAGAAGAACAGAGTTCGGGGCCTGATCGTGAAAATCCAGCCCGTAGTAGAACATGAGCCCTTGAACAAAGGGATTAAGGGCAAATCCTAACCCCCGGAGGAAGTGGGAGATGAACACGACCCTCTCGCGGGATCTGGGGGTAGGGATAACCTGCCCTTCCGCAGGGAGCCGATGGAGAATTTCTGAGGTCAGATATCTCGCCGTCCTAAGCTTCGCAATATCCTCCTCCGTAACAGAAGAAACCACCCACCGACCGGGAAGGCTGGATCCAGACATGACTAAGGCTTGTGGTGGTCGAAATTTGGGTTTTAGAACTCGAGATAGCAAGGGCTGAGGAAGAAGCAAACGTGGAAGAGAGAGAAACGGGTCTGTACCCCTTTATAAAGGCCGTGAGTATCTAAACGCCTACTCCTGGGCCTTAAAACTTGCCTATTTCCAAGGAGCTGTACCCAGAGACGGTTGGGTTACCCACGTCTGTGTTGATAAGAATCCCTTAATAAGGGGGACACGATCTCGGCTTGGATAAGACGTGCCAATAAAGCCGCGCCTCAAAACCCGGGGCTGCAGGCCAACAAACGGTTTAAAATAATGTCCCGGTGGTGACGTGGCGTCATGCTATGAACAGTTATCGGTGGATTGGATTTATAAAGTATTGTGCCCTCTGTGGAAGTATACAAAACTTATGTTACATGTCCGGACACGACCATTACGTCCGAAGACCATCTTGGAGTTCGGAAGGAGGAACCCGCCTTGCAATGCCGGAGACAGATCTACGCGCCGGATACCTTGTCATTGAAGCGAGGTTCAGGGGCTACTAAGGGAGTCCTGGACTAATGGGTCCTCGGGCGTCCGGCCTATTAGCCATGGGCCGGACTGATGGGCTGTGAAGATACAAAGACCGAAGACTTTACCTGTGTCTGGATGGGACTCTCCTTGGCGTGGAGGGCAAGCTTGGCGATCAAATGTGTAGATTCCTTTCTTTGTAACCGACCTTGTGTAACCCTAGATCCTCCCGGTGTCTATATAAACCGAAGGACTTAGTCCGGAGGGGGATATTCATTACCATAGTCATACAGGCTAGACCTCTAGGGTTTAGCCATTACGATCTCGTGGTAGATCAACTCTTGTAATACTCATATTCATCAAGATCAATCAAGCAGGAAGTAGGGTATTACCTCCATAGAGAGGGCCCGAACCTGGGTAAACATCGTGCCCCCTGTCTCATGTTACCATCGACCTTAGACGCGCAGTTCAGGACCCCCTACCCAAGATCCGCCGGTTTTGACACCGACATGCACACTAATGCAAAATTGATTATCAGCCTCAAGATCAGATATTTCCCATTTTACTGCAGACGACTGAGAATTCCATTAGCTGAGTTTCCAAATATTTAAACTCCTTGTTGCTTCTTTGAGTCCGGTGTTGGTTGATGAGCAACTCTTTATAGGGGAAAAATAATGTAACACCGGGGCCCCAAAGAAAGAAGCAAAAGAAAACTCAACTAAACAAAAGCACACAACAACAATCAATTCACACACAATCAATGTCACATATTACTGCTAGTCACACAATATGCATGCCTACTTAAGCACACAAATCTCGCGGGGTCTCCGGTTCTACGATCTAGCATGCTGTGACAGTGTGCACGAGAACGAATAAATGTGTGGAAGAATTGGTGTAAACAGCATTACACCAAGTGCTAGCTTAGCCAGGTAGCAACCTAGACTAGCTCGGAGGCGAGGATGCACTCGGTAAACCTATAGTGGGACACGAAGGTCGCAACCACATTATTATCAAGTGGACGGAAAAAGATCCGTACTCGTCCAAGGAATAGGATAGCGGGGGAAAACTGAGGCTGCTGACATTGCCCTTTCTTGATAACTAAGATCATTAAGGGTTGCCAACATGACAAAATAAAAGAGCAATTCGGGATAGAAGCATGTCCATCACCGAAATGATAAGCGGGGCTGAAAGGAGGATATCGGCGAGATACCTGAGCACCAGTTTTTGCAAACGGTGTCGGGGTCACTTGGCATCACTCTGCTGGGACAGAAATGACACGAAACACCGAAGAACGAGGAGGAAAAGAAAACTGGAGAATTGCAAAGGCTGAGCTGTAGTGGATCTGAACCGATGCCAGCTACACTCACCAGATAAACCGTTAGCAACGAATACTAAGGCTATATGCATGCTATGCAACAAACAAATGCAGCAACCAAATGCAATAACCAGGCCGGACTTTAAACTACGGATTTCTACCGGTTTCTACCGCTCGCGCTGACTAGGGCGTCCTACAGCCAGACCTGCTCTGATACTGAGCGTTGTGGCACCCCGGCTCAGAGGAACTGGAACGCCCCGTATTCCAGCCCAGAGATCGAGGAGAAGTCTTCTGGAATACGACACTGCTTAGCATAGAACAAATCAGCTTTCTATCATTACACGAATATGAATACAAGGTCTCAGATATTACAATGAATAACATCGGCACGGCGACACTACGCCATCCTCAGTTGCTCTATGCAAGCAGCAGGACAACATGATGCAGCGGAATAACTCTAGCAGCAGAACAACGACGACGGTGGTGAACTCCACTCCGAAGGGACTCTGGCTGGAACGCTTATCCTAGCTCGCACGAACGGAAACCACGACAAGCAAGAAATCAAATCCGCCATGACCTGCAAACTAGCATGACACGCCAGGTCAATACATTGAATGTACTTGCAAGCTCGCAGTAACCAGAAGCATTCAAGACAAACAACAGCTTGGCAATTACAGGTTAAGCAGGAATTATCATGAGATCATCAGGATAGCATGGCATGAACAACATGAACATAATACAGCTAGAGCAATATGAGCATGGCATGAACATATAAACATGATGGCAATATCATGCAACATGATGACGTTATCATGCACCAACTTACTCTGTTCGGGTTACCTCGTAACCAACACATGCCTCACTTACCATCCTCGGACATCACACGATCATCTCAGGATCAAATCAAGCTTGGTATAAACATTACCGTAGTAATCATTAAATGACCACAACGAGCTTGATCTTTACCCACGATTCTCGCACAACATCACGAATATCCAACAATTCGGTATCCTCGATACCACGGTGATCATTCACGGATCACAAACAGAACCACTCTGGGCTCAACGGGTTACCTAGTAACCAAACGGTGATCATTCACGGATCACATAACTAACTTATCTCATCATCGAACCCGGGTTGTTATTAAGCACATTCTTATTATTACTGTTGACCCATAGTGTGACCGACACGAACTGAGCCCTTATCCGCGGGCATGGCTATCGATAGATTTAGTATACACTCTGCACAGGTTAGCACACTGTACCCACACCACGGAATCCATGGCCTCGCACGCCCATTTGGGTGGACCAACGGCGTTCCGACAAAACCGTCCTATTGCCATGACACTCTCCCGGCCCCTCCGACTCACTCCCCACTGGGCTAAGTCCTGGGTGGCCCCGTGCCTAGTAAAGGCACCAACGGCCACCGTCGTGGCAAAACGGCCACCATCGTGAAAAAAGGGGTCCCAAACGGGGACAAGCCGGCTACAACAACTATGGGCACACAAGGCTTATGTCCGCCTACCTGATCAGGGTAGCGCGCGCCCATAACCTTCCCGCGTGGGAGGCACTGGCGAGAGGCACGACAGTAGACCCAGTTAGGACCTTCCCATAAAGGTAAGCGTGGTTGCACTGGTCAGCTCGATATGGTGGCACCATGACTCAGCCAACAGTTGTTCAAGTTCAATTTAATCTGGTTAAACTTTAATGCAAATATGTTGAGCCATGATAAAATAACATGATGCAATTACAATGCATGAGTATGATATCAACCTAAGCATGGGGTGCAACATAACAATCCAGCATATCAACGATGAATCATATCCAACTGAGCATATCATAATGACGAGTATGAATATTACAAGTACAACACTACTCATAGCATAACATGACCATTATCATCAACAATAAGTACCATGCAAGAACACATCAATCACATTACCGAGTAAACACTTAACCAATTAACAGCAAGGGAACAATGCATATCAACGGTACTCGGTAACTGACGTTGGTCATGCACCGAAGAACATGACCAACCCAACATGTAATATTATCAAGCATGGCCAATATGAAAGTAATACTAGCAGGTAGAATATGATAACAGAGTGTAAGAAAACATAGCAAGACGGTAACCACCGATCCATAAACATAACCGAAATAACGATAGCAGTGGCAAAGCAAGCACACAATGATTAAAGATTCAAGTTGAAAACCAATGCTACTGCATGGCTATCATGCCAATGGTGGTTGTGGCTTGCCTTGGGATGAAGAATGCACCGGGGAGAAGTGCGGAAACATCGCAGAAAGATTTGCCGGAAACACTTCTCTCTCGAAAGAGGCTGGTTAACGGCAACGGCAAAATTGCCATTTTTAGAATGTTGAAACATAATGAAAATGATACCGACAGAACGGGCTCGACAAAACAAAGAAGTGGGCTTTGGATTCACCTCATTAGGAGATGTGGTTGAAAAGTTATAAAGTGTTTTCTGCCAGGGACCTATCTGTAATGAAAATATTTTCAAACAGGGCCTGGACAGAAAAACAGAAAGTGTATTAGAAGGAAATACGTTTTCTAGAAGTGAAAATGCATTCTGGGCTGAACTAGAAGAGGAATACGCTTTCGGTAAGCGAAGACGTAATCCTGTGGATTACGCCTCCACTTATCCAGCGTGGCAAAGGCGGGACCGGGAGGCTGTGCGACTTACAGGCGGGTCCCATTGGCTCTCTCTTTCCTCCCTCGCTCCTGTCTTCTTCCTCCCGATGCTGGGAACAGAGGAGGCCGCGGCTGAGCACGCGCCGGCACTCCCGGCGACTCAGGCCGCCTCCCGCTGTGCTCCGGCCACCGGCGGGATCAGAACGGGATGTCGCACCCCTCTGGCCACCGCACGAGCACCGAGGAGGGATGGACGGACGGTGACGGGTGGCCATCGAAGAAGAACAGAGGCGGGCGGGGCTGTGGTGATTGGCGATGCAGGGGGTCTCCGACAAGGGGGAGGGGTTGGGGCGAGTAGCTGGACTCCGGGAAGGCTCCTGGTGGAAGAATGGAGGGGAGAGGAGCTCGGGATCGAGCTAATTTAGCCGGAGTGGAGCGGCAGCCATGGCGGCAAGGGAGGGCAACGGGAGCTCCTCGAGCTCGGGGAAGTGGCTAGGCAGGGCTAGAGGAGGGTTGTGAGGCTGGTTGTGAGCTCGGACGAGGCCGGGGATGGCAATTTATAGCCAGGGCGAGAGGCACGGGCTCGGGTGCCGCCGGGCATGTCCGGTCGAGGCTTTGACGAGCTCATCGAGCACGGGAGGGCGCGGGAACACAATGAGCCATTGATTCAGAGGTCACGGAGGGGTAGACGACGCCAGAGAGCACAGGAAGAGGCCGATGTCGGATCACGGGTTCCGGCAAAACCCTCAAGGTTCGAGCACTTGGGTGCGCACGAAGGTTTCCTCCCTACCGATCTGCGTCCTAACTAACTAAGATCTCAAGAATGAACTCGACGAACTCACAACACAAGGGACACAAGATTTATACTGGTTCGGGCCACCGTTGTGGTGTAATACCCTCCTCCAGTGTGGTGGTGGTGGATTGCCTCTTGGGCTGATGATGAACAGTACAGGGGGGAGAACAGCCTCTTGAGGTTGAGGTGTTCTTGTGCTCGGTGTGTGGCTAAGGATTAGGTGAGATGCCTCTCCATCTGTCCTCTACGGTGGTGGCTAGTTCTACTTATATAGGCCCTGGTCCTCTCCCCAAATATTGAGCGGGAAGGGAGCCAACAACTGCCAATTTGAAAGGGGACAGCTAGTACAGCTTATCCTGACAAAAGCGGTCTTCGCCTGCAAAAGGCTCTGGTGGTGACGCCGCCTTGGGCTCCATGGTGACCTCCGTCTTGCTGTCCTGCTGGTCTTGGTCTCGTTGCACCGATATGGAAACCTTTGCTAGATGCCTCGGTACTCCGCGCCTGCGCTTGCCTCCTTAGCACCAAAGGGGAAACAAGGACGCTGCACGCTGGCGCCCGCCTGGTCTTGATCATCATGGCTCACGTCACGAGAACCTCGCGAGGTTTGCCTTGCCTTGATCTCTCCGCCCCTCGTGAGCCTGCCTGGTTAGGCCGCTCCTGAGGAGGTCTTGCGTCGTCTGCCTCGTGAGGCTTGGCCCCTCGCGAGGGTCTTGAATGCCCTGTTGATGAAGATGGGCCGTACTGGCCTGCTAGCACAGCCACGCCATGGGCCGCAGGCAAGCAAGTCTCAGGACCCCCATTCCCAGAACGCCGACAGTAGCCCCGGGCCCAAGGCGCGCTCGAGCTTGGCTTCGAGGCGAAACCAAAGGTCAAGTGCGGAGCGCCGCGGGCCCCAATAGCCTGCGGCCTCGGTCAACGCGTGGCGGTTGATTGGACGTGGGCGTCTCCGCTTCCCCACGCTGCCTCGGCAACTGCCCGACTTGACAAGTCCCTGCGACATGCAAGGGAAACCATCATTACCTGTGATCGTGGGGGCGCTGGTTGGCCTTCTCTTGCTATAAATGAGGGAGGGGGCGGAGCCCCCGTCACCCATTTCTCCCCATCCTGCTTGCTTCTTCCTCCTTGACCCTCTGCTAGTGGCAATGGCGCCCATCCGAAGGTTTTCTGCTGCGAAGAAGGGAAAGACTCCCCTCGACGTGCCGGCGCCGCTTCCGCCGAAGAAGAGGTTGGTTCACCGCCGCGACGCAGCGGCGATGCAGGTGGTGACGAGGCCTTGGTGCGAGCGGCCTCCTCCAGGGTATCTGCTGCCCTTGTATGCCCAAGCCGGGGGCTCAGGAGGAAGGAACGACGAGCGTCAGCGCGCGCGCCGTGGCCAAGGTCGACGTGCCGTGGTGACGCCCGCCGTCGCTCCTGGAGTCCATGCGGCGGACTCCTCGCACGAGCTCATGCTATGGGCGGTGATGCCCCCAAGCTCTTGGATCTGCTTCCCGCGGTTCTTCTCTGACGTGGTGCCTCCAAGGGGACCCCTCGAGCTCTGGTTGCAGCACGCTGACTGCGACGCTCCGGCGACTGGAGCAGAGGTTGAAGCGGTCTCCCCCGGCAAGATCTTCATGACCCGCGGCTGGGGCGAGGTCGCACGGGTCTGCCATGCGGAGGGCGCTCTCGCGATCCACTTTGAGTACGACGGCGCTTCCACGATGTTCTTCAAGGTCTTCGATGCGGAGGGCCGCCGCCTGGAGTGTTGCCCTGGAGGGGAGCGCTAGGATGATGCGTGCTCCACTCGCGGCTACTCTTAGGAGTCCAACGGTTCTCCTGAGCTCTATGAGACCCCGGAGACGAGCGACGATAGCTACGTGCCCCCGAGCTCTCGCCACGCCCGGAGCAGGGCCGCAACGTCCGGCCGCCGCCGTTGCCGATCTGGATGGGGTTGGCGCCGGCCTCCCGTGGCCCATTGTTGATGATGGCGTCCGCCGTGGGGACGTGTAGATAGGTTTCTCCTAGGTTCCCATCTTCTGTTCCCTGCGAGGAATCAAGAAGTACCCCGTGGGGGCGTGTAAAGGGTCTGTAATGTCTTTTGTTGATATTATCCCGATTATGGAAACCTGTGAACGCAAGTCATGCTTAGGCTCGGTCTCCCCTTTCCAACCTCGCGACGGCTTGTTGCTCTGCACTGATAGGTCCTGGTCCCCAGGCAAGCTGCAGCCGTCGCTGGTATGCCAGGTCGCGTGCCATGGTCAAGGCCAGGAGGTGAGCGGGCCGAGGTCTAGTAAGAGCTCCTGAGACACGATGCTCAGGGGGTCCCCCTTAGCGCTCAAGCAGCTATGGTAAGGTGAGAAAGGGAGGCGGCATTGCCGCAACAGGATTGCGGCGAGCACGGCTCTCAGGCTCCAACGATTAGCTGGTCTGAGCGCGGGACTTATCTTGTCCATTCCGGGTTGATTCCTCGTGATGCACCAGGTTTGTGCGTAGGCATCCGCAGCGTAGCTAGGTCGGGCCCATTCGAGTCTCCCCCTCTCCCATGCTCTCCTTCATGCTCTACGTCCTCAGATCCCATCCCTCGAGCGAGCTCAGCCGCCGCTGGTATGCCAGGTCGCGTGTCGTGGTCAAGGCCAGGGGGTGAGGGCTGGAGAGCAGTAAGAGCTCCTCAGTCGCGATGCTCAGGAGTCCCCCTTTTAACGCGCAAGCAGATTACATGGAAGAAGTGGGGGCTCGTGGTGCCATTTGTTGTTATCCTCGTGAGATTCCTGTAAGCCAGCACAAGGAGGAACATAGTTTGCCATTATGGTTGCCAGCCTATCGCTGGTTGCTCTGCGAGGCAACGGAAGCACTGAGGGCCTGGTGAGGTGACGTGCGCGGGGCGTGCCGCGAGCCAGAGCTCGACCGCTCAGGTTTGCCGACGTGGCAGAGACGGACCCATGCACCAGCGTCGTGCTGGCGTGAGGAGCCCCTGTGGGAGGCGACGATCGAGTAGGTAGTAGTTATAGGTAGATTAAGCATGGAAAGCATACTGGCTTAAGTAAATGCAAGGGAGAGACATGCCACTGGGTCAGGCCCGAGCGGCTTGGGGATGATGCAGCCCGAGGGGCGCCCCCAACAAGGTAAGCTAAAGACACAAAAGGGATACATGCCACAGGGACGGACCCACACGGCCTGGGAATGATGCAGCCCGAGGGGCGCTCCTAGCTAAATGAACTTGGAAAATGTCACCTGGTACTGTTGACGAAGGAGAGTTGAGGCAGCTGAAGGTACGCGGCGAAAGGGTTGCTCCTCACGAGCCACCGGGGCCCTGAGCCTCGGGAGGCTCTGGGGGTCCAGGTGGTTCCTTGAGGACCGTCTCCATCTCTGCCAGCACAGCGTGGTGCCTGGCCTCCTGAGCCACCAGGATGCTCCGCAGGTTGCGCTGATAGGCTTTCGCCACGCCCGGCAGGCCAAAAGGCATGCGAACGTAGCTATGAGGTGGGCCCTCGCAGCGTCCCATGTGCGAAGGCCAGAAAAGCTCCTGAGAAGCGGCCCTATTCAGCCCTGGGACGTCGATGCAGATGCGCAGCCCGGCATCCTCGCCTGGATGGGGAGCTGCGCCTGGTGAGCGGCGCTTGCCGCGCATGGCCCTTGCGTCTTGCAGTTCCTGAGTGGCCTTGTTGGTGAACTCCTGAGCGATGGGCGCTCCTTGCCCTATGTCCTCCTGAGGGAAACGTGCCGTGAAGCACGCCTCCAAGTGGTGCCCAAGCGCCTCCCTCGTGATGTCGGCAAAGTCTGAGGCCCTCCAAAAGAGAGCCCCCGAGCCCTGCCCGAGAGGGGCGCCGGGCGCGCTTTCCTATGTGATGGAGGGAGGCGCCCCAGGCGAGGGCGCTGATCCTGACGAGGTTCCAGCTGCAACGCCACCCTCCTGAGGTCCTGCATGGCGCAGCTGCTTCTTCTTCTCGGGGGCGGCCCCAGGAGGGCGCTCGCCCTTGCTATCGGGGTCGTCGATTGCTGCGGCTTGGAAGGCACGCTCGAGGGAGCACACTGCATCTCTTTCTTCGCACGGGACCGTGATGATTCCGCCGCTTCCTGGCATCTTGAGGACATTGTAGCCGTGATGAGTCACCGCCATGAACTTGGCCAGGGCCGCGTACCCGAGGACCGCATTGTATGGCAGGAGGATGTAGGCGACATCGAGGTCGATGAGCTCGGTGCGGTAGTTGTTGCATTCTCTAAAGGTGACAGGGAGGCGGACCTGCCCTATCGGTGTGGTGGAACCGTCGGTCACTCCTGAGGAAGGCTTGGTAGGCTGAAGCTGGTCATATGGCACTTGGAGGTTGTCGAACGTGTCGACGGACAGGATGTTGAGCCCTGCGCCACCGTCGAGGAGGGTCTTGGTAACTTGCACGTTGCTGATGACAGGTGAACAAAGCATTGGGAGGGCGCCAACGGTAGCTGTGCACTTGAGCTGATCTACCGAACTGAAGGTGATGGCGCACTTGGATCACCTGAGCGGGCGCGTTGCCTCGAGCTTGGGGAGGACTGCATTCACTTCATGAGCAAACTGTTTGAAGATACGCTGTGAGGCTGGGGCTTGAGCTCCGCCTAAGATGCAGGCGATAGCGCGTGGCTCCTGGAAGCCCCCAGCCCCCTCGTCTTGGTGGTTGTCGTCATTCCTTCTTGGCGGTAGCGGTAGTGGAGGTAGACCGGCGTTGCCCTGAGGTCGATCCTCACGAGGCTGGTCCCTCCAGTCGCCCTCGCGAGGCTGATCCTGCCAGCGGTCCTCACGAGGCCGGTCACGCCACTCCTGGCGTGGGCCACGGTCGTCCCAGCGTCCGCCACCACGTCCTCCTCCTCGGCCATAGCCCCGGTCACTGCGCTCGGGGCGTTGACCGTAGCGTCCTTCTCAAATGGCTCTGAGCTCTTGACGGTCGCCGGTGTTGTGGGTATGCAGGTTATGGAAGGCGCAGAACGGTCGGCTGCTCTTGGATGACTCGGGCTGGTCTCTGCCGCCCTTGGTGTCTGGTTCCGCACCGAGCACGGCCGGTCCCTTGCGCTTCACGTCCTTGTCCTTGGCTTTCTTCTCCTCCGGGTCCGCTGCTGGGAGCTCGAGGAGGGAGAGGCGCCCCTCCTTAGCTTTTGCGCACTTGGTCGCCAGGTTGAACAATTACAGAGACGTGCACAACTCCTCGTGGATGGCGAGCTCCTCCTTCATCTTGACGTCGCGGACGCCATTAGAGAATGCGGAGATGATTGCCTCGTCCGTCACCTTGGGGATCTTGAGGCGGACTTTGCTGAAGCGCTGGATGTATTTATGGAGGGTCTCTCCTGGTTGTTGCTTGCCGCGGCGTAGGTCCCCCGCAGCCGGCGGGCGGTCGTGAGTGCCCTGGAAGTTGGCAACGAAACAGTTGCGCATCTCGTCCCAGGAGGAGATCAAGCCTGGGGGCAGATTCAGGAGCCAGGAGCGGGCACCATCCTTGAGAGCCATGGGAAACCAGTTCGCCATGACTTTCTCATCGCCATTGGCCGCCTCGATGCTCAGCTCGTAGAGCTGCAAGAACTCCGCGAGGACGTGGGTGCCGTCGTAGCAAGGAGGCAGATCTGGCTTGAACTTGCCCGGCCAGGCGACGCTATGCAGCTCAGGAGTGAAGGCGCGGTAGCTAGATGTGGTCACCGGGGCCTGCCTTGGAGGTGGAGCTTGGTCTTGGTGCCCGTGCACCGCTACGACAAGTGGCGCGGGGCCTTCCCGCGGCAAACGATCCTGGCGCGGCGGAGCGAGGAGCGGCGGAGCGTTCTCTTGCGGTCGAGGGACTTCTTGACAGCTTCTTTCTTCACGCGCGGGCGCCGAACACGGTGGGTCATGTCGTGGAGCCGCACGCCTTGGCGCCAGGGCGCCGTCTTGGGCCAGAGGTGGTGGAGGTTCTCCGTGAGCTACGTCGCCTGTAGCTGGCGGAGGGCGAGGCAGAGAAAGGGATGGCGCAGGGGAGCCCCTGCGGCACGGACGAGCTCGGCGATGCGGTCGAGCCAGTCCTCGTAGAGGTCGTCGACCGGGCGGTAGCGCAGGAGCTCGTGCGCCATGAGGAGCGCGGCCCGCGCGTCCATGGGAGTGCGATGTGCATGGGATGAGGAACCGGCCGGGGTCAGTGATGGACTGGCGGTGCGGCCGTCCCGCCACACCGAGGGGTGCGGCGAGGATGCTTGCTGCTCGTTCCCCGCCGGGCTGGTGGCGGCGTTGGCGGCAGGCGACGGAGAACGACGAGGTGGCCCGCCGACGGGAGCTGTCTGGGCGACACGGGTGGCAAGGGCAGCCCGGCGCTCAGCACGAGCATGGCGAGCGTCCGCTATGGAGACGACGGAGCAAGTGGACGTGGAGCGACGGAAAGGAAGCTTCGGCGCACCCCTACCTGGCGCGCCAAATGTCGGAGCACGGGTTCCGGCAAAACCCTCAAGGTTCGAACACTGGGCTGCGTGCGAAGGTTTCCTCTCTACCGATCTGCGTCCTAACTAACTAAGATCTCAAGAATGAACTCGATGAACTCACAACACAAGGGACACAAGATTTATACTAGTTCGGGCCACCGTTGTGGTGTAATACCCTACTCCAGTGTGGTGGTGGTGGATTGCCTCTTGGGCTGATGATGAACAGTACAGGGGGAAGAACAACCTCCTGTGATTGAGGTGTTCTTGTGCTCGGTGTGTGGCTAAGGATTAGGTGAGATGCCTCTCCATCTGTCCTCTACGGTGGTGGCTAGTTCTACTTATATAGGCCCTAGTCCTCTCCCCAAATATTGAGCGGGAAGGGAGCCAACAACGGCCAATTTGAAAGGGGACAGCTAGTACAGCTTATCCTGACAAAAGCGGTCTTCGCCTGCAAAAGGCTCTGGTGGTGACACCGCCTTGGGCTCCATGGTGACCTCCGTCTTGCCGTCCTACTGGTCTTGGTCTCATTGCACCGATATGGAAACCTTTGCTAGATGCCTCGGTACTCCGCTCCTATGCTTGCCTCCTTAGCACCAAAGGGGAAACAAGGACGTTGCGCGCGCTGGCGCCCGCCTGGCGCCCGCGTGGTCTCAATCGTCATGGCTCACGTCACGAGAACCTCACGAGGTTTGCCTTGCCTTGATCTCTCCGCCCCTCACGAGCCTGCCATGTTAGGCCGTTCCTGAGGAGGTCTTGCATCGTCCGCGTCACGAGGCTTGGCCCCTCACGAGGGTCTTGAATGCCCCGTTGATGAAGATGGGCCGTACTGGCCTGCTAGCACAGCCATGCCATGGGCCGCAGGCAGGCAAGTCTGGGGACCCCGTTCCCAGAACGTCGACAGCCGAGGTGAGCTCGGAGCCAAACGGAGCACTGTGCCCCCGTGGGCGTTCGGCGGCGAGCGTCGGTGAGCGTCGGTGAGGAAACGGACGGAGGGGGAGAGGCGACCAGGGGAACGACGACGACGAGAGGAAGACAATGGACACGGTCACGCGCGCGAAGGTGGCGAGATGAGGAGGTGCCGCAGCACAAACGGCCACTGGACGCGGCCACTGCACATAGAGCACGTGCACTGTGATGCCATTAACGCGGTCACTGCGTGCACTAGCATGTAGCGGGGGAGATGGGCTTGAACATGTTGTCTAGTGGCAAGCCCTCCCTGGGTAGGTTACAACCGCAATGGTAGATCGATGAAAACTGCCCTGGTTAAATGGTAAGTAACCTCTGAAGTTTACTGCAGTAAACTTGGTCGTGAACTGCCGATCAACAGGAAGGAGATTGGGAGCAATGGAGTTGTCTGCGAGGTTTAGGGTAAGAAGGACTTTCATCCTGGTAACTTTGAGAAGATTTGGACCAGTAATGAATATAGTTGCTTCACAACTGCATTTTTGGTCCAGAAATAAGATTTGGATGATGCACTCACATGGAGCATCAACTTGAGCTCAAATTTGGCAAGGCTTAGTTATTTGGTCATAGTAAGAAGCTGTAAAAATTTCATACCAATTGGATTCACCAAAATGGTACTTCCTTCACAGCTATCTTCACTGACCAGAATCTTGGAATAATTTTGGTGAACAAATGGTTCAATGAAATGATCCCAAATTGGGTGGAGAGATGTTATTGGGATAGGAGCATGATCTGGTAATTTATCAGGATTTTTGAAGCAATATAAATTATACTTGCTTCACAACGTGAAAATATTAACAGAAGCAAAGATTTGGTCCTGTGCTCACATAGATCAAGGGATGGAGCTGAAATTTGAAGGAGTGGGATAATATGAGCACATGAAGGAGTGTGCAAAATTTCAACTCATTTGGGTGCTCCTAGCTAGCACTTCCTTCACACTGGCTTCTGTTTGACAGAAACCTTGAAAAATCACTGAGGAAGATTGGCTAGGCAAATAAAGCTGAATTTTGGCATGAGGCAATTATTTGGACATAAGAAAATGCCCAAAAGGTTTGGGAGCAAACAAGATAAGATAAATGACACTTCCTTCTCAAAGTGCCACTCTGGACAGAAATTAAGAATAATTTTTGGAGAATTATTCTTGGGCTAGGACAGGAAAGTTTGGCATATTTGAGCAATATATGACCCAAAGAAATTATGAGAATTATTTGGGAATTTTTGGATGGACAGAAATATGGGTTGTTTCACAACCTAGGGCAGACAAGGTTATTCCTTTAATAGAAAAAGGAATATTTCCTAAAAAAGATTTTAGGGTTTGGTCAAGGAGTGAAGTGACATGATCTTGGCAAGGTTTTGAGAAACATGAGTCACTTGGGAGAGGAAATGAAGATGATTTCCCAGGTGACAAGGCCACAGAACCACTCAAAAAAGAAAAACAGAGCAAAAACCAATAAATCAAAAAGAAAAAGAAAAGGGCCAAAAACCAGGCTGTTACACCATGTTTGGCACTCCTTCGTCGTAAGAGTTGAAATGCTAGCACTCATCAGAAATAAAAAATAAATATAAATCAGCAGTGATACTATACCACGCGGTTTCCTTGCTCCTCGATATCGGAAAGAATACTTCTGTTCGCCGACATGTGGGACGTCGACCATCCTGGTCCACTTGCCATGCACGCGTAACTCCAAGGGAGAGTCACCCGGTCGTCGCGCCGCAGTAATAATGACTAATGAACCGTCAAATCACAGGCCCAACCTTTCCCACTATGAAGTTGCTCGGACGAAGGAACCATCATGACTTCGTTGAATTCCGCTTCTTGAAGAAAACTACTGTACCAACAGTACTGCTAGCTACATTAGTTACTCCAGCAGAGGCCTCCTTTGGTTCATAGGATAGGAATTTTATAGGAATATGAAAATCATAGGAAGTGAGAGGACATGCATCTCAATTCCTATAGAGAAAGAGATGCCATTTGACGCATAGGATAGAAATTTTCCATTGAGTCTAGGCTAATGTAAGTAATTTGCTCTAAAAACTACAGTAGTAACTAGTACTGGTACATGCTCGTAATTAATTAAACAAACGTACGGGCGATACAGATACACACACTAACTACTAGTACTACTACTTCTCACATGCTGGCTAGACGCCGTCGTTCTCCTTCCCGGCTTTGTCGGCGACACCCCACCGTGCTTGGATCTTCGTCGACCTCTCCGCAGCAGCGTGTGCGTCCTCTTCTTTCTTGCAGTGGCGGGCCTCTGTTTTCTTGAGTGCTTTCTGACTTTTCTGCTCCCTATGTGCGGCCTTGGCCGCCTCTTTCTCTACCGCCCATTCAGCCTTGGCAGCTTCAAATTCTGCCCACATAGGTGTGAGGTCGCAAGCGGCGATGAACTCGGCACGGCGGGATGCCATCGTTTCCCTACCATTTTGTGTGTGGTCGTGGGCGGCGAGGAACTCGGCACGGCGGGATGCTATCGCTTCCTTACCGGTTAGTGTGTGGCGCGGTGGCATGAACGACACTTGGTGACAACTCTGGGGTGGAGTGGACGGACAACCGTATAGTGCATTGGTTTTTCAAGAGCTCAAGGACAGAAGACGAAGGAAATTTGGATTACCCTTCAATCATGGTCATTTATTACGGAGTAAAATGCATTGGCGGTCATCGCACTTGTCTTGATAGCTCACTTTGATCATTGTATACGAGATATGGTGATTATACGGTCACTGGCTCAGCGTATAGCTCCGTATTTGTCTGGTTGACCAGTCAAACAGTCCGCATGCGCCTCATCAGCTCGTGTTCTTTATCTATCTATCTATGTGGGCCTACCTGTCAGTGGAGAAAGAAATAAAAACCAAAATTATGCGTGTGTGAGGAATCAAACCACGGACTCGTCGCTGCAACGCACACTCGTCAGCCAAATGAAAATTAAATACTTTGCGTTAAATGCACAATAAGATTTTTTTTATTATACGTGATGCACATTAGCGCACACCGTCCATAGAGGCAAGTAGCATGTACGTGTGCAGACACTCACGCTCACGCTATCAAACCATGCTAATGCATGCACGTCGCCCTCTCAATCAAAGTCGTGCTCATGGCGCAACGCAAACGGTGAGCCCGTCACTTGCGTGCCCCGGCAGTGCCTGGCATTACTGTTTAGACGTTTGCTGGAGGCCTCAGCGAACACCGAGCATCTATTCACCTGGCCTAACACCAACGGTCATACTTGTGACTCGACGCCTCGCTCATGTATATCGTCCATCACAACGACAATCTATATAACAACCTAGCTAGAGAGGGTACTATGGTACGGAGTATGTGCTATCATGAGCGACCGATCATAGTGCCACTACACAAGAGTGTGTGTCTGATCGATTCATCCATTATTCGTAAGTTATGCATGGTTGTGTGGTGTCTAATGGTGGTCGTCGAAGGCTAGCTGGCGACAAGAGCGGTTGCATGGGCGCCTGGTTGTCAATACGTGCCGCATACGCTTCAAAGGCTCGTCATCCATGAGTTCACATTTTACCACCACGCCAGCGTCTGACCGCCCTGGCCTACCGAAACCCCTTCCATCGCTAGCACGCCCTTCCTGCCTGAAACGGTCACCTTCTCTCCAGAACATCAATGCCGCAGTCACCGGACTTAACTGCAGGTGCAGTTGGTGTGTCACTGACATGCGGTCCAGATGCCCGTTAGGCCCACATGTCAGTGACCCAACACACCTGCAGTTAAGTCACTAAAGCAGCGTCCGCATTCACGCCCAACGCGACCTCTCACTGGCGCCAGCATTGCAGCAGCGCGACGGCCGAGAGAGCGCCACCCGCGCGGCATCCCGGTGCAAGCGACTACTCTGCGTTAACGACACCACGGCCATCCTTCCGTCTGCCGCCCACATTAATGACGCGCGACTGCCGACAAACCTACTCCGGCACTAGCCGTCCATCCGTCTGCCGCGGCTCATTGCCATTCACCCCTATATTAACTTGAGCCCTAGCTCCTAGCCATAGCCAAAGACCCACACTCATTTTCCTCCGGTCCCTTCCTTCTTTCGGCACCACTCCAACCATGGCCTCCTGGCTCTCCAAAGCTCTGTTGGACGTACTGTCGCAGGAGCAGACGAAGGATGTCGGCGCCTCCGCTCCGGGCGCGCTCCAAAGCTCTCTTGGACGTACTATCACAGAAGCAGACGAAGGAGATCGCCGGCTCCCCCACGGCTGCCCTCCACCGCCACGACCATGAAGCCGACGCGCGTGCGCGGGCCCAGCCGGCAGCGAGGTAGAGTAGTACACGGTAGGTCACCGCCGCTCTGGTCCCAGGAAGGCCACCGCTCCTTAACTCAGTCGACGCCAAGCTTGGTGGGATAAACATCGGCTGCCAATTAGCCGCTTGACGGCAACATGGAGGCAGAAATCTTCAGAACCTTGTGCTCCGGAGGAGGAGGTTATCGACGCGGATGAGGAGGAGGCAAAGGCAATGGCCGGCTTTCTAGGGTTCATGGCCGGACATGGTGGTCGGGCGCCGGCGATCGTTTAGATTAGATTTATAGTACATTTTAGTACGGTTTGTGCGAAATATGTAATGAATTTCGTCCAGTTTATAGGAAACGTTTTCGAAATGTAATGAATTTCATCCGGTTAATTTGAAATTTGCTTTGTTTGCATGAATTTCGTCCGGTTAGTTCATATAGTTGTCGAAAGTTATGCGGGCAGCAATGGATGTCATCCATCTGTGTCCTTAGACAGATGCCGGTGTAAATTTGTGGGCCAGCTCTGGAGATGCCCTAACTATCATGCTATAATCGCTAACGGTGCTCCATTATTTCGCAGGGAACAGTTATCCCCCGATCAAAATCAGATCCACCGTGTTTCGCACTCCTCCCAAGTAAGAGGGTAGACTCTTGCTTAGATAAAAATGGAGCAAGTGGACGGCACTGTAGCACGTCATATCACTCAAACTAGCCCGCCTAATGCGGGGGAAAGCACCGCCCTCATCATTTTGTTTTGGATTTCTATCGATCGATCGCACGAAAATGTTACGCTTTGAAAGTTCAAACGGAAAAGACGGCACACTTACGACTCGTACGCGTCGCGTTCGCGTCGCACCCCCGACAATCCGGCTTGCACGCCGCTCACAAGAGGGGACACGCGTTGTCTTGCATTTTCATTGACATGTGGGACTGCAATTGAATAAACCGTCGATAGCCAAAATCTAATCGCTCGGCGGGCGTCGGCTGAGAAGAGGGAGAAGGGGGAGGGAGAAGAGATCGCCCGCCCCCGCGCACGGACTCCAAGAAATATATGGTGATAATGTGAGGTGGGCCATGAGGGAGTCCAGACCGCTTCCAAGCCCACTTCTAACCGCCCTCGCCCACCAACCCCCCCCCCCCCCACCACCACCACCACCTCCCCGCGCGCGCTCCCCCCTCAGACGCCAGCTGCCCACATTCATAGCAAGTAGTACCAGTAAAATACTGGGCTATAAGCCCGCTTATGTGGAGGAGGGAGAGGCATTGACAAAGTCAAGGAGTGGGCTCTGCAAGAGCCCGTCTCTACACGTGCTCCTAGGTATAAAAAAACTAATTCTAAAAAAAGAGGCATAAAAACAATTGTGTCTAAAAAAAGAAAGGTAAAAAACATTTGAGAGGAACAAGATAAAGAGGAAGTGAGAAAAATTTGTAACCTTATAGCCAACCTTATAGTCAACACTATGTTAGTATTACATGAGGAAGGAGGGAGTGGTGCACATGCCAAGTTCACTGGGCTGCCGTGTTTCACACTCCTCCGTCGTAACAGTGGAGACAATAGCTTTCCTCAAAAATAAACAATGAATACTCGTTGCTCGTCCTCTATATCGGAAAGAATACTTTCATTCGCCAACATGTGGGACGTCGACCATCCTGGTCCACCTGCCATGCACAAAATTATCCTGGCCCACCCCGGTCGTAGCGCAGGCCCAACCTTTCCCACTGTAAGTTGGTCGGATGAAGGAACCATCATGACTTCGTTGAATTCTACTTCTTCAAGAAAACTTATTGTACCCGCTGCTACCACACACGAAGACTAGACGACACTGTACCACGTCATATCACTGAAACCCACTAGGCTAAACTAGCCCGCCTAGGATTTGTACTCCCTCCATTTCAAAGTTAGTAGTACAAAGTTGAGTCATCTATTTTGGAAAGGAGGGAGTACGTCTCTATACTGCTATGATTTTGTGTTGTATGTCTCTGTACTTTTGCTACGATTTTCCTACCCTATGAACCAAATGAGGCCTGAATGTATCTGTGTCGAATATTGTCTGATCGATCGCTAAGCCTACAATTTTTGGAGCTTGGGCTATTGGCTGATCAACGACGGATTAGTATAAGCGTACCGCGACATCGAAAACGATCTCTGGGGCATTGTCCACAGGACGGGCCGCGACATCGGAATCATCAAGGACGTCCACCCGCACCTGCACAACCCTAACATATTAGCAAGCACATTGTGAATAATCAAAAACCACAACTATGGTAAGCCATTATTTTTTACGTTGTGCAGCTCACTGGGGGATCCCATCCCTCCAGGGACCATCTCCTCGTCCTTGATGGGGGCCATCAACTTGCCAGGGGAATACTGCTTCTCAACGGCGACTATCTCATCAAACTCGGCCTTGAGCCTCGCATAGGTGGCCATTAGAGTTTCTGTGGTAGGCACGGTGGGGCCCTTGCTGTTCTTCCAACTTTCTTTGAGGAGTTCGTCCGCCAACGTCGTCAACTCTTTGGTCAGTGCTTGTTTCTTGGAGTTCTTCGTCTCCATGGGTTGGCCCGCCAACATGGTCAACTCATTGGTCGGTGCTCGCTTCCTGGAGATCGCTGTCTCCAGTGGGTTGTCCACCGGCAACTCTTTGCCTAGTGCTCCAGGATCCATCAATGAACTGACAAACAAAAAGCAATCGAACGGAAACCACAATCACAAGGAAAACGGGAAAAGAATAGGCTGTGAGAATCGGTCGGTGCTTCCCAAAAAGAAGATTCTTGGAATAAAAATATAGTAGCATCACTTATTCGCCCACCTTTCCTTCGTCGGTACAGAAGAAAAATGGTAGAAGTGAGTAGCCTGGAGTGAGGTTTTCTTCAAGAAAGAGGAGAAAGGGCTTCAATGAGCGTTCCAGTGAAATGATGGTTGCTTCGTCCAGTCCAACTTCGAGGCCACTTTACCACTGCTGGTAAAGGTGTGGGTTTTGTGATATGACGGGTCATGATGGCCACACCGTGGTGACCGGTGAGTCTCGACTGTAGCACCTCGTTGTGATTTGGTGGATGGCACGCGGGCCCAGATGCTTTGATGTCCCGCATGTAGATAGAGTGGCTAGGCATATAGGAGTACTCAATATTGTGCACCGCGATCAAGGCGGAGAGGAAAATGAGAGAACTACGTATTTATTTACGGTGTAGATTCACTCATTTTGCTCCATATGTACTACTCCCCCCGTCCCAAAATTCTTGTCTTAAATTTGTCTAAATACGGATGTATCAACTCACATTTTAGTATTATATGCATATGTATCTAGACAAATGTAAGACAAGAATTTTGGGACGGAGGGAGTACTACTCATTTAGGGTGTAGTCTAGTCACTTGTTGAAATCTCTAGAAAGGCAAATACTCCTTTCCGATTTATAGGGCTATACTAGCAAGTAGTACTACAATAGTGGGCTCAAATAGCAATTTTGTATCATGCAAGAGCCTTGCTATATGCGTGCTCCAAGGCACCGCACCACACCCCCACCCCTACACAAAGACTGCAACGCGAGCGTTCGCAACTGCCACGTTCGGGTTGCGCTTGGCTCTTCGCCTCTTCGAGAAGACGAACAATGATGTTACTACTACTTCTACAGTATCGAATCCACTGCTGCATGTCCGTCCACCACATGCAGGAGGGATAGTTTGTTGTAGTATAAGCAAAACCCTGTCCTCGTCTGCGAGCCACTGCGCGCATGAGTGAGGGAGAAGGCATGTAGTAGTAAAATCAAGCTTCTCCTCATTGTACGAGTTGACGCGACACATCATAGCACTGGCCCCACATGGTTGCCTCTAAACTTGGATGAAAGAGCCGTAGTGTATAATATATTTGTTGCAACCTCTTAACATTTACCCCACCACAAATTAAAATATATATTCCTGTCTTGACCAGATGAGCGTGCAAACTACAATCACCAGGATAACAGGTAGGGCCAGAAGATTATTTTAATCAAAAAAAAGCTTCGAGACGGCCTCATAGCATGGAGCCGACCCCAAGGATTTTAAGCTTACAGGCACGGTACACGCTATCCTAGACTACTCTATACATGAAACTGCCACACGGGCTGCGCTTGGCTCTTCGCCTCTTCGGGAAGTCGAACAATGATGGAGTACTACTGCAGTGGACGAGTACTACAGTATGCTTCTGGCCATCTGACACTGAATGAACTACTGCATGTCCACCGTGTGCGGGAGGGAGAGCGTGTAGCGAGTCTTGCCAGCCACCACGCTCATGGGCGAGGGAGGGACGTAGCTTCATTGACTTACTGCTCCTGCCTTTGCTTGTATGACAGGTGGGTCCAACAGGTGGGTGGCCCACCTGTCATGCAGCCAAAGGCAGGTGCAGTTAAGGCGCCGGAGCTCAGTCCGCGAGGGAGAGGGCGTTGTAGTAATCAAACTTCTGGTTGTTGTACGAGTTGACGCGACACATCAAAGCACTGCACTCGATATATTTCAATAATTTGCGTTTACCGATGCATTAATTACAATGCATGCATGCATGCCGTGACTCTCCTTTTGATACTTACATGTGTTGATTTAATGCACCTTGCCAAATTTTGACTATAAATTTAACTAACCAAATGTTTATGCATGTCACAAAAAATTACATCATTGAAAACTATGCTCAAATACGAATCAATCGATATAATTTTTGTTAAGATGCACTAACATTTTGTCAGTTAGATCTTTGGTCAAAATTTAGCACAATTACAAAGGGGCCCAATAAATATTGTACTCTCACATTTTGTTTTGAGGATACCCCCACATAGAAAATATAAATAATAATGCATGTTGGGGTAGCCCACGTTTCCGATAATTTTAGTCGTGGGCTTGTTCACAAATTTTACGAGGGGCTGGTTGTTCATTTAATGGAGGGTCTTTTACCAGACTTGAATGATACAAAGTTCGACCTGCCACACCGTAACACCACTTGGAATAAGCGGGCAGCTATCTCAAAAAACAATCAACAACTCAAAAAAAAAGGTGACCTGGCACGTACACAATTTTAAACGATTGTTTTGATGGAGTGAAAAAGGAAAACTACCCCACTACGTATATATAGGCCGGAGCGTTCGTGCTTGCTTGCTAGGGTTGCTCTATTCACACACTCTCATCCTCTCCAGATCTAAACAAGCTAGTGGTGGTAACACTGTCTTTCTCCCTTCAAAAAACATTGTCTTTCTATCCTCATTGCTGGTTACAGATCCGGACGTATCCCCCTCCGCCGGTGAAGGGGAGGAGGGGCAGCGTTTAGGCCGTCGTCGACACCGAGGGAGGAGGCCCACTGCCGGCCGCACCGTTATCTCTGGCCGAGCGCTGGCGTGGTAGGTCCTTCGATTCCTTCATCGTTGCCCTAGTGTGGGTGGATCCGGCATCCCGCCGCCCACCTATCCACATCCCGACGACCTTCAGGTTTATCTTCGAAACCGCCCTAGCTCTACTTTCCCAGCTCGCTACGCTGCTGCATGTGCATCATTTTCTACCTCTCGGCCCCTCTTGATCGGACGGTCCAACGTCACCTATTTTTTTCTTCTATTGTTAGAGGTAAAGCTACTTCATGGAGTCGAATCTTGTACTTGGTTCAAACAAGAAATAAAGTGGGGGTGGGCGAATTTAGTATGTACATCAGACTTGGTACAAATAGGAAGGAAAGGGGGTGAAAGTAGTACAGACTGGTCATCCAACCGGTCTCTTGGCCGAAAAGGGAAATATAGGGGAAATGTTGTACACAATGGTATGACCAGGACTAGATTTGCTATCCACACATAGGAGTAAGTGGCTAGAGTGAACAAAAATGGGACCAACCCAGATATGTTTCTTGGATGTTTGTTTCTCGGGGCAACAAACTCTGAATCACCACTTTATGCCCCGGTTTAGGTACATGGTGCTGGACTGCTAGTGCACCCACTGTCCCATGCCCTTATACCAAATATTTAGCTGTTCTTAATCTAATGCCCCTGGTAAAATGAAGCCATGCCACTGTTATAAGCCATGACAAGTTTAGCCAAATGTTTTTGCCTGTAATTGTTTGAGACTCTGACTGTTTCCTCTGTAGCTTTTTGTGCAAACAGGGATATCCATGTCACTTGGTTGCTGTTGTGACCTTTTGGTGCACTGCACAAAACACTTCATAAAAGAAGTGACTTTTGTGTTGTTTAACTGGAATGTCAGAATGGAACAGTTGGTTCATTTCGGTGGAACTGCACAAAGGGAGATCTGTGTTCCAAACCTCATCATCCATATTGGCACCATAACCTTCCTTTAGGTAAGAATGATATTTAATGCATGTGTTCATCCCTATTTTGTGACTGCCATGAGAAAATAATGCTATTGTTTACTAGTACACTTGTACTCCCTCACTGACAAAACCAATTCTGAAATAGAAGGCCAATCATGTACTTGGTTTCACCAACTGGTGAGGAGAAAGAGAAATAGAGTATGAAGAGGAAGAAGAAGAAGAATAAACAGTGCCAAGGTGATCTTGCTGAAGCCCGAGGCCTCAGTCGAGGCCATTCAAGGGCTCCGGCAACGTCTACCTTACATGTGAGATGATCCTCTAGGGAGCCCTTCCACTTCTGTTGTCTCTCTTGCAAGGTCACTTAATTAATTAGGAGTACTTAAGTACCACTAATTTATTGCTTCCTAATTTTCCTGTCGGAGTTAAACAAATCTTTAGTAGCACCCTATGCTGAATCATGTACGTGTGTATGTTTGTCTGTGGAGGTGAATCATGTGGTGGAGCAGGGAGGGAATCTTGGTAGTGTCATGACATTATAGTGCTATTGTTTTGCATGCCAATTTATTGTCATTGGTTCAATGAGGCAATATTTTGCGTATTGTCCATCATGAATTTGATGCTACTGTTAGAGTATTATGCTAATGTCTTTCTATCCTTTCTCACTAAGCTAATGAAGGTTTCACCTTGTTCCTACTTGTGCAAACAGGGATCATGTTGTGCCAATCATACATTTTAGTGGAACTACACAAGACAATACAATGAACTGTATCCCAGCCAGTGCTTTAACTCTGCTAGAAGTTCTTGATAATCTTTCAATATAATCTCAGCACTGGTAAACAAGAGTGATTTCAACCATACATTTGAAGTGCACAAAAATATATACTATTGAGTGATTCTATTGAGTGCTTTATCATCTCTTCTAGGACTACATGAATAAGCTTTTTTTGCTCAGGTTGGTACCGGCCTAAGGCCTTCATCCATATTAGTTTGATGCCATCTCTATTTGTATCGTGCTACTACAATGAGAAACTCCTTTATCTTTGCACGTTAAAGTTTTGCAACCTATGATACATGGCAATGCTTTGAGTGTTGAGCTAATTGGCACTGATTAAATAAACTAATACCTCTATTTAAGCAAGACTAATGTAGCTAACTTTACCCATTAAGATAATGAGGGTGCTTCTATTGGTTAGTGTATGTTTCATCAACTAGTCCCACTATTACAGTAATCTCACTCTCTCAATATATGTGCCAACAGGAAATAGTAATTGATAGGTTGGAAAAGGCGATAGGCGTAAGCGAGGCGGTTGGCCTTCGCCTAGTGCCTAGGTGGTGCCTAAGCGCCCTAGGCGCGGCCTAGGCGGTAACATAGTTTTTACTCATGGTGTATTTCTGATTATTATATGGTTGTTGATATTAGTTTAGGGCATATAAATAAGTTAATTACCGTCTACTACCATTGGAATATAACCCGTTTGGCATATCAGTGAAGTATGTGGCACGATTTCTTGCTTGGGTACGCAATTCCTTGCTTGCCCTGCCTAGACATCCATTTATGCCCTAAGCGAGGCGTTTGGCCATTGCCTAGCGCCTAGGCGTGCCTAAGGGCCTCCTAGGCACTGCCTTTTCCAACAGAGGCTTGTCATATGTATTGGTAATTTGGTATTGTGCTACTGTTTGCCGATTTCATAAAGGAGTAACTTGGAGCCTGAACTCGCAGGAAAATCATTACATTGGGTGATTTCAGTAGAACTACACAAAAAGATCAAATGGGCAGATACTTATGTTGCTGCTATGTACTCCAAAGTTCACTCAGACAAGCATCGATGTTGACAAGAAGAAGTGCCTATATTCATTCGAGTATCAACCGGCATCAACTAGTTGTCAAACTCCAAGTATTAGGAGAGTGAACACCAAAAATATTGCTTGGCGCATAGCCCAGAAAAATGCAGTCTAGTCTTCGGTCACAACTTGTGTCTTTTGGTTATCGGCACATATGGTAGCGAACTGTATGGTATGGAGTCTAAAGATTCCAGACAAGTTGGTTGACGCGTATATTCATCTGGAACTTGATCAGTCTGCACGCCAGGGATGCTCCATTTCAGTTGAACTGCACAAAAAATTGGGTCGTTGATTTTCTCAACCGCCTCCTTTCGTGTGTGTAATGTAGAATTTTGGCGAGCTACAGGACCAAGATGAGCCAGTAAACTAGTTGGATGAAAGTAGTGGCCAAGTTGCTCAAACCTCCCTCGGCACGAGGCCACTATTTGAGGATAAACCTACAAGCAAAGTTCAGATTGTCTGTGCTGCCTCTTAGGTACTCGAAAGTTTACTCGTACAAGCATTAATTTTAGCAAGAAGTACCTCTGACTGAACATTGTTGGCGTCCTGGGAACGGGGGTCCCCAAACTTGCCTGCCTGCGGCCCACAGTGTGGCTCCACCAGCGGCCCTGTACGGCCCATCTTCATCAGCGAACACTCAAGACCCTCGCGAAGCGGACGACGCAAGACCTCCTCGGGGGCAGCCTCACTAGGCTGGCTCACGAGGGGCGGAGAGATCAAGGCGAGGGGCACCTCGCGAGGTCCCTGTGACGCAAGCCATGACGACCAAGGCCAGGCGGGCGCCAGAGCGCGCAGTGTACCCGTTTCCTCTTTGGTGCTAAAGAGGCAAGCGCGGACGAGGAGTCCTGAGGCATCAGGCAAAGGTTGCCGTATCGGTGCAACAAGACCAAGACCAGCAGAACGGCAGGACAGAGGTCACCGTGGAGCCCAGGACGGCGTCACCACCAGAGCCTTTGGCAGGCGAAGACTACCTTTAGTCAGGATAACTTGTACTGGTTGTTTCCCTTCAAATTTGGCCGTTGTTGGATCCCTTCCTACCTAACTTTTGGGAAGAGGACCAGGGCCTCTATAAATAGGACTAGCCACCACAGTAGGAGGCAACTGATCTTGGACCATTCAGATTATCCTCAACCACACAAGCTCACCAAGCTCAAGGACACCTCTCCTCAGGAGGCTGTTCTTCCCTTGTACTTGTTCATCCTCAGCCCAAGAGGCAATCCACCACACCACACTGGAGTAGGGTATTACACAACATCGGTGGCCCGAACCAGTTTAAACCCTGTGTCCTTTGTTCTGCGAGTTCGACGTGCTGAGCTTTGAGATTGCGATGAGAGCGTGAGCTAGGGGGAGGAGAGATCTTCGTGCGCACCACAGTGTTCGAACCTCAAGGGTTTTGCCAAAACCCGAAATCCGACATTTGGCGCGCCAGGTAGGGGTGCGCCGAAGCTTTCCTTCCGTCGACCCACGCTCCACCACCACCGTGCCTTGCCCCCACGGCCGGTGTTGCTCCTCCGGTTGGGATGACGGATGCCCACAACGGAGCTAGGGGGCTCAGAGCCTTTGCCCCCGCCTTGCGACGGGTACAGTGGCCGCCCAAGTTCAAGCCGGAGATGCCATTGCGCGTATGAAGAGGCCGTCCTGAAGGATGGGGGCGACGACAAGGTCATGGCCAACTGGCTTCCCATGGCCCTCGCTGGTGCACCTTGCGACTAGCTGCTCGCCCTCCCAGGATCCTCAATGGCATCTTGGGAGGAGCTGCGCGGCCTCTTCATCGCGCGCTTCGCGGCACCGACGTCCCTCGCCGTCGCGGCCCTCCTCGGCGGCTCGCAAGCACCACCCTCGGACCATCACACAAATCATTCTTTCGCCAGATTGGCACCGCTTCCGTGCGGCAAGGAGCTCTCCCGGGTTGGGCGCCGCCCAAGGCCGACCTCACCTTCGACTCGGGGGATCACCCCGTCACCACCATCGGCTCGGGCGTGCTTCCAATGCTTTGCACGCCCACCATCTGCAGCATAGCTGTCACCATGACCCTCATCAACGGCGGCACCGACCTCAACGTGATCTTTGTGGAGGCTTTTAGCCTTCTTCACGTACCACTCGAACGGCTCCGCCCCAGCAAGCCCTTCTCCGGGGTCGGCGGCGACTCCACCAGCCCCCTGGGGCAGATCCGCCTTCCCGTGACCTTCAGCACTCGCGGCAACTACCGCACCGAGCTGATCGACTTCGACATCGCCCGCATTGGCCTCCCGTACAACGCCATCCTCGGATACCCGGCTCTAGCTCAGTTTATGGCGGCGACTCATCCGGCCTACAACCTGATGAAGATGCCCGGGAGCAAGGATGTCCTCGCCATAGTTGGAGATACCAAGGAGGCTCTGGTGGCGCCCAAGTTTGCCCTCAAAACCACCGCGGCAACGCGACCAGCCAATGAGGCCACCCCTGGGGTTAAGGAGGCCGCACCAGCAAAGAAGAAGCAGTTGTTCACTCAAGATCGGGCCGAAACCAAGCAGGTGCCGGTCGAGGAAGATGGGTCCTCAGGAGCCACCTTCACCATAGGCGCCAAACTTGACCCGGATCAAGAGGTGGCATTGGTAAGGTTCCTGCGCGCGAAAAAGGATGTATTCGCCTGGGAACCCAAGCAGCTAGTAGGGGTTCCAAGAGGGGTGATCGAGCATCACTTGAGGGTGTGCCCTAATGTGCGCCCTGTGAAGCAGAAGGCACGGCGGCAGTCCACGGAGAAGCAGTCCTTCGTCGTCGAGGAAACCCGCAAGCTGGAGGCAGCAGGTGTCATTCGCGAGGTTCGGTACCCTGAGTGGCTAGCGAACCCCGTCGTTGTACTGAAGAAAGACGGGAAGGAGCGCATGTGTGTCGACTTCACCAACCTCAACAAGGCCTGTCCCCAAGACCCGTTCCTGCTCCCGCGCATCGACCAGATCATCGACTCCACCACCGAGTGCGACCTGCTGATGCATTTTCAGGCTATCACCAGATCAAGATGGCAATGGAGGATGTGGAGAAGACGGCCTTCCTGACCCCATGTGGGGTGTACTACTACACTTGCATGCCGTTCGGGCTGCGTAATGCAGGCGCGACCTTTCAGCGGCTGATGCACTTCGCCCTGGGTCAGCAGCTCGGGAGGAACGCTGAAGCCTACGTCGACGACATTGTGGTAAAGTCTCGGGATGCGAGGACTTTGATTCAAGACCTGAAGGAGACCTTCGCAAGCCTACGCTAGGTGGACCTGCGGCTCAACCCGGAGAAGTGCATGTTCGGTGTCCCCTCCGGCAAGCTGCTGGGCTTCCTCGTGTCCCACAGGGGGATCGAGGCTAACCCAGAGAAGGTCAAGGTGATAGAAGACATGAGCCCACCACAAACTCTCAAGGAGATGCAGAAGCTTGTAGGCTGCGTGACCTCGCTGGGGCGCTTCATCTCCAAGCTGGTAGAGCGCGCCCTGCCATTCTTCAAGCTGATGAAGAAGAAGGGCCCGTTCGAGTGGACCCCGGAGGCTAACCAAGCATTTCAAGACCTCAAGAGATACCTGACCAGCCCTCCGATGATGGTGTCGCCTCGCCCTCTCGAGCCCTTGGTGTTTTACCTTGCCGCCACTCCCTACTCCGCTAGCACAGCTCTAGTGGTGGTTCGGGAAGAGCGCCAGGCCAAGGGTCTGCCACGCCGTGTCGCACCCCCAGCTAGGGCAATACAGGACCCAGAGGGCACTGCAAGGGCTGCAGCAACGCCAACGAGTGACCAGGCCCAGCAAGGCGGCGTTCGCGGGCATGCAGAGGCCCCAGTGGGCGACCAGGCTCTTGGGGTCCCGTCACCTCAGGAGACGCCCCAACCTCCGACAGGCGCAGGCTCCATCGACGCTTGCGCCCTCGTCGAGCACCCAGTATACTTCATCAGCACGGTACTGCAGGATGCAAGGGCACGGTACCCCATGCCTCAAAAGCTCTTGCTAGCGCTCTTGGTGGCCTCGTGTAAACTGCAGCACTACTTCCAGGGTCACCCAATCAAGGTCGTCTCAGCCTACTCGCTGGAGAGGGTACTCAGGAGCCCCAACGCTGCTGGAAGAGTCGCTGAATGGAACATCTAGCTGCAAGCATTCCAGCTGGAGTTCAGCACAACCAGGGTCATCAAGGGAGCCGCGCTCACCGACTTCGTGGCGGAATGGACTGACGCCCCATGGTTTGAAGCAGGCGAGGATCGATCCCTCTCGCCATGAAGTGAAGCACCGGATGGCTGGGTCATGTATTTCGATGGCGCGTTCGCACGCCAGGGCACGGGAGCTAGAGCAGTGCTCATCTCGCCCACTTAGGACAAGCTCTACTACGCCGTGTAGCTCTGCTTCCAGCAAGGCGAGAAGGTCTCCAACAACATCGCGGAGTACGAAGGCCTCATCCCTGGCCTTAAGGCTGCGGTGGCCCTTGGGGTGAAGCGCCTCACCATCAGGGGCGACTCGCAGCTCCTTGTCAACTTCTCCAACAAGGTATACGAGCCGAGGGACGAGCACATGGAGGCATACCTCGCGGAGGTACACAAAATGGAAAAGCATTTCTTGGGTCTACAGTTGCAGCACGTGCCCCGTGGCACCAAGAAGAGGCCGACGACATTGCAAAAAGGGCGTTCAAGCGACAAACCCCAGAGCATGGCGTATTTGAGGAGCGGCTCTTCAAGCCTTTGGCAACACCTTCGCTTTCGGGGGCGGCACCGCCTCGGGAGGAACTCCCCCAACCACCTGCCTCGGGAGCCCCAGCCTGCGGCCCGACCTCGGGAGCGCGCCTACTCCTGGCGCTCGAGCCTCCAGAGAGGTGCTGGACCAAGGAGTTCAAGGAATACCTGACGGAAGGGACGCTGCCGGGGAAAGAGGAGGACGCGAAGCGCGTGGCCCGATAGGCTACGACATACTGCATCTAGGACGGTGAGTTATACAGGAAGCGGCCAAATGACATTCCCTCGGGGTGCCTCTCCAGGGAACAGGGGAACGAGTTGCTAGCTGACATACACGGCGGAGACTGCGGGCACCACTCGTTGTCACGAACCCTCGCCGGCAAGGCGTTCCGCAGCGGGTTCTACTGGCCTACAGCACTCAACGACGCGACCGAGCTGGTGAAATCCTGCGAGGCCTACCAATTCCATGCCAAGCAGATCCATCAGCCAGCTAAGGGCCTCCAGACCATCCCGCTCTCGTGGCCATTCGCAGTCTGGGGGCTGGATATCTTAGGCCCATTCCCTCGAGCGCCTGGGGGCTACCGCTACCTCTACGTCGCCGTCGACAAGTTCACCAAATGGGCAGAGGTAGAAGTTGCCCGCACCCTCCCGGACGGATCTACGGTCAAGTTCATCAAGGGTCTCGTGAGCCGGTTCGGGGTCCCTAGTCGCATCATCACCGACAATGGCTCATAGTTCACTAGCAATCTCTTCAAGACATATTGTGCTAACCTTGGAACGCAGATCTGCTATGCTTCGGTGGCACACCCCAGGAGCAATGGTCAAGCCGAACGCGCCAACGCAAAGGTCCTGAGAGGCCTCAAGACCAGGACCTTCAAGAAGAAGCTCGAGGCCTGCGGCAGGGGCTGGCACGACGAGCTCCAGTCTGTGATGTGGTCCATCCGCACCACCGCCACCAAGCCAACAGGCGAGACACCGTTCTTCCTCGTCTACGCAGCAGAAGCGGTTCTCCCTCACGAGGTCAAGCATCGCTCCGCGCGGGTCCTGGCGTTTGATGAGACGCAGCAGGACGCCATGTGGGGGATGGACCTTGTGCTGGGGGAGGAACGCCGCCGCGAAGCCATGCTCCGAGCGGCAAGATACCAGCAGGCGCTGCAGTGGTATCACTGCCGCAGCGTCCGCTCCAGGACGCTTGAGGTGGGTGACCTCATCCTAAGGCGGGTGCTCTCCAGGGAAGGGCTGCATAAGCTTTTGCCCATGTGGGAGGGCCCGTTTAGGGTCGCCCACGTCTCTAGGCCTGGCGCCGTGCGCCTGGAGACGCAGGACGGGGTCCCCTTCCAGAACGCCTGGAACATCCAACACCTCCAGAAGTTCTACCCATGAAGCAAGGCCCAGCGCCTGTGAAGCAGGGCCCCGTACTTGTGAAGGTCTCCGCGCGTCCTAGTGGCAGCACTTAGCTCCGCGCTGGTGAGAAGACTAGACTAGGTGCCGAACGCGGTTTTTCATTTGCTTTCCATAGTTGGCTTGCCCCTTTTTAATGGAAGTTCGCATTCTAGTGTTTCTTGTCGTCTTGGTTCGATCACCTTTTCCTCTTTTCTTCCCTCGGTTCTTTGTTTTTTGCCCGTACTCTCCCTCACATGCCTTGCGAGGGGGCTGGACAGGTGCACTCATGAGCGTTTTTACTGTTCTTCGCGAGGCACCCTCGCTTGAGCTCGCAAGCTGTCGCTCCTCCCTTAATCTGTGCCCCTCGGGTACCGCGATGCGGAGCTCTGGGTCATGGCCGACCACGCCTATGACCTGGGCTTGGAAGAATAAGAGTTTCTTAACAAATTTTTGTAGTTCCTGACGCCTCCCAAGCCAACGGCAAGGAGGTCACCAGGTACTGGGAGAGGCACGCCTCACGAGGCGGAGACTACTTCAGACACATCAAGCTAAGTTATCTCTACACGCCTACATAAAACGTTGATGCTGCAACATGACACAGGAACGATAAACATAACATAGCAGCTTGGAAATCATGGTTCGTTGCACGCCCTTGCAGGGCCCCATACTGGTTTCTTTTTCAAATGCAGGAAGGAAAGAACAAAACAAAAGCAGCGCACCCCCGCGGAGGTTCGTGAGGGTAGGTCCTCGGCGCCCCCTGGATTCAACCAGACCCCTCCTCACGCTTCACTAGGGTGTGACAACAAGACGATCCGCTACCGCCTTCGAAGCGAGCGCGGCGGCGTGGCGGCTGGTCATAACCACCGCTACTAGAGCTGTCGCCGGAGGAAGAGCCACCGTAGCTAGACGAGCCGCGGCCAGCGCCGAGGGCGAGTCCACCTTCACCCTCGTCACGACCATCGCCAAGGCCGAGCACCTCGTCGCCGTCGTTATCTTCAGGGCAGCACGCGACGCGGCGACCATCTTCCCCGAATACCCTCACGTAGAGGGTCGTGTTGTGGTCGTACTTGAAGTGGAGGGTACACCGCTTGCCCAGGCAGCGTGCGCGGGCAAACGCCAGCCGCGGGCCAAGGCTGCGTTGCCCGCGACGAAGACCTCCACCACGACCCACGAAGCCTTGCTGCAGCAACCCTCCGCCTGCAGCCAGAGACCGCCTGGACCCGTGGCCGGCAGTTCGCCGGCAAAGAAGCACGAGAGCTGAAGCGAGGTGCCGGCCGGGTTCTCCGACCACACAACGAACTCTGGCAGCACCTCCGCCGAGTGGAAGCGCAGCCAGGGAGGCCGCGCAACCATGGTGCGCCTCACTTCATCGACGGGGCTGCCACGACCTAGGCGACTCCTACCGCGCGAGGAGGCGCCGCTGCGGCCGCAAGGGGCCACGGCGGGGGTCGCGGCGTGCTTACGCAGGCGACCGCGCCCCCTCTTGGGCGGCGGCGAGCCGGGCTCCTCCTGGCGGGCCTTCCCCTTCCCTGCGGCTGAGGACCTCTTCGCAGGCGCCATGAGTGTCGCTGCTAACAATGAAGCAAGGGAGGAGAAGCGAGCAGAGCAGGAAGAGATGGGCGATGGGGGCTCCGCCCCCCCCCCCTCCTCATTTATAGCAGGAGAAGGCCAACCGGCGACCCCCACGATCACAGGAATGATGGTTTTCTCTGCATGTATCAAGGACTCGTCAAGTCGGGCAGTTGCCGAGGCAGCGTTGGGAAGCGGAGACGCCCACGTACCATCAATCGCCATGCGTCAACCGAGGCCGCAGGCTGTTGGAGCCCGCGGGGCTTCGCACTTGCCCCTTGGCTTTGCCTCGAAGCCAAGTCCGAGCGCGCCTTGGGCCCTGGGGCTACTGTCGGGGTCCTGGGAATGGGGGTTCCCAGACTTGCCTGCCTGCGGCCCACGGCGTGGCTCCACCAGCGGCCCTGTATGGCCCATCTTCATCAGTGAACACTCAAGACCCTCGCGAGGGGCCGAGCCTCGCGAGGCGAATGATGCAAGACCTCCTCGGGGGCAGCCTCATTAGGCTGGCTCGCGAGGGGCGGAGAGATCAACACGAGGGGCACCTCGTGAGGTCCCTGTGACGCAAGCCATGACGACCAATGCTAGGTGGGCGCCATGCGGGCGCCAGATCGCCCAGTGTACCCCTTTCCTCTTTGGTGCTAAAGAGGCAAGCGCAGACGAGGAGTCCCGAAGCATCAGGCAAAGGTTGCCATATCAGTGCAACAAGACCAAGACCAGCAGGACGGCAGGACAAAGGTCACCGTGGAGCCCAGGACGGCGTCACCACCAGAGCCTTTGGCAGGCGAAGACCACCATTAGTCAGGATAACTTGTACTGGTTTTCTCCCTTCAAATTTGGCATTGTTGGATCCCTTCCCACCTACATTTGGGAAGAGGACCAGGGCCTCTATAAATAGGACTAGCCACCACAGTAGGAGGCAACTAATCTTGGACCATTCATGTCACGCCCAATATGCGACCCTATCCGAGAGGAACTCGAAGGTCCCACCAAGGATAGACCCGCATATTGAAACGCTTTTGCAAGGTGGATATCATTACATCAACATTACATAATAGATGGGGACACATACAAAAAGGCACAAATGCCGCAAGAATACACCAATGCATCATACATAAGATCAACATCCGACTACGGATGAAACACAAACAGAAGCTCAAACGACATCCACCCTGCTAGCCCAGGCTGCCGACCTGGAACCTATCCCCTGATCGAAGAAGCAGAAGAAGAACTCCAAAACAAGCAACATCGCTCTCGCGTCATGATCATCGCATAACCTGTACCTGCAACTGGTGTTGTAGTAATCTGTGAGCCACGAGGACTCAGCAATCCCATTACCATGGGTATCAAGACTAGCTGAGCTTAATGGGTAAGGAAGGGGTAAAGTGGTGAGGTTGCAGCAGCGACTAAGCAATGTATGGTGGCTAACATACGCAAATAAGAGCGAGAAGAGAAGCAGCGGAACGGTCGTGAAACTAGCAATGATCAAGAAGTGATCCTGAACTCCTACTTACGTCAAACATAACCCAACAACCGTGTTCACTTCTCGGACTCCGCCGAAAAGAGACCATCACGGCTACACACGCGGTTGACGTGTTTTATTTAAGTCAAGTGTCAAGTTCTCTACAACCGGACATTAACAAATTCCCATCTGCCACATAACCGCGGGCACGGCTCTCGAAAGTTTATACCCTGCAGGGGTGTCCCAACTTAGCCCATTATAAGCTCTCACGGTCAACGAAGGATATTCTTTCTCCCGGGAAGACCCGATCAGTCTCGGAATTCCGGTTTACAAGACATTTCGGCAATGGTAAAACAAGACCAGCAAAGCCGCCCGATGTGCCGACAATCCCGATAGTAGCTGCACATATCTCATTCTCAGAGCAACACCGGATGAGACATCCTACGAGTAAAACCAGACCTCGAGTTTCCACGAGGGGCCCCCGCAGTCTACTCAGTTCAGACCAGCACTTAGAGAAGCACTGGCCCGGGGGGGTTAAAATAAAGATGACCCTCGGGAGCACGACTCCCAAGGGAAAAGAAATAGGTGATAGGCAAATGGTAAAACCAAGGTTGGGCCTTGCTGGAGGAGTTTTATTCAAAGCGAACTGTCAAGGGGTCCCCATAACACCCAACCGCGTTAGGAACGCAAAATCAAGGAACATAACACCGGTATGACGGAAACTAGGGCGGCAAGAGTGGAACAAAACACCAGGCATAAGGCCGAGCCTTCCACCCTTTACCAAGTATATAGATGCATTAATTAAATAAGAGATATTGTGATATCCCAACATAAACATAATCCAACTTGGAGCAATCTTCACCTGCAACTAACAACGCTATAAGAGGGGCTGAGCAAAGCGGTAACATAGCCAAACAACGGTTTGCTAGGAAGGGTGGCAAAGGTTAGAGGTTCATGGCAATTTGGGAGGCATTGAAGAGCAAATGATAGGTAGCGCAGCATAGCGATAGAATGAAGCAACTAGCATAGCAATGATAGTAATGAGATCCAAGGTGACGGTCATCTTGCCTGAAATCCCGCTAGAAAGAAGAACGATTCCATGAAGAAGATGAAGCCACGAAGACGAACCAAGCGTAGACGAACGAATCCTCACAATCGCAACGAAACAGGAACTAACGAGAAGGAGCACAACCGGAAAGAAGCAAACAACAAGGTAAACACACAACACATAAACAAACATGATGCTCAACCAAGTATGATGCATGCCAAGGCTATATGATGCTACTCATGGCAAGAGATGATGCATACAAGAGCAACACATCAAAGCAAGTTTAAATGAGGCCGGAAACATCATATAACAATTCCGGTAAGTCCTCATATGCAAGTTTCGAAATTGTTCCAGATCTGAATAAACCTTATGTTCAAGTTGTTAAATAGTAAGTTAAAATGCACCAAGATGATCTACACGAAATTCTAGTCAAGTTACATATAAAGTTCATTTAGTTCGGAGCTACGGCCTAGAAGATATGAGCAAAACAAGTTAAACATGGCATTGATGCAAAATGCATCCAAACATCAAATAAGCACCTCAAAACAAGGATTCAACAAGGTAATATGAAACTACATGCAAAACTAAGCAAGTTCCATATAGAGCATGATCAAAACGGAGCAACGGTGCAACACATACACTCCAAACAAGATATAGCAACAATCTGTCCAAAACAGCAACTAGGCATATTGCAAGCATCAAAACAATATGCTACAGCACCTCAACATAAAAACAAAAGGCATGGACATGATTTACAGGTAAATCATGACAAAACATGGACAGTGAGCTATCTCCATAAATCACTAGAACATGCTCAAAAGGACATGGCAAGATTGCAAATAATTACAGTTTCACAGACTTAGCAGAAATCACTGGACATGGCAGAAATACCATCAGGTTTCAAAGTTTAGAGCTATCAAACAACATGCTACAGGAACAGATCATAGCAAACAAAGGCATGTAATGAATCGACTAATTGCATAAAACAAAAGTCCCTTACTGATCACGAGCCAAAAAGACACAGAAGATATGATGGCACCCATGTAAACATACCAAGTTTTATTAACAGTTTCAGACTTGGAAGAAAAACAGAGCATGGCAGGAACAATGATAAGTAGGCATGTTGGTGAGCTCGAACCACTCACCACAGAGCATAACATGGTATGTGAAGTCAACAAACAGTAAGATGACACAAATAGAAAGCTAATCATGGTAATATCATAGTCATAGGGTGCATGGATCACTAGCAAAACACATGGCAAAACTGAACTTCATGTTAACAGGCTGGCAGCAACATTATTTAGCAAATTTGGAGCCAGATTACAACAAGCTACAGCAGGCTATAAATGCAAACAAGGGCATGGATGGATAAAGCATAACATGTGTAACAAAACATCCTTAGTGAACATCTCCAGATTATGCATAGACCTCATGGTACCAGCATGGCAACATAGCAAAAAAATATAACAGACTCAGACTTAGCAGAAATGACCAAGTCACAAAAATCAGCAACATCACGGAGGCTACTTTGCATGCTTGTGCTAGTCACCACATAGATCACAAAAATACATGTCAAGCACCCATGTAAATATGGCATGGCATAGATGAAAACACATGTAGACCTCAGGCTCATAGGATGCACACACAAAATGCAACAAAGAAGACAAATCACCAAGTTCTGATAACAGACAGCAGTTTAACATCATATAGCACTCTTGCAACGATGTTAGGGCATCAAGATGAACCCAAACAAGCATGGCACAATGTAACAAAATTAAGAGCATCTCATGATGAACATTTTGATATATTATATGCATGACTCGGAGCACCGAGCACGAAGTTATGGCATGATGAACAGGTCAACATAATATGTAAATATTTAGGGACTTAGCAGAAAAAATATACCCCAGGGAAGAAGTGGGACAAAATGGATCGGGACGGCGAGATCCACGCGGCTCGGGGGCGCGTTTGGTTGGAGGGGCGGGTGGATCTCATCCACCCGCGGCGGATCTGGCCGGAGGAGAGCTCCGGTGAGGGCACGGTCGACGAGGGGGCGCGGGGCCGGCGAGGTGGTGGAGACGGGCGACGGGGCCGGAGGCAGCACACGGAGGCGGCGGCGGCGCACCGGCGCGGCAGAGAGCTCGGGCGGCGCCGGCGGCCGGGCGGAGGAGCGGGGCGGCACGGGAGGCTGGGGCGGCCTCGCGCGGGCGTGCGCGGGTACCCGAGGCGGTGGGGCGGCGAACCGGGCCCGGAGGGCCCCGCGCGGGCCACGGCGGGTGAGGCGCGGCGGCGGGGACGGCCGACTGGTGACGTGGGGGCGCGGGAGTGGCTGAGGCGGCGGGGTTGGCGACGTGGCGGGCGCTGATTGGTCGGAGTGAGGTGGAGGCGGTGGCGGACATGTCCGGCGGGGGAGGATGAAACGTCTGGCGACGCGGAGGGGAATTGATCTAGGGTTTTGCCCGAAAATTCGGGGGAGGGGACTAATATATAGGTAGAGGGAGCTAGGAGAGTCCAAATGAGGCACGGTTTTTGCCCACACGATCGTGATCGAACGACCGAGAGCATGGAGGGGGTTAGGATGGGCTAGTGGGCTGTGGTGAAGGGGTGCTGTGCTGCAAAAAGAAGGGGCTTCGGGCTACGCGGTTAACCGTTGGGGTATCAAACGACCTCCAAATGGAACGAAATTTGACGGGCGGTCTACCGGTGCTATACCAAGGCCACTCGGCAAATCTCGACCCATTCCGAGAACGTTTTTCTCCCGCTCATGAAACAAGGTCTGAGAGGAGCGACGGGTGCGGCGAGTGTGTCGGAACACGAAACGGACAACGGGGAAAGAGACCGGATGCAAGTTTTGAAAAACATGCAGATGAAATGCAGATGATGACATGGCAAGATGTAACATGCAAGCAAATGGCATGGCAGCAACGACGAATAACTGGAAGACACCTGGCGCATCGAATCCGAGGCGTTACAATTCAAATCATCCTCAACCACACAAGCTCACCGAGCTCGAGGACACCTCTCCTCAGGAGGCTGTTCTTCCCTTGTACTTGTTCATCCTCAGCCCAAGAGGCAATCGACAACACCACACTGGAGTAGGGTATTACACCACATCGGTGGCCCGAACCAGTATAAACCATGTCTCCTTTGTTCTGCGAGTTCGACGTGCTGAGCTTTGAGATTGCGGTGAGAGCGTGAGCTAGGGGAGGAGAGATCTTCGTGCGCACCCAAGTGTTTGAACCTCAAGGGTTTTGCCGGAACCCGAAATCCGACAAACACCATTTACCAGTCTGTACCCTATGTAATTAAAGTTCGTCCATGGATGATATTGGCTGTGATCTCAATCATTTGGATCCATAAACATATTGAACATGTGTATATCTGAATCTTTTTATGAATTATCTATGAATATTGTCGTGTGATCTATCCATCATTTGGATGCATAGACATGCTAAACTTATGTATATATGAATCTTTTGAGTTGTTGATTGTGAATGTTGGCTATGAATATGAACGTGTCCTGTGAACCTGAGTTTGATACGAATGTTTACCTTTTCTGTTGTACTTGTGTGTGAACTTGTTAGTATGTCTACTGTGGGATTTGTGACGTGTGAGTGTCAACGGCACACCTTCTTCCCGAGAAGAATTGCACCTGCTTTGTTAGGGTAGCAACGGCGCATCAGCTCTTTTTAATATTGTTGCTCTTACTTCCCCCCTCCCCCGCTCAACCCCTGCCGTAATGTTTTCGGCCTCAAAACAAACATAGTACTGCGTTGTTTTGGGGGCTTGATGAAAAATCGAGTGCTGGTTTCTGTAGGTTGGCCCGCCCAGCAATTGGGCTGCTGGTCCACCACGGACTGGGAGGCTAAAAATACAAGTTGTATGGTGCAGAGGCAAGTAAAAAAACGCCATCGAGAGCCATCCACTGAAGAAAAAAGTCGCGTCTGATGTGTTTCTTCAGTCGCGCCGTCGGCCCCCTCTTTAATCCAGTTCGCTCGGGGATCTAGCTGGTATCTTTTTTTCCAGAGGGCGAATAAGTATCAGCTAGGCCTAGGTTTTGTTTTTTAACATGCGTAGCCCACGACATACGGAGAAAGTGGTTTCAACTTATTTTTTGAGGTCCATACCGGCCTATGGGCCTCCCAGCGTAGGTTTTACTTTTTCTTAAAGATCGGCAGCCCAATGTATTTTTTAAAATAAAACGCAGATCTCTATTCTATTTATATCTATATAAGAATAATAATGATGTGTCCAATTTATGTTTTCCCTTCTAACCACATTATATGTATTTATATTATTACTATTATCATATATTTTATAGAGACTTATATATACATTATAAAAACATCCCGCGTGTTATCTATTTATATATATAAAAAGTATTTTACGGGCTAACCAGAAAAAAGAAAATTAGTCTAGAAATTACCACAAAAATTAGAAACATCTAACCGTTAATTTAACCGTCAAAAAATATATATGGCCATCAAATTATATTTAACTTTAAAATTACCCACCATTGCCATTATATTGTAATTGTAATGGGAAAAAAATTTCCCTCACGTCTTCCTTTTTTTCCTTTAACATATCTTTACCCTATCGATCCTCACCCACGCCGCCGCCGTACGTATGCCACCGATGCAGTCGGTCAGTCGACCTCCTCCGATTGAGTACATCCTCGTCCAGTCAAGCTCCTCCGATCCCGTGCATGCACGTCGACGGCTTCGGTCTCAATTTTGCTGCCACAAGCACGCATGAGTCCACAGGCCTTTCAGTCCATCATGCGGCTCTCCAAGATCGATTGAAGCCATGCAACTCTCCAAGATCGATTGTACTCCCTCCGTTCCTAAATATAAGTCTTTATAGAGATTCCATTATAAACCACATACGAATGTATATAGATGCATTTTAAATGTAGATTCATTCATTTTGCTTCGTATGTAGTCAATTTAGTGAAATCTCTACAAAGACTTATATTTAAGAACGAAGGGAGTAGTATTCACGTACAGATAGCTCTCCAAGGTTACTGCGTCATGGGGTGTCTACGTGCTGGGTAAAGGCCACAATTTATTTTCTTGTCCATCGTGCATGCAACTTAGCCTTGATTTATGAGATGCGCCCTAGAGGATTTGCATGCTTGGGTTGACCGCGGAGACCGGAAGATAGGGTCCAGGTGGCCACGAGAGATGACATACAACCAAGGTAGAAACACATTCTAGGTTTGAACCTACTAGATGACCCGGTTGCGCCAATGACGCAAAAAGCGAATTAGAAAGAATGTTAGTAGTGAGTAAGTAGGAAATGTAACTGGAAATATAATGCAATGTGGATTGTATTACATCAGGTATTAACCACAAATCATGAAATCAATACCAAAGAACCAAATAATGTCACCACCTCTATACTAACAACCAACATTTTAGCATAAGGAGTATCACAGGAGTGTTTACTTGCACATCAGGAGTATCACAATTACAACTAAAGAGGCATTATCCTCACTGTTGTCCTGAGCCCTTCACAAGGAGAGTTCCAAGCCTCGCAACTTCTTTCTCCAGCTCTGCAGATGACCCTCAGTTACGAACCTCGTCCCTCAGCTATGATTATTTCAAGATGAAATCAACATGCTATTTCTCTCACATGAAACATGTTCAGAATTCAGTCAGTCTCACTAATCTTTCAGCTACAAAGGCAGAAAGAAAAATGGCATGATCAATAACTAAAAAGAACTGGAACAATAATGCTCGTAGCATTAAAAAACCAAGAAAGTGAATTGAGGACAATAGAACAATTATTTGTAATAACGGCAAGCTTGGCTGATGCAAAACGATCACTCTAAAATTATATCTTTAGAACCAAATTAAAAAGGAACAAAGTAATCTGATACTCCCTCCGTTCCAAAATAACGGTCTCAACTTTGTACAAAAACATCATGTATCTTTAGGACCAATTTTTAGACCATGGTACCACATAAATCAAGAATTAGACATACCAGATTGCAACGTATTCATGGTCAGTTACCAATTATGTCACACCAAGGATTTGCACATATAACCTGAAATAACTGCAGCTAGCTTGAAGTCTGAAATCTACCGGGTGACAGACAAAAGCAACACGACCAAACCTTATTCTTATTGGACGAGCACAAGATTTATGAGAAGATAACTCATAAAAAATCCTATTTGGTTTCTGGATGCATGCACTTTCTGGATTGTGCACATCAAATCATGGAAGAACATTCCTAGGAGAGCCATTGTAGCACAACGAAGTAAACCGAAAATCAAAAAAGAGAAGTGAGTCCGTATCATGTAATTTAGCAATGTATCAGCCCATATCACCATTTATTTTCCAAAGACCAAAGAAAATGACAGAAGTTTCCCTATTCTTTCCTGTACCTTTCTACCAAAATGTTCTCTATTTACGGGCGCCACACAGACTATTTCCACTTGGCGGCAGGTTAGACACAGCAATCCTCGCCGCGAGCTGCAGAAGAACCACACACGCACATACGTCAGGCCAGGAGACACGAACACGGGCGCCGTGAGGGGGGGACGGAACGGACCGGAAGGGGAGAGACAGATCGAAAGAGGGAACGTACGGAGGCATAGTCAGGCTGGGAGGCGGTGAGCTCGGCGACGGTCTCGGCGGCGAGCTCGTCGAGCTGGCTGGTGGTGACGCCCATGTATACCCTGACGCAGACATTCTACGCAGACCTTCTGCGCGACGAGCACGGGGTCACAGTGCTCCTGGATGAGCCCATAGCTGAGCTTCTTGAGCCGCACCGTGATCTTGTCGAAGTGCACCGTCTCCGTCTGCCCGTCCCGCTTCACGACGTACATCACCGAAAACTAACAAAAACATACTCATGTGCATCATCCAAACAGGCAATGGTTTTGCCTGTTTGTACATCAGAATCAATAATTGAATTATCAACAGATTGGTATATGCAACATGCTTAAATATCATGCCAGGAGAAGAATTAAATGCCACATTTATGAATAACTGAACATTATGAATGCCATGCTGTATTTTTTAATGGTAATGATCCAAGATAGTTAAATAGATGGTCATTATTAGGAATGCTCCATAGGATCTAAAGACACGTGTGCATGTTTCTTAAGTGTGCTTTCTAAAATTGGATGCCCATTTAGGAATGCTAGTATTTTTTTATGCTTGCTGCTCCAAGCCACTAAGATATGGGTATCATACTAAAAAGCAGCATCCTTACACCAAAACAGATGAAATACTTTCTTGCAACAATTCGTAATAAGCATCGCAATTTCCCCTGCAGAAATAAAAGAACTATCTGAGCTTTTAAGTCAAACACACATAGATATATGCAATCAAATACCTGTAGGCTATTGTATATGAGACCATTATTTTTGCGCAACAAATACAAAACTTGAGAAGCAAAAACTAAAGTAACGGATTAAAATAGGTAAATGTTTTAACCACACTTTATCACACAATAAGCTCATACGCTTGGCACCTTCCAGCCGGATCTATCATTGCTCAGCCATCTGAGCTCACTTGGGCAGATTACATAAAAGAAATCCTAAATTCATAAAAAGTGTTGAGGTGTAGATTGAGCTTACTAGGCCAGATGACTAAACTATGTACACCTACCACAGATCCTTCCACCTAGAGTGGAGAAACAGTTTTAAGTAAAGAAAAGCGGAAACGATTGTTAAGGAGGCAATGAAAGTAACTAATCAAAAGGGAAACATGCAAGGCAAAACATATACCCATTCCAAAATCAACCT
This sequence comes from Triticum aestivum, assembly GCF_018294505.1. NCBI lineage: Eukaryota > Viridiplantae > Streptophyta > Magnoliopsida > Poales > Poaceae > Triticum > Triticum aestivum. The sequence goes on along the minus strand of NC_057811.1, from coordinate 195,474,762 downwards.
CCAATGTACACACTTGCAAATTCGTTTAGACGTTCTGCAGGTGCCATTTATAAAATATTCAAGGCTCAATAAATTTTGAAACCTCATGACCTCTTACAAGCAGATGATCTACGACATGAGATGAATAACTTGTAGGCTATGCTATAGGTGAATAACTTGTAAGCTATGCTATAGGTGATACAACCTTCGCGGAAAAACAAACACAGAATTCAACAATACAAATATGAGTACCACAAAAATGATTTCTGGACAGTAAACAATTCCAATGCTTAGGATCTCTGTTATGTGTAGATTTCACGCTAGTAGAAACTACCTGCTAGCAAAGGTGAAGTAGGAAATGCTTGGCACATGATACTCGTATATTTTTCTTTGTTTCAGTAAACAGAGTAACCACAGGTCTCCAACACCAGCAAGGCAGCAAGCAAATAGGCTCACCCATCCACAAAGATCCAAATAAGGAGCTCTGAGAACACGGCCGCCTGTAGAAGTTAGAAAAATAATAAGTTTTGTGAACATGATTTAGTACAATGCTCTCAATAGATGCTAAATATCAATTTCACTCCGATTACCTAAAATACTCAAGTTTTGTACTAAGTTCTAGAAAGACATCAATTGTGAAAATGCACGAGGTCTAAGAAATTAAACTATGTGGTGAATTGCAATAACAAATTGGAAAGAACAGAAAATTAGAAATATTGACCAAGGAGTTCCATGATACACATGGGATTGAAATTAATTACTGTACAACAATTCATAGCCTTCAGTGGAAAAATGTTAGATAGAAAGTCCAAACTTGAATAAGCATATATCTATCTGAACAACAGGAGAAAAGCAGAGCAAGTTCTAACAATGCAGATCCAAGCAGCTTTATGTAGTGATGATGTCATGTGGGGCCAGCCCTATAGGCGTAAGGGACCTGCACGGGCTGGCCCTGCACCTGCCTAAAGATATGTCCTAGTTTAATTACAGTCTTTTTAGATTAGGAGTCTGGGTATTAGTTGGAAAGGTTTAGTCCCGAAGAAGGTTACCCTGCCAACACCCAATTGTAATAGGAGTCTTAGTCATTAGGCTATATATAGCCAGCCCTTGATCAATAAACGCAAGCAGAATATCCTACAACCTCTCCTCCCTTGCTCCTGCGCCACGGCGCCCCTCCTCACCCCCTTCTCCAACCATAGGCAAGCGAGGGCCTCGCCCTCGTCCTCCCACCAACCACGACTACAACCTGCGCGGCAATCAGCCAGGCCGTGACAACTTGGTATCAGCCTCCTCGTCGATCCCAGCGGCCATGTCTCCGCCACCGCCGCCGGCGCCTCTATCGCGACCAAACAGCACGAGGATCATGAGGCTGTGGGTCGCCACTTTGAACAGCCTCTCGGAGGAGAACCACACTGCTCGGACAGAGCGCGCCGAGGACCGCGCCACCCTCCAGTCCATCGCCGCGACACTCAAAACCCTCCAGGACCAGCTGGCGGACACGTCACAGCAGCAGCGCACGCAGAACCTGGCCCTCCTTCGGCTGGAAGGCAAGGGCACGCCTCAATTGGGTGGTACCGGGCTCCTGCGGCCCCCAGATGCGCCATCCCACACCGGGGCCCCGGCCGATCCAGGGGATAGGGCTCCGCACCTCTACAAGATTGATTTTCCCCTCTTTGACGGGGCCAGCGATCCACGGCCGTGGCTGACACGTTGCAATCTCTTCTTCCTCGGGCAGCGAACGCCGGAGTCGGATAAGACTTGGCTCGTCTCATACCACCTCACCGATGTCGCCGCATTATGGTATGGCCACCTCGAGACTAAGTTGGGCCAGCGGCCGTCCTGGACCGAGTTTCAAAAACTGATCGCCAACCACTTCGGACCGCCGACCCGCGCCAACCCCTTTGGCGAGCTGATCTCCACCCGCCGCTCTGGCACCGTGGCAGAATACTCCAAGCGCTTTCTAGAGAATCTCTCTCGGGTGCGCCCCATTGCTGACGACGATGAGCGGGATATCTTCACCAACAACTTGGGCGAGCCTATGAAAACTCAGGTCGAGATGCTGAAACCGGCGACTTTGGACGCAGCTATGGACTTAGCAATCTCCTTTGAGCACCTCAATATTGTCACCAGCACCGCGACCACTCCGGGCCGGCCCAACCGTCCACTCCGCCCCATGGTTGCACCTACTCCGGCCTTGCCGGACTCCTCCAACTCCACGCCCGCGCTCGTCTTTAAACGACTCACGCCCGCCGAGATGAATGAACGGCGCGCTAAGGGTCTCTGCTTCAATTGTGACGAGAAGTTCGCGCGGGGCCATCGCTGCAAACGGTTGTTCTATATTCAATCCGCCGACGCCGAAGAGGAGCAGTTTGAGGATTTCCAGGAAGCACAAATCTCACTCTTGGCTGTTACCGGAATTCCCACCAGCGACACAATGCAGGTCACTCTTCGCATCGGGGACCGTGACTTGGTCGCCTTGCTTGATTCAGGCAGCACTCATAACTTCATCCACGAAGAGTTGGCCACCATCGTCGGGCTGCCTTTCTCCTCCAATCGTCGTTGGGAGTCACGGTCGCTAATGGCGATAAGGTGACCTGTCGGGGACTCCTTCAGCAGGCTGCGATCACCATTGACAAGGAGCGTTTCGTTGTTGATCTGCATGCCATTCCATTGGGCGGGTTCGACATCGTCCTCGGTACACGATTCCTCAAAACTCTTGGGCCAATTCTCTGGGATTTCACTACGCAGTGGATGTCGTTTTGGCACTCGGATCACCGTGTGGAGTGGTCGGGCCTCGGCTCCCTCGGACGTCCTGCCCACCTACACGCGTGCGAAGGCAAGGAACTTCTGGACAGCCTGCTGGCCACTTTCACCGATGTTTTCGCCGACCCACAGGGCCTGCCGCCGCAGCGCGCACATGACCATCATATTCATCTTATTCCCGGGACACCGCCGGTTGCTGTCCGTCCCTACCGCTACCCAACGATTCAAAAAGATGAACTAGAGCGCCAATGTTCAGAGATGCTAGCTCGCGGTCTGATCCGTCCTAGTTCTTCTGCATTTTCATCCCCCGCTCTACTCGTCAGAAAGGCCGACGGGACTTGGCGTTTCTGTATCGACTACCGTGGTCTCAACCTTGTCACCATCAAGGACAAGTTTCCAATTCCTGTTGTCGATGAACTTCTGGATGAACTCAAGGGCGCCCGCTTTTTCACCAAACTGGATCTCGGTCGGGTTACCACCAGGTTCGGATGGCCCCTGAGGATATCCACAAGACGGCCTTCCGCACACATGAGGGCCTCTTTGAGTTTGTAGTGATGGCCTTTGGTTTGACAAATGCCCCAGCGACGTTCCAAGCACTCATGAACGACGTCCTCCGTCCCTACCTTCGTCGGTTTGTGCTTGTGTTTTTCGATGATATCTTGATCTACAGCTCGTCCTGGTCGGATCACCTACGTCATGTCAAGCTCGTTTTGGAGGCTATGCGCACACATCAACTGCTTCTCAAGCGCTCCAAGTGTTCCTTTGGGGAGGAAACCATGGCTTATCTGGGACACGTCATCTCCGCTGCAGGAGTTGCCATGGACAGCGACAAGGTTCTTGCCGTGGTAGACTGGCCGGTTCCGCGCACCGTCCGCGCTATGCGTGGTTTCTTAGGACTGGCAGGATACTACCGCAAGTTCATCCGGGATTTTGGCACCATTGCAGCTCCCCTCACGGCACTCCTCAAGAAAGACGGATTTCTTTGGATGCCTGCAGCGACTATTGCCTTTGAAGCCCTCAAGAAAGCTCTTACCACAGCCCCTGTGCTTCAGCTGCCGGATTTTGCTGTTTCATTCATTGTGGAGTGTGATGCATCTGGATCTGGTTTCGGGGCAGTCCTGCATCAAGGTGGCGGCCCCATTGCCTATTTCAGCAAAACCATCGCTCCGCGTCATGCTTCTCTCGCCGCTTATGAGCGGGAGCTCATTGGTCTGGTGCACGCCGTGCGCCACTGGCGGCCCTATCTTTGGGGACGTGCGTTCGTTGTCAAAACTGACCACTACATCCTAAAGTTTTTGCTGGACCAACGCCTCGCTGCCATTCCACAACATCATTGGGTGGGCAAACTGTTGGGGTTCGACTTCACGGTGGAATATAAACCAGGTCGCCAAAATATCGTCGCCGGTGCTCTTTCTCGCCGTGATGCTCCTGCCGGCCAGGCACTCGCCATATCCGGGCCTTCTTTTGATCTGTTTGAAGCTCTCCGTCAGGCTGCACACACGGACCCGGCGCTTGTCACTTTTCGGGAACAACTAGAATCTGGTGAGTTAGGACAGCCTTGGGCTCTTGTTGATGGTGTTGTTACCTTCCAACAGCGGGCTTATGTACCACCTGCGTCGCCGCTGCTCGGGGAGGTCCTGGCTGCAGCCCATGATGCGGGCCATGAAGGTATCCAGAAGTCACTTCATCGTCTTCGCCGGGATTTCCATCTGCCGCAAGCAAGGGCTGCACTTCAGCAGTATATTCATGCTTGTCAGGTTTGTCAACGCAACAAGACGGAGCAGCTTCATCCAGCCGGCTTATTGCAGCCCTTGACAGTGCCCTCTCGTGTCTGGGAAGACATCTCCATAGATTTCATTGAGGCACTTCTGAAGGTGGGCGGCAAAAGTGTGATACTGACCGTTGTGGACCGTTTCTCCAAGTATGCGCATTTCATCCCCTTGGCGCATCCGTACACTGCGGAGTCTGTTGCTAAAGCCTTCTTCTCCAACATTGTCCGACTTCATGGGTTTCCCACATCCATCGTTTCGGACAGGGATGTGGTTTTCACTTCGGGCTTTTCGAAGGCTCTGTTTGCCGCCGCGGGGACACGCTTGCACATGAGTTCGGCCTTCCATCCGCAGTCTGATGGGCAATCTGAGGCTGTCAATCGCGTCATCACCATGTACCTCCGTTGCATAACTGGGGATCGCCCACGGCAGTGGCTCCAATGGTTGCCTTGGGCAGAGTACTGCTACAACACTTCGTACCACTCAGCGTTGAAGGACACGCCTTTCAGGGTGGTTTATGGACGGGATCCCCCCTCATTCCGGGACTATACGCCGGGCGAGATTCGCAATCAGGCGGTGGAACGGCAGATCGTCGACCGCGATCAGTTCTTACACGACAACCGTGAGCGTCTCCTTCAGGCAGCACAACAGTACAAGCATTACTATGATGATAAGCATCAGGCCCTTTCTTTTGATGTTGGAGAGTGGGTTTGGCTCCGTCTTCAGCACCGGCCGGCGGCATTCCTTGGAGTAGGCGCCAAAGGGAAATTGGCTCCCAAATATTATGGGCCTTCCAAAGTCCTCGCTAAAATCGATACGGTTGCTTACCGTTTGGAGCTGCCCCCACGCGCCCGCATTCACAATGTTTTCCATGTCGGGGTCCTGAAGAAGTACCATGGCCCACCGCCGGAAGTTCCGCCGATGCTTCCACCTCTGTTTCAGGGTCGAGTACATCCAACCCCTGTCCAAGCATTGCGTGCTCGTATTGCCCGCGGTATCCAGCAGGTGCTCATTCACTGGGAGGGCCAGCCGGCGTCTGCTGCTTCATGGGAGGATGTTACAACCTTCCGCGAACGTTATCCAAGCTTCCAGCTCAAGGACGAGCTGTTTCAGAATGGAGGGGGAGATGTCATGTGGGGCCAGCCCTATAGGCGTAAGGGACCTGCACGGGCCGGCCCTGCACCTGCCTAAAGATATGTCCTAGTTTAATTACAGTCTTTTTAGATTAGGAGTCTGGGTATTAGTTGGAAAGGTTTAGTCCCGAAGAAGGTTACCCTGCCAACACCCAATTGTAATAGGAGTCTTAGTCTGGTCTTGTAATTAGGCTATATATAGACAGCCCTTGGATCAATAAACGCAAGCAGAATATCCTACAACCTCTCCTCCCTTGCTCCTGCGCCACGGCGCCCCTCCTCACCCCCTTCTCCAACCATAGGCAAGCGAGGGCCTCGCCCTCGTCCTCCTACCAACCACGACTACAACCTGCGCGGCAATCAGCCGGGCCGTGACAGATGACAAAAGAATACAAGCTTTGATAAGACAAAATATAGGCATGTCCAATAAAATCTTAGTATCATTATAATTTTTAATCCGTGGATAACCTGAAATTAACTACACGTACAGATCAAAAGTCCAAAGTTCTGAGAAAGCTCCTTCCTTATTCTAATTTACAAGAACAATACAAGCAGGAAAAGAGATAACCCCATCAAATTACTTTATGTGGCATATATGGTACTATGGAAGAAGCTCCAAAACAAACCACTACATGTCACCGAAACTGAATGGGCAACACAAAATACATAACAAAAAGGAACAAATAATTGGCAGAGCAAAGCTGGGAAGCAATGAGATGAAGAACAAAAGTACCTTGACAGAAGACCTTTTTCACAAATAAAGACGGCGCAACGGCGCACTCCCCAGTCCAAACAGAGTATATCCATGAACGAGCAGCGTAGCATCTGAAACAAAGAATTAGAAGTAACAAAGGGAAATATATGGGATATGTCTCACCGTTGTGACCGGAGGGATACTTCCAGGTGTAGCAAATGGGGAAACCAATTACAACACCATAAGTGTGATAAACGACAACATGCACATTCGAGTCGTTCAGCCTATGTATCTGTGGAATGAGGACTTACATTTTAGCAGAACAACAATGGGCCTTTGAGATGCATCATATCTCCATCTCCGAGATTTCAGTGCTAATATACCAACCAACTTGTCTGTAGCTGATAGTCTTGTGGGCTGCAGAATATGTACGCAGTATGCTACCCGACAAAAATAAGCAAACAAAATAGCACATGTGTTGCGTGCACAATTTGTAAATCAGCAACATTGTTCCCATCAGTGCTATTGTGTGCAGTTAGTATAAAAATGATTCATGAGAAATATCGATATCCATTTTTATATTCAGGTATGGGGTTTAAGGTTCAAACTCAAGCGTCTCCATATTAGGAATTTTCATTTTCAGAACAGTATCATGTATGGATTCATTCTTAAGTTTCTTGTATTACTGTTTCAGTATAGATTTGCATTTGGGGGTACGGTAAGAAAAAAATGTCTAGTAAGAGCGTACAAAACAGAAGAATTTCACCTATCTCACAAATTTCATGGACAGAAACAAGAAATCTCGATGGAACACTGTCGGTGTGAGTTTTTGGTCACCCTGCCTTAGTGTACAATCTCTGAGCTAACAAAATTCAGAAAACCAATTCAATGCCATAGATACAAAATTGACCAGTGAATTAAATTTCTTCTAGGTTCAGTTGCAAACGAATGTCTAGTAAGGATGGTACAGAACAAAAGAGTTTGACTCATCACACCAATTTCATGGACAAAAACAGGGAATCTTGATAGAACCCTGTTAGTGTGAGAGTTCCTGGTCGCCCCTGGCTTAGTGCACACACTCCCAGTTGACAAAACCCATGATTGGAGCTTGAAGTTGAACGTGCGGAAAAGACGATCCAAGAAACATGAAACTGAACAGGACGCAAGAGAATAGCCATACCTATGTTTCCCAAGGATCTGTGTGTCTAAGCTCAAGAACATTCTGTGTATCTGCTCAGCTCTGATCTGCAGCGAAGTTATCAGCACCTGTAGAGATCCAAAAGCATTAAATCCATAGCTTTAAAAACAGAACCGGAATGTGCCATTCATGTGCATCAGAAAAGAACATTCACAACTAAAATATCACTTCACATCAAGACTATTCAACTGCTATGAACCTAAAATTTCAGGGATATGCACAACTGATCTAAGCAAGGCACTCACTGAGCATGAATTCAGCATCTCTGATAACCACCTACTTTCAGTACATTTATTCCGTTGCTGCCCTCCTGCAGGCATCTACAGTCATGTCAGTGAACTACAAGAAAAAGGGAAAAAATCAAACAACAACCAATCATCAGCAAAACATGAAGAAACTGAAAGAAAAACTGAACAAATGTTGTCCTTACAGGGTACCCTGACCTCATAATTAACCTTGGGTTTCTTCTCTTCCATGCCAGATCTACAGAATAAGATTACACAATGAATTAGCAGGGCATCAATCTTAGTTGCATACACAAAAACATTTGGCAAAAGAACTTTGTATGGTGACTATTGTTCTCTTTCAGCCATAACAGTTCTCTCCATGTGTAACAAGAACGAGGGGGTCAGGAAAGAGAGAGAGAGAGAGAGAGAGAGAGAGAGAGAGAGAGAGGGCACGGAGGGGAGAGGGGGGGGGGGGGGGGGCACCTGCGTGTAAAGGGGAGGTTGGCCTCGCCGGCGTTCGTCCCTCCCACTCCAGACCGGCAACCTAGAAGGAGGTCAGGAGAGCTGCCGGCCGCCCCGTCGCTCACCGGCGCTCGCCGTCGGCGGCATCAATCGAGCCCCCATCAGAACGTTGACTTCCTCTGGGGTCTCCTTTTCCACGTTCAGATCCCGGCCAGCACGACCAGTCCACGCGCTGGCTCTTCGAGGAGAGAACAGAAGGAAGGAGGCGGCGGCGAGGTTGTGCTGGAGAAGAGGACGCGGGGAGGCGAGCTTCTCCGGCGGCGGCAGCGGCAGGAGAGGAGGCGGGGGGGGGGGGGCGCGGGGGAGACGCTGGGCCGGCGTGGGTAGGGGCGATGGGAGAGACAGGGGTTAGCGAGAGAGAGAGGAGGGGGAGGCGAGTGGGACGGGAGGCGGCGGCGAGGGTTTCTCCACGCGGCTGTAATTTATACCCCTGCACATGAAAAGACTAAAATGCCCTCGGCGGGGTGCAGAATTTACAGGCGGCGGCATATCACTGTTTATAGCGATTTAGGGGCGACGTGGAGGGCTTTCTCCTTCCTAGCAGTTCTTAAGGGTTTACATGTGGTGGCATATCACTGTTCATAGCGCAATCTAGGGGGCGACGTGGAGGGCTTTTTCCTTCCTAGCAGTTCTTGAGGGTTTATATGTTCAATGCTGAGGAACCCCAGCTTGCCTTGGCGCAATACCACACAATGATCCAGGCATACATCCTTCCGCCTCTTAGATCCAGACTTCTAGGCATACATCCTCCTCCGCTCAGGTCAGCAATCCAGACTTCAAGCCCTACGTCCTTCCTCCTCTTTGAGGTCTTTTTTTGACTCAGAAAAATAGGGCCGGAAGGCACATGCGCCCCTCCAACGTGGATCGCACCACAATATGCAACATGAGCAGCAGCCCAAGCCAAGATAGGTATGTTGATCACTTCTCCCAAACAACCCTACACTAATCATTTGCATGTAATTCTCTTTTGTTTTTGTTCCTAATACCATATATACTAATCTCACAATCAGTCTTACAGTCCATCACATATTATTTACACCAACCTCACATTCAATCTCATGATCCCATAAAAAAACTCATGATAGGTTAGACTTGTACCCATCATAGGCAACCCTTCAGGTTTTTCACTTGGGGTTTTTGCAGATGATGTAGCTATCACTCCAAATTAATATACACCACCATGATGGCTTTCCCTCAAAGAAGAAAAAGAACTCTCAAAAGCAAGTGCCCCAATATCCTCGATTGTGCCATCGGTCCATCAAGTGAGCCTCCAGTAAGTACCATCTGCATAAATCGTATAGAAATGACATAATTTATTTATTTTTCTCAAAAGCAAGAACATTAACAATAGTACAACTTACGACTACAATTCAAGGTATGACAACACAATCAAATAAGCTTTGTATTCATGTCCTAAGTTCCCCTTGTGATTTTTCAGCGGTCATTGTACATCAACTTTGCATCCTCGATTGCAATCTAATCTTATTCTTAGAGTTCAATCTTTTCTCAACAGCAAGAACAAAAACAATAGTACAATCCACGTCTTCAATTCAAGGCGCAACAAAACAATCAAATAGCTTTAAGTTCAGATCAAGCTCTAAGTTCCTCGTGCAATTTTTCAGTCGTTATTTTACATGAACTTGCCATCCTCAATTGCAATATTATTCTTCACTAAATATATGCTTTTATGGACTTGCATGTAACTACAACAATATGATAAAATATACTCATAGTATGTGTTTTTTCACATGAAGACTGGAATTTAATACCCACTGGTATTGGAAGTTGATCTCCTTTATTTCTACAACAAAGAAGAAAATTTGTAAGCTGAAAAAAAATCATAAATTATCAAAACCTTAAGGAGTACTCCGTGATGATTTTATAATATATCTATTCCTCTTTAATAATATATGCATTCTATTTATGTAGGAAGAAACAAAGAAAGTTAAAGGTCGGGCACATAGCAAAAATGTGAGAAACCTGCCAAGGTGGTTAAAAGCATCAATTGTACAATCCAACAAGCTTATCCGTTACTAACCATGAATCTTCAAAAGGTGGTATAATAACAATCTCACAACTAAAATATATAATGCAACAATTCAAGTTAAGCACATGTGGGTTTGTGATTAGGATTGGACGGGAAAAATATTTCAAATTATTATCTTACTGATGTGAATCCAGTCAATAAACAATGGAAAGAGGTGGAAAAACTACATGCAATATATTGTACAAGTCCATGTTCGCTTTCACATCAACAGGAGGAAAGGTAGACACAGAAATAAACAATTTTTGTGGACCTTATGTATTTGTGAATGAACGGCCAAAAAGACCATAGAATAGGAACTCTACTACCTGAAGGTAAAGACAAACCACGCACAACGCAGTTATGCACCTATGACCCTACAAATGAGGTAAAAACTAAATTAACACGTTAGCATCAGAAGATACAAGGGAGTCAACAGAACGTCACATTGTCGAGGGCCTTAAAAATATGTTGGATAGAGATAATAGACTAGCAAAACAATCAGAATGGCAACCAAAGTTGCAGGCTTCATTGTGAATGATATGATAGGGAATAGAAAAGGATCGGATATCATTGTACAGTACAAAGACATTACACCGAGAAGAATATCAAAGAACCATTCATAATTCATGGCTATGCAGTATCCATTATTATTCCCCTACAGAGAATAACATATGAAATACACATTACATATTAAAAGAAGGTGCAAAATGCAAGAGAAAGCATGTAACAATGTTGGAATACTGTGAGAGTCATATACAACACCATACTAACCAATCGAAACACTTCCTGGTGTGTGAAAAGCTTAAACTGCATTTCAATATGGATGCCCTTGCATGCATTTTGCAGTACAAACTGGACTGGATCGAAAGACACCAAGGAAACCTAAGAACGGAATTATATGCTGGCTTGCAAGAGGCAATAGAAAGAGGAGATACAAGGGATGAGCAAGTACAAAAGAGAGTACTACTTCCATGTGCCATACAGCTTCATAGATAGCCCAAGATACAAAGCAAAAAGCTACCAAGATGCTATACCAATATGTTAGTGGGCTGGATACGTAGACCTATTTGTGACATTCATGTTCAACGCAGCTTGGCTGGAGATACACTCTATGCTACAGGAAGTAGGCCAAACTGCATCAGAAAAACCTGATATTGTTGACCGAGTGTTCCACATAAAGCTCAAGGAGTTCATGAGAGACATAAGAGAAAGGAGGTACTTAAAACACGTGCAAGTAATACCATGCTGACTTGATCACACCTGTTATTTTCTTTTCTATAGAAAATGAACTAACAACGAGGATGATGTGGTCAAGAACATAGTCAACACAAAAATATTCTAAAGTTGGGAACTAAAAAGACACTTACATATGCTACTAGCCTTTTCTAGATAATCATAAGTAGATGGAAAATTAGTACAATGCAAACTATCCTCAAAATAAAATTGAATTTTCTATGCTAACATGATATGGCAGAACGGATATGATCAGTACTCCCAAAAGTATTGCAAACATGCATGAACATTCGATGGAAATAGCTCAAAATACTAATTGTCGACACTATATATTATCTAATAGTTCAAGCTTATTCTATTGTACAAGAGAATAGTGACAACATCCATGGATCATTGCAGTTCATATGTAAAATGCAATAGCACCTATTTTCATGTTCACTTATTAAAATTAATTTTATCTTTGGAAAATAGAAAAACTATAGATACTTACAAATGAACAAATTAATTTTTTAATTTGTTTGAATATGAACGGCGGCAGGGGGCCTAACAATTCAGGTGCCAGTCCCAAGTCCGGAAAAAGTGTATGGAGGCATAAATAGATTTACATATTTCACTAACAAGTCGTACCTACCTTAACGTACATTATATTGCTTTAGCCATACACACGCAGGGAAAGGATAAGGCATAATAAAAAATAAGAGTATGAGATAGGCAGGAAAGGAAGAAGGGGGGACCTGCAGGTGAAGAATGAGCCGACGACGTGAGGCTTCCATTGCCGAGGATGAAGATGACCTGCCAGGGCGCCTCGCTCCAGGACGCCGCCACGATGTGATGGAAAACAACGCCGCCAGCATCCTCACAATCGAGGTGGATTCAAGCTGGATGTGGGAGATGAGATCCACGCCCACGTCGCCTCCAAGGACACCGACAGCAGCGGCACTGTCAAGATCGACAAGCTCGCCTCCTCCATTGCGCAGCTTCTCATCGAGCCCTGCTAACCCTCCACCGCCATTGACCGGCCTGGCAGAACGAGGAGCCAAATCAGGCGCACGAGATGGCCACCTCGTGGCCGCGACAGTCAGCCGAGCTGCAGAGATGCATGCAGGTGTGTACCAGCAAGGTCACGGCAAGGAATCAAGAAGGGAAACTGAGTTGGTGTTCATGGCTGGAACGAATTTTGTATAGATGGAATAGAAGGAGATGAAAAGGGGATCAGGCAAGAGAGCCATGCGCGATGATGAGGCTTCCACCATAAAAAATGTGTACACGCTGTCTACAGTCTACACTTGCAAGATCCTCTTGGGCTTCCACCATAAAGAAAAATGTTTTTTCTACAAAAACACAAAATTCCTATTAATCAGTGATTGCGTACAGTATTTTCTACATCCCTAAAAATAGGTGGAGTTCACATACGTGTTGAGACTACTAAATTATATTCTAATTTTCTATGCTGCAAAATGTTCTGAACAAATCAAAATATACAGTACATGATCATAAAGAAAACATATTGAACCGATAACAATCATTGATATTTGAAGTATGCACATGGAAGTACAATTTCATGTCAACTCGGTACAAACTATCAACACGATCCAACGGCCACATCCAGCAAACCCACGGGTTGGGGAGGTGTTCACAAAGAATTCGATGACAATGGCTTCGCCCAATATTTCCCGCAAATGAAAGAGAAATTATTCTCATTTAATCATGAAAAATACCAAACATATGCCTCCGGGTAAAATCATGTTTACAACCACCAATTGACGAACAAACGATAAAATGACAAATGTTTGTAAATGTCATCACACTTGGTTCCAAATATCCTTTACACAAATAAAATAATATGATCTAATTAATAAACTTAATAAAATTCTAGCCCGCGCATCGAGCGGGTCACTTTGCTAGTTAACTTATAAAGGTAAATGTTTAACAGAAGTTGGCAAGGAAAATCCTGGTTGTTTTTGACTCACAGGCAAGGAAAATCCTGGTCATTGCATACAAAAGCTTGCGAAGATGTTAAGGACCAATGTAATAATAACGCGCTCATTTTTATTTTGAGCAATAACTCGCTAATTTGTTAATTTTATATATAAAAAATGTGTCGCTCCAGTTTATTTTTTGATATTAATTGCTCCTTGTAACCTAACATTATATATAGAACGAGCCCAGCTAATTCGTGTATTTCAGGAAAGTGCAAATAGGCTGGGATTTCTTAGAAAATATTAAATGGGCCACATTGACGCGAAATTATTTGTTCACCCAGCCCAGCAAATGGACTCTACATTCTAGAAAATATGGGTTAAATATATGCCACGTTTTTGCAGGCTGACATGTGGGCCAATAGGTCGAAGCCTACGCAGGGCGTTGTCAACTTGGTCAACAAATGATTATGACATCCACAGCCATTGGATTTATATCGAATGGCCGGCATCCACCTTCAATCTCTCGTCTTCTTCCTCCAGCGTCGCCGGGACCGCCTGGTCCGGCCTCTGGCGGCTAGCGGCTCTGCTTAGCACGCATCGCTGCGAAGCGCTACCCCACTGTCGGCCAGACTATCCCTCCACCCCTCCAGACCTTCAGTTATTCTCCACCGACTGCAGCCCCACGCCGCACCAAAACCAGGTATAACCCTTGTACTCCTCTCAATCCGCGACTCCACTACCGTGTCTTCCCATCTCCGGGTTTTTCCCGTCCGGGGCCTCGCCGTCATCCACCGCCTCGCTGCGCTCGACGTGGCGTGGTCAACAAACGAGAGTCATCGGAAGAGGATTGTACATGGAGAGCCTGATGGCTGGGACCTGTTGGGGAACGTAGTAATTTCAAAAAATTTCCTACGCACACACAAGATCATGGTGATGCATAGCAACGAGAGGGGAGAGTGTTGTCCACGTACCCTCGTAGACCGACAGCGGAAGCGTTATCACAACGCGGTTGATGTAGTCGTACGTCTTCACGATGTGACCGATCAAGTACCGAACGTACGGCACCTCCAAGTTCTACACACGTTCAGCTCGATGACGTCCCTCGAACTCCGATCCAGCCGAGTGTTGAGGGAGAGTTTCGTCAGCACGACGGCGTGGTGACGATGATGATGTTCCACCGACGCAGGGCTTCGCCTAAGCTCCGCGACGGTATTATCGAGGTGTAATCTGGTGGAGGGGGGCACCGCACACGGCTAAAATATCGTATATCAAGTGTGTATAGAGGTGCCCCCCTGCCCCCGTATATAAAGGAGCAAGGGGGAGGCCGGCTGCCTATGGGCGCGCCAAGGAGAGGGGGGGAGTCCTCCTCCTAGTAGGAGTAGGACTCCCCTTTCCTAGTCCTACTAGGAAAAGAAGGGGGGAAGGAAAGAGAGAAAGAGGGAGAGGGAAAGGGGGCTGCGCCCCCCTCTCCTAGTCCAACTAGGACTCCTCCTGGGAGGGGCCGCACCACCTCCTGGCTGCTGCCCTCTCTCTTCCCTCAAGGCCCACTAAGGCCCAATACTTCCCCGGGGGGTTCCGGTAACCCTCCGGCACTCCGGTTTAATCCGAAACTTCTCCGGAACACTTCCGGTGTCCGAATATAGTCGTCCAATATATCAATCTTTACGTCTCGACCATTTCGAGACTCCTCGTCATGTCCGTGATCACATTCGGGACTC